>NW_027556402.1:41691913-42327224 GCF_003287225.1 Phascolarctos cinereus | reverse complement strand
ATATCAGAAAAGAAGTCACTGAGGCCCAGGTAAAAGTGAATGAGGTGGAACAGTTGAAGGAGCAATTAAAGTCAAAAGATTCTACCCTGGAGAAGATAGAGATGGAAAACCTGGAGCTGGCTCAGAAACTCCAGGCCAGTCTAGAAGAAACAAAATCTGTAACTAAGGAGAGAGATGAATTGACAAAGACACAAGAGGCTCTTCACATAGAGAGGGACCAGCTGAAAGAAACCATAAGGGACCTCATAGCTAAGGTAAGCATCACCTTGTCCCCTATCTAATAACTGGTTTTATGAGAGACTAGTATTCCAAAAAAGAGACAGAAGTGTGTATAGAGTCTTACTATAAATATTTTTCATGGGTCTTCCCTTCCTCCCCACTCCCAAAAGGATCTGGAAACACAAGAAAAACTAAAAGTTGCTCAGATGGATCTGAAGGAACACCAAGACACAATGGATAAATTGAAAGAATGCATTTCAGAGAAAGAAGCTATAGAGAAAACTAGTGCTGAACTGCAAGAAAAGGTGAGCTGGGGTTTTGGGGGTTTTTTGCAGTGCTGAATAACTGACTAATTGAGTTCTGAATTTATTCCATTGACCTTGTTAGGAAACATGGTGGGCTTTACCTAAATAACTATTTCACTGTCTCCTAAATTAAATGTATTTAACATTTTTCCATTTCTCACAAGATTCAAGAACTTGAGGCAAAACAAGAGCAATTTTTTAATGTTAGAGAGGAAGTCAGTGAAGCTCAAGAAAAAATGAAGGAAATGGAGCATTTGAAGGAACAATTGAAGTCCAAAGATTCTACCCTGGAGAGGATAGAGATGGAAAACCTGGAGCTGGCTCAGAAACTCCAGGCCAGTCTAGAAGAAACAACATCTGTAACTGAGGAGAGAGATGAATTGGCAAAGACACAAGAGGCTCTTCACATAGAGAGGGACCAGCTGAAAGAAACCATAAGGGACCTCATAGCCAAGGTAAGCATCACAATCTACTACATATGTTTTTATGACAACCAACTTTTAGAAAGGACGAAGAAATGTTAGGATAATAGTATTATAAATGTAATCTTGGATCTTCCTTTAATACTGAAGGACCAAGAAACACAAGAAGAACTAAAATTTGCTGAGATGTGTCTGAAGGAGCACCAAGAGACGATTCATAAACTCAAAGAATGCATTTCAGAGAAGACAACTCAAGTGTCAAAGAGTCAAGAAGCTTTAGAGAAAACCAATGCAGGACTGCAGGAAAAGGTAGGTTTGGGTTTTTTGAGCTGGATAAGTGTCTGACAGGATTCTATGTATACTGCTTTAATATTATTGGAAAACATAGTAGACCTTGCTAAAGTAAGCTTCATGATAGCCTTCCTCATACCACTTGACACACTAGACCAACTATTTAATGTATTTTGTAGTTATTTAGTATGGACTTCATTTCAATTATGGCCTTTGGGGATTTTCTTATTTCTCTATAGAAAGGCTGGTAATTTTTTATGGTTTTACTTTGTAAAATGCTATTTTGTTTAAGCTGTTGTCTTAAGCTGTTGTCTTATGTAGTTTCTTTATTGATTCCCTAGAATTCTCTAAGTAAATTAACAAATGAGTCCTGCATCCTTACCTGGAAAGCTCTACCTGGATATCTTATAGGTATCTGAAACTCAGCATATTTAGAAACATATCTCCTTGCCCCCCTAAACTCATTCCTCCTCTGTTTTGTCTCCCTCCACTCCTTCTCCTCCAAAATAATGATGCCAGCCTCAGCAGATATACTTTATTTCCCAGCTTCACAACCTTGGAGTCATTTTCAACTCTTCCTTCCTCACCCTCCCACCTTCCACATCGAATATATGTAGATATATTCTTTAGAATATATCTAGAAGTCTTGACATTCTTCCTCTGTAGCACTTCTCATATCTGTTACCTTCTCTATCCTCTTACTGTAACTATTGCTATAGCTTTCTAATTGGTCTCCCTGTTTCTCCTTCCCCAGTCCATCCTCCTCAGAGCTTCCAAATTACTATCCCTAAAGCACAGGTCTGGCCATACCTTAATCAGTAATCTTCATTTTTTCCAAAGTTATTTCATGTTACTCCCCTCACTTACTCTGCATTATAGCCAGCCTGGCTTATCTGCTTTCCCAGAATTCACCAATCCATCTCTTGCCAATGTACAAATTGTCCCCAGTACTATATAGAGTGCCTGCCTTCCTTTGAGTCCTCAACTTACTTTGACGTACAGCTATGCATGACTTCCTGTGAACAAGTTTTCCTGATACCCCCTACTTTTTCATATTCTCTTCAAATTATCTTGTATTTATCTTTGCACCTGTCATAGCTCCATAGTAAAAGTGTAAACTTTTTTTATCTGAGCAAGATTTCATTTCTTTAATTAAATTAAAAATTTTCATGAATAAAAATCAATTTTCTTTCCATCTTACCATCCCTCACACAGTGGGAGAAAAAAAAAGAAAAAACAATCCTGGTAACAGTTATTCACAGCTAAGTCAAAACAAATTCTGGATTGGCTGTGCCCCAGACATATAGAAATGTAAACTCTTTGAGGGCAGGGACTGTCATCTTTGTATCCTCTACACCTGGCCCCTGACTTAAACCTAGAAAGTGCCTAACAAATGCTGGTTGTATTGAATCAGATTGAACTAAGAAGGAAGATGCCTTGAGTAAGACACCTGAGCTCAGTATTCTTTGTGTGCAGACTTGAAAAAAATAGTTATAAATCCATATGGAATAGTTGTGGAATTTATTGGTAATTTGATTGCTGAAGCCCTAAAACTGTATAGTAATTAAGGTAGTAATCATTTTTACTGATTGACACAGAATGATAATTTTGAGTCTTTTTGCCTCTTCTGCATCTTCCCTGGTCTTCCCTGGTTAGGATTTTTTCCCCCTACCCATCATTTTGAAAGCTGTAACCTTTTTTTTCCTCCTGATTTTTTTGAGGATTACATGAGATAATTTGGTTACTTCACATTGTTTCCTTTTAGTGAACTTTCCAGTTATTGTTATTGTCGTTATAGATATTCTTCTTTTCTACTTACTTTGTTCTGTGTGAGTTCATATGGCTCTTCCCCATATGTCTCTGAATTTCTCATATTCGCTATAATTCAGTATGACTTTTTATATTTAGATGCAAATGATTACTGTTAAATTGAAAGGGGATCTGTCAGAAAAGGAAGCTCACATCTTCAGTATTCAAGGAGATCCAGAGAAAACAAATGACGAATTAGATAAGGCTTACTGTAGACTAGGTTTCTGTGGGCTACCTTATAGAAGTGCTAGGAAAATTATCCCACCTTTACTTGTCATTTACCTTTTTTTTTTAATCTATGTCTCAAGATCCTAAAGCTTCAAGAAACAGAAGAGGTGCTTCTTAGTGTGAGAAAAGAGGTGAATGAGACAAAACTACAAAGGCAGTCATTGAGTCAGATGGCGGAGCAGTTGAAGCACATGACTCACACTTGTCCATAGTAGAGACAGAGAAACTGGACTTGACTCAGAAACTTGATTCAAGCCTTAGTAAATTGAACACTGTCATCAAGGAAAGAGATGCCCTGAAGGAGACAGAGAAGGCTCTGCAGATGGAAGTAAACCATTTGAAAGAAAGCCTAAAGAAGAGCGGAACCCTGGTGAGAATTGTTTTGCCCTGTTGATTAACTGCTGTTGGCTGAACACAGATGAGGGGTTGTTCCAGCTGTAGAAGGGAGCCACGAATGATGACTTTCAGAAAGGAGCTGAGGGTGGGGAGACCGTGCAGTGTTCCATTCACTTACCTCATTTGATCCTCACAACCTTGTTAGATAGCCCAGGATACTCTTACCTCTTTTTTCAAATGAAAAAACTGATGCTCTTATTAATAAGCTGTTGGGCCTGGAGCTAAAATCCAGGCTTCTCACTATAAGTCCAATGTACCTCTTGTGACTGGGCCTTTAATAATCAAATTGATCAGTTAATTAGCATTTATTAAGTGCCTGCTTTGGTTAGGAAGTACTATCTAATTATGTTATGCTGTTCAGATCCTTCTTCTTGTACTATGTATGAACCCTCAAGTCACTCTCCCTCCTTCTGGAATGAGTTCAGTACCTTCGGTACCTCAAAGGTATTATAGTTCTCTCTAGCCCCACACCTGCCATCTTTCAGGGTGAATTCCGTATTCATCTTGATGATTCTTCTAGCATCCTGATCTGCCTGTTAATCAGCATCCTCACGTCCCATGTCCTTCATCTCCACTCTCTGAACTACCCATAGAAGGTGGTCTTTCTTGGGTACTACCATTGCTCTGAACTATGCTAGGTCTTAAGGGCTGAACTCGGACATTCAGAGTCCCTTCTGAGTACACGGTCTTCTGTCTGGCTACCTCTCCTATTGCCTTCATTCTTTTTAGCTTGTTCTTTGCCCTGAATAAAACCTCCAGTTCCTCAATCTCTCCCTACCCTCAGTCTTACTCTTGAAGAAAATGAAATGTGAGTTTCCACTTCCCTGTCTTTAGGGTCTTAGTTCTATGATGGTCAGACCTTTTAACCAGGCCCTGTAGCTAACATCACTTGAGCCCTCACTACTGCTTCACAGTCCTCATAAGTGATCTTATTGAGCTCCCTCCATAAGAAACTGTCTCCTAACTTCATCTCACGTCTCTGTTCCAAACAGTTAAATCTTCTTCTGCTTTCCTGGGAAGACTGAAAGCATATGTCTTGAACTTCTTCTCTGCAAAAATACATCAGTGTAGACACTCCTCCAATGGGACAGATCACAGTCCATGCCTTCCCATCCTATCTGATTCTTGGACATATCTTCTCATACATCCTCTAGAGAGAATATACCCATCCATGTGGAAATATCTGGAATATTTCACACAGCAACACCATTGATCTTCCTAATCTACAAGTCTGATCATATCAGTCAACAAATGGTTTCCTGCTTACTGACTTGGGATAAAATGCAAGTGCCTTATTCTGGATTTTTAAGATGTTGCACAATTAGACTACAGCTTACTTTTCAAGACTTGATTCCTACCATTCCCATTTACACACTATACATTCAAAGCGAGCTGGAGTACTAGCTATTTTCTAATTTCCTTCTCTTCCCTCTCTTCCTCCTCTTCCCTCCCTCCTCTTCTCTCTTTAAATACATCTCTTCCTTCCGTCTGCTCAGATCAAATGCTACCCACTTCCTGCAGAAAGCCTTTCCTGATCTCTCCATACTGAAATTGTTGTATCTATCCCTTATGTATCTCATCCATAAAATGAGATATTTGTAGTGTGCTTTGCCCAGTGCCTGACAGGTAATTATTTATAGCCTGTCTACAACTATACCAAGAAATATTTATAACCATAAAATCATGCAACTTAGCTACATGCAAATGCATGGATTTCTACTAACTATTTCTCAAGAGCTTCAGCTATTGACAGAGATTGGGAATAACTGGGAACAATCTGGTTTAATGTTTTTTTCCTATTTTGTGTAACTCCAAAACAAGCTACAGTGTCTGTGTTCTAAAAGATGATAGTTTACAGGGGCCACAATGGATTCAGTTACTGGGAGGACTTATTCAAATATTGATGAATACACGAATAGATTTTGGAATTCATTCCTGAAATTTCCCCCACAGGACCAACAGAAGCCAGAAGAGCTGGTAAACATTGAAGCAAACCCAAGAGAGGGCACCAGACACCATCCTATTGAAAATCTTAAAGAAAAGTATTCAAAGATAAACGTACGTGCTTACAACTGAAACTGATGAGTCAGTATTTTCCTCCTGAGTGAATGTAATTTCTTCTGAAGGAGCAGCTACAGAAACTTAAAATGTGATGTAAGACAGTGGTATCAAATTCAAATAGAAATGGATCCCTGTTGCCACACAGTGTCTTAGAAAACCACAAATTAACCTCACCTATGTTGTGTTGTTTTTGTGTAGTGGTTTTTCAGTGGGGTCCAACTCACCCCATTTTTAGGTTTTCTTGGCAAAGATAGTAGAGTAGTTTGTCATTTTCTTCTCCAGCTCATTGTACAGATGAGGAACTGAGGCAAACAGGGTTAAGTGACTTTCCCAGGGTCACACAGCTAGTAAGTGACTGAGGCTGAATTTGAACTCAGAAAGATGAATCTTCCTGAGTCCTGGCCTGGCACTCTATCCAGTGTGCCACTTAGCTGCCCTTTTCTGTGTTGTATTGTATTTTTATTTATTTTATTAAACATTTTCCAGTTATTTTCATCTGATTTAGGCTTTAGGAGGCTGCAAGTTTGACACCTGTGGTCTAAGAGGTATCCATATATGTTAATGAATGATGTCATTTAGCTTTAAGCTATTTTGGGGGAAATGAAAGTGAAGAAAGCTGTTTCACTACAACTTATTAGTCACTCAGTGCTATCCTTTAGCAAACCATCCTTTGGTATAGTTTAGTGATTAGTATGAAATGTTTAAATCTATGTTTTTTTTATTTATTACTTTTAGTCTATGAGTGTATAGACATAAACATGGACCATTGTAAGCACCTGAATTGTAAACCAAAATGAAATATGATGACATTTATGATTTAGTAAGGCACAGCCTTTACTTTTTTGAGGATCCTTGGAGAGATTATCTAAGTAGGATTTTTAATTTTAGAAAACCCTAGACTGTTGAGATCCTGGAGAAATTTGGCAAATTTTTTTTTTTTAGGGTACAGTCAATTTTTTTTTTCCACTGAGTGTTCCCTCGCAAGTCAGTTCCATTGGTACAGTTTTGAAAACTTGCTTTATTGATTACTTGACTGGTGCTTTTTGTTTTCTTGTATTCTGTGTATAAATATTGATGCATTCTGTGTCACTGAGCCCTGTAGAAGTACTGAAATCAGACTTAATGTGAGAAAAATGGAATCACTAGACTGCCACTGTCCAGTAGAAATGTTCATATTGTTCTTTGACATTTAAACCAACCTAGATTGCTTGCTTATAGGAACTGGGCTAAGCTGTTTTGTATATTTGCCTTACACCTTTGAGGTGTAAAACAACATAGCCCCAAGACCCAATACTCCAGATGACTGCAGTATAGAGGACAGTGAAACCATCTATGCCTTGTACATCTACATCTGCAGTCCGACTTTGTGTTTGTTCTCCTTCATTTTTAAGTATCCCCAGCACACTCTTGGCTCTCTTTGAGCCAACTCAAACTGGGTTCATTACTCTGAGTTAGGCCAGGTGTCCTCCATCTTCTGTTGTATCAGCATTCATTTCACTTTCTTACCCTTCCTTTCCCTGCTGACAGTCCCCCCTATTCCCCAAACTGCCGTGAGATACTTACACAATCTTTGCTGAAAAGACCCACTTTAGTAATTTCCTAATTTAGCAGTTTAGTTTACTAATCTAGTAAACTCGTGTTACATAGGTTACATAATAATGTCATTGCTAAGTTTTTGGCAATGTTTATAGTTGGCTTAAAAAAAGTTAGGATATCCTAAACTACATGTATCTACACATCTATTCTGAAAGTATTTATTTACCCAAATAAAATCCTCTGCCTTATTAGATCTGTCTTAGTAAAAGAAAAGATGCTTGCACTATTTCATTAGTCTTACATCTGCTACCAGCGAGATACTTGGTCCAATAACCAAGTCAGAAGACAAAGTACCTTAGGAAACAGAAGGACAAGTTATTAATTTAATTTTTTTTCTGTGCTGGAGATATATTAACCAGTTTTAAAATTTTGGCCATCAGAGATACCTATTAAGTTTGTATTTAATTGCACCTAACTGATGTTTTCTTTTCCAAAATTTTGTTTGTTGATTCAACACAGGAATGGTTTTTAATAACTTTTCTCCTGCAGAAAAGAATTAAACTAGTGTTTATAAAGCTCTTCAAGGTACTTGATTGAAATAAACTCATGTCTTAACTAAATGATTCTAATTTTCTTTAGGAACTTCTGAAGAAATACACTATGATAGAAAATCGTTGTGGGTTCTTGAACAGGCTTTCTCTTGACTTGAAAAGGTCATTTGAAAGCCAAAATCAACTCCAGGTCAAAGTTCAAGCATGCCTTTCTCATACTCCTCAGGAAACTAAAGCTGTTGGAAAACTTCTAGCTAGTAACAGAAGGTGTAATAATGATCTCCACTCGAGTAGCACGTGCATCCTGAAAAAACTGGAGGTATATGTGACTTCTATGTGCCTCTTTTTTCATGATTTTCTGACATCACTCTCATTTCTCTTCCCAATTTTTCTACTATCTTTTCTTTTTCTTTTTTTAAGATTTTTTTTCCTCTCTTTTTTCTTGCCTGATTTTCAAAATCTTTTTTATCTCTTCCATGGCCTGAAACCAATTCATGTTTTTCTTAGAGGCTTTGGATATAGGAGCTTTGACTTTATTGTCTTCTCTTGAGTATGTGTTTTGATCTTCTTTGTCACCATAGTAACTCTGTGGTCAGAATTTTTATGTTGTTTGCTCATTTTTCCTGTCTATTTCTTGATTTTTAACTCTGTTAAAGTGGGCCTCTTCCTGGGTGGAGGGCACACTGTCCCAAGCATCAGGGGTTTTGTGCAGCGATTTCCAGAGATATTTCCAGGGACCTCTAAGTTTTCACTTCTTCCAAGGTGGTATGATCTAAGGAGACGTGTGTTACTACTCTCCTTGTCTGTGCTCTGGTCTGTGAGTGACCACAGGCACTCTTTTCTGCCCCAGAACTAGGAGGCATTCACTCCCTCCACTGTGGCCACAAGCTCTGGTATGCTAGTGCTCCTCCTCACCCTGGGATTGCCACCCAAGACTGTGATCCAAGTATCAGCAAACTAACAGAATTCTGCCCTCGGTTCCAGCACTGGGTCCCTCTGACCCAGTTGTTCAACCTCTTTAATGTCTGTCAGCTGAAAGTTCCAGAAGCAGCCGCTACCACTACTTCTGCTGATTCAATGGCTCCCAAGGCCTGCTCCTGGTTTGCTGGTTCCCAGTCTGCACTGGCATAGCCAGTGTTGGGACTGTGCTTCTCTCTCACCCAGTTGTGACAGACCTTTCCTGCTGACCCAAGTTGTCTTTGGCTAGAAAGTTACTTCACCCCTTCCTTTTGTGGGTTCTGCTTCTCCAGGGATTGTTTTATGCCATTATTTAAAGGTGTTCAGAGGGGTTTTAGGGAATGCTCAGGCCAGCGTCTGCCTTTTCTCTGCCGTCTTATCACTGTCCTCCCATTCAGCTTCTTCCACACAGTCTTCGGCCGCCAAGGCCAGAATAGAGTTACACCAAATCGCACTTTATGTGCCATTTTACTATTTGTGCCTTGGATTTATATCCTTCTGCAGTGGTGGAACTCTTCTAATTAGAAAAAGAATGTTTTCCTTCTACTCTCCTATCTTGTAGGCACCAAGTTCATAAACTGAAGGAACGGATAAGTATCTTTATCTGAAGCAAATTTCCTAATTTGTTTCCTTTTCTTCCTGCAGGGTGTGTTAAAGCGTGTTATAGACATAAGGAGAGAACATCACAACACCATCTACAAAATTGAAATGGACTTAATTGAGGAGGCAGAAAAGCAGAATGATTTGTCTATTAAAATACAGCATCTTCAACAACACTCTGAGATAGGATCCCAGGAATTAAGTGGCTACAAAAAACTGAGTCAAAAGATGGGTCTACATATTGAGGTATGATTTGTTAAAAAGAATTTTTAAAAATGCTTTGTGTATTTATGAAAAATATAAGTGTACTTATTGATATGAACAAAACAAAAGCAAAAGCTTTTTAGAACTATATCCTGTTAAACTCTAGTATTGAGAGCAATAGACTGCTTCATTTCAGAGTTCCCCAAGTACACAGTGACCAGATAGCTCTTTCATGAGGACATTTATACTTAAAAAAATAACTCATAAAAATATTTTCCAGGGCCTAATTTATCCATACCTACAAAGCTGAGGAGCCTTGCATCCCTATGTCCCTGTCCTTCTACCTGTCTTAGCAATGTGAAAAGGCTATGGCCCTGCTTCTCAACAAACCCCTAACCCCTTAGACTGGCAATCCCAATCTCTGTGTGGGAAAGGTTGCCTTCTTGCCAGACCCAGAAGAATATTGATAATTGAGTTTAAAATAATCCAGTTTGCAGTAAAGTAAAAATTTTCCATGTTTATTCCATTTCCTTTTAGAAATGTTAAAGCCTTTAAGATATATAGAATGTCACAAATATTAACCATAAGATCATAGAGTCTAAATTGGAAGGGACCTTAGAAAAACATCATCTAACCCTCTGATCTTAAACTTAAGGCCTGCAGAAATTAAATGCCCAAGGTCATACAAGTAGTAAGTAAGTAGCAGACCCACTTGATTCCAAATCTAGATTTATTTGCATTGTACCATTATCATTAGCCAAAGGTGAAAATCTATATGAATACAATGGAATAAACTATTTTTATATGTCCTTAAGTTTCCATTTCCATGATGACCCTTAACTATATAATGCCTATCCCTTGAATCCCGTCTACTGCGTCTCCACACAGAAATACCCATTTTCCAGGTTTGAGGAGCCTCACGGAGTTAGTATTGCCACTCAGTGACACTGATTAAGTAAACATAAGGTTTGTCATCCTGTGGATGAAATATGGGCTGGGATTTAGAAATAGAAAGGAGATCCTCTAGCCCATCCCCTTCATTTTGCAAGTAAATCACTCTCACAATCAGTAGGAATGAGGATTCAAGCCTGATCCTTTTCATTTCATTCCATTACCCCCTCCCCAGTGTGCCTCGTCACTTTACTGGTTTGTTATAATATAGCACATTTCCAGCAGATTTTAAATCAGACAACTAGAGTTAGGGGTAATGTTCCCTACCAAAGTACATACTATAAATTACTAGATTAAGTTCTCCCATTAGAATTACATTCTTAATGTACCTTAAAATATTAAGATATCTGCGGGATTTGAGTTTGGTATTGGCCTTCATTTTTATCATTTAGAACAGTGATGAAACTTGATGGAGTGTTTACCTAAAGTCTTCTCAGAACTCATAAATTTAATACTCTTCTCCACACAGCAAATTTTCAAGGATGTTTCAGAGACTGAAAATGACATCAACAACATGGTAGCAGAATTCCAACAACTGTTAAATGCTAAGAAAGAAATTATCTTGTCCCTGGAAATGAGCTTAAGCACACATCTTGATGTGGAAAGCCTTAGAATAATACAGGAGGAGAATGATAGGATTGTTCACGTGAATAACTTGTATCATAATAAAATAAAGGTGAGTGATTTTTCCCCCCATTTTTCTTTCTTTATAACTAATGAAAAATTTACTTGATGCAACAAATGCTTCTATGTAATACAGTAAAGATAGTCACTTTGTGTATAACAATTACAATCACAGTTAATGGCCTTTAAAAGCAGGGAACAAATTCCATGTGTGCAAAATATTGAGGACGAATCTCATTCCCTCTTACTTTCCTTCCCCACCATGTTGTAGTACCTGAAGCTTATGGGAGCATTGACTCGTAGATCTAAAGCCCGAAGCAGCAGGAGAGAGAGGAGATTAGGAGGAGAGAGATTACCTTGTACCACCCCTTCATTATACAAGAGGAAGAAACCAAAGAGGCTAACTGCCCACAGTCACAAAGTTGACGAAGGCAGGAATCAAACCCAGGTTCTCTGATTCTGAGTCCAGAGCTCTTCTCACTGTACCACGCCTCCCCAGACCACCTGCATGTTCCCATACCCCCAAAGCTCACCGCGACGATGGGGCTACAAGAGTGTGCAGCGCTCTTGTTGTGCAGGAAGGTGAGAAGGGAGGCCCAGCTGGCTGCTGAGGCCCAGGCCCCAAAGGGCTGGTCTGCCTTGAGAGATCACCACCATCCAGGGGTTTGGTTCTAGGCTCGACAGGATTAGAAATTGAGTTTGATCAGTGCTTCTTGTGCTGCAATGCAGTATTCTACTTCACTCATGACTTAGCTTCTCCGTGTTCCTGGATACAGTAATCAGTCCTCTCCGGTTGATGTGCTCATGGTGGCATTACAATGCCCTTCACAGCAACTGAAATGACCTGTGTATTTGGCCACTTGTAACGCTCAGTCCCATCCTCACATATGCGAGTGGAGAGGTGTTCTTTGCCCGTGTGTACCTTCAAGGGATATTGTGGCTGATAGTGGGAATCTTTCTTTGGCTCCTTCACTGTTAGAAAAAATTATTTACTCTCAGCCATTCACACCTCAGTCCCCTGCCTTGAAGTGTGATGATCTGACTTCCATGGAAAAACAGTGTGGAAAGTTAGAACATGCACTGGCTCTGGGGACAGAGCCTGGGTTCAGATCCTAGCTCGGTCATTAATATTTGTGGGAACTTAAGAAAGTTATTCAACCTCCCTAATCATCCTCCTGAATAAAATACAAATTCATCAGCCTGGTTTTCAAGGCCCCCTCTTCACACACATTGTTTCCTATCGCTCAAGTGGATCCCTCTATCCATCCTATCTCTCTGCTGACATTTCTTCTCCTTCAGGATTCAGTTTTTATGTTGTCTTCTTAATGCTATCCCACTTTCTTTAACCCTTTCACACACCAAACTAAGTCACCTTTCCCTCTAATCTCCCACAGTACTCTATAGATGTCATTATCAATTTATTTTTTTATTTATTATTTTGTTGCAATAGTTGTATTTTATTTATCATATTACAGTTGTTGAATACATCTGACCTCCATAATAATAAGCTTCTTAGGGCAGAAATTATGTCATTTTGGTGTGTGTATGTGGGGAGGGGAGGGTCATCTTTGTATCCCCCTCATTTCAAGAAAAGTGTCTTGACCTTTTAATAATATGCACTTAATAAACGTTTATTGAATTGGGTTGGATAGGCTATTATGAACAAATCATCAGAGTTTGAAGACAGAAGTGTTGTTGTATGTAAAGAATGGGAACTTGAACTGAGACAGATGAAGGATAAGAATGAAGAAATGGTAAAGAAGTTCCAAAACGTAAAGACTACCCTTCTGCCACTGGATGACCCAGATGCTCTTACTGTAGGAGAAAATAAGAAACATCATCTTAAATTGAGGCACACAAGACAGACCACGAAGGTATTAAAAACATAAAACCCACAGTTTTACCTCACTTTGATACTTACTTGCAACCTTTCTTTTAGGATCATATTCCCACATGATTTTTTTAAAAGTGTGTGTGTGTGTGTGTGTGTGTGTGTGTGTGTCTTTATATGTGTATATTGTCAACAGGCAATCACAATTTCAAGAAACTTAGGTGAAAACTAGGTTTATTACAAGGGAAATGAACATGCATGTTGAACCCAAAGAGTTCACAATCCATACAGAAGTTTACATATTTATGACAGTAGGATAAAGGAAGGAGGAGGAAGCACAGAACTCACCTAAAGGGATGTGGCACGGGAAGGGGAAAGGTACAGTAAAGGACAAATCCCCTCCTGAAGGGGAGGAACAAGGTGATGGCAAAAGCCACACTTTGTAGCTGCTGGACCATGAAGATAAGATGGTCTGCTTATCTACAAGGGTCCCAGCTGCACAAACAATTTCTCGGGCTAGTGCAGATTGACTGGCACCTGTCTTGACTCTTAAGGACTCATAGGGAGTCCAGCTTGGGATGCAAACAACACATTATGTCAGCCCAGGTGGGTTTCATCCTTGACTTATTCAAGGCCTCCTGCATGCTCTGGGTCCAGTGTTTCTGCAAAATGTGGCAACTCAAAAAGAAAAGTTCAAGGGACTCCTTAACATTCCTTAACAATATATATATGTATCACTGTGCTTCCTCCTTAATTGCAAAGAGCAGTCTGTGTTTTAATTATACTTTTCTGAAAAGCTAAATTTATTTTAAATTACAGTCTTAGAAGTTGGTTTATTTGTTTTTTAAATTTGTGCCCCAGCAGAAAGGAATTGTGGTCTACTGAATAGAGTGAACTGGCCTAGAGCTTTGGGCAAGAATTATTCTGATTAAGAAATATAATAAACCTTATACAGATGAACCAGTATAACATCAACAGCTAGTGTCAACCAACAGTCAGTAAATGCAATTGATTTTTCCTGGATTTATACTTCTTAATCTAATTACTCCTTAACTGCCCTTGAAGGCATTCTTAGTGCATAAAAAGCAAGTTTGAGATTTCTTTTTTTTTTAAATGCACTGTAATTTTGTAGAGGAGAAAGAATAAATACAAAATAAATTCGTTGTTTTTGACCAGGACAAATACAGTCTACTAATTTACTATATTTCTAATTTAATAAAGCTATCAGTGTATAGTTAGTGGCAACACAGTGTCTCATGGACTGGTGACATTGTTTTTGGTTAACAGTATATGTGGAATAAATAGGATTTGTTATGCAGTTCTATTTTATAGATAATTAGTCACTTTTTAATGAAAATTTGTACTCCTCTTAATTAACAAATATGTGCCTATGGCATGTATAACTAGCAATGTTTTACTTATACATTAAATCATGTAACAGAAAATTATATTCCTGCATTTTTACTTTAGATTTTTAAAAAACAGCTTCTTTATATGAAAAAGGACCATGGCATCTAGATAAGAGATTAAATTTGGCCTCTTTCTTCAACTTTCTGGCCTCAGCTGATGCCAGATTATAAAAGTTATTTAAAAATACTTACTAAGTGGAATGTATTGTCAGCTTTGTTTTCAGTTTAAATAACTGTATTTTGACTTTCTTTACCTTAAACCTCATAAGAATCATTTCAATGCCAACTTTTACTGATAGGAAATTCAAGAAACTGCATTTCATGAAGACAAAGAAAACAAGCATAAACAAAAGGAAATTGATCCAGTGCAGAAAAACCTTGAAGTGGCTAAAGTTGTGAGTAACCAACACCTTCAGAGTCAACAGCCAGCAGTACACAGCTGTCAGGTGAACTCCTAGAAAAGTTTTCTCGCACTTGTTTCACAGCCAACTTTTGGGAGGGTGTGCTGCTCTATTTTTAAAATTTCCTTTTCCATGAAAGGCCAGAAACATACTAGCTTTAAAAAATCAATTATGTTTTCACTTCCAAGTTCTCTTTTTCCTACCACCCCCACCTACTGGGAATTTCCCTTAACTCTTTTTCCTTCTATTTCCCTGTTGGATTACAGGTGGGCATGTGCGTGCGTGCGTGCGTGCATGTGTGTGTGTGTGTGTGTGTGTGTGTGTGTATGTGTGTGTGTGTGTGTGTTCTTCTTTACTTTGACCAGTTCAGATGAGAAAGAGATTTAAGTGTCACCTCGTCCCACTCCCTCCACTGCCTCTTTCTTGTTGTATAGACTTCCACTTGGTTGAGTTAATTTATCCCGTCCTTCCTCTCCTCCCCTTTTGTCACCCTTTCCTGTTTCCAATTACATTTTTGTTTGGGGAAAAAAAAGTATAATACCTATTAAATATTGATATTGCGACTAGTTCCAAGAACAACTATTATTCTCCCCTTCCATGAGTATATTAATGAAGTGTTCTTTTTTTAAAAAATACCTATTTTAGACTGAACTAAAAAGTTAATTGAAATAATTAATAATTTTGGCAAAGTAGCAGGATATAAGAATATAAGTAAACCCACATAAATCATCAACATTCCTATTTATCACCAACAGGATCCTGCAAGGAGGGATAGCTAGAGATACCCCATTTAAAATAACACTAAACAGCATAAAATACATGGGAATACACCTACCAAAACAAAACCCAGAATCTACATGACAAAATCAGAAAAAATCTTTGTACACAAATGAAATCAGATTAAATAAAGGGAGAAATATTAATTGTTTGTGGGTAGACAGGGCCAATATAATAAAAATTATAATATTTACCAACATTAATCTACATGATCAATGCCATCCCAATCAAATTACCAAAACATTATTTTACAGAGCTAGAAAATAATAACAAAATTCATTTGGAAGAACAACAGGTCAAGAATATCAAAGGAACTAATGGGAAAAAAAATGTAAAGGGAGGAGGCTTAGCAGTACCAGATTTTAAACCAGGCCTGTACAGCTTGTTGCCTGCAGGTCACTTATGGCCCTTGGGCAGCTTACACAGGCCAAAGGATTTTCTCTGCATACAAAGGATGTTTTCCCTTACATTTTTCTCAAACTGGCTGAAATCCTTTGGCTTGCTGCAAGTCGTGTTGTGTAGACCTATCCTAAGCTATATTATAAGGCAGTAATTATCAAAACTATCTGGTACTGGCTAATAGAAAGGTAGATCAGTGGAACAGTGTAAGACATACAATCTACAGCTACAAATGAATATACTAACCCAGTGTTTGGCAAGTGTAAAGACTTAAGTTTTTGGGATAAGAATTCCTTATTTGGTAAAAATTGAGAAAAATGGAAAGCAGTATGGCAGAAATTTGGCATAGACCAATATCTTACACCATTTACCAAGATAAAGGCAAAATGGATATATGACTTGGTTGTAAAGGCAGATATTACAAGAAAATTTGAAGAACATGGAATATATTACCTATCAGATTTATGGACAGGTGAACAATTTATCAGCAAACGAGATAGAGAGTGTTGTGAGGTGTAAAATGGATCATTTTGGTTACATTAAATTAAAGAGGTTTTATATAAATAAAACATGTAGCCAAGATCAGATGGAAAGCAGAAAACTGGAGGGAAATTTTTATAGACAGTCCTCAGATAAAGGTCTCATATCTGAAATTATATATAAAGAACTTTGTCAAATCTATAAGAATGTGAGTCATTCCCCAACTGATAAATAGTCAGAGGATATGAATAGGCAGTTTTCTAATGAAGAAATCAAAACAATTTATAGTCAAATGAAAAAATGCTCTCAATCACTGGTTAGAGAAATGCAAATTAAAACAACCTTGAGATATCATTTTACATCTCTCAAATTGGCGAAAATGATAGAAGGGGAAAGTGACAAATGTTAGAGGGGATATGGAAAAATTGGGACATGAATTCATTGTTAGTGGATCTGTGAGGTGATCCAACCATTTTGGAGAGAGATTTGGAATTATACCCAAAGAGCTATCACACCCCTACACTAGAGGTGGGGTACCTGCAGCCTTGAGGTCACATGTGGCTGGCCTTCTGGGTCCTTGGGTATGGCCTTTTGACTGAGTCCAAGTTTTACAGAACAAATCTTTCTATTGAGAGCATTTGTTCTGTGAAGTTTGGATTAAGTCAAAGGACTGCCTTGAGGACCTAGAGGGCCACATGTGCCCTTGAGGCTGCAAGTTCCCCACCCCTGGCCTATACCCTTTCCCAAGAAGATTAGGAAAGATGGAAAAGAACCTACACGTTCCAAAATAGTGACATCAGCTCTCTTTGTAGTGGCAAAGAACTGGAAATTGCGGTGACTCCCATCAGTTGGGGAATGGCTGAAGTCCAGGGGGTGGAGAACCTGTGACCTCAAGGCCACTGTAGGGCCTTTTACAGCCTCAAGTGCAGCCCTTTGACTGAATCCAAACTTCACAGAATAAATCTCCTTAATAAAAGGATTTGTTCTGTGTAACTTGGACTCAATCAAAAGGCCGCACCCAAGGACCTAGAAGACCACAGGTGACCTCAAGGCTGCAGGTTCCCCACCTCTGAAATTGTGGTATATGTTCATGATGGAATGTTCCTCTGCTATAAGAAACAATGAGCTCAATGACTTTAGGAAAGCATGGAGAGACCTCCACGAAATAATGAAGAGCAAAACGAGTAGAGCCGGGAGAACACTGCAACAACAGTGTTGTTTTAAGAACAACTTTGAGCAACCAAGTCATTCTATCATAATACACAAATTAACCGCAAAGATCCTATGCAGGAAGATGCTGCTGAATCCAGAAAAAGAACTGACATGTGTGTATATATGTGTACATGTATATGTACCATGTCTATGCATATATATGTATATGTATCACCGTGTATATGTATATACACACACATAACAGATTTGTGTCTAATGGTAACCATCTCAGTTTGGAGTTGGGTTGGGGGAGAGGGGAAAAAGTCACATGATTTGTTGCATATTTGAAAAGAATAGCAAGTTGTACATGATGGATTGCAATTTCTGGTACAAACCTCTGTTTTCCTATCCTATTTTGTTATGCAAATGCTTGTTTTATTTCTTAAGTCATAACAAAATAAATTATGTTAAAAAAATTTTAAAGATTATTCAGCAGTGTTGAAATCTTAGCTACTCATCAAATTTGATTCTTGATTTTTATTCCTCCTTAAATTTCCTAAAAGGATGTCAAAGCTGTGTCCAGCAAAGAAATTGATGATCTCAAGATGAAATTGGTGAAATTGAACATGGAAAAAATGAATGAGTCCAAGAAGTTCGAAAAAGAGTATGTTTTTGGTTTTTTTCCTCATAGCCTATAATTGTTTTAAAGATCTAACTCTTTAAATTTTAGACACAGGGATTTGCCTGGTATAACTGGTGAAAGAAAAGGTAGCCCATTATATACTTTTTATTGCTTGTGTAAGAAAATTCACAGCAAAGATCACACCTCTTTTTATCTGTGGCTTATAAATATTGCTTTATGCCTTAATTATTTAAAGACAAATTGGAATCCTAATCAGATCTGCAAGCCATTATAAGTAACGTTGGTTATGACTTACTTTATGTTACATAAAAAAGCTAGAGATGGTTCTCATTTTTACATTATATATCGTTGTTGCTGTTTTGTATTTTTCAGTTGTCATTTGGGGTTTTCTTGGCAAAGAGTAGTTTCCTTCTCTAGCTCATTTTATATATAACAAACTGAAGCAAAGAGCGTTAAGTGACTTGCCCACAATCACACAGCTAGTAAGTGTCTGAAGCTAGATTGGTATTCAGGAAGATGAGTCTTTCAGAATCCAGGCCCAGCCCTCTACCAACTATGCCACCTAGCTGCCCATTTATGTATCATTAATTACACGCAAGTCCACATTAATCTTTAATATTTAGGTTGTAGAGCTTTTTTAAACCTTCATACTTTTCTCTTCCTACCATATTTGCTTGTATCATGATTGTCTTTTGTAGAATAGCATAAGCCCCAGAGGCACAATAATCATGTTGTCTTTTAAGACTGATTTGTGCCTACTTTTCATGGAGTATATATAATCTTTTTTTGTTTGTCATACATTGTAGTCTAATGGAAAGAGCATTATAGTTAATTGACTTCAATTCAACTCTACCACTGTATGACCTTAAACAAATCACTTGTCTTCTCTGGCCTCACTTTCTTCACATGTAAAAATGAGGGCATTGGACTATGTCCCTTGCCCCTATAAAATTCTATGATTTTACAAATGGCTACTTAACAAATATTATTTGATGATGACATTCTGCCAGTTTTGGAGACTAGTTGAGGGTACCTGTATAGCTACTCTTTAAATCCTCGACTATTTATCCCAGCTATTAAAAAAAAAAACAGTTAATGCTCATAGCCAGAAAGAACAGATAACAATTTCATAAAACTGTTTCTTTTTATTTTCTATTAATAAAATCTAGTTCATTTAAGTTAAAAGCTTTACTTCTGTCTTAATAATATCTAGAAAACTTTACTGATGACTTTCACATGTTTTGCAAGTCACTCAGGAATCACACATATATTTTCATGTCCTGATAATTGTGTTTGCTTTGCCAATAGATGGTAGATAGCAATTTATGAATTGCTACTTCTGTGACCAATGACAAATTCTGGTTTTAGCTATAATACATATTTACCGTAGACCGAGGCGTAGTTGAAATTTACCTTCTTATTTGTGGAGATAGTCTCATGTTCTTCATGTCACTCCCGGTATTTTTTATATTCTTTAGAAGGTGCTGGTGCTTAGATATTTGTGCTGCTGCCTTAGGTTCTTCCCTTTCGATAGAAGATTTTCTTGATTATTGTGTGTTCCTTTATTTTTAAAGATCAACTCTGTCTGTCAAAGGATATTTATTTTAGCCCAATCATCCAAGTTAAAACTAGTTGATTTTCCAAAAAGATCAATCAGCAAAGTGTTTATTAAGTACTTGCTATATTCTGATACTGTATTAGGTGATTGATAAAAAAAAACAAAAGTGAGGGGCAGCTAGGTGGCGCAGTGGATAGAGCTCTGGCCCTGGAGTCAGGAGGACCTGATTTCAAATGTGACCTCACAATTGACACTAGCTGTGTGACCCTGGGCAAGTCACTTAACCCCATTGCCTAGTCAAAAAAAAAAAAAGTGAAATAATCCCAGCACTCAAGAAGCTTACATGCTATCAGAGAAAACAAACCTGTATTTATTTGGCTATACACAAAATAGATACAAGGTAATGGTGGTGGTCAGGGGAGAACTCGCAGCTAAGAGGATCAGGAAAGGTTTCATGTAGCATGTAGTGCTGTGGCTGAGCCTTGTAGAAAACTAGGGATTCTAACAGGCAGAGATGAGGAGGAAATGTATTTCAGGTGTAGGGATAGCCATTGCAGAAACACATAGAGTGGAGATGGAGTGCCATGTGTGAAAAATAGCAAGAATGTTAGCCCATCTGGACTATAGAGTACCTGAATGGGAATGATATGGAATAAAACTGGAAAGGTAAGTCAGAGCCAGGGTGTGAAGAACTTTGCCATTTGATCTCAGATGTGCTAAGGAACCACTGGCATTTATTGAGTAACAGTCAGACCACACATTAGAAAAGTCAGTCAGCTGTGGGAAGGATCAATCTGTGTGAAAAGGGACTTCAGTCAGAGAGATCAACTAGGAGACTATTGCAGTACTCTGTGGGGCCACTAGGTGGCCCAGCGGATAGAGTGCTGGGCCTGGAGTCGGGAAGACTCATCTCCTGAGTTCCAATCTGGGTTCAGACACTTACTAGCTGTGTGAGCCTGGTCACACTTAACTCTGTTTGGCTCAGTTCCTCATCTGTCAGATGAACTAGAGAAGGAAATGGCCAACCTCTCCAGTATCTTTATTAAGAAAAATGGTGTCCCAAAGAGTTGGACATGACTGAAACAACTCAACAATTACAAGAAGTGGAAAGTAGAAATGGCCAGATATGGCGACTGATTAGATATGTAAGGTGAGGTTGAAAATGATATGGAGGTGGTGAGCCTCAGTGACAGTTGTGCCCTGAAAAGTGAAAAGGACATTTGGAAGATGGTTGGATTTTGAGGAAGAGAATGAATTTTATTTTGGACCTGTCTGAGGGGGACATCCAGTCCAAAATGCCCAGGAGGCAGTTGATGATGAGGGGGGATTGGATCTCAGGATATAAAGTGGGGCTGGGCATATAGATAGGGGAGTCATCTTCACAGAGATGATAATCGAATCGGTCATCTGGGGAGAGTCTAAAGAGAAGAGAAAAGAGCCCAGGAAAATGCCTTGCGGGTATAGCATTTAGGTAATGTGATGTGGAAGAAGTATAAAAATATGCTATTCCCCAGTCAGAAGAGTTCCCACAGGAAGACCTGTTTTGTCAGGATTATCCTGACAAAATTAGATGTCATTCCTTCTGTCTTTTTTCTTTTCTTTTTATTAAGCATATTGTTCTGTAAATTCTGGTACTAGTCATTAAAAATGAAGGCATTTTGAATTTTTTTTTAAGCGAGAGGAGAAAAGTAGAGCATGCAAGTGCAGACAGTACTTTCTAGAATTTGGGCTGAAAAGGTCACGTACTTGTGACTAACTTGCCTGTGAGGAACTTTCTCTACCAGTGCAACACCCTCCTGCAACCAATAGTCTCAGTGAGTTGCCTAGAACACAGATGCCTTGGCTAAGGTCACACAGCCAGTAAGTGTCACCACAGGCAGTGCTGCTCCTGGCTCCAAGGCCAGCTCTCCCTCCACTAAACCACAGTACCCCTTTTGGCTGGGGAAAAAACAAAAACAAAGAGGGCCATAGCAGGAAGCATAGCAAAAGAATTTGTCCCATGATATTAAAAAGATAAAAACATGATTGGGTGTTGTGGTTTGTTTTTAAGAGATATCATGTCATCAGCACAGGGTTACTACCATTGTGCTTACTCCTTCACTGCTGCTACTTACTGCCAATTTGTTGGCCTGGTGTTATCACTTATTGTTTGTGTTCCTTTATGATCTTTTATTAGAATTGCTTCTAAAGCTGCCGTAATAGAGCATCAGGAAGAAATGATAAGTCAGCTGAAGGAACATCTTAGAAGAGCCCAACAGAGCAATGATGTCTCAAGTAAGTAGAGATAGAAATGTTTTGAGCCCTTGTCTTTTGTGCGTATATCCTCCATGCGGTTACATTTTTATATCTGCTTCGGGAGGCTGCTGTGAGATTGAAAAGTACTAGAGTTTAGAAACACACTGGGTTCATTTCCCTTACTGGTCAACAGCTATTAATAAGGTAATCTATACTGTTCTGTTGTCGTCTTTATTTGAACCGATGTGGTGTTCCTTAGTGTATCATAGCTTTACTGCCTATTTAATAATAGCTCCTGTTGTGTGCTGGCACTGGGGGTTTAGAAAGTACAGAGAATGAAAACAATCCCTACTTGTTTTGAGCACACACCTACTGAGGGAGATAGGTACGTATCAAAACATAAAGCGTAAATCTAAAGTTAACATGCGGGGCAGCTAGATGGTGCAGTGGATAGAGCACCGGCCCTGAAGTCAGGAGGACCTGAGTTCAAATCCAGCCTCAGACCAAACACTTGACACGTACTAGCTGTATGACCCTGGGCAAGTAACTTAACCCCAAATGCCTCAAAAGTAAAAACAAAAAACAAAACAATAAAGTTAACATGCACATGTGCAGAGCAGTTCAGTCCGTGGTGCTTTGGGAGAGAGGGCACTTGCAGTTGGAGAGGTCAGAAAAAGCAGAATATAATGCCTCAGCTGCATCTTGAAGAAGGAGAAGGGACTTTGTAAAGGGGAGCTAAGGAGGGAGTTCCTTCCAGCCTCGTAGGCTGGCCAGTGTGAAAGCAGAAAGCATAGACACGAAAGAGGGGGTGAGCCTCCCATGTGAGGAACAGAGAAAGCCAAGCCAGTTCAGCTGTATCTCATCACGCAGGAGCGGAGGAGTCATGTCAAGTGAGGCCGAAAGGTTTAAACCTGAATAGAGAAGTCTACATTCTGTCCTAAAGGTGTTAACTAGGAAGCCACTAGAGTTGGTTGAATAGAGTAGTCACATGGTCAGATCTGTGATTAAG
Source organism: Phascolarctos cinereus (assembly GCF_003287225.1). Classification (NCBI taxonomy): domain Eukaryota; kingdom Metazoa; phylum Chordata; class Mammalia; order Diprotodontia; family Phascolarctidae; genus Phascolarctos; species Phascolarctos cinereus. The sequence goes on along the minus strand of NW_027556402.1, from coordinate 42,304,176 downwards.
AAAAAATGACTTCAGCAGCAGTGCATGACATGGACTAGAATCTAGAATAGGGAGGGACTTGAGGCAAGAAGTGAGGAGGGCTTAAGCTAAAATGTGTGCAGACAATGGCTCAGAGGCAAAAGAGGTCAGAAAGGTGGATTTAGGAACTGATTGGATCTGTGAGGTATCCAGTTTAATGCCCAGGGAATGAACCTGGGAGACTAGAAGCACGGGGGTGCCTTCTGGTCACAGAAATAGGGAAGTTCTGCAGAGAGGCAGGCTTAGGAGGTGAGATGATCAGTTCCATTTTAGACATGTTGATTTTAAGGTCTCTGGTATATCTAGTTTGAAATGTCCAAAAGACAGATGGTGACGCAGGACTATAGTTCAGGGGAAGGTCTGGGATTGGTTCTGAAAGTCATCTGCTTAGAGATGATAGTTGAACTCATGGAAACTCGTGATGTTATCATGAGTGAGAATACTGAAGGAGAAGAGAAAAGGCCCCAGGACAGAACTTTGGCTCACAGTTCAGGGCGTGATATGGATGGTGAGCCAGCCAAAGAGGCAGGGAAGGAGTAGTCAGACAGGTAGGAGGTACTCCCATCCCGCTAATCGCGGCCCTTGTTAGTAAGATCTCTTGTATACTGTACACTCTCCTCTACCAACTACAGCTACCCTCAGGCCCTCATCACTTCATCTCTAACCCACAGCAATAGCTTGCTGGTTGATTTCCCTGCTTCAAGTGTCTCCACTGCAATCCATCCTCCACTCAGCTGAAAATTTGTTCTTCCTAAAATGCAGGTCTGACTATGTCACCCCCAGTGGCTTCTTGTTGTCTCCAGGATCAGTATAAATTCCTCTTTTTGGCTTTCGAAGTCTTATATAACCTGCCCCTTTCCTTCCTTTCCAGTCTCCTTACTCCTCCATGTACTCTGTGATACGCTGACACTGACCTCACCCTCCATCTTCCAACTCTGGGCATTTTCTCTCTCTGTCTCCCATTGCCAGGAACTCTCTTCTCCCCTCATCTTTGCTTCCTGGCTTCCTTCAGATCCCAGCTAAAATCTCACCTTCTGCAAAAAAACCTTTACCTAGTTGTATTCAATGCTAGTGCCTTCCCTCTGAGATCACTCCTGAAGAATCTGATATAGGCTTGTGTGCACGTAATATTTCCTAGACTGTGAGGTCCTTGAGAGCAGAAACTGGTCTTTGCTTTTCTGTCCAGACATAGTTTGATATGGTACTTTATGAAGTCTCTGATGCTTCCTCAGTAGACTACCAAACCCTCTTTTTTTTATGTGGTACCTTTGTACAACTCAAAGCATTTCTGATTTCTAGTTTAAATGTGTTTGTTTCCCTCCATCAGTGTTAGAGCCACCTGGTCATGCCCAAGCGTCCCACACACCATTGACCTGTGGGGGTGGCAGTGGTATAGTACAGAGCACAAAAGCACTGATTCTAAAAGCGGATCGTGTGAGGCTGGAGAGAGAGATTAGCAAGTTAAAGCAACAGAATGAGTATCTGACAAATCATCAGAGTCAGCTATCAAGGTAAGAGCTGCTCAAGCAGAGTATGTTTACTGCATTATATTTATCCAGTTTGGGTCCAGTTCAATCATTTCTCTGCAAATGACAGCTAAAATCTAGCCTTATATTACAAATGCTGTTGCTTTAGGGATGAGGATAGAAACACCTGTTTTAAATTCAACCATTTCGCAGCCAACCTCAGTACCCCAAAGTTCACACACTTTATTTGTAAGAGAGCCACCCAGTATTAAAACTGTGATGGATCTCCAGACACCGTGTGGCCAGCATTCCTCAGAGTGCAGTCTCTGTTAAGCTACTTATTTATCAACAAAATAAAGAGGGCACAGAAGCTGTTATAGGCAAAGCTACTGGGAATAGGAAGAAGGGACATATTAAAGGATGACAACCTCCATAATTTCCCTGCCCAACACACTTATTCCAGGACACTTGAATCAACTGGATTAGGACGGAAAGCTGTATTTCCCCTGCTCTTCAGTAAATAACTAATTATAGATGTTTCATATTTCATGTAGCACTTGGTATAAAGTATCTTGTTTAATCTTCAAAAGAACCTTGTGAGGTAAATGCTATTAGTTGAGGAAACTGAGGCTTAGAGAGGTTAAGAGGTATAGCTGTGGACACATATCTAGAAAGTTTGGGAGACCCACCCCGGGTTTCCCCACACTCCCAAGTACAGCATTCTACTGGACCAGGAGTACATTTATTTTTCCCACAACTGTTTATGACTCATATCCTCTTAGTTATCCAAGTGACCATATTAAAACCGTATCTTTTTTCTATAATTGTCCTTTATCATCTTTTCAACATAGCTCTTTTATGAAGTATATTTTAGGAGCAGCTAGGTGTGTGAACCCTGGGCAAGTCACTTAACCTCATTGCCTAGCAAAAAAAAATTTTAAATATATTTTAATCTTCTTGAAATTTATATAATAAACGAAAATTGAATTACCCTGGGGGAGAGAAGGTGGATATTTATAAGAGAATAGGGCTTGCACCTTAATTTAGCCTAAGGATGGTCCGTTAATAGCAACAGACTAGAAACATAGGCTAGATATTTAAGCTCTAGTTATTTCGATGATGTGATTTTTTTTAAACATCACTGTATATAGCCTTGTAATCATATCTGAATGTTTAGACGTGGAATACTTGGTTAAACTAAGATCCTGTTTTAAAAAAAGGACAAAATAGTGCTTGTGGTTGATCTGATGCTGATTTTTTTTCCTGCGTCAATCATAAATTAGACTTTCTTTAATGTTGGTACTACTAAGATTCAGAGATATTTTCTTCCTTTCTAGTCTTTGATGCAACAAGCAAGGATTCCAAGGGTTCAGAAAATGTCATGCAATATGCTAAACCTTGGAGGAAATTATATTTCTCTGCATAGTTCATTCTTCTTTATGATTTAAATTTTAATTCTACAATTTTTTTTCTTTTTGAAATGGATGTTAAAAGGTCATGATTAAGTATATGCTTTTTCCTGGTCTTAATTAGGTGTGCAAAAAGAGTAATTAAATTATTTAATACAGGCTTTAATTCTCTTTCTATATTATCACTGTATGTGGATCATGGATCTCATTGGCAGAACATACCATGCCTGTCCTTGAACTCTAGAAATATTGGCAGTTTGACTTAGCTACCATTATGTGGTGAGCTTTTATCTTTTAACAGTACATAATTTCCAGATACTGCTAGGAATTCACCACATTACACTTACGACAAAATTAAGATTCTACTCCAGGCAAGCTAGAAAAATGCCAGCCTCCCTGGCTCATGTTCCATATAATTTCTCGCCATTCCCTAATCTATATTATAGAGATATATATCATCTCTCACAATAACATAACATTCTTCTTCTTCTTCTAGGTCACCACCTTTTTGGTTCACATCTCTTAGGAAAGAAAAGATATTGGATGGCAATTAAAGAGGGTAAACTCAAGTGCCATGTACACCTGGCCCGCAGAGATGTGCAACCTAAAAGAGCTGGTCATTTGAACTGACTGTGACTAACGTGTCACATTAGAAGTCTCCAAAGGGGCTGGGGAGAAACCTATGCCTGTTTACGCAGTAGAGAATTATTTTCACTTTCTGGACTAGAAAAGATTTCTAAATAACAAGCATTAATACAATTGAGGTTAATATGTAAATGTAGGTACATTTCATTTCAGTATTTATTTTATGTTCTTACCCATTTTGTTTTCTTTCTAAGCAACAATTTCCATCTTGCCAGAGAAGTCAAAAAATGGAAAGAGAGAGCCCTTAAAAAGGAAGCCCAAGAGCTTACTCGTGTCCATTCTCCAAAATCTCCTAAACTGACAGAAATTACATCCCTAAAGAGGCAATGTATGTCACCTCTGTATACAGAGCAGACTTCACAGGAAACTTTACCAAAGGATTCACCAAAATCTTGGGCGTATGATGGACGGTCAAAGTCTCTGCCAGTCGTTTGTCATAATAACTATTTTGACAACTCTGGCCTAGGTCTACTCCCAGGTATGTAATACAGTGGAGGGAGAAGGAGAAACATTGGTTAAGACCTGGTCCTTTTGTTTTTCTTAACTATTCAGTCTTAGATGGCAAGTTTAGACAAGAAGTCGGAACATGCAAGTTCACGACACCATGCAAGAAACTTCATTTTTTTGACCCTCTAAGAATAGATCACACAAAAGATGGTCAACTCCGTGGGGATTCATTTGTATCACTTATCTGCTCAACTCCATAGACATTTCTCAACTTTGAATGCTTTCGTAATCCTGATAGAGAAGCAGCTTTTCTTTAAGACCTTTGAAGATATTATTAGTGATAGTCAACAGATGCAGATTCATATAATGCAAAGCACTAACTTTTCATTATTTGTATAAAAAGGGTAGCATGATCACATGAAAGCTATAGATACTATTTTCTCCTTAAAACTTGTATTTTGATAATTGTGCTAATTTAAGTAAAATAACTAAAAAGAACTGAGTTATCTTTTTGAAGAGATGAAAAGTATTCTTTTTGTGTTTTGTTTTGTTTTGTTTTTTGGCAATTGGGGTTAGATGACTTGTCCAGGGTCGCACATCTAGTGTCACCCAGACATTTGAACTTAGGATTTGGACTCAGGTCCTCTTGACTCCAGGCCCTGTGCTCTATCCACTGTGCCACCTAGCTGCCCCTGACAAAATATTATTAAAATAAAGAAATAGACGATCTCCTACAATAGCTATACTTTGGGGAATTTTTTTTCAAACTCTAAGAATAAACAGTAGGGAGATTCATATAAACTGATGAGAATAAAAACTAATAACATGACTTAAGTGTGATTTTATTACTTTCAAGTAGTACAGTTAATTGAACTACCTTAACAAATTAAGCAAGGTGCTAGGTAAAGCTTCTGTTGGACCTACTTTCATAGATAGGTGAGAAGTATTTGTAATTAGCACTTTTTTAAAGGTACAAATAGATTCTGTTAAAGCATTGGGTTTTTTAGGCTTGGGAAAGAAGTGTCATGACAAGTTCAAACACCCCCTGTAATCTCTTCTCAATTGATTCATTATATTAAATAATTTATTTAGCGAGCTATTTATTTTTGCAAAGATAATATAAAGGTAATCCTATTTTGAATTACCATGGAACAAATTAGTGGGGTTCAGACTAAGGGGGTATTTCAATAGGCTTCTGACAATTATTAATTCATGTTATTTTTTTTTTCTTACAGAAATAGCTTTCAGTTCTACAAATGATTCTACAAAAGGTGAATTTCAGTTTATCATGGTGTAGGTGAATGGGGGAAGAAAAGTTCATGAATCTCTAAAATTTCAATTGAATAGTCACCTGACCTGTTCCCTTCCTTTCTTCTCATGGCAATTTTATTCTTCTCAACCCCTTATAGTTCAGTGAGCACCTGATTGTCAAATCCAGTAGTTTGGGTTTTTTTCCCAGCCTCCTTGACATCAGCAGCTTTTGACATTTTTACTGATTGTTCCTCTTCCCTCAGCTTTCATGTAGGTGTTCCCCAATGAACCAGCCTTAGGCCACGTCTCCCTTGGCCATTTCATTTACTCCAGTGGCTTTGAGCAATAGAATATAATGGTTAGAGTACTGGACTTGGAGTCAGGAATGCCTGGATTTAAATCCCAAACAGACATGGGCATGTCACCTTTCTGAGCCTCAGTTCTTCATTTGTAAAATGAGGATGATTGTACTACTTACTTCATAGGACTGTAGGGTTCAAAAAGGCTAATGTGTCTAAAGCACTTTGTAAAGTATAAAACATCATTAAAATGATAGTTATTGTTATTACCACCTCCTCCCTGCACATGACACCCAGGTCAACATCTATAGCCTGATATCTCTTTGAAACATCAGGCCTACATCTCTACTGCTTCTAAGACATATCCATGAACATTTTCAAACTTAATGTGTTTGAAACTGAGTCCCTAAACTGGCTTTTCTTCCCCTTCTCTAAAGCTATCTGCAATACCATCATTTATTTCCCTGATTTCCATTTTCATAACCTTGAGGTAGTATTAGATATTTCCTTTTCCCTTGCATCACATTCATGCATTGTCTTAGGATCCTACATCACAGGATAATCACTTCAGATGATAGCTTGGTAGAGAACGGATATTCCATCAAGCCCCAACACCATTTTACAAGTGAGGAAAATGAGGCCCAGAGAGGTTGAGGCTTGCCCAAAGTCACATAAGGCAGAAGCACCAAACTTCTCCCATCCTTCCTCTTCACTTAATGAGCGCAGCCACCATCCTCATTTCAACCTTCATGATGATCTGCCTGGGTTATTATAGTGCTCTCTGTATAGATTTTCCCACCTTTTCTCTCCCCCTTATACTCTGCTTTTCATACTGCATTTAGACTAATCTTACCTGGAAATCTGCTGCCGTCACTTCTGTGCTTGAAAGACTGTTAATTCACTTCCTCTATGAAACTCAAATTCTTTGACCTGCTGTTTGAGGCACTCCACAAATTGACATCATTTCACCTTACATATAGTATTCTGTTACTTCTCTCCTGGACAGTTCCCTGTCTGCTCAACACACGCCCTGTTCTCACTCCTTATTTAGTGTCTTTGCTCAAGTTTTGCTCAATGCCCATTCTCATCTCCTTTAAGTCTCCTCCTCAGTATCACCTCTCAAAAACTTTCCTTGATCTGCCCCCTGGTAACAACCTTTGCCCACAAACAGAATTTATTTTAAAGAACTGACCATGCACAATTGTGAATTAGACTAGAAACTCTGTGGGTCAATATGTTATCTGAACTTTGCAATTTCACTTTACCTAAGTCCCTTACAACGGTAATTTGATTGTAGGTACATACATTTATAACATAGTGTTCTGAATATAATTAAGCTTAGTTGTTTTGTTTTGTTTTTTTCTTTCACAGAGACTCCAAGAGAGGAGAATACAGGCTCTTTATTGGATCAATGGCAGACCTCTTCAGGAAAAGACGCACCGGAATGCAGAACCCAGTAATCTCACTTTTATGCGTCATGCACATTCCGGTTTCTTCCAACACTTAGATGTAGTTTTGCATCGTCATCCCGACCACTGCAATCGTAGTTTGGTTAGACTTTATTATTATTTCTCTCACTATGCCACCGCTATTACCGGATAAATGAATAGGAACAAGGCGCTAGATCAGAATGGTATCAAAATGCTTACTTCATTTTTAAATGTTGGAATACTTTTAAAATAGATTTTATTTAAAAGGAGCTTCTGTGGAATACAAATTATGGAAGGAATTCCTCAGGCTGAGCAATTGAAGGTGAGGAAAGATGACTCAATTTATATGGTTAACATTTTATCTACATCTTTTTTTTAATGTACACATGTAAAATTGTAATATAATTTTTTCCTTTCATATTATAACTTGTATTATAAAATCTGTACTCATGTTGCCTTCCCTTCTAGAATATGATGACAGGAATTGTGTCTTAATTCTCCTTTGTATCTGTCATATAGCATTAGCAGCTACTCAGTAAATACTGATCAACAAATGATCCCTCCTACTGCATTGTCCAGTATCCACAAAAATTCATTTCTAAAAATGGATTTAAAGGAGCAGAGTCGTTGTCCCTGCGATATGTCTGAAAAAATCACACTACCTTCCTGCAGAATAAAAGCTTATCCATAGCAATTTTGTTGAGTTGTTTGATTTTGCTAGGAAGGGGAGAGGTTGAGAATATGATGCATTACCAAAGCTGAACAATTTTAAAGGACTGTTTAAAGTATGTATCAGAATACAAGAGTTCTCTTTTTTTATTCATTTTGAACTTAAATACAGAAAAACAAACAAAAAAAGAACATTTCCATGTACATAGCACAAGAAGAGGATTCAATATAAAACCATGAATTTCCATTTCACACTGTTTACTTGAAAAAACCAACTATGTAATAAATACTACACATCATTTCAAAGCTGCCCTGCTTTTGTGCTTCCAAGTTCTCTTTTGTTCTCTGCTGTGCCTTTCTTTTCTTCCTCCCTCGCCTTCTCACCCTAAAGAAGGCTACCATTGTGGTGCAGTGGATAGAGCACAGGCTGTGAAGTCAGGAGGACCTGAGTTCAAATCCGGCTTCATACCAAACACTTGACACTTACTAGCTGTGTGACCCAGGGCAAGTCACTTAACCCCAATTGCCTAAAAAAAAAAGGCTGCCATTAGACAAAATAATATATATGTGTGTGTGTGTCTGTGTGTGTGTGTGTGTGTGTATAGATGTAAAACCATACAATACATACAGTTCTCTTTCTGGAGGTGGGTAAGCATCATACTTCATAGGTTCTTTGTAATTGAAATTTCATTATGTAATTCAATTCATTATGAAAATGAATTGGTCATTCAAAGTCTTTCTTTAGGGCAGCTAGGTGGCACAGTGGATAGAGCACTGGCCCTGAAGTCAGGAGGACCTGAGTTCAAATCCAACCTCAGACTAAACACTTGACACTTACTAGCTGTGTGACCCTGGGCAAGTCACTTAACCCCAATTGCCTAAAAGCAAAAAAAAAAAGTCTTTCTTTTATAACTCTTTGGGCATAATTCCAGATTGCTCTCCAAAATAGTTGGATCAGTCACAGTTTCCCCACCCCTGTTTAGGATAACTGCTTTACCCTAATTTTTAACTATTTCTGCTGCTATAAGTTCACTGTGAGGCAATGTTTTGTCTTGTTTGTGGGAGAAATTTGGAGACCTCAATATTTTCTGCTCTATTCTGCCATCTTCCTTTGTTGGGGTCTAGGGGTTTAGGGGTGCTGAAGCAGTCCTGAGGGAGAAAAATCTTTTAAAATATACATGGAGCTTAAGAATCAGCACATGAATAAACACAAATGGTAGGGGCAGCTAGGTGGCATAGTGCATAGAGCACTGGCCCTGGCATTAGGAGAACCTGAGTTCAAGTCTGGCCTCCAACACATAATAATTACTATCTGTGTGACTCTGGGCAAGTCATTTAACCCCAACTGCCTCACCAAAATAAATAAATAGGAATTGTGAAAATTAGAGGAGAAATAGAGGCAAAATGGGGCAAGGGGACAAGTTAAAAGCTGGTCCTTCGAAAGAACAAACAAAATTTAAAAACCTTTAATTAAACTAAATTTTTTAAAATGGAGGAAAACCAAATTATCAAAATAAAAAATTCACAATAAGCAGAAATAAAAAGAATTATCAAAACCTACTATGCACAACTATATGCTAGCAAAACCAAGGACAAACAAAATAGATACTTTTATATGAAAAAATATAAAATAAGGTATCTGTTGTCATAAATAGCTGACCAGGAAACCAGATCAAAGAAAGATGATTTAAGAATCACAGGACTTCCTGAAAACCATAACCAATCCAAAAACCTGAACACTATATTTCAACAACTATCCAGGTGATTAGAACCAGGGGACAAAGTAAAAATAGGAAGAATCCACTGATCACTTCCCTGAAATAAACCGCAAGCTGAAAACATTCAGGAATGTTATCACCCAAAACTAGACCTTTCAAATCAAAATAAAAATTACTTCAAGGAGACAGAAGGACAGAAAGAAACCTTAGTCAGGATCACATACAGAAATTACTGTAAAAGAGAGAATGTTTTGAAACAATATATTCCAAAATGCAAAAGACAAAAACATAACCAAAAACCCCTGCAAAATCAAAGAGAGGGGGGAAATGGATTGTTAATAGAATAGACTTTCAAGCATTCCTGATGAAAAGACTAAGAATGAAGGAAATCTTTGAAATGCAAATACAAACAAAGGAATCAAAATAATATAGAAAGGCAAAATACTCCATCAAGTTCCAAAATTCTTAGTGCATTTTTAAGGATAGCTTGAAAATTCACTCAGACTTGTGAAACTTTGTGTACATTCAAGTAATTGGGAGATGCTAAATGATAATAAAGTGCTTAATTGGAAAAAGAAAACCAGAATCCTGTCAGAAAACTATTGTCTTCAAGGGTCACACAGAATTAAGTGAGACAAACAGAACCTTTTTTTGTGTGTGTTTTGTTGGTTTTCAGGGAGAAAAAAAGAGTAATTAAAAAGGAATATACTATCAATCAACATGCACATTAAGCACTTGCCCCGTATTACTGTGCTAAATCCTGGCGGGGCAGGTTGGTGGTGTCAGTGTGTGTGTGTGTGTGTGTGTGTTCACACATATAAACATATACATGCATATCTACATATATACAAGTATATTTACACTGTGTGTGTGTGTGTGTGTGTGTGTGTAGATAGTGTGTGGGGTGTTTGTGACCCCCTTGTAATAATCAGAGACTTTTTTTTAAGAAAGGCAAAAAGGAGTTTTATTGCTTTCTCATGAAAAAGGACACTCTGTGTGTTGCTCAAGATGGTGTCAAGGGCATATAGCTCAGAGCAAGTTTATATAGACCCTGACGGGGAACCCCCACCCACCCACTGGCTCTCCTTCCCATTGGCTGGGCTTCGGAGCTCATAGTCTAAGCAGGGGAACTTCTCCCCAGCACCAAGGACAAAAAGGGCACGAAACAGGGCCAACAGCTAGGGAGGGAGCCTGAGAAGGGACAGAATCCAGGTGGACAGGTTGTGGCTCTGTCACCTGATCTACTTGGGACACTCTGCTTTCTCAGTATGGCAGCTTCTGAGAAATGTAGGGAGGGGTCAGCTCTTATCCTACACTGAGGGGGCTTCACTATTTCAGCATTCCATTCAAGAGAATTACTTGCCCTCCAGTACCTTTAGTTTTACTATGGGAGATAACATAAAAGTAAGTACATATGACATACAGTTATCCCTTCCACCTAGTGACTTTCCACATGACGGTTTCAATATATCAAAAGCTGGCATAAGAAATTCAGGAGGACCTGAGTTCAAATCTGACCTCAGACACATAACACTTACTAGCTGTCTGACCCTGGGCAAGTCACTTAACCCCATTGCCTAACCAAAAACAAAACAAAATAAAACAAACAAACAAAAACAAAAGAATTAGATCCAAGTCTTTTTTCAGCCAAAGATAAGGTTTATTAGAACATCCGTCATATTGGGCAGGCTCTTAACAAGTCTGAACGTTAGCAAGGTAGTGGCTAGATTTTAAGAATCTGAGAATCTTAATGGAGAAAAATGGACGTTATACACAGAAAGGCCATGGGAGGGATCTAGGAGTGGCTAGGTTAAGGGCAAGTTTTTCAGAAGCTACAGATGACACACAAAGGCCAGGAGATGGCACAAAAAAATTTTGGAAACTCGGAAATGCATAAAATATGTGTATAGTATATTTACTTAACACTGACCTACATATAGTCTATGACAAAATACTTAACCCAAATTTTACAACAAAATACTGTAAACACTCCATAATAGAAAAAGAAAAAATTTAGACTCCTTCTCTGGTGTAAAGGGTGGGCCAAAAAAACTTTACACGGATTTTTAAGATTGCAGGCGTGCTGTGCCCCTAACTCCCACAATGTGGAAGAGATAATTGTATATACAAAATAGAAGGAGATCTCAAAGGGGAAGGCAATATGCCTTGAGGAACTGGAAAAACTGCCTGCAAAATGAACAACCAGTAAAAATCTATGGAGATGTTTAGAGGATTCTGGGAATAAGTCAGAAAACTTTTGGCTCTCCAAATTTCCTCCACCAAAAAAACCAAAACAAAACAAAAAAACCTGCCTCAGAGCAAATGCGGAACAGCAGAAAGAAACCCAAGTTGGGGTAAAGCAGTTGTCCTAAAACGCTTTGAGAGGACCCCAGGAAAGACTCAACCTTCAGAGGTGGTCCTTTGCCCTGAGTGAAGTGCAAACAAGCCCTAAGAGGCAGCTGGGTCGGAAAGCAGCCTCAGCCTCAGGAACATTCACATCATGGATGGACAGTGTGGGGGTCAGATGGCTGAGGAGAAGATGAAAAGACCTTCCACCGTCTAGGGACTCCAGGCACAGCTATGCTGAGCAGATACATCCTGGGCTGTGGCTGTGCAAGGCAAAAGTGCTAGTGATGAGAATGGGATCTAGACCCCAAAAAGGAAAAACCCTGGACTTTTCCACGTGGCCAAATCTCTGGAGTTTGTCTAAGGCTATAATCTCATCAACTGGCCTTTCATCCTGGCTACATCCAATCTTCCAATTCTGTTACCCTTAACCTAGCCTAACCCTCCATTGTCTTAGCTCCCTATGGCCCCCCAACATTTCCCACCCTTAATCCCAGCTAGGCTCCATTCTCCTTGGCCATGTGGTCCAGGTCTCTGGCATTCTATTACCTCATAGACTAGTTGGCCACTCCTAGATCCCTCCCATGGCCTTTCTGTGTATAACGTCCATTTTTCTCCATTAAGATTCTCAGATTCTTAAAATCTAGCCACTACCTTGCTAACGTTCAGACTTGTTAAGAGCCTGCCCAATATGACGGATGTTCTAATAAACCTTATCTTTGGCTGAAAAAAGACTTGGATCTAATTCTTTTGTTTTTGTTTGTTTGTTTTATTTTGTTTTGTTTTTGGTTAGGCAATGGGGTTAAGTGACTTGCCCAGGGTCAGACAGCTAGTAAGTGTTATGTGTCTGAGGTCAGATTTGAACTCAGGTCCTCCTGAATCCAGGGCTGGTGCTCTATCCACTGCACCACCTAGCTGCCCCTTGAATTCTTTTGGGCAGGAGCCATTTGTTGTGATTTTGGGGTCTCAGCACCCCTAGACCCCTAAAACTCAACCTTAGCACACACCTGGTGAGTGCTGTAGCAGAGAGGTGAGGACCCTACTGGCTGTGGATACTTGCAGGAGAGCAGAGTCCCTGGTTTCAGTTCCAGGGCAGCAACCGGAGAGACAACGGGCACAAGAACATTTGCAGGACAGCACAGCTAGGGGCCCTGTCCATGCATTAGGGGTGGAGAAAAGTGTCCGTGATTGGGCCCTGGGACAGAGCTCAGAAAATAACAGTAAGAAGGACCCGAGGCCTAGAATATAATCTCCCACACCTCAAGACTAAAACCTGATTATAATAATAAGCTGCTAATAATAAAATAAAACAAAATAAAAGTAAGTAAACAAAGGAGAAAGAACCCAACCACAGATAGCTACTATGGGAATAGAGAAGATCTGAGTTAATATTCAGAACAAGATAGCAGAGCTAAAAAAAGTCACTCTTTTTTCAATGAGAAATGTTAAATGGTCACAAGCACAAAAAGAGTTCTTGCAAGAACTTAAAAAGGATTGTAAAAACCAAATAAAAGTGATTGAGGAAAAATTAGAAAAAATTCCATAGAGTAATCATAATTATTTTATAATTACAATTTTATCTCGAGTTTTATAATTGTACTCATAGTAAAATCTTATGTTTTATAATTATATAATATACATGTTAACTTGGAGCTTGGGGATAAATTATCATTGTAGTAATTGTAAGCACATAATGAATAAATCTGAAAGAATGTTCTAAGTAATATGTTAAATTACTCTAAGGGTTCATAACACATTTTTTGTTTGTTTTTCAAAGGGATTTGTAGAACAAAAAACATTGGGAATTATTGCACTACATGATAGCTGAGATCCATTCCAACTTTCAAATGTGTGAATTCTTTACTAAAGATTATTTTTGTGTTTTAGCGTGGTGTTGATCATAATAATAATAGCTATCAATTATAGGGTGCCTACTATGTGTCAGGCCCTATGCTAAGTGCTTTACAAATATTATCTCAGTCGACCCTTACAAGAACCCTAGAAGGTAGGTGATATAATTATCCCCATTTTATAGATGAGGAAACTGAGGCAAAGAGAAGTGAAGTGACTTGGTCAGGAACAGAAAGCTAGTAAGTGTCTGAGGTCACATTTGAACTCAGGTCTTCTTGATCTCAGGTCCAGATATCCAGCCTGTGCCACCTAGCTGCAATCATTATTTGAAATATTCATTATTTATTATTGGACTATTAATTAGATCTTGCTAATCTAAGAAAGTCTAATCGATGAATGTCAATTTTAATAAATTCCATATATATCTTATCAAAATAAAAAAATATTCATTGTTAAATTTGTGCTTGTAGTTTTTGTTGTTGAAGAACAAAATTGTTGAACAAAGGTTTGTTTATGAAACAAACCATTCCTTTTACCTAGACACCTGTGACCACAAAATAATACAGTTATCATTCTGATGTATACATAAAAAGCCAATTCTTTTTCCCACTTACGGAATTGAAGAATTTTGGTTAATTGGCCATAATTAATTAATAAATGGCCTTCATTGGCATTTCAGTCCAAACCAGAACCAGAAAGTATCTCTTCTCCAACATACTTGAGACCTTTTTCTTGCTATGAAGGTAGCATCACACCAAAGCAACAACCCAGCGTCATACATGGAGACAGTTGCAAATACTTTGAATTTTTTGGCCACACTTGCATTTGGGATTGAAGGACCATTACTAGTGCTATTCTTTTTTCAAACTAAAGTTTTCTAATTGGGAGGGAAGAAATAATAAAAATTCCTATCCAGTGACCACTGGGAAAAAAAAGCATTAGCATAAAAGAATTGGAAATTGAGGGGATGTCCATAAATAGAGGAATGGCTGAACAAGTTGTGGTATATGAATGTAATGGAATACTATTGTGCTGTAAGAAATGACGAACGGGTGGATTTCAGAAAAACCTGGAAAGACTTACGTGAACTGATGCTGAGTGAAGTGGGCAGAACCAGGAGAACATCGTACACAGTAATAGCAACATTGTGTGATGACCAACTTTGATACTTAGCTCTCCTCAGCAATACAATGATCCAAGACAATTCCAGAAGACTCATGATAGAAAATGCTATCCACATCCAGAGAAAAGACTATGGAATCTTAATGCAGATGGGAGCATGTTATTTTCTCTTTTTTTTTCTTATTTTATTTTTCATGGTTTTCCCTTTTGTTCTGATTCTTCTTTCACAACATGACTAATGTGGAAATATGTTTGTTATGATTGTACATGTATAGCCTATATTATATTTCATGCCATCTTGGGGAAGGGGAAGGGAGGGAGAGAGAAATCTCATAAAGTGAATGTTGAAAACTATCTTTATATGTAATTAAGAAAAATAAAATACTATTAAGTGGGGGGAAAGCATTAGCACAGAAAGATTGGTATGATTATATAAAATAAGGGTTTTTTTTAAATTTAAAATTACCTTTTTTTTAAATTTTAACATGTTTTTAAAACTTTGAGTTACAAATTTTCTCCCTTTCTCCGTCCCCACCCACCCTCATTGAAAAGGAAAGCGTCTCGATACAGGTTATAGGTGTGTAGTCATGCTAAACACTTTCATAGTAGTCCTGTTGTGAAAAACTAAGTACATTTCCCTTCATCCTATCCTACCCCCCATTTATTCTATTCTCTCTTTTGACCCTGTCGGTCCTCAGAAGTGTTTGCTTCTGATTATCCCTTCCCCTCTATCAATGCCCTGCTCTCTTGTCCCCTTCCCCCCTTATTTTACTGTAGGGTAAGATAGATTTCTATACCCCATTGTGTATGTTATTCCCTCCTTAAGCCAAATCAGATGAGAATAAGATTCACTCATTCCCTCTCACCTTTCCCCTACTTCCCCTCCACTGTAAACCTTTTCTCATCTGTTTCATGTGAAATAATTTACCCCATTCCACCTCTCCCTTTCTCCTTCTCCCTGTATAATCCTCTCTCAACCCTTAATTTTATAAATTAAGTTTTTAATCCATATATGACGATAAAAAAACTTGATATCTATGAACTAATTTATTGATCATCCTTTGTCCTGTTTTTTCCTTTTTCTTAATTAATGACATATGTGCCCATTCTGAATTCCACTAGATGGCAGCACTCAAGCAAGTTTAGAATCTTGAGAATACCTTTTTTTAAGCAAAAAGAAACCCAAACACTGGAGCAAAACTACAAATCCCGGCATGCACTTTGGAATCTTGTTTTCCTCCTGGGCAAAGATTGTAGCAGCTTATTTGCTAGTCAGTGCAGTTTATTTGCCTTACATGTGTGATTTGCCTTCGTGTGGTTTTAAGTGGAAATTTGTGGGAGAAAGTGATCCAAAGATTAAGAGGTAAGTTTGCATTACTTTTTTACTTTACCTGTTGTCCAGTTATTAACCTTTCAGGCTGAATGGGCATTGTAATGCTGTGTTAGATCTCTAGGGTTCTAGGCCTAAGCGAAATAACTTGTTTTCTCTTGTGCCAATGGAGCAGATTTTATCCATTGTGCAATAATGTGACATAACCTGAGCTGAGCCTTTACTACTAAGGGTATGTACCATCGATGTATGTTGGCTTCCTGTCTCATTCCCCAAACAACTAAAGAACCAAAGCTTTCCTGCTAGCTTTTCAAGTCTCCAGCTGCAAGCCACGTTTCCAGATAACCTAATGTCCTACTTCATCGAGCAGCCTAAGGGAGTCTGAAGAGGGCTCCTTCAACTTCCATTCCCATATTCCTACAGTTTCTTGACATCATTAACCATTCTCTTCTTATCCTTCCATCTTGGAAGAAAAGATTTTTTATTAGCTAAAGTCATTCTTAGAGGCATTCACCTTTGAGTCAGGATAACCTGAGTTCAAATTTGACCTTAGACACTTACTAGCTGTGGGACCCTGGTCAAGTCACTTAACCCTATCACCTCCAAAAACCAAACAAAAATAAATGAAGTAATCCTAAATTCTATACCTTTGATCTCATCCTCTCCCTCCTACTCCAAGACCTTATATGCTGGCCATGGGCATCTCAAGGGTGGGCAGGATGAAATATGTAATGCAAAATACATTGCTTTAGATAGTGCAAAGTGTTACCAGAGGTTTTGCCCCAGCAATCAGCCCTTCTCTCATGCTTATTCATTCCCTTGCCCCTCCACTGGCCACCTCCCATGATGGGGGATGGAGCCCAAGCCGAGATCTTTGCCCCTTGCCCCAAAGGGAATCTGGCTCCCCAGCCCTTCATCTCCCTTTGAAAGCCCTAGCCCCACCTTTAGATCTCATTCAGACTCCTTTCAAACTTCTTCCTTTCAGTTCCCTTCATTATCTATTCTAGTTGTTTATTTAATCTCTCAGACATTCTGATTGGAATTCTCACCTAGACCCTTTTACCAGCCCCTCCTCTGGTCACCCAAAGTTACTTTAGTGTATGTAAGATCCACCCTGGCCCCCATTTAAACGCTGAGGCTCTCATGCTCAAAAAAGGCTGAGACTTTCTCTTGCTCCCTCTCCCTAAGGCGCTACTAATGTTCAGATTCCTTAAGACTCTGGCCTGTATGGTTTATCTATGGTTTATTTCTCTGGCTGAAAGGTTTGGGTGAATTCATTCAGGCAGGGCGTGCATTGTAATCTCGGGGGTCCCAGCACTCCTAAACCTCTAGACCTCATCACCATCAGCTTATTTGTTCCCTTCTTTTCAGAGTCCAACTCTTCATGACCCAATTTGGGGTTTTCTTGTAGAGGATACTGGAATGATTTGCCATTTCCTTCTCCAGCTCATTTTACAGATGAGGCAACCAAGGCAGACAGGGGTTAAGTAAGTTACCCAAGGTCACCTAGGTAGTTAAGTGTCTGAGGTCAGATTTGAACTTAGGTCTTGGTGACTCCAGGCCAGCCACCTTGCGCCCTGACCCTAACCTCTCTTCTAAACTCTAGACTCCTATCCCTATGTACAAAGTTCCCTGGTGCCTCAAACCAAACTCTGCATCTTTTCCCCATAACTGGTGCCTCTGCCTAATCCATCACCTTGTGTTTCTTCTTAATCCTTAACACCCCTCCCCCAAAGTGTTAAAGTCCTATTTATCCATTACTGTGAACTCTGTTCTCCTCCAGGAAACTCCCTGATTCCTCCCTAAGCTCTCAAGGTAATGACTTTCCTTCACATAGGCCTTTGTTTGCACCATTTGAAGCCTATTATCTTCCATCTGTACCACCCTCCCACCCTGGAGCTGCCCTATAAAACCTGGGAGCAGGGGAGCTATTCCTCCTGGTGTAGAAACCAGTTGTTGAAACAGCTTTGGGAGAAAAACCTAAGAAGCAGGGGCAGGTAAGGACTGATGGCCTTGGGGCAGTAGGGTGGTTTGGGCTGGGGTCCTCTGACTCTTTTTTTCTAATTAATTAATTTATTTTTAGTTCTCAACATTCACTTCCACAAGATTTTGAGTTTTAAATTTTCTCCCCCTCCCTTTCTTCCCCCCCTCCCAAGAATCTGATATAGGTTCTGCTTATACATTCATATTAAGCATATTTTCACTTAGAACTAATAGGAGGAACCATAAGAAAGATGAAACAAAACAGAAGAAAATTAAAGAGCAAATAGTATGCCTCTATCTGCATTCACACTCTATAGTTCTTTTTCTGGATGTGGATAGCATTTCGTCATGAGTCTTTTGGAGTTGTCTTAGATCCTTGCATTGCTAAGAAGAGCTAAGTCTATCAAAGTCAATCATCACACAATGTGGCTGTTACTATGTATGATGTTCTCCTGGTTCTGTTTACCTCACTCTGCATCAGTTCATATAAGTCCAGGTTTTTCTGAAGTTCACCTGCTCGTTATTTCTTATAGCACAATAGTATTCCATCACATTCATATACCACAACTTGTTCAAACTGATGGGCATCCCTTCAATCCCCACAAAAAGAGCTGCTATAAATATTTTTGCACATGTGGGTCCTTTTCCTGTTTTTATGATCTCTTTGGTATTCTCTGACTATTTTTACCTTGGGGTTGTGAGGGAAGGGGTTGGTGGGCAATTCTTGGGACAAGGTAGCTCAGAGGATGAGTCTTATAAACGTCCTTGGGTTATTTCTCTGCAGCTACAAATGTGATAGAGTTTTTCTTCAGAGCTTATGCATGGATCTAAGCACAGAGAGCCAGCGGTGGTGCAGTGGATAGAGCACTAGGCCTGGAGTCAGGAGGACCTGAGTTCAAATCCAGCCTTGGACACTTCCTAGCTATGTGACTCTGGGCAAATCACTTCACCTCTGTTTGCCTCAGTTTCCTCATCTGCAAAATGGGGAAAATAATAGCACCTACCTGTGAGTGATCTGGGGACAAAGAGCGCCCTAGGATTAAAAATAATATTAAAGGTTACTTTCCCAGGCCCCTGAGGGGGTTTGAGGCTCATTCTGTAGCCCATCCTGTACCAAAAGAATAATTGCCTTTGTTTCTCTTACCCTGTGTTCCTTATCCTGTCATTCATCTTCCTCATCTTGTTTGTTCTTATCCTGTCCCTAATCTCCAACCCCCATAAAAAATCCTAAAAATATATCATCATTCTACAGGCTGTAAAGTTTTCTGTCTGTAGAGGCCTGGGTCTTTTCCTATATCGGCAGCCTTTGTTTAGCTCCTTGCTAACCTCAGGCCCTGAAGCTTTCACGAAATAAGGCTCCCAATGGCTACAGAGAAGGTCTAAGTGAATTCTTTCACACCTGAATCAGCTCTCCCAACTCTAAACCTCAACATGAGGAGGTAAGATTTGTGAGGATCAGTTGGAATAATACTTGTAAAGCGCTTAATACAGTGTCTGGCACAAAGGAGGTGCTATATGATATTGTTATTATTACCTGTGTGATTTGGGGCAAGTCACTTAGCTTCTGTTGGCCTAGTTTCCTCAACTGTAAAATGAGGATGATAATAGCACCTATCTTCTGTGGTTATGAGGATCAGATAAGATAATATTTATAAAGCTAGGCTTAATACAGGTATGGTGCCTGCACTCAATAAATAAATGCTTGTTTTCTTCCTACTCTCACAGATCTCACCAGGCAGGGAAGTTTTTGGTGGGAATGCCTAGAACAGGGGTGGGGTACCTGTGCCCTAGAGGGTCACACCTCTGGCCTAGAGCATTAGTTCTACACAGGGATAAAGCCTCAGTTCTTACAGAAGGGCTTTGGATAGAATCATCTACTCAGAGTGTATGCCATGTTGCCTTTATATTCACCTGTGTCTTAATGTCTCTAGATCATCCTGCAGACTGCGCCATGGGTCGACTTGATGGCAAGGTCATCGTTTTGACTGCTGCTGCACAAGGAATTGGTCGGGCAGCTGCTTTAGTAAGTTTCATATAATAGTGGTAATAATAGCTAGCATTTGTATAGCACTTTAAGGTTAACAAAGCACTCCATAAATATTTCATTTTATCCTCCCAATAATCCTGGGAGGTAGGTTTTATTATTATTATTTCCATTTTACAGTGATGCTGGCCTCCTGGCTGTTTCGTGAACAAGACACTCTTCTCTCCCAACTTCAGGCATTTTCTCTGGCCATCTCATATACCTGGAATGCTGTCCCTCCTTTGCTGGGAACACAGAGCTCCCTGGTTTCCTTTAAGTCCCAACTAAAATCCCACCTTCCACAGGAACCCTTCCCCTACCCCTCTTCATTTCAGCTCTTTCCTTTTTATTTCCTAGTTACCGTGTATATATATCTTGCTTTGTGTGTATTTGTTTGCCTATTATCTCCCCCATTAGATCGCAATCCTTGGAGGCAGGGACTGTCTTTTGCCTCTTTTTTGTATCCCTAGCACTTAGCACAGTGTCTGGCAAATAGTAGGTGCTTAATAAATGTTTATTGAATTAAATTTACAGATGAGGAAACAGAGAGAAGTTAAGTGACTTAAGGTCACCCAGCTAAGTGTATGAGGCGGGATTTGAACTCAGGTCTTCCTGACTCCTAGTTCAATACTATCCACTGTGTCTCTTAGCTGTCTTCAATTTTTTGCTTCTTATATCACAGTCATGTCCCAAGATATAGCCATATCTTATTTCAACTCCCTTTCCTTAAAGAGTTATGCAAGACTAAACAATAAAATAACCACAGCTAACATTCTACACTCAGATTTCCCATTTCTTTACCAGGAGGAAGTTGGTTTCATCTCCAGCTATTTGCTAGGACCAAGCAAGATTGGGCACTCTTTCAGGATGTTTTTGTTTGTTACTGTAGTTGATATGTATATCATTCTCCTAGCTCTGCCCTTCTTCACTCTGCATCAGTTCATAAAAGTCTTCCCAAGTTACATCTATTCATGATCATATTTCTATTTCTTATTATTTTCATCATGTTGATATTATACTCTATGGAATGAATCTCAGTCCTCCAAATAACTCTAATTACAGGCATACCGTATCCCTCCTAAATAAAATAAAATTGCCCCAACTGACATCTCACAATAAAATCAATAGAAAGTTAGAGCCATGCCTTTCATAATGTCATGAAACTTCATTGTACAAATCAGTCACAGATAGTCAGCAAAATATCTTTTAGTCCTTTGAATGTCAGTCTCCTATCACCATATTATTTATTGAAGTGATTAAAATTATTCTTAGGAAACTAATAGCCCCTATAAAAATTTTACCTGAGATGTTTGTGTTCTAATGTGATTTGAGTCAGGATTGCCTATGTGATCATGAGTAAATCATTCTACCTCTCTTCTTTTTCCTCAAGTATAAAAGCAACTACTGACTGTAATAATGTGCTACCAATATTTGTTTTCATTAATTCTTCCATTCTTTACCAACTGCTCCCCTTAAGCCAATATGTTAAATACAACTAATAACATCCTGACTCTTTGGAGATGTGACATTTAAAAAGTTCAAGAGACATAATTTCTGGATAATTAGCCATTTTATTAATAATCATAGCATTTTAATAAAAGAAGTCAATGGCATTCTCAAATGCCAGAAGACCTTCATGATGAGTGGGCTCAGTGCTTATATGTCCTTGGAAAAGTGGGTATTCTAGAGCGGCAATCAACTCTGATTGGTTAATGCTGAGAATGGATATTACAATGGGGGTTGGGGGCTGGACCTATTCTAATGAACTTTGATTATGTCATTTATTTCTAAATTACCCCAACCTTGGGCAATCTAATCAAAGAATTTATCCCTACCCAAACCTGAGTAGAACAAAATGGGATTAAGTCCTTGTACGGTTGGGTAGGGGTTTGACCAAGACTGAGAAGAGTTAATTCAATCTCATTATCAGTAATGTCCTTCAAAAGAGTGAACTTTGAAATAAAGACCATAGAAAAAGGGGACAACTCTGGAATTAATTTATTATTATTTATATTAAATTAAATAAATATTGATTAAGTTATTATTAATAATTTCTCTCAGAGATGTGGAGATAGGTTTTGACATGTTTATTAGATTAATTTTTTATTTTGGAAAGTCACCACTACTTTGCCTGAGCTTGTCTGTGTAAAATGAGAGTAAAATATTGGCCTTTAGAGCCATTTTGAGTTCAAGTGAGATTATGTAAATTAGCCAGGGGTGAATGTGGCTTTGCCCCAGGGTGCCAGAGGGAAAAGGAGGATAGGGAAAGAATTCCTCTAGCAGTAGTAAGTATCAGTCCACGTTGTTG
Source organism: Phascolarctos cinereus (assembly GCF_003287225.1). Classification (NCBI taxonomy): domain Eukaryota; kingdom Metazoa; phylum Chordata; class Mammalia; order Diprotodontia; family Phascolarctidae; genus Phascolarctos; species Phascolarctos cinereus. The sequence continues at coordinate 42,281,861 of NW_027556402.1, read as the reverse complement.
ACTTGCATGATTTTGTCTTACCACTATCTTCCCAAACCCTGTGCATAGTCCAGTCAGCACTAGTTTTACCAGGATGGGGGTGGCGATGGAGGTGGGGTGGAGGTACTACCTGTCTTTATCCCATCTCCTGGCATGACTTCACATACTGATTTTACCATCTTCTGGGGTACCAATACATTCTGTTCCCCTAATATCATCCCACCCCTCCTACCCTAGTCAGGGTATTCTGTGTTTGCCACCATTGGTGATCTCCAAATAAAGTTACCCTGAGTACCATCATTTCAAACTGTGATTCTAGTTAATGGGACTAGAGAGCTATGAGAAGATGAAACTCATGACTGCATTCTAATTTATATCATCTTTGCCCTGATCACACACTGATTTTATCATTGTGGAGAGCTCTAGGTGTGAAAATTCCCTTCACTGATGCAGCCAAGCAATTTTTCTGTAATTTACAGTTTGAGAACTTTCTGAGAAATTAAGGGACTAGCTAGTATGTGTCCAAGACAGAACTTGAACTCAGGTCTTCCTTACTCCAAGGCTTGGCCGCTATTGACTTTGCCACAGTAGTTCTCAGATATACGCATGATCATATGCACCTATAAAAATGATGAAACAACAGAGTTTTGATGTATGTGAAGGTTCTTCTGAGCTCTAAAGGGAAGGTCATTCCATGAATTCTTTCACCTGTTGCTTGAAATGTAGTCACCTGCGATGGCTCCGGAGGAGAAAGTGAACTAATGACTTTGCATAGCTGCATAGCTCTCCCTCACTCAAATCCAATTCAACTTCAAGTCATGTCATCCTCTCCCTGATGTCATGGTCCTCTTCAAGAGCAAAGGACAAACCACACAAATACCCACAACACACATAGTCACCTGCTCAGAAGGAAAATTGCTTGGAAGTTATTTACTGAGGATATCAGTGATTTCAAAAGGCCTTGATAATAGAGTAAGCCAATATGGAAAAACCAAAGTCCGTTATCCATATCTAACTTTTTCTTCTTAGTTCAACTGAAAATGAAATTTTCTCCAGCCTACAATCATTTGCAGTTTTTTTTTCTTTAGAAAAGCTGCAATAACAAAAAACTAAGGTCTTTCTTGGGAAAAAGGATTTCAGCTGGAAGTCAAACTTAAACTCATTTCATTAAGATTGTTGCTTCCCCATCAGCTGAAGTGGCCTGCTTTGTTATTCATAAAAGAGTGTGACATTGGTCACTGAAGAGAAGACCAGAGAGAAATGATTATTAAGTAACCAATTATTGGAGAAATCTAGGTTTGTTTGTTTTCTCCCTTCCTAGATCTTCCGTTTCTAGTAGGCCAAACCAGTGTTTGAAGGATACTGCTTTTGGATGAGATTTTTGGATGAAATTTTAGATCCTCAGTGGGAATTTTTGCCCTACCCAACTAGAAAAACTAACCAAGAATTTAATCTAAAGTCAATTCCAGCCCATTGTGTTCCACTCAGCCAGGTTTGAATAGAGATAGATTCTTTGTCTAGATTGCCTGAGGCTGGGGGTCTTCTAGGAGAGAGTGATCTGTCCTCTAACCCCTTACTAGAATAGGTCCACCTCTCATTATAATATTCATTTTTCTCATTAATTGTTAACTAATCAGAATTGATTGTCACCCTTAGGAACACCTACTCTTTCGAGGGCATATAAGTGTTAAGGGTGAATGGGTTCCGTGAGGGGTCTTGGGCATTTGAGAGTGCCACTAACCCTTTTATTAATTATAGCTAGCATGATTAATAAAATGATTAATTACTCAGAAACTGTTTCTTGAATTTTTTATATGTCACAAACCCTTTCAGTCTTGCGGGAAGTGGCCATGGAAGGAATACAATAACATATTTATGGATACTTGCTGACTTGAATCCAGGAGTTTTAATAGATTAAGTGACTTTGTTAACTCCAAACTATATTTTAACTTATTATAATCTTTTCCTTGTTGAAGATTTCCTATTAATGTTATCTCAGATTTTCCAGGGGCAGAAATGTCCGAGGACATAGCGGGACTATGCTGGTTTAGACATCTCTCTCCATCTTCTTCTGTCTCAATGAATCAGTGGACATTTAATAAGCACCTACTGTGCGCCAGGGACTGTGCTAAGCTCTTTGTCTCTCTGTTTTTTATCTGTCTATGCTACAAAATGCTTGGATATTTAGAATAATGTTAAATTAATAAAAATTGTTTTTGGGAGATTTATGATTAAAATGCAGAATGCATTATTAATATTTGTTTTTCTTCCACATTTGAAAAAGAGTTTAGCAGGGAGCTAGGGATCAGGGCAACCCTAGTGGCGATTGTCTTCTGATAGCTTAGAGAAATAAAATTGAAAATGAAATACAATGGGGTAGAGTTATGTCCATTCATGCAGGCAATTATTTGTGTATTGTGTCTAGGCCTTTGCCAAAGAAGGGGCCAAAGTCATAGCAACAGATATCAATGAATCCAAACTTCAAGAGCTAAATGAGCATCCAGGTAAGTACTGCCCAACACTGACCATCCTGAGTGTGTGTTTAAAAGTTTCTAACCTTTTGTTTTTTCCCTAAGGCTAAAAGTCATAGTAGTGCTAAAAGAATAATTTCAAGAGGCCATCCTGTCCAATCGCTTCATTTTACAGATAAGTAAACTGAGGCCCAGGAAGATTAAGCTCAAAGTCACTTGTAAGTAGTAGAAGCCTAATTTGAACCCACGTCCTCCGACTCTAGAGCAGCACTCTTTACATTTCATCAGACTATGTTTGTGTATTTGGATATGAATTGATATTAGGTACTTTATCAACTTTATGGGAAGCCAGGTGGCATAGTGTATAGAGTTCCCATCCTGGAGTCAGGAAGAATCATCTTCCTGAGTTCAAATCTGGTCTCAGACTTACTAGCTGTGTGATCCTGGGCAGGTCATTTAACCCTGTTTGCCTGTTTCCTCATCTGTCAAATGGGCTGGAGAAGGAAATGGCAAACTGCTCCAGTATCTTTGCCAAGAAAACCCCAATGGGGTCATGAAGAGTCAGACATGACTGAAATAACCAAACAACAACTTTATCAACTCATGATAATATCTTTCAATTTTATTTTTTGTCCCCCTTTCCACATGTCTCATAGTATAACAAACTCAGAAGGATTTCTAAACTCTTGATCTACATTTGGATTTATTGCTTTTGATATTCTAATAAATGATCGGTAGACTGGGCTTTGAAATCTTTGCTATGGAATAATTTTTATTGGAATGGTATTTGTAACAGGATTTAACCTAAACCATTTCTTGTTTCTTAAGACATTGTCATTATGACCCTGTGAAGCCCTGGTAACAAAAACCTTCAGACACTTTTTTTTTGTTGGCATTTATAAAAGATTTAGAAAGTGCTTTACAAATATTGCCTCATTTGAGCCTCACAACAACCCTGGGAGAAAAGTGATCCCCATTTTATAGATAAGGAAACTGAGGCAGACAGAGGTCAAGGAACTTGTCAGGGCCACCCAGGTAGTAAGTGTCTGAGGTCAGATTTAAACCCAGGTCTTCATGATCCCAGATTTGACACTCTATATCCTGCACCACTGAGCAGCCACTATGTCACCTAGCTATACAAATACATTTTGTGACTAACTTAAATAGTGTACAGTTTAATATCATTTCTAGTCATCTTAGCATTAGCAATGTACACTCTATCCTTCATAGTCAACAATAATGATTATAGCCCATATTCCTATATAACTCATTTTCGAGCCCTATTTTAGTTTGATTACCCAACAACCTGTGGGGCATGTAGTCTAAGTATCATTAGCCCCATTTTCCAGATGAGGAAGATGGAGTTCAGAGAAATTAAATGTCTCGTCCAAGGCCCATTTGGCAGAGCCAAGACTCAAAACTGTGTCTACTGAGTCCTAGAATGGGGCTTTATCCATGACACTGCTGCGCAAAAGGGTATGGGTGTGAGTTTTCAGTTAGTTATGTGTGTTGCTCTCTTCCCCCACTCCCCATATCTTTTGTTCAGACAGATGTTTTAATAAGACAGCAAGCCTAGAACAAACTAGGGCTGTGGAACACAGGGAAATAGAAGAGGCTTATTTGGTAATTAAATATATGACTTTGGTCTTTAATTAGAAGAGTCCTTTAATGAAGCTAACCAGCCATGGAATGACTAAAAGGCTCATTTAGTATACTTGTTTTCAAAGGTTTGCATCCAATCCAATAAGAGCTTATTAAATGCTTATGTAGCACTTAGCACAGTGCCAGGCACATAGTAGGTGCAAAGATAATGGAGTGGTTTGCCATTTCATCTCCAGCTCATTTGACAGATGAGGAAACTGAGGCAAACAAGGTTAAGTGACTTGCCCAAGGTCACACAGCCAGTATCTGAGGCCATATTTGAACTCATGTCTTCCTGATAGATCCAGTGCTCTATCCACTGTGCCACCTAGCTGCCCCTAGGTGGGCAGGGTACATGAAGCAAACTGGAGTCCAGGTTCCCCACCCTGAACTAGACTGTACTAAACTTTCATTCTAAATGAATTAGAAGCAAAGAAATTTTGCTGAAGTAATCCAAAGAAAAACAAGACTTTCTGGAGCAAATATTTTTTTTAATCCCTTCATCTACTAGTCTTTTTATTCTCCCTACCTCGTAAAAATCAAATCTAGATCTCTTCGAATATAATTCAGATGGCTTTTTAAAGATAGCTGGTTTTTCATTTCTGTGTAATTTAGAGTCCATCACACTGTTTCCTTCTCCTAAGTGCCTTCTATACTTCCCCTCCTCCTACTTTCTTCTTAACTTTTGACATTCTGGCTTCTGAACTAATTAACTGAAAGTGCTCTCTCCAAAGTCTAATTGTTCAACCTAATGCCTTTTCTCAATCTTCATTCTTCTTGACCTCTTCGTTATCTGACACTATTGACTGCTCTGTCTTCTAGAGGTACTCTAATGCTCTCTTCTCTAGGCTTTCATGACTGCTCTCTCTCTCTCTTGATTCTCCTCATACCTGTCTGACTGCTCCTTCTCGGTCTCCTTTGCCGGATCATCAACAAAGTCATGCCCAGTAACTGTCTTTATATCCCAAAGGTTTGGGGACTTTTCCCCAGATTCTCTTCTCTTATTTTCTGTATATATTTTGATAAATTTTGTGTCCTGGTTTTTTGTTTCATAGGCATTCAAACTCGAGTTCTTGATATAACAAAAAAGGAACAAATTGAGAAGTTCTCCAAGGAAATTGAGAGACTCGATGTTCTTTTTAATGTTGCTGGGTAATTCAGTCTTCCTTGACTTCCCCTAAATTCCTGAGAATTTTCTATGTTAAAATAACTTTCACTGCATGACACAATGGAAGTTTATCCTCCTGGGGGGAGAGTACTGGGGTGGGAAGTTATTTACAGAAATAACGGTGTATAAATACAAAAAGGCATCATTGAAAGGCAGGAGAGAAGAAAGGGCAAAGGAGAATAGAGAGGAAAGGGAAACAGAATAGAACAAAGAGGACTGGCCTGCTTTAGCCATGGTCAACATATCCAATATGGAGGTATGGTTAGGAGGCTGGCTAGATGGGCACTTTCTCAGAGCATTCGCATTTTACCAAAGATTCACAAGCAATCCAGCCATGGTCATTAACATGGCCTTGTTGTCTAAAGCAAATGAAAATATATATATTTGTCTAGGTATTTATTACCTGTAACTCTAATGTACTAGAGTTCTTTAAGCAAGCATCCTGGTTGCTGCCAGCCCATCCCAGGCCTTTTGACAGAGGGGACCCAAGAGAATAGTGCATTTAGAAGATTGGTTTTTTTTTGTTTTGTGTTTTTTAGGCAATTGGGGTTAAGTGACTTGCCCAAGGTCACACAGCTAGTAAGTGTCAAGTGTTTGGTCTGAGATCACATTTGAACTCAAGTTCTCCTGACTTCAGGGCCGGTACTCTAACCACTGCGCCACCTAGCTGCACCTTAGAAGATTGTGATACAGTGATTTAGAAGATTCTGTCAAAGATGTAACTGTAACAGACCTTGTGACATGAGGTCACCTTTATACCCTCGTCATAAGCTGCACTTAAAATTTTAAGCAACTTGCATCTCAGCCCAATGGACAAACTTTTCCCAGTGATTCCCATAACATAATGGAACACAAATGTGGATGTACAAGGAGGGATAACTGGACTGCCCAGCCCTGAGTTGCTCTGCCACAGTGAGGCTTCACCTGACTGTCTTGCTTTTTTGTCTCTAAACATGCCATCTTGCCAGCCCCAGGATTAAGAGCTAGTTTAGAGGGACATCGTCTTACATATCTCCATCAGGTGAGATCAGCCCATATCCTAGCTCTTTTTATAGGCCTTCCCTGACCCATACAACCCTTCCAAAAAACCTACATTTACAATTTATTTCATACAATTTAGCTCTTAATCATATATGTGTATACAAATAAAATTTAATAGTTTGATAGCTACTATATAATTTAATAGCTTAAAACTACACTAAGATTTTTGGAATACCCTGTATGTATATATATAAATTTACACAGATCTATAGCTATATCTCTGCATATATGTTTGTGTGTGTATGTGTGTGTGTATATATATATGTATGTATATATATGTGTGTGTGTATATATGTATATATACATATATATGTATATATATATATATATATATATATATATATATATATATATATATATATATATATATATATATATGGAGAGGTATCATTGTTTTGTATTGTCTATTGCTATTTCTTGTATCCTAATCTCTCCTTACCTAGCCTGAAAGTTTCTTGAAGGCGGGGACCATGTTTTATACTTCTGTACACACCATGTTCAGGTACATAGCTGACATTCAAATACTGGTAGACTAATATTCTACCTTTGGCTGTACTGTTCAGAGAACAGCAAATGGCCCATAGCTTGGAATACCATCATAAATTGATGCTTTAATTTAAGTCTTCATCTTTATAACCATATTTAAGCTTGCGATGACTTAAGGATGAATTACGATGATCATTATGTTGCATGAAAATACAATAATTGAATTTTAAAAAAAGAAAGAAGGGTATGGATTGTTTATTTTAATCACAGACATTAGACCTGGAAAGTGCCTTGGAGATCTTCTGGTCTAGCGCTTCATTTCATAGCTAGTAACTGAGTAACTGAGTCCCAGAGACCTGAAATGATTTAACCTAGTAGGTGGGGGGAGCCAGAACAAGAATCCACTTCTCAAGATTAAACTTATAAACTTATAATTTCCTGCTCAATGTTTTCCCTGTCTCAAATCTCTCTCCTCACAGCTGTCAAAGTGATTTTCCTTAAGAACGGGTTTGACTGCTCCACTCCCCTAATCAAAAACATTCATTGTCCTCCTATTAACTCTTACATCAAATACCAAATCCTTTGCCTACCGACTGAAGCTCTTCACAGACTGGTTATAGCCCATTATCCCTTTTCACATGCTCAACATTCCAGCCAGTCCCCCCATACCTCACCTCTGTCTCTTAGAATAAATAGCCAGCTGCCTTCAACATTCAGCTCTAATCCTAACTCTTAGATGACGTCTTTCCTGATCAACCTCAAGTTAGCATCCTCTTTGTCTTCATCGAAAGGTGTATGTGTGAACTCTATTTTCTTCAAAAGAATGTAAACAGGGGCAGTGAGGGTCTTTTTGTTTTCATCACTTAGCATAATACAGGTATTGATTGATTAATGTACATGACATCCAACCTGTTTCATAAATTATTCCATGACAATAAGCTGTATCTCTATCTAGACATCCATCTCTAATGATGTTAGCTAGCATTTATGTAGTGCTCTACATAAATTATCTCACATGATCCTCACAACAACCCCTGTAAGGTAGGGGCTATTAGAATTTTGATTTTACAGATGAGGAAACTGAGTCTGAAAGAGGTTAAGTAGCTTGTTTAGGGTCACCCAGGTAGCAAGTATCTGAGATGGGATTTGAACTCAGCTCTTCCTAACTCTAGGTCCAGAGCTCTATCCACTATGTCAACTAGCTGCAATTGTTAAGAACCTCAGGAATCCTGGCAAAGAGCCAGGGAATAGTAAGAATCTGAAAGAAATCCTGCCCAGCCCTGTCTTGTTTGGAAGACAGAGTTCACAAGGAGGTCTTCCAAGGTTTAAAAATGGCATTTTATGTGTATAATGGGGGGAAAAAAGAATGAGCCCTTCATTTTGTAACTATTTTTCCAGGTTCGTCCATCATGGAAGCATCCTGGAATGTGAGGAGAAAGACTGGGACTTTACCATGAATCTGAATGTCCGAAGCATGTTCTTGATGATTAAGGCATTTATTCCCAAAGTAAGCCTCCATCTGCCACTTTCCCAGCCCTGTAATTAGCATTGAATCGATATCCAAGTCCAGAAACCCACAGGGTGCACTTAATCTCTTTGCCAAGGCCAGCTCCTCTACCTATGACCTCAGTCCTGCTCCCTCCCATCTCATCATGGTGTTTACATCTTCTATCATTCCTTCTCTCTCTAATATTTAACTCCTTCTCTCTCTAATATTTAACTCTTCTTATCTATTAGCACTTTCCCCACCGTCCACAAATATATTAAGATCTTCCCTATCACATACACACAAAACCCTCCACATAGCCCTGCTGCGTCCGTAAGCCAACGTCTTATATCCTCCGCTGTCAACCTCCTTGAAAATGCTGTGTACGTTTGCTTCCTCCTCCTGTTCACCAGCTGCTCACTTTCCAATCCCTTTGTGATCTAGGTTCTGATGCCAGCAATCTACTGAAATCTCTTTCTCAAAAGTTACTAGTGATTTCAACTGCTAAATCCAGTAGTCTTTTCTTAGTTCTCGTCTTCTAACAGAATAGCCAGTGGGCCATTCCCAGAATTTAACACTCTGCCTCTAATCGCCATGTATATATTCGTCCAAGTCATTTCCCCTGCCTAGAATGCATTCCCTCTTCATCTCTATTTCTCTTAATCTTTTTTTCCCCCTTGGAGGATGTATAATCTTTTCTAGGAAGTATTTGCTGATGTCCTCAGTTATCAGTGTTCTCTTTCTCAAATACCATGTATTCCCTTCTCTGTGTACATTTTATATCATCGCCCAGCCCCAATTAAAATATAGCCTCCTTAAGGACAGAGACTTTTCCCCCCGTCTTTATAACCCCAGTTCATGGCACAGTATTTCACACATAGTAAGTCCTTGCTAAATGTTGTGCTGAGTTGAAATGGAAGTATCAGATCCAGCAAAATACAAGCCCTAGAGGCAGAGACCTTTTTCATTTTTATCTTTGTATTCTGGTAGTTAAATTCCTTGCCATACAGTAGGTGATTAATAAATGTTTCCATTCATACTTCTGTTATTTTAAAAATGCATTTTCTATCTTGCTGATCTCCTTACACATCATATTAGTGATACCACTGGGCAAGCTGGCTAGCAATGGTTTCATATACATGCCATTCCTTTCCCTTAGAAGTCAGGTGAGAAGCTATAAAATTGCTTTCCGCTGTTGACCGATAATTAAAAAATAAAATGTGTCCTTACAAAATGCACCTTTTGTAGCTAGGGCATTTTTAATCTCCAGAGTAGAATATATATCACATTATAGTTATCTGATTTTGCAGATGCTTGCCCAGAAATCTGGCACCATTATCAACATGTCTTCTGTGGCTTCCAGCATCAAAGGTAAATCTGTTGTCAATTTTCAGGGAATCACACTTCTTATTATAAAAGGTACTGATAGGGGCAACTAGGTGGTACAGTGGATAGAGCACTGGCCCTGGAGTCAGGAGGACCTGAGTTCAAATCCGACCTCAGACACATAACACTCGCTAGCTGTGTGACTATGGGCAAGTCACTTAACCCCAATTGCCTCACTAAAAAAAAAAAAAAGAAGGTGCTGGTGTATAGCCATCTCTCAGCCATGGTATTAGGAGGAGACAGATATATGGCAGAGATAACAGGCCTCTTCATGGAATGTAATCTCCTTGAGATTAGGGACCAATTCATTTCGTTTTTGTAGGCCCAACATCTAACACAGTGATAAATGATTGATTGATCACCCAGAAACCTCTTTATTATTCATAAGGGTGTTTTTTTCCTCCCTAAATATTAGAACTTTACCATGGCTATGAACAAGTTGAAAAATACTTTTTTGCCTTATCTTGCTCACCTTTTAATTGAGGTGGATGGAAATTCTGGAAGAACAGAAGTTGTGAATAACGGAAGAAAGATTAAGCAGTGATCTAAATCCACAGACTAGGAAATTCCTGAATTATTTATAATTCATTAAGCTTGTCTTTTGGAGACTTTGCATGTTCCCAAATCTATATTTGAATGCATTAATTAGTATAATAAATTAGTACAGACTAATTTAGTAACCATATCCTCTAAGTTTAAACAAATTCCTCCTTGTAAATAACCTATCTAGCCTGAGATGGCCGTTAAGTCTTTCTGACATCTCAAACATACTATTTAGTAAATGGGTACAACAGTCACATAGTTCTTGAATGGCCTGAGAACATTAACAACCTACCCCTGGCTTTTCTGACAGTCTACTAGAAACATCCTGCCCACCAAGAAATTATTGTACTAGGCCATTGGGCTTTTCCCCACTCCACATAAGGTGAGCACAGGAATTGTCTACCTCTAGCTCCCTGCCTCCCTATGAGCCTTGCCCCTTCAGGTGATGCTGCCCATGACCCGTCTCAGCTTGAGCTTCACCTGCCCCAGTCCTCATGGATTGTCAGGCCTTCAAAGTCCATGCAATCGCAGACCCTGAGCAATGGTGGAGATTCTTCTAGTACTTGGTCAATGCAATGGCTATAACCAGAGTATAAGAACTTGGAAATATCCACAAGCTCTATGCTCCAACTGATTAGAGCATTCTACCCCATGGTCAGGGGGAGGCCCACAGAATAAGGGATGGTGTGATGAGCCCTACAGGCGCTTGTTCACACCCACGAAAAAGGAATGGCACCCACTTGGTTCATGACGACAGAACACAGAACCTCATAATCATATGATCAGCACAAGGTGTTCATCTCAGATGTTCATTCCACTTATTCTATCTGGGTGGGAATTTACAAATATCTCCCATTCTGCCTCTCAGTGCATTGATAGCTCAACTTGACTGTGTGATGTCCCTTCTACCCAAGCCCTTTTCCACAATTAGCCTCATTGTATGTGTATTATCTTTTCCGTTTATGGCAGGTGGTGGTGTAGTGGATAGAGCACTGGGCCTGGAGTCAGGAAGATATGAGTTCAAATCTAGCCTCAGACACTTACTAGCTGTGTGACCTTGGACAAGTCACTTCACTCTGTCTCAGTTTCCTCAACCATAAAAAGTACTTAATACAGTGCCTGGCATGTATTGGCACTATATAAAGGCTTATTCCCTTCTCCCTATTTTCCTTTGCCTAGATCAGGCCTACACAATCTATGTCCTGCCAAAGGATTTTGGGAGGCCCCCAAAAAATGTAGAGGAAAACATCCTCCATAGACTGCCAGGAGAACCGTTGAGAAGTACTCCCATTGGAGGAACTTTTGAATTGTCATTGGTCATTCTAGTGAGGATACTATTCCCATTTTACAGATGAAGAAACTGAGTTTATATAACTTGGCCATGGTTGGACAACTGGTAAATGACTGAGCTAAAATTTTTGCCCAGGTCTCTTGAGTTTTGGAGTCCTGGTAAAGTATCTTCACCATCATTAGGAGTCCAGATGTACTGACCTTTAACTCCTGACCTATTTATTGCATCATCCCTTCCATTCGTATCATCAGTCAGATGTGCAATCTCATTAATGTGGGTGTTTCCTCCACAGATGGGGATCAAATTGTATTCATGCCTACTTCTCTTTTCTCCTTTTTTTTTTTTGGTGAGGCAGTCGGGGTTAAGTGACTTGCCCAGGGTCATACAGTAAGTGTCAAGTGTCTGAGGCTGGATTTGAACTCAGGTCCTCCTGACTCCAAGGCCAGAGCTCTATCCACCTAGATGCCCCCATGCCTACTTCTCTCTAGTGACTCCTGTTCATGTCTTCCCATAAGCTTTCCATAAGGGCAAATCTACATGCTCTTCATTGAGAGGAAGAAAGGACATCAATGGAATCTTCAGGCTAACCATGGATTAACCTTTGCTGCTTCCACACAACCTGTTTTCTTTTATACTCATACACTTCTTTGACATCCTTTAAGCCATTTCTCCTTATCTGTAAAGTGTTGTAGCTTCCTTATGAGCATCATATGTCTCCTCATTGCCCTATGTTTTCATACTACACCAAGAAATATTAAAAAGTTCCCCCTTATTGTGCCCCTCTGCCTGCCCACCCCAGGCCTACCTTGTCTACCTTTAGTCCCATCTGACTAAAGCTACAATGATCATGTGAAATGAGTGGGGGTGCTGGCTCTATTCAACACATACAGTTTGTTTTTCTAGCCCATTGCCTACTCAGCTATTCATTGCCCTCCAGCCCTGGAAACTATTAAGTTGTAAAGGGAAAGCAAGAAAGAGTACAAAAGATGGAGCAAAGGTTTATGTATTCTCTTTCTAATAAATAGCATCATGATTTTGCTTTCTTGGCCTTCTGAATATTGGTCTTCGCCTTCAGGAGTTGTCAACAGATGCGTATACAGCGCGTCCAAAGCGGCAGTGATTGGACTGACAAAATCCGTGGCCGCCGATTTCATCCACCAGGGTATCAGGTGCAACTGTGTGTGTCCGGGTAAGTGATGAGTCAGAACACTCTGCAAACTTGGAGTCTAGGCTAGGCCACAGCCTATAAAGAAATCTATATGGCCACACTTTAAAATATATTCTGTGTTGTATTATTAGTTTTTTTTAAATGATCAAAGGAAGGAACTTGTTTTAAAGGATGAAAAAGGGATTTGGCCCACTTAACAAATGTTTGGAACAGAGTTTTTATTTATTTTTTGGAATAGAGTTTTTAATAGCTATTTCCATGATCTCATCAATATGAGTATTCCCTCAACCCTGAACTTTCCATCATGACTTCTCTCATCTTTGATTTCTTCTTAGCTACTCTTTCATCCCCTACTATCTAGAACTATACTTAGGGTCTCCCCAACCACTCAAAAACTTCACTCGATTCTACTTTCTTCTAAACTGATTTCTTTATTTCTCTCCATTCTTTTCCTTCCTGATCCCCAGAGTCTTCTACTCCTTTTGCCTCCATTACTCAGCACCCATTGATTTCTCATCCTATTGCAATATGGTTTCTCACCTCAGATACTATTGAACCTGCTCTGTCACACATTGCCAATGACCTTTTTTTTTAATATGTACTTTTTTTTACTGAAAAAAATCATTCATAAATTAATAACATACAAAAATATATAAACGCATGAGTAAATAAGATAATGACAAAGGACTACTTTTGTGAAAAGTATGTGATCTGCTGTTTGTTTTTTAAAACATCTTTAGAGTTCAGTGCAAAAATGTGCCCCTGGCACCTCTTAAAAATATAAAGGACAAGTTCAAAGTACTTTTCAAAAACATGACAGTTTACCAGCTTTCTCAAGAACAGTTTCCTGCACCCTCATATGAGCTGATAAGTACGACAACCTAAAATACTACATTTTCTAGATACTAATTGAGTCCCCAAGAGACAAAGAAACAAAACCAGTCAGATTTGGCCAATCACACCCACAGCCCTCGGGGTGTGGGAATCATACCCATGGAACCAGACCCATGCAACAGCACATACTTATGTAAACCATGAAAGCTGTGGAAGTAGAAAGCAAACTAAGTTAAATGAAGAAAAAGGAAAACATGAAGCACTCTTCAGAGAGGATTTCCAGTCACAATATATAAATAGACTTTATGTTTAAAAAAAAATCTGTGCTTTCCAGAACAGCCATTTGGGGAGATTTTTTTCAGGTCCTATAGAAATCAGCGAGTTGCACACAAAGTAACTTTAAGCTGCATCAACCAAGATGCAGTTTGGAATTGGGTCTCAAAAAATAGGAGATATGCAGAGAGCACTTTCATTCTCATACTTCAGAAGCTTTCTCTGACTGTTGGTCAATATTCTCCTTTTAGCTGTGCTTTGCTCACTGACGTGTTTGTCACTGGCTGAATTTTAAGGACTTCAAATGTTTGTAATGATAAAATAACCAAAACAACTCTTCTGAAAAGAAAAAAAGAGCAAAAAGCAAAAGTGAAGAGGAACCACTGAAGCCATTGATAATTTAGGAATAAACTTGAATGACTAGTTGATTTCCAGAGCCCCAAAATCTCGATAGAGCAAAGGTGGGAAAGAGTGTCCAAGAAAGAGAGTCTGGGGCACGTGGGCAAGTTTTTGCTCTGGCTCTGGGCAGGCACAGTCAAGTTTCACACCCTCCAGGGGTGGGGGAAGTGATTAAGAAAGAGGGGCCAGAATAAAAGTCAACGTCAAAAATCAGGGCCAGGAAGGAGAAACGGAGGAGATGTTAGCTACAAAAGATAGGAAACAGACAAATCCGATATTTTGTTCCTTTTTGAAATGTCTCCCCAAAAAGCCAGAATTTCAGTGATAAATGATACACTGCAATGAAATTTGAACTAAGCCTGGCGCCTGTCCACTAAATAAGTGATTGAATATGTAAACTGTCTGCTTGAATCCCAGTCAACAGTAAAATTAAATTAAAAAAGAAAAAAGAAGAGGCAATTTACACGGCTTATTTACACTTCCTCTTTCAGAAGCCATAGTTATATATCTCTACATACCCTCCCTCTCCCCCCCCAAAGTAATTAAAAAACAAAACAAAAACTCCACCAATATAGCAGGATAGATGAGGAGCGGTTCATTTGCTCTTCCATAAAGGCAGCTGCCCTTGTAGTGGGGTTGGTTCTTTGCCTCCAGAAGCAAAGAAGATGAAGATGTCATTCAGAAGAATGAGCTCCGTGGCAGGACATCGGCCGTGTCTGATCACGGTTCTGGTCCTGGAGATTGTGGCTGAGACAGGACATAGGGATTGGAGAGGTGGAGAGAAGAGCAGCAGGACAGACCACCATCACTGGAAAAGAGAAAGCAAGTCCTGATGAGTGAGGCTCCCAAACTTGCAACACAATCCAACTAGGGCTGGAGAGCGAAGACATTTTGTGCGGGCATTTTGCAATAGCATTCTTCAAACCCTGTGATCCTTCATTAGCCCATGTATTCCTGTTCTCTTCCAGGTTGTCTTGGTGACAGGTAAAGCAAACTTATCTTCTCTCCTTTTAATATTCATTCACCTGAGCTAGCTCTGGAGTCAAGTTTACAGTTATTTTTTTGTACAAGGTGTCATATGTGATGTTCAAAAATTAGTTCAAGTTATTGAAACCATCCAGAGCTTGTCTTTCCTTTGACTTCCTCAGGAACCCATGCCTCCCTAGAAACTTCACTTTTCCTCCATGGTGGGAAGGGATAGATTTATACTTCCCAGTGTCCCCTTCTGGCTGGCTCACTGAGTAGCCTGCATTCTGTACTCTGTTCCAGAGGTCATTGTCTTCTCCACCCCAACCCCAGAATGCATTAGGAAAGCCATTAATTTTCTGAAACTGCTCTACTGTTAAGCCACTCACTCCACTAAAAAACATTATAAGGAAGCAGATACATATATTTATCCAGCTTGGTTGCAAAGTGCCTTGGCATTTGCCCACATCCGTAACAGTTACAACCATTTTCTGGTATGTGGTCCACATGGTGAAAAATCAAACAATCCCAATTCAAGTCTCTCATTGCTTCATGAAAGCCAACATTAAAAAGCATGGCATGATTGAAGGGTTGAGTACCAGCTTGTTCAATAACATAGAATGCAAACTGCAGGTGCTGGCGTCATAGAACAGGAATCAAGTGCCGGAAAAGAAGAGGGAGATGCTCATAACGGTTTCTGAATGGAATAAAGATTGCCACCTTCCAAAGAGGCATGCAATCACTGGGCTTCCAGTGACCTCCAAGTTTGATGGCAGGGTCTCTAGAGAAGATTCTGACTTCACTTGTGTTTATATCTATTGGGCCCTTCATAGAAAAGGGAGTCTTTTAGGGCAGGTATGGTTTGCAAAATATGGAAAGTCTTCAGGAAGAAAAGTTGTGGTTTGCAGAAAGGTTTCACTGTGATTCAAGTCAAGAGGATAATCTGAGTCATTTACACTGCTATTGTTACTGGCACATGCCCTCCGAGCCACCTGCTCATACCCCTGAGTACCTATTCTCATGTTGTCTCGGATCAGGATACCCTGGGCTTGCATCATGAAGAGGTAGGTGCTCATCACACCAGGAGCCACATACATGAAGTAGAGCAAGATTGTGGACAGAGAGAAGATGAGTGCAGCCAGCAGCTCCGCATGGTGCAGCCATCCTGAGTGGGGCTGGGGTTAGGGCCCAGCCAGACGGGCCACGCCACCCCTCACATCAGAGCCGTCTCCTCCATGGCCGGGCCACATGAACAGATTGGGGCACATTGATCATTTAATTACTAAATCTGATGGCCTTTTATGTGTTCATATACCTTGAAGTTTTTGACACTGTTGACCACATCTTCTTCCTGGACATTTGTCCTCCCTTGGCATCTGTGCCCTGTTGTCTCCTGGTTCAGCTTGGGTCTGACCTCAGTCTCATTTGCTGGTCCATCATCCATGTCCCATCCTTCCCATGGCTGTCTTCAACCCTTTTCTCATTCCATGCTCTTTCCTTCTATCTAATCTGTTCAGTTATTATCTTTATGCAGATGTCTCCTGATCTATATTTCTAACCCACCCTAATCTCTATGATTCTAGTCCCATATTATCAGTTGTCAGTTGGACTTCTAAATCTGGAAGTCCCAATGGCACCTCTAACTCAATGTCAAACATTTCACATTTATTTAATGCTTTAAGGTTTACCAAGCAATTTCTTGACAACAGCACAGTGAGGGAAATAGAAATATTTTTTTTGGCAGGGGGGTGGGGAGGAGGGGATTTTCTAGATCTGTGAGATTTCACTGGTGTAGTGAACTCCCTTCAACTCCAGATCAACAAAATGTTTAGAACTTATCATCTTTCTTCTGGAACCCGTCCTTTATTTAAACTTTGCTATTTCTCTTGAGAGCAGCACCATCCTCTCTGGTACCCAGGTTCTCAACTTTAGAATCATCCTCCTATTGCTTTTAGATTTCTTTGGACCTCTCCACCACCTTCCTGCCCTAGGAAACTTATCATTGGGAAACCTCATTACCCTATAAGATTTCATCAGCCTTACTTTGATCCTCACATCTCATTAGCACCCTCTCATTCCACCTTATGACTGGATGGTAGAATGATGGGCTCCTGGGACTCCATTGAAGGAGGGGGCCCAGCCCAACCTTCACCCCACTTCCTATCAGCTACACAGCTTCTGGACTTCTTTGGACTTCTCTATCATGCAAAGAGTACCTTCTCCCTGCCCTTTTAGTTTCTTTTTGTGTGTTGTCTTTCCACCTAGATTGTAAGTTCCTTGAGGGCAGCAATTGTCTTTCTTTTTATTTGTATTTGTATCCCCTTCACTTAGCACTGTGGCTGGCACAAAGTAAGTGCTTAATAAATGTTTTTGATTATTGACTATCTTAGACCCTTCCTTCTCTTTCACTGTCCCCTTACATCCAGGCAGTTGCCAAATCTTATTGATTTTTACGTCCACAATGGACCTCATCCATTACCTTCTCTCTACTGACGTGGCCACCACTCTGGTTCAGGCTCTCATCACCTCTCACCTAAACTGTTATCATAGTTTAGGTGTTATCATAACCTCCTAATCAACCTCCTGCCTCCATTCTTTCCATCCTCCAATCTCTCCACACAGCTGCCAAAAAATATTCCTAAGGAACGGGTTTGACTGCTCCCCTGCTTTAAAAAACCTTTAGCCAATACAAAGCCTATTTTTTAAGGAACTCCATATCCCCAGCCTCTCATTCCGGACTTATCTCAGATTTCTCCCTTTCACATACTCTATATTCCAGCCAAACTGGATTCTTAGCCTTTCCCTGAACCTCACATTTCATCTCCTACTTCCATTTTCCCCTCCTCCTGCCATACTCTCATTCCCTTTTGCCTAGAATATGCTTCCTCTTAAAAACTGCTTAGATGTCTCTGAAAGTCAAGACATATTAATGTGATTTGGAGGCTCTTGTTAAGTCATGACAACAAGCATTTATCATGTGGCAGGCATGGTGCTAAGAAGTACAGAGATAGGGAGGTCAGAAGCAACCTCTATACATTTCCCCTGTTCTTATGTCTCATCTTGGTGTGCCAGTAACCCCGGTTGCCTGAAATCTATACCAGTAAAGCATAAACTCTGGTAGGTTCTATCAAACAGGAAAGCCTAATCTCAGCAGCAAACTGTCTGCTATTGGAGGACCACTGAAGTCAAGAATGGAGAAGTCACGTTTTCATGTAACTCATGTTATATACAAAGCACTTTCACATTCGTTTTCTCTTTGATCCCAACAGTAGGTTTCCTCATTTTTTAAGTTAGGAAATTGACACTCAAAGAGGTTAAATGACTTCACGTGGTCCATGGTCCTATGGCTACTAATGATGGAGCCAGGTCTTCTAATACTCAGTCTAGTGAAAGGTTTGAACCTAAGGGGTTTTTTTCCCTCTTTTAATCCCATTCTAACTCAAATATTATGCAGCTTCTAAGAATAAGGTAGTTAATGTAGCTGTTGCCACCCTATCTAAGGAGGATCCTGTGATTTCATTGATATAAAGATTTCCCAGATGAGAAAATTCACTCTACCAATGTAGGTTGTCTTTCTCCAAAACTTATGGTCTTAGAGAGTTGTCTAGTAGAAGTGTCAAACTTGCACTCACAAAACTCTGGTGGGAGGTCAATCCCACTAAAATGTAATAGAGAAATGTTTAACAAAATAAATGAAAAGACAGTAGAAGACAAATAATGTTAATTTGTGGTTTTCTATGTAAGTACACAGCTTATAGGGATCTATTTTAATTTAGTTTGAGACCCCTGAGCTCTGAGAGGTTGTAACTTGCCCGGGGTCACATAGTCAGGAGGTTTTGAAACCAGGACTTAAACTCATGTCTTTCTGGCTCTCCAACTATTATGTCATACTGCCTTTCTCCTCTACTGAGGAATTCTATTTTTCTATAAAAAGCACGGGTACTTAGAGCATATGTTAGAGAGGCAGCATGTCATAACAGAAGTGCTAGATATGAAGTCAGAAGACCTGAGTTCAAATTCCAACTCTACTACATCTTAGTTGGACTTCTCTGTGCCACAGTTACTTTATCTATAAAATGAGGGAATTGTAATGAAAATATTTCTCATCCCACATGGTACCAACTAAGGTTTGTGCATAAACTAAGATTACATACATTGTTAGAAGAAGTCATTGTATCATGTGTTTTTGGTTATTTATCTTTCTCACAAGAAAAAGTATATGGGGAAGGCAGAAATAATTGGGAAATAACAGCAAAAGTTGTCATTAAAATAAAATGAGAGTGTAAGAGAGAGAGAGAGAGCGTTCTATTAATTATCCCACTCCACTTAAAAGTAATTACCTTTTTAAGGTAAGAATGCTTCTTGATTGAATTAATTGATCTAGACTGAGTGTGAATAGGGTCTGTATACCTCCTTGAAACAATCAAAGCCATTGCATTTTGGGACACTCCTATGGAACTTAGACTGAAAGGAACTCCGGTAAGTTCTACCCAACAGGAAAGACTTTGAATATAGTCTCAGCAATGTCTTCCATTGGAGGGCAAGTATAGTAAGAAGTAAAGAGGTCAAGTTTGAATGCAACTTTATTTTATATTTTACAAAGCACTGTCTCAGAACCTGGAGGCAGCTAGTTTGTACAATGGATAGAGTGTTGGAATTGGAGTCAGGAAGATGGAAGTTCAAATCCTCAGCTACTTAATAAATGTGTGACTTTTGATAGGTCATTCAACCTCTATCACTCTCAGTTTCTTCTTCATAATAATAACACCCACTCCACAGGGTTGTTATAGAAATCAAATAAGATAACATGTACAATGATTTGCAAACCTTAAAGCATTATATAAATACTAGTAGCTATAATGGTTGTAGATTCCAAGACTCTGGAAGTTTAAGGGGAAGGAAAAGAATCAGATCTGAGTCAATGTGGAAGAAAGTAGCCCAAGAGGAACAAGCTAAAAGAGAAAGAGAAGGAAGGAGACAGGTTGTGGCAGGGAGGGGAGTTATTGAAGAGGACCAGTAGTCCTCCTGGCATCTTAGAATAAATGATTCAGGTTGTTGCCCCTGCTGTGTCCACTTACTCAAGGACTGAAAGTCCGCTCATTCCCCAACTTCTGCTGGAGTGATTGTCTAGCCACAGACAATCTAATATAATCTCTTTCATTACTCAAATGTTTTCAGTGACTTGAATTTTGTCTCAATCACAAAGAGACCAATGGATTAACTAGAGATAGAAATATAAATTAAAGCAGGGAGCCTAATCTTTGTGTAAAGACTGGAATTTTCCTAACTTGGGGTTCAGGGATATTGTAGTTGAATTCATGACTTCATTTAAAATAAATATCCTAAAGCCTCAGAGAAGGGGGAACCATGTGGACCTCAGGGGCCATCATATTGCTCCTAGCCCAGCTAATGATTATTATAAGGTATTACAAGAAGATTTGGATTCATCACGTCCAACATGTCTTGTAGCTCTGAATCTATAACTTTGTGAATCTCTGTTTCTTGTAGTTATCCTTATCTAAAGAAAGCTGACCTGTGGGGCTGAGCTACTTTAAATTGGACATGCAATTGGTGGTGCTGCCAGGACAGCCAGCAGTGTATTAGTACATAGCACTTAATTTCTTTTAAACCACAGCAGATCTCACATAGCTTTGGTTAACATTTATTGATTAAAGTAGGCAGCAATGCACATACACCCCTTAAAGGGTCAGAATTCTCTGAATTTAAGCAAATTATTTTCCTTGAAGGAAGAGTTAAATTAATTGCTGTCAGTATTTAGAGTAAGAAGAGGAGCTGTAATTCATCATATTTCAAGTATCTAGGGGCATGCAACTATTTGTAGGTGCTCATTATACAGGGAAATAGGTAACAAAAGATGTTTGGAGAATGTGACTTTTATAGCAAGTGGTATTTTCGAAAGCTTTTAGATTGGTTATAATGGAATGATTCATTAAATTGGAAAACATAAGAATGAACACCTTAAAACTGAAGAGGTATAATCATGCCTGGAAAGACCTTAGAGATGTGAGTATAGAGATAACCAATTAAGGACTGTATGGAAAATACCTGAGTGGAACTGAGAATCATGTCAGTTCATTACCTGCTGTGATGTCATACAGCAGAAGTAGTGTGTTCTCTTGATTAGGATATTAAAATGAAGCCAGGGATCTGCATAGTAGTTTTCATTTAATGTTCATTTTGCACCAGCAAGCATAATCAAATATGAAAGTAACAAAGATTGGTTAGCTGTATATTGTGAGCAAGAAGGGACTATGCTAGGTACTGGAGAGGACAGAAGGATCACTTTCCTCATCTATGAGATGAGGGGGTCTTCTAGATCTAAACAGATGATTCTATAACCATACCACCTCAAGAATGCAGTGTTGACAGGCTAATGCGTGTCTTAAGTTAAATTCAAGATTATATGAGGAAACACCTATACTTGGCCTCCTATTTGTGCCAATACTAAAATGGAATCATAATGGAAAGACTGCCAGACATGAGGTCAGGAGAGGTAGGTTGCAGGGGTGAGCTGGAACCAGGTTGCAAAAGCTCATTGTTAAATTGTCAGCGTGAGCTTTAAAAAATCAGAAACTGACAAATCAGGAGTTGATTCATTTTTTGTTGGTTGTCTAGACTTAACAAAGTGATGGAGAAAAATGTTAATAATGTAGATTAAACTGAAAAGTACACCGTGCACACATTCCCCCTAACCCCCTCCCCCCAAAAAAACCTGCTAAATATTTACCAGCACATCCCTAGGCAAGTCTTTATCTTGCTCTGACACTTGACCAGCTGTTTGACTATGAGCAAATCATTTAACCTCCTGAAGTTCCAGTTCCAAGGATATTTTCAATCCCTAAATGACAAGGTTGCTGTGAGTTTTAGAATCCTTGAAGTGTTATATAAATGTGAGTTGTTTATTATCACTTCTGGCATGTGACCATTTATGGCCCTGGGTTTATCGGGAGACTAAAAACTTACCTCCTAACTCCAGGTCCAATGCAGCAGATTCCTGGGTCTGAGCTTTCATGGTCCACCTATGAAAGCTAATTCCAGTGTGGAGTAGTTAGTACAGTAGTAGTCAGCAGTCAGTAGTAGTTTTGATGTCCATCTTCCCACCCTTATTCAAGACAGATGATCAGTTTTAGAACAGTTTTGTGATATTTCCCTAAGGGTACATATTATATAGCCAATTCATGGATTTTCCCACTGGAAAAGTTTGGCGTTGTGATAGAGAGCAAAGCTCCATTCAGAAGACCAGCTTCAAGGCCCCTACAATACGCTCTGAACAAGTCTCTTCACTTCTTAGCACCCCAGACCCTTCTGTAAGATGGTGAGATGTCAACCAGGTGCTGATCTACATTGGGAGAGGGGAATTCCCTACACTGTTGAACTCTCAGGTCTGATCCAAAGGAAAAAGAGAAACCATTGCCTCTAAAATCAGATTAGATTTGTTCACTCCTTTTCAGCTGACCCTTGCCAAAGTCCTCCCCTCACGAGGGTGAATTATAGCGTTAGTCTTATAAGAACAATGGTTCATGCTGTGAGTCATGTCTTCCAATTTTATTATCCTTTTTCCAGGCCTGATTATTTCTGGCTCTAAGATCTAAAATTGTATTCAATTTCAAATGATAATGAAGTTGAACACAGTGACAGGAACTGAACTGCTAAGGTAAAAAAAATGTAAAAACCTTCTAAAATGGACGCCATTAGAGCCAAATTCATGATAACTAAACATGTTGCAGGGTTTTTGCTTAGCAAACTCTTTCTTTAATGGGAATGCAGATTTGCAAGCTAGATTACCGACATTTAAGGACTTTGAACCCTTGTCATTTGGTTAAAGGAACTGAGCATGTTTAATGTGAAGAAGTGTGACTCCGATTAGTTTTTATTTGTATGCATTTAAGGGTTTTTGTGCTCAGTTCTGGGAACCTTAGTTTAATGATATTGATAAGCCTGTCCTGGGAGGGCAACCAGGGCTGAAGGGCTTTGAACCCTTGTCGTTTGGTTAAAGGAACTGAGCATGTTTAGTGTGAAGAAGAAAAGACTGAGGGGGACAAGGCTGAAGAGGAATAGATATGCTGTACTTGGCCCCAAAGAGCAGAACCAAAAGTATTGGGTGAAAGCTGCAAGGAGGCAGAGTCAGGCTTCCTAATAATCAGAAATCCCAAAGTGGAATGGTTTGCCTTGGCAGTTGGTTGGTGCCTCCTTCTTGGAAGTTCTTTTGGGGACGAGCTGGATTAGATGGACTCTTGAGATCTTTTCCAGCTTTGAAATCCTATGCTTCTGTGTTTCTGTTTTTGAAGTATTAAGTCATCCTAATTGTTTGAGAACCTCTCAAATAAATAAGATTTTAATTAGTGTTTCCATTATTTATATGTTAGACATTTTAAAAGCATTTAAAGTTATTGAGGGATTGATTCTCATAGTATCTGAAGGATAACAAAGGCATGGAAAAACATCTTAGGCCTCATTACTATGTTTAAAAAAGTAAAAAAGCTACTAATAGAATATTATTAAATACTGTCCTATGAGCTGATTTTCCCAGCTCTATAAAAATTTTATGAGAATTATCTGCACACGCAGGGAGGACATCCCTAATAAGTATATTTGAAGGGAACAGACAAAGCGCAGTAAGCCTCATCTTTTACCATTTCCTCTCTTTACGCAGTTGATTGAAAGGTTCCGAAAATAGCAGCCCACCCCATTGTGCATATGGTTAATGTATGTTGTCTATAAGGCAAAAAATGTCTCTCTATAGTCTTTCCTCCCCCAAGGTGTCTCCAGTACTTATGTCAACATTATACAAGATTCCTTGAAAGACATAAAAACAGATAGGTAACTCGTTTGATGATCTACTGATAAAAGGGGTTGTGTACTCTCCAAAGCTGATTGCCATGGTCACAGAGGAGATCCAGTGTATAATGAAAGTGAGAGATAGATTTCTTATTCAGGGATTCTTAATCTGAGGCTCATGAACTTTAGCATTTCGTATATATATATATATATATCACTCTTTTGATATAATTGGCTTCCTTTGAAATTTTATGTATTTTATTTTATGCATTTATGCTTTCATAGAGTACTTTTGGTTCTGCTCTTTGGAGTCAAACAGAGCATATCTATTCCTCTTCTGCCTTGTCCCCCTCAGTCTTCTCTTCTTCATGCTAAACATTATTCTGGGAAGGGGGCCATAGGTTTCACTGGACTACCAAAGGAGCTCATGTCATGATAATTAGCATTTATACAGTGCTATTTGATCCCCACAACACCCCTGTGAGGTGAATGCTATTATTATCACCATTTTATAGATCAAGTAAATAAGGCTGCAGGAGGTTAAGCAACTTACATTGGGTTGGTCACACAATTAGGAAATGTCTGAAGAAGGATTTGAAATCAGGTGTGTTAGTGGTGGAGACATTCAGGTGTTCTTGTTGGAGACTATAAATGGACAATAAATTTAATCTAGAGTTGAATGGGAGAAATCAGGCAGAAAAATGTCAAGGTCATCTTTGCCAGAGGTGCCAAGTACATGCCCCCCCCCCCAGCCAGCTGAACCAGATTAAAATGGAATTGGGAAACAACAAAATAAATAAAAATACAATAAAACATAGATAACATTACACTTTAAACCTCAATGTGTTGCTTTGCAGGTATCCTTAAGTGGTTAGTGGCCTCCTTTCTATTTGATTTTGACACTTCTGGTCTTAAGATGTTGACTACAATCTTAATAAGCCTTAACAAAAGTATACCTTTTTAATACCAATATTCTTTTAACAAGTTTTATAGTTTTAAGGCTTGAAATTCTAGTCTCTGAAAAAGTGGAAATAAGTATCACCTCGTGGGCAATAGTAATAGATGATAAACAGAGAATTGCAAAGGGGAAGCAGTCGATGAATAAGCATTGATTAGGCCCCAGAGTAAAGGATATCACCAGCAGCCGGGTGGCATAGTGGATAGCACACCTCAGACTCTGTGTTTGGCCTGTGGGCAAGTATTCAAGCACTTTCAGCCTCAGTTTCCTCATCTATGAAATGGGCATGATAATATCTACATTGACCTCCCAGGGTTGTTGTTAGAACCACATGAAATAATGTATGTAAAACTCTTTGCAAATTTTAAAGCACTGTATAATGCTAGCTATCATTATTATCAAAGAAATGTATCAGCAAAAAGAAGAGGTGGTTAGGTTGCATGAGTGAGGGATAGCCCATGGGTAGACCACGTGCTCCAGTGGTAGACTCTCAATGTCAAGATCAATTGAGGATTCCCCAGCATGTTGAGTTATACTCTGACGCCCACCTTGTGATGAACTTTTGGGAGGACATGAACAAGAGTTGCATGGATGGGTTATTAATTGCATCAGTTAATCTACCTTTTATTATTGAAAGTACTTAAACGTGGTTAAAAAAGGTTTTTTGAAAAAATTTATTTTTATAGAAGTTAAAAAAAAATCAAAGTCTCTAGCCCTAGAGCTGGAAGGGACCACAGAAACTATTTCATTAAGGAGTTCTTAACCTTCTTGTGTATTACAGATCCTTTCTCAGTCTGGTGAAACCTGTGGGTTCCTTCTCAGAATGTTTTTAAATGCATAAAATAAAACAGGATTCTAAGTTAAACTAATTATATTGAAATAGTTATCAAAATATATTTTTCAATTTTTTTATTAATTTATTTTTAGTTTTCAACATTCACTTCCATAAGCTTTTGAGTTTTAAATTTTCTCCACCTCCCTCCCCAAGATGGCATGCAATCTGATATACATTCGTATTAAACATATTTTCACATTAGTCATGTTATAAAGAAGAATTAGAACCAATAGGAGGAACCACAAGAAAGAAGAAACAAAACAAAACGGAAGGGGAAAAAAAGAGCAAATAGTATGCTTTGATCTGCATTCAAACTCCATAGTTCTTCCTTTGGATGTGGATAGCATTTTCCATCATGAGACTTTTGGAGAAGTCTTATATCCTTGCACTACTAAAAAAAAAAAAGCCAAGTCTATAAAAGTTAGTCATCACACAACATGGCTGTTACTGTGTACGATGTTCTCCTGGTTCTTCTCACTTCATTCAGCATCAGCCCATACAAGTCTTTCCAGGTTTTTCTGAAGTCTGCCTGCTCAGCATTTCTTATAACACAATAGTATTCCATTACATTCATATACCACCAAAATATTTTTGAAAAACAAGTTCATGAGTCTCAGGTTAACTCCTACTCTAGTTCAACCTTCTAATTTTGGAGATGATGAAACTGAGGCCTGGGAGAGGTGGCTTGCTGAAGGTTAAACAGGAGGATTTGGATCCAGGACCAAACCCCTGATTTCAGAGCTGTTCTTTTTTCCACGGTGCCACACTGCTTCCTTTACATTTTTGAAATGCGGAGTTTTATTTACAAGTTAATGGAACTTGTGTATTAGTCTACAGAAAGTAATTGTACCTCTCAGTAAGCAACTCCCTTCCCTACCTGGTGAAACCTGTGGTCTTTATGGTCTTTATTACTTAGACTAATATTCTAGGTAGAGGCCCAGTGCCAGGCTGAGAGGTGGGTTTACTGGCTTTGCCTCTGCATCATCTCTTTCTCTCCTTTGCTTACCTCTAACCATTCTTTTCCACTCCCATCAGGGGATGATCCTTAAATCATCTTTCCTGTTCTCCAGCCTCTCTGCTTTACCATCTCTACAATTAGGCTCTCCTCCAGCAGGTGGCAGCCACTCTTTTCATGAAGGAACCAAGCCACTCACCTGGCTAGAATGGGACCAAGTCTTCAAAACTTTTAAGTGTAAACTAAAAGGTTTTTTTAGATCTATGATTCATTCAATTTTTCTTTTTTTAACTGACTCAGACATCAACTTCTTCCCGAGTAGTTTTAATTAGTGAGGTTTTATGGGAAAGAAAGGCAAAGCCTTAAAAAAAAATCTTCCGCTTAATTGTTCTCTAGTACTCATACCAATCATAACAAATGTCTGGGTATCCAGTTACCAGAAAGGTAGAGCAGGGCAACATTTACAGAGATCTGTGTAGTATGGGAATGTTTTCTTTGTGATAGCCAAGTAACTGCTGCTGTGGTCAAAGTGAAGGCTAGCCTGTCTCCTAGAAGAGAAAGTGAAGAGGTTCAGGGAAGTAATATGTCCCTTAATATAAAAACAAAACAGAAAAAAGATCTGAAGAGGGAGAAGGCAATGTTGACCTTTGTGAGGGAATGAGAGGACAGAAGAATGAAATAGAGGAGAAAGGGAATAATAATAATATTGATAATAATAGCTAACATTTATAAAATGCTTTAAAGATAGCAAAGTGCCATACATAGATTATCTCACTGATTCTCACAACAATCCTGTAGGGTAGGTGCTATTATTATTCTCATTTTACAAATGAAGAAACTGAAGCTGAGGCAGGTTCATTGACTTAGGGTCACACAGCTAAAAAAGGATTTGTGAGGCAGAATTTGAACTGGTCATTTCAAAGTATTAGATAAGTCTCTCTTCCAGGGGAGGAGGAAGCTGGACTCTCTCAGGAGTAAGCAGCTGCTTGTCCTCTAAGGAATGATGATGTGGATCTGATTGAAAGGTGTTGTCAACAGAGAGGTCACCAGTTAAGGGTTAGAGTAGAAAGGGATAATGACCCTGCAGAGACACATGGAGGCAGGAGATTGACCTGACATTAACAATTGAGGTCTGCTGTCTTGTATCCAACATGTATCAGAATCTCCCAAGACTTGTCCAACTGAATGACTACTCTCCACTTGTGAGTAGTCATGAAATCACAAATGATAATGCCCAAAGAAATCTACAGAGTATTTCTAAGGATTATGAAATATTGGGTAAGAAACTGGTTCTTAGATTTGTAGAAGTAGAATGAGTTCTAGAAACTTCAAGTTGGAAAGAAATTTGGGGGTCATATAGTCCATCCTCCAATAGGGTAAGGATTATTGGGGTCACAGGAAAGGAGCATTATAATAAATATGACTACTCTACTAACTCAGTAGTACTGTTAATGTTTAATTCCTATAATTGCCATGGTTTACAAACATATCATTCATAACTAATACTATTTAGTGCACATCTGTGGGGAAAGTCAGCCCAGGAAGGTTTGGAAACCATGCAAAAAAGGAATTCTGATGAGGAGGGGGAAAATTGTAATGATGGAGATCAGGAGTTCTTCATTTTTCTTATATCACAGACCCATTTGGCAGTCGGTTGAAGCCTGTGAGATCCCTTTTCAGAATCATGTTTTCAAATATGCAAAATAAAATATATAAGTTTATAAGAGAAAGCAATTAAATTTAAATGTTATTAAAACATTTTTTTAAAATAGGTTTATGAATCTCAGAGTAAGAACCCCTGACCTAAAGAGGCAGGGAAATCATGTCAACTTTCTTTTTTTAATACGTGCTCAGAAGATTTTAAGAAAGAGGAAGAAAGAACGTCTACAAGTATGGTATTTTCCTATAAGAATGATGTCAGGTGTATTAAAGTTCAGAATTTCTAGCTAGGAATGTGGAAGACAAACAAGGGGGGAGGGGAGAATTTTTGTTACGTTAGGGAAAAAGAAGAAAATTTCAAAAGGCATAGAAATATGCCTCTGAATAGTTGGGATGCTGATAATGGACAAAAGTGAGAATTTCATTTGTTTTTTGCTCCTGCCAAGGAAAATTATCTTTGTACTGGAAAGAACAGAAATGCCTAATAAGGAATTGAGACTGAAGGAAAGAGCGGAGAGATAATAAGGAAGCATCCAACTGCCCCTGATGAATTCCTATCACCAGGCTCAATGAATTATGTCCTAGGGCACAGAAATAATTAATGCAGGGTTTCTTAATTTTTCTTTTGTTGTGGACTCCTTTGACATTCTAGTTAAACCTATGGACCACCTTTCAGAATAATGGATCTTTAAAATTATAAATTGAAGGAAATGTTAAATTTCAATTAGAGGTTAGTGAAAATAAAAATGTCATTTTTCTGGACTCCCTTGAAATCTATGCATATCAAATTAAGAACCCCCTAACTAATGAACAAGATGGCGATCTTAAACAAGATGTGATCTTAAAAAAAACAAATGTGGAAGGATG
Source organism: Phascolarctos cinereus (assembly GCF_003287225.1). NCBI lineage: Eukaryota > Metazoa > Chordata > Mammalia > Diprotodontia > Phascolarctidae > Phascolarctos > Phascolarctos cinereus. The sequence continues at coordinate 42,252,656 of NW_027556402.1, read as the reverse complement.
GGAGAGACAGCTGTAGGAGTAGAGCAGAGAAAACATCTTAACTCATAAAAAAAAAAGGAGGTGAAATCGGAAAACTGTAGGCTGGTGAACTTGACTTTTGTTCTGGACAAAATTCTTATACCTATTAATTATGAAAAAAGTACTTGAATATGTCTAGAAAAGGAAGCAATCACAAAGAGAGGTAGCATGTATGGCTTCAATGAGAACTGGTCTTTTGTGTAGTTTTCTAAATTAATTTTTTTTTCACTTAGTATGTATTTACTTTCTCTTTTCACTGAAGAAAGAAAAACAAAATCCTGTAACAAATACACAGAATCAAGCAAATTGCCATATTGGCCACACCCCAAAATGCATCTCATTCTACATATTTAATACTTTACTTCTCTATCTTTATCATTGGTCCTCTGGAATCAAGGTTGATCACTGCACTGATCTTAAGTTTTTTCAAAGTTGTTTTCTCTGCCTAAACATTCCTTTCTCAATAATATTCTATCCATTCTTTTATCATAATTTGTTCAGCCATTGCCCAGTTGATGGGCACCCCCTTAGTTTCCAGTTCTTTGCAACCACAAAAAGAGCTGCTATAAATATTTTTGCATGTATGGGCCCTTTTCTTTTTCCTTTCATCTCTTCGGTGTCTAGGCCTAATAGTGGTATATTGCTGTATTGTAGTGTAGTAACTTTTGGGGCATGGTTCCAAATTTCTTTCTTTTTAAAAACTCTTATTTATTTTTCTTAATTACACGTAAACCCTGAATTTCTTTCCAGAATAGCTGGAACAATTCACAGTTCTACCAATAGTGCATTAATGTATTTCTTTTCCCTCAGTTCTTTACTATTACTTCATCACCTGTGTATTATCTAGTACTTTACCTTATTTTGAAATGTCCAACGCAGAGCCTTACAAAGTCATCCAGTCAATAGGTCCAAAACCAATATATTCTTTGAGGTTTGCTTCCCATCTATAAGCATCAGTTCTACAATAACCAGATTGCTATGTATAGTGCACAGGGACAGTTTCATAATATCACTTCAGAAATGACCAGCAGAATTTCAGGCATATCACTATAGCATCATTTAATCAACTACTCTAGATTATAAGAGTTTTATTAGGAAATTTTGATGTAAAATTATGACAACAAAAAAAAAGAAAGAAAGAAAATTAAAAGTTTTCTATGAATCCTTGCAATGCTAGACTAGATGATCTTGGTTTGACGCAAAACTCTAATCAGGCTGACTCAATTTAAAAAATATCCCAGGCAAGCCCCCCACAGGTCCCTACATGATTCTCATGGACCCCTTGCCATCTCCCCAGTTGAATGCCCTGTGTTGAACCATGGTCATTGTCTTCTGAGAATGGATATTCTTGATCTCCATCCCTGCAGGACTCCTACACCTCTCATGCTATTTTTGTGGAAGTGATAGATGCGGGCTAACTCTATATTTAACACATTGTATGACAGAAAGAGTCAAAGATCTGGGCCTAGAGCATGACAAGATCACTGATTTAGAGCTAGGGCTACAAGAGTTCCTGATGGGGGCATAAGCTGGTACCCAATCCTCCCCATTATAATCCTGGAAGACGCCAGTAGTCAGCACCTTAAACGTCAGAGCTTTGAAGTACATGTATATATGCCTGCCCTGGAAGACACCTTCAGACAGAGCAGGAAAATTTCCACAAGAAGAGAGGTACCAACCCACAGTCATCTATTTAAAGCAATAAGTGTGCATTTCCCACATCCCTGGTAGTACCCCCCAAGTCTAAAAAGAAGCTAATGGGTGAAGACTATTTCACCCTCTAAACTCTAGGTCACCACCTCTGTGGCTACTTCAGGAGCTTAATGAAGCCTTGGAACTGAAAGGAGCCCACAGTGAGAAAGAACCTGAGGGGAGCTCTCTGCATCTCAGCCAATTGAAGACCACAAGAAGAGATTCCACCCCTGTCAAGGCAAAAGACTTTTCGTAAAAAGTAAAGTTCCTGGGGTAGCTAGGTGGTGCAGTGGAGAGAGCTCTGACCTTAGAGTCAGGAGAACTTGAGTTCAAATCCAGCCTCAGACAATTGACACTTACTAGTTGTGTGACCCTGGGCAAGTCACTTAACCCTGATTGCCTCACCAAAAAGCAAACAAGCAAAATATATATATGTATGTATGTATGTGTGTGTGTGTGTGTGTATGTGTGTGTGTGTGTGTGTGTGTGTATATATATATGTATATATATATATATGTGTGTGTGTGTGTGTGTATGTATATATATATATATACACACATATATATATGTATATATATATGTGTGTGTGTGTGTGTGTGTGTATATATATATATATATATAAAGTAAAGTTTCTGACTCTGACATAAACACCTCCACCCCACAGACCCTCTGTTTCTTATTTCCCACATGCAACCTCTCCTCTGAAGTCTCACCTTTAGATATTATCACTGTTCAGCCCTCCCCCTTCTTCCAGCCTCAAAAATATTAAGGTTTTCCTTGCTAAAACAAATATATTAAGGGGGAGTAGAGCCAGAATCTTTGTTCAGTCTTCTCTCCACTAGGCCATATAAAGGCACTTATTCTCACCAGTGGAAAAGGACTTCAGAGCTTTAAATGGCTAACGTGATATTGAAGTTACATTTACCAATATTGTTTGTCAATGTCCTAACTGAGGGCTCCGCTGAATCTATCACCTTCGTTTAGGAACTGTTGATACACCTTCTCTGCATGACAGAATCCAGGCTAGCCCAGACCCCAAAAAGGTAATTATGCTTTTCTCAATAATTTTTGTTTTATATCTCTTGGCAAAACCTAGCCCTTCCCTGAATCTCTGCTACCCTCATTAACAGTGACTGAATGATCCAGTTTAGTGGCTTGGAATAAAAAGTGTAATGGAACCAAGGTTTAAGGATGCTTTTCTGCATCATGCATCATTGATCGCTGCCATGAGACCACGTATAGGCTCCTTTTACTATGCTTGCTTTGACATGATACAAAGTTCATGTACGTGTTTCAGTTTGGGTGGTTGATTATTCCTGCAAATGATCTGTGTCCACAGGCAATGGATGATTTCTTAAAGAGACAGAAGATGGGAAGACTAGCAACAGCAGAAGAAGTGGCCCTGTTGTGTGTGTACTTGGCCTCTGATGAAGTGAGTGCTTCCTCCTCCTGGGGAATGTGGCCCCCATCCCTGGCAATCTGCCCACCAAACATGATGTTTTCAGGGAACTTGCAAAGTTCATGGTACCGTAGTAACCCAAAAAGGCCAAGGAAAAGCCAGTGAACTCATTGTTTTGATTCAGGCCTTTACTTCTTCCTCACCGCTTTTCACAAAGTGAAATTAAGGATTGAAAACAATAAGGCAGTCATCACATGGTACTCCAGATGTAGAGCTGGGAAGGATCTTAGAGGTCATCAAGTCTAAACTCATTTTGCAGATGAGGAAACTGAGATTCAGAAAGTTTAAGCAACTTGTCCAGGTCACACAGTTACTAAATAACCAAGGCAGGACTTGAACTCAGATCTTGCTGCCTCCTACCTCCCGTGCTCTAACCAGTGCACCACCAAGCTGCCTCCCATGACAAGTAACAAAAATTACACAATTAACCTCTTGTGTAATAAGGACTTTGGGGTTAGCCAGTTTGAAAGAACCATTTTAATTATGCCCAGGGGATAGTTTTGGCTCAGAAGATTTATAACTTGGGGGGGGGGTCAGGATACAGTGTATGGAGTGCTTTGTTTAGGAAAATTCCACCGCTCAGTTTTCATGAATTCCAACCAGTGTGTCATCATGCATGGAAATGACTACTATTTTTCTTCCACTCTATATTGACTGCTTCCTGTCCATTTTTTCCTTAATAACTAGTATTCATTTTTTAAGTGGTATGGACCTTGGAAGAAGAAAATGATCTTGTAAGACTACAAGATTCTTTCCCTCTTTATATCACATCTTTTATTGTTAAGTGATAAGAGAACACAGCATCATCAACTATCATACTAACTCAGTGGTCAAGGAGCTAGACATGGAAAAGAAAACGTAGGCTTGAGGGGAGGGTGGGATGGTAGAATTGGTACCTCATGGCAAGGAATTACCTTATAGTATTTGGTTATCAGAAAGACTTAACACTGATTTAAGTGAAAAAGAAGAGGTCATCTGGTGTTGTAGAAAGAGGATTTGGGTTCACATTCACCATTCTGAAACTTGGTATGCAATGTTGGACAAGTTGTTGACCTCTAGGCCTCAAGTTTGTCATCTGCAAAATGAAAGGGTTAGATTCAGAGAATTTAGGGAGTCTCTAAAGTCCTCTTCAGAGTTAAATATATGATCCTGTGATCTTATATTTTCTCCAAAACTTAGATATGAAAGGAAGTGATCAGATAGATTCCTTAGAAAATTATAAATGGAATAGGCACTTTGGAGTTTTCTTCTACCTCTTCAGTACTTCAGTGACCTGTGACTTTAATAGTATGAGTATTGTCTCCATTGATGTAAATCACCACTTCTCTTTGACTAAGTAGAAGGTCTTAGTAGTAAGCTGTTAGGGCTCAAAAATTGATCACCCCACAGACAATCTGGTGTTGTGTCCAACCTTAATTAGGCAGGTCTCAGACAGGTCTATCACCAAACCCAACCCTGAAGACTTTCCAGATGAGTAGGGCCTTCAGGATTACATTCTGCTTTGAGCCTCTAAGGTCACCTCCACGTCACAGGGAGGCATCAGAGGAGAGCGCTAGCATAAGGTCACTTCTCCATAGACTATAAAAATGGATGACTACTTTATTACTAGAAGGGACAGTAGAAGCTGCATGAAGAATGGAAAGCTGGATGCTCCCCATATGTCTGGCATCCCTTTAAGATAGATCTAAAAGAATATTTTTTTTGTTTTATTTTTAGGCCACTAGGGTTAAGTGACTTGCCCAGGGTCACACAGCTAGTAAGTGTTATGTGTCTGAGGCCGGGTCTGAACTCGGGTCCTCCTGACTTCAGGGCTGGTGCTCTATCCACTGTGCCACCTAGCTGCCCCTAAAAGAATATTTTGAAAATTGGGCAGCAGTTGAATTGCATCTACAGTACAGTAGGCCTTTGAGGGAGGGTAGAAAAAAAGAATCTAGCTTGTTTACATCTCATTTATGTCTTTCTCCTGATATATGTGTCTTAAAGAAATTCTATTTTCTCAAATATGTATTCATATTATACATAATATTCTATATTATGTAATAAACATAATATCTGGCATTATAAAATATATTTTCTTAAATTGTGTAAAACTATTATTTTAGACTTAAGACCCTGTTCATATAGGGATAGGGCCTGGATTTGTGATTTCATTATTATAGATAACTTCCAGATGAAGATGCTCCCTCTACCAGTGCAAGTAAGCTCTTTCTCTGCAACTTATAATTTAGAGAGTTACCTGGCACACTGAGAAGTTAAGTGACTTACCAAGGGTCATATAGTCAGAATATGTAAAAGTTTGCATTTGAACTGATTCTTCCTAGCTTTGAAACTGGCTCTCATTAATTCAGAATTTTGATAATCAAAATATAAATGGAATGTTTTGCCATTACTTAGCAAACTCTTTGATGAGTACAAACTAATAATGAAAGTAAGTTAAGTATAAATTTAAGAGGTCCACCTTTTTACACATTCTTGGGGCCTTAAAAGATCCATTTACATACAAATCGCTAATATTCTCATTTTAAATCATGCTTCTTTAATCATAAAAGCAGTTTTACCTCATTGCCCTTTACTTTTCCCAAAGTGAAATTAAGGGTGGGAAACAATAAAGTGGTCATCACACAGATCCTAGACGTAGAGCTGGGAAGGACCTTAAAAACCATGAAGTGCAACCCATGTATTTTCAGATGAAGATGCTTGTGAGATAATACTTTGTGAGCCTAGGATGAGTTATTACACGTACTTAAAATAGACCTTTGCACACGTACATATATATGTGTGTGTATGTATGTATACATGTAGTTCCAATATAAAATCACTCTATTACTGTCCTCCCCTTATCTATTGAATAAGATGAACCTTCCAGAACTGTGCTACAGAGTACCATCCTTTCAAGTCTCAGTGGTACTTGTGAACTCAGATTTGTCACCTTGCACTAGAATGCCTCTGTTAACATTTAACAATAATAATGATAGCTAGCATTTATATAACACTTTAGGGTTTACAAAGTACTTTATATATGATTAAGTCATTAAATACATCTGTACTCCTGGAAGAGTTTGCTAAGCAGAGATAAAACATTCCATTCATGTCCAGATTATCATACTTTCTGAGTTAATGAGAGCCTGTCTCAAATTTTCTACATTTGTATATAAACATAGGAAGCCGTAGGTTTTTACAAAATCTCGGAATTTCAAGGTTGGAAGTAACCTTGGCAGCCATCAAATCCAACTCACACCAAAAAAAAGAATCCCCACTGCAGCACAGCCAATGAATCATCACCTTTGCTTGAAGACCTCCCATGAGGGAGAAGCCTCTAGCCCCAGATCCTATTCCACTTTGGAATAATTACAATTATTAGGAAGGTTTCAGGGGGCGGAGCCAAGATGGTGGAGTGAAAGCAGTGACTTGCTTGAGCTCTCCCCCAAACCCCTCCAAATACTCATAAAAAATGGCTCTAAACAAATTCTGAAGCCGCAGAACCCACAAAAAGACAGAGTGAAACAAATTTCCAGCTCAAGACAACCTGGATGATTGATCAGAAAGGGGTATCACGCTGGACTGGGAGTGCAGCACAGTGCAGCGAGGGTGCACAGGCCGTAGCAAACCTGGAGCAGGCCTCAGAGGACTGAATGGCAGGCAGCTGTGGTGGTTTCCAGACTCCTCAATTCATGAATGCCAAAGACAACTTAGAAGGTCAGTGGGAAAAGTCTGTTTCTGCAGTGCTCAGAGAGGAAGGCAGGGTTTCAGCTCCATTCCCCAAGAGCGTAGCCCTGGGTGGGAGGGCAGCTGCTTCCCTAGCTTCCGGCCCACAGACTGAGGGGGAATCCAGTGGCTGATCAGAGAGGGATTGCAGGGATCTCTTTGCCAGTGCGGAGGCAAGAATCTCTTGCTTTGCCCATGTTTAGATCTGGGTCACAGTTCTGGGCGGTGGTGCTGGGGTGAGAAGGAGCGCTGCCGTGGAGCAATTTGTAGTGACTGTGGAAAGGAACCCATCCTCACAGTTACAGGACAGAAAGGAGTAAACAAATCGCCCCTTATCATACCACCTTGGAAGAACTGAAAACTTACAGGTCCCTACAGGTATCTCTGAAAACAGCTACACAAACCCCTGAAGCTTGGGACAGTACACTCTCCACATTGGAAGCAGACTCTTACCTTAACAAAGAGTTTAAAACTCAAGTAATTGGCCAGGATCATGAGCAAGCAGCACAAAAAGAGTCAGACTATATTATCTTACTTTGGTGAAAAAGAAGATCAAAATATACAACCAGAAGAAGACAACAAAGTCAAAGTTCCTACATCCAAAGCCTCCAAGAAAAATATGAATCAGTCTCAGGCCCTGGAAGAGCTCAAAAGGGATTTTGAGAAGCAAGTAAGGGAAGTAGAGGAAAAACTGGGAAGAGAAATGAGAGTGATGCAAGAAAATCATGAAAAACAAGTCAACAGCTTGCTAAAGGAGACCCAAAAAAATACTGAAGAAAATAACACCTTAAAAAATGCCTAACCCAAATGGCAAAAGAGGTCCAAAAAGCCAATGAGGAAAAAAATGCCTTAAAAAGAAAATTGGCCAAATGGAAAAGGAAGTCCAAAAGCTTACTGAAGAAAATACTTCCTTAAAAATTAGGATAGAGCAATTGGAAGCTAGTGACTTTATAAGAAATCAAGACACTGTAAAACAAATCCAAAAGAATGAAAAATTAGAAAACAATGTGAAATATCTCATTGGAAAAACAACTGACCTGGAAAATAGATCCAGGAGAGAGAATTTAAAAATTATTGGACTATCTGAAAGCCATGATCAAAAAAAGCCTAGACATCATCTTTCAAGAAATTATCAAGGAAAACTGCCCTGATATAGTAGAACCAGAGGGCAAAATAGAAATGGAAAGAATCCACAGATCTCCTCCTGAAAGAGATCCCCAAAGGAAAACTCCTAGGAATATTGTAGGCAAATTCCAGAGTTCCCAGGTCAAGGAGAAAATATTACAAGCTGCCAGAAGGAAACGATTGAAGTACTGTGGAAACATAATCAGGATAACACAAGATTTAGCAGCTTCTACATTAAAGGGCCACAGGGCATGGAATATAATATTCCGGAGGGCAAAGGAGATAGGATTACAACCAAGAATCACCTACCCAGCAAAACTGAGTATAGTCAATCCTTCGGAGGAAAAAATGGTCATTCAGTGAAATAGAGGACTTTCAAACATTCCTGATGAAAAGACCAGAGCTGAATAGAAAATTTGACTTTCAAATACAAGACTCAAGTGGAATACGAAGAGGTAAACAGGAAAGAGAAATCATAAGGGACTTATTAAGATTGATTGAACTGTTTACATTCCTGCATGGAAAGATGATATTTATAACTCATGAGACCTTTGTCAGTATTAGGGTAGTTGGAGGAAAAAAATTATATGTATGTATAGATAGATAGATAGAGGGCACAGGGTGAGTTGAAGATTAAGGAGTCATATCTGGAGAATAAAGTTAAGGGATAAGAGAGTTATACTCGGAGAAGAAGAAAGGGAGAGGTAGAATGGGGTAAATTATCTCACAAAAACAAAAAACCAGAAAAGTCTTTTATAATGGAGGGGAAGCAGGGGAAGGTGAGAGGGAATGAATGAATCTTATTCTCATAGGATTTGGCTTAAGGAGGGAATAACATACACATTCAATTGGGTATGGAAATCTGTCTTACCCTACAGGAAAATAGGGGGAGAAGGGGACAAGAAAGTAGGGGGATGATAGAGAGGAGGGCTGATTGGGAAAGGGGGTAATCAGAAGCAAATACTTCTGAGGAGGGACAGGGTCAAAAGAAAGAATAGAATAAATGGGAGGGCAGGATAGGATTAAGGGAAATAGAGTTAGTTTTTCACAACATGTCTACTATGGAAGTGTTTTGCATAACTGTACATGTACAACCTATATTGAGTTGCTTGCCTTTTCAATGAGGGTGGGTGGGGAAGGAGGAAGAGAGAAAATTTGAAACCTAAAGTTTTAAAAACATATGTTTAAAAAAAATGTTGTCACATGCTACTGGGAAATAAGAAATACAGGAGATGGGGTATGGAAGTCTATCCTGCCCTACAGGAAAATAGAAGGGGAAGGGGATAAGAGAAGGGGGGAGAGATAGAAGAGAGGACAGACTACGGGAAGGGATATTCAGAATGCATGCCATATTGGGGTGGAGGGAGAGGTGAGATGGGGTGAAACTTCAGAAGTCAAAAACTTGTGGAAGTGAATGTTGAAAACTAAAAATAAACTTATATTTAAAAAAAAAAGGAAGGTTTCCTGAGCTTAAACTTTTTGTAACTTTCCATCCTCCTACTTCTGTCCTCGGGACACAAATAGGGTAAGTCTAATCCCTCTTGCATATGACAACTATTCAACTCCTTATAGGCACCTATTGTGTTCCCACTGAGTCTTCTCTCTTCTAGGCTAAACATCTCTAGTTCCTTTAATTGATCTTTATTTGATATAATCTATTTAAGAGATTTTTCACCTTTTTTGATTGCCTTCCTGGATCCTCTGTGGCTTATTAATATCTGAACTGTGGCATTCAGCACTCACAGCATCACAGATCAAGAGCTAGGGATTTTTTAGGCCAGCTAGCCCAACCCCTTCATTTTATAGATGAGGAAAATGAAACAAGAGAGGTTAAGTGACTTGGCCACCGTTACACAGGTAGTAAGAGTTGGAGGCTGGAGTCCAATTCAGATCCTATGCTCACTCATGTATGCCTTCATTGTATACCATCCATATTAGTGATAAAATGGATGTGTTTCATATATATAATATTATATAATGCATAATAATTATGTGATTATACTATATATATTACATGTAATATATAATGTGTGTATGTGTGTGTATGTATATGTATATATTTGAGTTTGACCATTTAACCGCTTCCAAATCCACCTTATTATGCTTTCTAGCCTGCATCTGTTCATCCTCTCTAAAAACATCTTATCAAAATTGTTTTTCCTTGTGTCTTAAGACTTTCTTTTTTGAGAGCTTCTCTGGTTTTTCCCATAGAATTATAGTTTATGGGACCTTGCTTATCCATTCTTTGACCCCTCTGAAATCTTCTCTCCCAAAATCTAAGATGCATGCCTAACTCTGCCTCACTTTCCCCTACTTCTCTATCACAAACTCGAGGAAAGAGCAGTCACTTCCCCCCAAAATTCCTATCATTTCTACTCCAGCAATTACTTCCCTCTTGTAGGTAAGGACCAGGCCCAGATTACAATTTCCCTTTGTTGATCCTATAAAGAATGGAGTTATTACCAAGACAAGTCAGTAAGTTAGCATATGCTCTGCTTTTGGCAAAAGAAGCACTCCAATTAATGTTAAAGGGGTCTAATGCTGTTGCTATAGTACCATTACCAAGATGGCTTATTTCCTCTTTTATATTGGATTTGTCATGGCAGCCAAGGCTATCAACCTAAGCCTTAAAGTTTCAGGACTCCATGACTGTTCCTTATATGACCTCTAATCAGTCCCGGTCATCTCACTTTTCTGAATTTCTTTATTCATAAATCTACAGATGATGCTGCACCTCTTTTTACACAACGTGGCACCCCCAATTCATTGGGCAGAGTGCATGAATCAAAGTAAACAAACTGTCTTTGAGAATCATAGGCGCCAAGCAGAATTTAGGAATTCCTGATTATTGTGCAAAACCACATAGGTTCAAAAGCTTGCTGTCAGCTAGCTCTGAAGTAATTTGGGTTTCACAATGGAAAGAAAGCATTTTATCTTTATCATACAGGCAATTTTCAGGGAAAGTTGTAGTGACTTCAAGTTAAAAACATGTAAATACCAAGGCTCGCCCAAACATGAGACCTTAGCAACATGGGATTGACTCAGAAAGTCATGTGCTGAGTTACTGACATTAATTCTTGGGTTTTAATTGCTAAGAGTGTTTTGAGTAATTTTGTGTGTGTGTGTGTTGAGAGAGAAATGCCAGGTAACAAATCTGTTTAATCCTTCTTATGCCCTGTTTTTGTCATTGCAGTCTGCCTACATGACTGGTAATGAAGTCATCATTGATGGAGGCTGGAGCTTGTGATTTCTGAATTGTAACAGTGGAAAAGAAGCCTCTTCCCAGTTACACTGAGCTTGGACATGAATAGTAAACACCTGACAAATTTATGTAGCACTTTATAGTTTTAAAATGATACATTTAAATTTCATTGCTACATGATAATGTTGAATTTAATTAGTAATTTTTTTATTCTTCATATGAACATACTCAAAGTGATAGTTAAATTGATTCAATTAGAAGGCATCTAATCTGTTACACAATTCTGAAATGTTCTTGGTCTTCTGTCCTCCTGAACTTTTTAGATACTCAGAATAAAATTATGTTGTGCTCAGTTGTTTTTGTAAGCTATGTGTCATTTAAAAAAAATTTCAATTAAAAGTAGCTCAGAATAGAATTAATATATTCATTGTCCTACATGATTTTGGAAGCCCTGGTGACCCCAGAAACAATGTAGGGAATTTTAGGGTACCATGGTTGTCCAGATACACATTAGTCCCCAGCCAGTGTATTCTCTACCAACACATCAGGCAAGAAACAAATACCAAAGAGAAAAGCATTGAATGAGTACACGACAGGAAAGTTAACAAGGGAAAATCACATAGTAGAATCATTCTCCACCTCCCCATTATGTTAGGGGACAATTTCCTGTTACTCTTCACACTTCCACACTTATTAATTACACCTGCCATTGCTGCTTAGTCCCCTTTCATAGCTGAGATTCCTCTCTGTCTTCAGAGCTACCATTTGCCAGAGCCTACATCTGCTGTTTTTCTCAGGGAGTGTTATTATAATCACTACATTTTTAGGTCTTCGGTAAATCCAGCACATCTGAATAGCACAGAAGGCCCCCTTCAGGTGATGGAAAAGTCCCTTTTCTGAATTTAATTACCCCTTCTCAAGAGGAGCTATCCCATCTCTCCTTCCTGATTAGTTTAGGGCTAGTAAATTCCTTTTAACTCTAGTCATGCCCCTGACATATAGTGTTCAGGACCATGCAAATTTATCTTGAAACTTCAAAAAGCTTTTGGGAGGCACTTGGGGAGGGACTGATGGGAAGGTATCTTTGTCCTGTATTCCAGCTACAGGGGCAAAACCATTCCTTTATTTTCTCCACAGTAAAAATTTGCAAATCACACCAGGTACACAAGTACAGTTTATATATGCACCTCAAATATTCCTTAATTTGCATACTGCAGAGTTATAGCTACATTAACCCAAGATCATGGGTTACATGGAGGTAAGCACTTCCTAGTGTAGAAACTACAATTGTATATAGTATAACAAATTCATAGATCAATGTGTGGTAAATAAAAATCACAATTTATTTATGATAGAATATATATACAGCCATATGTAATGTATATTTTAGGGGCAGCATCATATGCATGCATAAAGATTAAGGGCTGACTCCATTCAGCCTTTACCAACCCCCTTTCTACCACCCTTTGCAGAATTTTTCTCCTGGGTTTGCAAGGTATAAAGAAGTTAAACACTTTCCTCCCTGTTCAGCTTCAGGCCAGGGATTTGGGAAAGTTCAATTCTTGCTCTCTGAATAATGTAACACCCACGTTGGGTAGTGCCCTGAAAGATAGCCCTGTGCTGCATATGATTTCACACTTGTAAGAACTGATGCAGAGTGAAGTGAGCAGAACCAGGACAATTTATACTATTACATCAATGTTACAAAAATGAACAATTTTAGACTTGTCTAAACTAAAAATTGAAATAAACCAAACCAAACTAGAATGCAAACAATTTATACAATAATAACACCACCATAAAAATAAACAACTCTGAAAGCAATAAGAACATCTGATTTCTGTTTGCTGTTTTGGTTTACTCGATATTCATTGTTTGTGATGGTCTTTGTGTAGCCAGCATTTGGTGGGAGGGGACTAAACTGGTGAGCATAAGCTAAAGTATGCAGGAAAGTAAGCAGACTTTCTTTATGAACTCCTAAAACGGTATCCCTGGACTAAAGATGTTTGAAGGGGTGGCAGCTAGGTATCATTCTAGTTTAATACTCCTCTTGAAGAGAGGGAAGATTGCCAAACTCACGCTATCTAAGATCCTCCTGTCCCTCTGCCCCTCTCTTCACACTCATCCCTCACCCCCTAACTAGACTGTTGGTGATACAGGTACTGCTCTCAGATCAGACTTATCCATGCCACCAGTGAGCTGAATCTATATACTTAGACAGCAGACACACACACACACACACGCATATATTTTATTTTGGCTTAGCAGCTGGTACCTCCTTTATGGGGAGATCTTTCCCAGTCTCCCTGCACACCAACCCTCACTCTAGTGCCTTTCCCTTAAGATCACCTCTCATTCATACGTACATGTACATATATATAATATACATAATATACACACACACGTACACATATACACATATACATATATGTAATGTATATATAACATACTAATATATTTTATTATATTATATAACTAATATGTGTAATGTATATGCACATGTGTATATTATATATTTATATATAACAAATATATATATATGATGTGTGTATATGCACATACATACACACACACACACACACACACACACACACACATATATATATATATCATATGTACATAGTTGTATGTGTGTTGTCTCCTCCATTATAATCCTTGAGGACAAAACTATTTTTTGCCTTTCTTTGGCATGGTTTGCATAGTGTCCATCACGTAGCAAGTACTTAATAAATGCTCGTTGACTGATTGGCTGAAGTTGTTCCATCTAGCCTACAGGCCTAAGCTGCCATCTGGGTCTTCTCCCTTCCAGAGGCCATGAGGCCTTGGCCTGGCCTGTTTTGGGCTACCATGTATCTCTCGCTGGCATCTTCATGCTAGTCTGCCCAGGTCCCCATCCACATTGAGTTTCTCTTCCTGTCTTCTTCTTTTTCTCTCCAAACCACCTCCAAGTGCATTTTCAAGCATCTCCTAATTTCCAGTTCTTCAGTAGGCTGGGATAAGAGACAGTCTTTGGGACAGAAACAATGGAAATCTTCGCCTGAGTCTTCCTCTAAATCCACCTTCTTGTGGCTAAGCTTTTATCTCTGCTTTCTGATCCCTGAGTTACTCACTGTAGCTTGTACTTAATCAGTGCTCAATAAATGTTTAATAATAAATTGAGTCATGGCTCATGGCCCTCCCCTAGGGTTGCTTCTCTAGATACCAGATTTTACCCTAAAAACCAAAAAACCTAAGTCATATATTAGATATCATTATATCACCACCAGATATTTTTCCGTATCACTCTTCACAACTCCTTCCATCTCTCAGGGCAGGGCAAGGCAGGTCAGGGCAGGGTAGAATATGGTACCACAATGTCTCTGAAGGTGGAAAAGCACACTGGATTTAAAGTTCAAATATCTGGATCCTGCCCTGCTGCTTACAAGCTGTGGCATTTTATTTAAACTCTCTGGGCCTCAGATTTTTCATTTACAAAACAAGGGGGTTGAACTAAATGATCAGTGAAGTCCCAAACCTAAATCTTATGTTCTAGGTAAACCCTCTATCTTAAGCAGGGTGGGATAATAATGAGAATAACTAGCATTTATACATCACTTTGAGGTTTGCGATGCTCTTTACCAATATCATCCAATTTTATCATTACACAGCAATCCTGGGAAGCTGTTATTATTTCCATTTTATGGATTGAGGAAACTGAGGCAGACTGAGGTCGTAACTTCCTCAGGGATACATAATCAGTAAGTATCTGAAGTAGGGTATGAACTCAGGTCTTCCCCCATTAGATCATAAGCTCCTTGAGAGCAGGGACTGCTTTTTGCCTCTTTTTGTATCCTCTGTATGCACAGTGCCTGGCAAATAGTAAACATTTAATAAATGTCGATTGATTGACTCCAGTACTCTACCCAGTGCACTACCAGCAGCATGAAATAGTGAAATCCCACCTGAATTAGCTGGGCAGCCAATTAATCTCTCTGAGCCTAAGCTTCTTGTAAAATGGAGGAGAGGAGATAGATAAAACCATCTACCTTACAAGGTTGTTGTGGGGATGATCCAAAGACATAATGCATGTTTATGAATCTTATGCTACTACTATCTAGCAGAATAATAATAGGGGCAGCTAGGTGGTGTAGTGGATAGAGCACCAGACCTGGATTCAGGAGGACCTGAGTTCAAATCTGACCTCAACACCTGACACTTACTAGCTGTATGACTCTGGGCAAGACACTTAACCCTGATTGCCTTATGCCGAAAAAAAAAAAATAATAAATAAGATGGAAACACTCAGAAGACATGGTTTCAAAACCTTCCTCTGTCATATATTACCTCTGTAACCCTGGACAAATCACCTAGCCTCCCTGGCCTCAGTTTTCTCATCTGTAAAATGAGAAGGTTGAACTGGATGCCTTTTGAAGTCTCTTCCAGCTCTAGTTCTGTGATCTTTTGGTCAAACATTAGGACTTAAGCTCTGTCTTTGCCACTAGCTCACCTGATCTTGGACAAGTATCAACCTCATTTTCTGCATCTTTAAAATGAAAGGGCTCATCTCAGATGCCTTCCCACTCCCATTCTAGGATTCTACACAGACGCTGGGGTGGACCAGTGACACTACTGACTTTGAGACCCCTATAATTATATCAAGGAACCATGATTTCTTCAGAGAAGCAAAATAACTTGTCCAGGGTCACACAGCTAATAAGTATTAGTGGAGAGATGTCAACCCTATAAGATATTAGTTAAGATGATGCTAGTTCTTTACAAATCCATAAAAAACTTCAAGTGACAAACGTAAATACACTGTGTTCCAAAAATAGTATTTTGTTTTAAATTTGTATGAAAGGCAACTTCTGAAATGCACAGTAAACACTAATTAACTCTCTCCCCTACTAAAAGTTCCCATTATATATCTTCCCCCCCCACACACACACACCCTGCAAAGTACAACATAATCCAGCAAGATTACAATGTATTTCCAGTCACACGGAACAATCCTAGGGATTTATCAATGAAGAACTCGTGGCTGGGAAAAAAGGAAAAATATACTATGGGAGGAGGAAGGGCAAGAGGAAGTTGGCACCCAGAAATTTTGGTACGATTTATGATAAAAAGAGCTCCAAAGGGGAAATAGCTTCGCTCTCTATTTAGAAGCAGCAAAGGCACCTGAGGAGCAAATGTTTCAGGTCCATGCTTTCTTTTCTTTAACAAATAAGGATTTGAGAGGTGTAAAGGTTTTGTGGAAGAACCACTGTAGAAAAAAAGGCACTTCTAAGGCCAGACCACACACAGATTCTGCTAAGAGAGTGAGGAAAACAGGTAAGAAGACAGGTAAGGTTTAATTTGGGAAGAAAAGTGATCAGGACTGGCCTAGGTAAGGACAAGACCATTTTCAATGTGTAGTTTATCCTTTGTTCTCCAAGAGGACCATGACATCAGAGAGATGATGACATGACTTGCAATTGACTTTGATTTTAGTGAAGGAGGGCTGTGCAAAGTCACCAGCCTCACTCTCTCCTCCAGAGCCATCTGGGTCCAGTGGCGAGATTGATCAGGATGTCTGGAGATGGCCCAGAATGTAGCGGGAGACCTTGGCTCTTTTAAACTAAGTTTTTTCAGGTTCTCACTTTGCCGTTAGGCAGCACTCATTCAGTGAATAGGGGTCTTTAAGAAGTGAGTTAAGGGATGGACCCTTTAACAAAAAAAAAAATCTGAGAGGGTTAGACCCTCAGGGTTGCTGGCCAAAAGAGAAACAGTTACTGCTTACAGGAGGACCCAAAAAATAACCATTAAGTGGTGCTTGGGCAGGGACCTATTGTCCAATACGTGAGATCTAGAGTGAACTGGGTTTAAGGCTTGGTCTTTTAAAAAGAAGTCTAGCCAGTGAGCCCCAAGTTAACTAAGTAGCTTTTGGCCAGAAAGAGTTGTTAAGAGATTAAGTTCTAGGAGAATTTTGCTGCTAATTTGTATTTTAATTCCAGAAACTCTTTAATTCCAGTCAAGTGTTCAGTACCACTTGGTTGTATAGGTGCCAGGGACAATATATGGTCACGAATATCAAAATGAAAATAATTGGAAACTTTTTTTTTCTATTTCTTAGACTTTCTCTCCCTACCTTAGGAGTAGGTATTTGGGGTTCCACTAAAAGTTTAAAAATGAGGTCATTACAACGCCGTCTGCCATATACATCTGGTAGAAAGGAATCATTTTAAAAATCTAAAAATATTTCCAGAAGTTATGTGCTGGTAATGACTGACCAGGATTCCAAAGAACTAATGATGAAACATGCTACCTACTTCCTGAAAGAAAGGTGAAAGAACTCAGAATGTAGGAGACAAAGAGTTTTTTGGACATGGACAATGTGGAAATTTGTTTGGATTGATTACACGTGTGTAGTGGGTTTGTTCTGCTTGGGTCCTCCTTTGTTGGGGGTGGGAGTGGGGGGCGGATCTTGGCTGATTGAAACAAAGAAAATTTTTTTTTAAAAATAAAAAAATGTAAAAAGGTTATGTGTTAACGTTGTAAAGACAAACAATTTTGAAAGAATTAGGAACTCAGATCAACACAATGACCAACCATGTTCTCCTGGACTCATGTTGAAACATGCTGCTCATCTCCAGAGAAAGGTGATGGACTCAGTGTACGGATTGAGCCCTTTTTTTCCTATTGGTCATGGCTATGCTGTGAATTTTGCTTTGCTTGGTTATCT
Source organism: Phascolarctos cinereus (assembly GCF_003287225.1). NCBI lineage: Eukaryota > Metazoa > Chordata > Mammalia > Diprotodontia > Phascolarctidae > Phascolarctos > Phascolarctos cinereus. The sequence continues at coordinate 42,234,755 of NW_027556402.1, read as the reverse complement.
GTTTTTAACAGGGGTTTTGGCATTTTTTTCTTTCTCAAATCAGGGAGAGAGGAAGTGGAAAGAAAAGAATGTGGACTTGAAAGTAAAATTAAATTTTTAAAAAGTTATTTGCTAGTAACTGAAAGAAGGAATGTTAATCATAAAATATATTTGCAATATATTGGATGAGTGGAATCAAGGTAAGGAAAAGGATGGCTTATTTGAAGGGTTTCTTGGCTTGTAAATAACATGAGTTCCTGTCCACAAAACAATGAAAGAACTCAACTACTTAAATATTTATGGGACTTAAGATTTCAGATTAGAAAACTCTTGAAAGTTAGGAAATTCTTCTCTCTTAGAAACTTATCTGTACATTGTATCCTGGCTTGGATAGATGCCTAGAGCACTGGGAGTTTGTAACTGCCCAAGGTCACACAGCCAGTCCATGTCAGAGATAGAACTTGACCCCAGCTCTTTCTGGATTCATACAAGGCCAGCTAACTTCCTAACCACTATTTGGTGCAGGTCCAACAAATGACCAGACTTCATTAGATCTAATCTTCGGCATTTCAAGCAGGTTATAAACACTGCAGCTGCTGAGGCCCCTACACAGAAGGCAGAAAAATACTCAACTAGAATCATTAAGAAGACTTTGATCATTGGACCTAACTTCAAATGTAACTTTGGATTTAAAAAAAAAACAACAAAACTCAAACTAGTCTTCAAAGATTTTTGTGTTGTTGTTTTTAACCACACCTGTGATTTCATCTGTGTAGAGGGAGCTCTAAGAAATTCCCTCCCTCTCCCAAAGGAAAGAGGTCTGCCATTACAGCTTCCAGAGCTGCCTGGGGCACTGACAGGTAAAATCACTCATCTAGGGTCTCCTGGTCAGTTTATTAATTGATTGAGTGCTCCTATGCTGTTCCTTAGGGTAGTCTTTGCCTAGGAGGGGAAACCTATAAACAATTAAGAAAATGCAAAATCTGTGCATAAAGTAAATACTAAGTAATTCGAAGGCACTAACTTGGGGGGGGGAGACCATCAAGAAAGGGCTCATGTATTTTTGAGGGGGCCAAGGAACTGGCAGATTGAATGAAAAAGAGCTTGAGAAACCTCAAACTCTTGGTGAGATGGAGAGTTCAAGTTGGTAAATTAAAATCAGATTGAGATGTGATGAAGAAAGCTGGATGCCTACGAAGAGACAGAAGATTTGGGATTCTTCAGCCCACGAGTAAATTTGGATACTTATTGAAAAACCCTGTCGCTGCAAGGCATTCTGGATTCTGGGCCCCACTGACCCTATTTGACCTACACCAGTACCCTAATTAGAAAGCCATATTTTGTGTGGCGTGGTATCGTAGATAGGGTGTCCATTTTACAGAGGAGGAAACTGAGGTCCAGTGACTTGCTCCAAGTCACGCAGCAGGAGGGAGGTGAGATTTGAACTGCAGTCCCCTGACTCCAAACCGAGCCCTCTGCAAGCTCCTCACGGCTGCCTGGGGATCTAGTGCCCCAACACCCTGAGCCAGGCACAGAGTACGCTCCTAAGAGCATACATACACTTGCTTTCACACCAGGGCACTAACAGCAACAAACAGTAGAAGGCTAGATCCTTAGGGCTCGGCCCACAGAAGGATGCTCCTCAGGGCTAGCCAACCGCACTTCCTCCGTTGGGTACCACAGAAGGGATGACTTGTCCTGCAGGGTGGGTAAGGGCATTATTGTTGCTGAGGAGGGGATTGTCTCTTTGAGCAGCGGTCCCTGGACAGAGTCGAGGCAACCGCACCAGCCTCCTCCCGGTCACTGCCTGACGTATCCCAAGGCTCCTCCTCCATCCATTCTGCTCTTCTCCGCCTGGGCTCCACCCCGGAGTTTGGCATGCCAGGCGGAGCAGGGTGGGTGACCCAGCAGCTGCAGGAACTAATAATACCTGCCCTCGGGCCACCCAGATCGGCGAGGCCGCCCTTCCAGGGAAGCCAGCCGGGGTCACGGAGCTACTGCCCCTTTTGTTAGCAGCTAAAGAAAAAAGGGCGATGCTGGCCAGGATGGAACAGGATGCAAGCAGCCGCGTGGATGCCAGCCATTGTTTGGGCAAGGAGAAAGAGTGCTGGTGATGGCCAGTGTCTGCCCTTCCCTCCCCTTTAAAAAATAACTGTTCTTTGCCACTCGTTTCCAAAGCGACCATTAAAGATGGGTTTAATGATGCCTTTCCGGGAAAGAACAATGTGAGTATTATTCCTTTTCTTTTGCGAACACCTAAGGCACTAGGCTGGGCTCTGGAAAGCAACCTGTGGTTTTGACTCTGGAACTGATTGATGGCTTGAGCTTTGAGTAATGGGACACAGGCCTGTCTTCCTTGGGGGGTCGGTTTGCGCGTTGTTTTGTTTTTAATTACTCTGAAGGGATGCACTGGGCCTGGGACTTGCGGGGAGATTTGATCCTCACTGGCCAGGTGGGGGTAGGGAGCTAGGAGGAGGCCTCGGGGAGAGGCGTAGGAATCCCGGAGAGCTGCGACTCTGCAATCAATAACAGATCAACAAGTATTTACTAAGTGGGAATCCGAGGGAAGGACGCGATGACAAGTCATCAGGCACTGTGCTAAGCAGTAGGGCAGAGGCAGCGGGGTATGTAGTCAAATCAGCAAACGTTTATCAAGGCCTCCTGTGTGTCAGGCACTGGGCTGAGCAAGCCATGGGAACACAAAGGAAGGTCCAAGACAGTGCTCGCCCTTGAGAAGCTCACGATCTAATTGAGGGAACAATGAACGTGTAAAAAACTATGTGCAAGCAAGATATATACAAAATAACTTAGAAATAATCGTACAGGAAAGGGACTAGGATTAAAGGGGATAGGGAAGGCTTCTTGAAGGAGGTGGGATTTTTGGCTGGGACCTGAAGGAAGCCAAAAGGAGAGAGACTGTTCCAGGCATAGGGGACAGCCATGAAAATGTGTGGAGTGAGGAGAGAGAGTGTCTCGTACAAAGAACTGCAAAAAGGCCAGTGTCAGAGCATCCCAGAGTGCGGGGGATTAAGGTATAAGAAAACCGGAAAAGTAGAAAGAGGACAGGATTTTATATCTGAGCTACTGGATTTTATCAAATAGGACTGTGATATTGTCAGACCAGGGTTTTAGGAAGATCAATTTGGCAGCTCAGTGGCGGGTAAAGACTGGATCGGGGAGACACTTTGAGGCAGGGAGAGCAAGGAAAAGGTTATTGTAACAGTCCAAGCAGAGGTGATGAGGTCCTGGACCAGGGTATTAGAGGACAGAAGGGGGTATGTTCCAAATGTTGCACAAGTGAAATCAGTAGGCCTTGGCAGTAGATTGGCTATGTGTGGGTGAGAGATAATGAGGAGTCAAGCAAAGATGACACAGGTTTCAGAGACTGAATGAATGGAAGAATGGTGGAACCCTCAACAGTAATAGGGTCGTTAGGAGAGGGAAGGGTTTTGGTATCTTCTTTTTAAAAATAAATAAAATAATTTATGTTAAGCATTCTTATGTTATATACAATATATTATATATAACTTTAATTATATCAATTAATTATATATGTGAAATCATGCAAAAAAAATTTCCATGTTAGCCATACTGGGTTCTTCAACGTTCTTCAATTCTCTCTCTGGAGGTGGATGGCATTTTTTTCATCATGAATTCTTTGGAATTTTCTTAGATCATTGTATTGATCAGAATATCCAAGTCTTTCACAGTTGATCATCATTACCACATTGCTGTTCCTGTGCACAGTGAACTCCAGTTCTTCTCACTTGACTTTGCATCATTTCATATAGGTTTTGCCATACCTTTTTCTGAAACCACCCCCCTTGTCATTTCTTATAGCACAATAATATTCCATCACAGTTATGTGCCACAACTTGCTCAGCCATTCCCCACTTGATGAGTATCCCCTAAATTTCCAATTCTTTGCCACCACGAAAATAGCTTGTCACACATATTTTTGTATGTGCAGGTGCTTTTCCTTTTCCTTTGATCTCTTTGGGGATACAGACCTACTATTGGTATTGCTGGGTCAAAGAATATGCACAGTTTGATAGTCCTGGGGCTCAGTTCTAAATTTTTCTCCAAAATGGTTGGATCCACCAACAGTTTATTAGTGTACCTATTTCTCCTCATCCTCTCCAGTACTCGTCATTTCTGATAGGTGTGAGGTGGTAGCTCAGGTTTGTTTTAATTTGCATTTTTCTAATCAATAATGATTTAGAGCATTTTTCATATGGCTTTAGATAGCTTTGATTTCTTCTTCTGAAAACCACCTATTCATATCTTTTGACTATTTATCAATTGGGGAATGGCTGTTAGTTTTATAAATTTCACTTAATTCCCTATATATTTGAAAAATGAGGCCTTTATCAGAGAAACTTGCTGTAAAATTTTTTGATGTTACTTCATTTTGAGCAAAATGTAATTTCCCTGATTATCTCTTTTAATTAGGCCTATTTTTGCTTTTGCTTTGTCTGCGATCCTGACTGCTACCCTTGCCTTTTTTTTTTGCTTCAGCTGAAGCATGATAGAATCTGCTCCAGCCCTTTATTTTAACTGTGTGTATCTTTCTGCATTAAGTGTGTCTTTCATAAACAACGTATTATTAGATTCTGGCTTCTAATCCATTCTGCTATCCACTTGCATTTTATGGGTGAGCTCAATCCCTTCACATTCACAATTATGATTACTGTGTATTTCCCTCTGCCCCTTTTTCTTCTGTTTATCCTTCTCCATTTTTTTTTATCTTGGCCCTCCTCAAAAGTCTGTTTTGCTTCTGACCACTCAGTTAATCTGCCCTCACTTTTATCATTCCCCACCCTGCCATATGTCTTATCTCCTTCCTCTCCTACTTCCATATTGGGTGAGAGGTACATTTATTTATACTCAACTGAGTGTGCATATATATTCTTCCTTCTTTAAACCAATTCCAAAGAGAGTGAGGTTCAAGCATTGTCCACCACCTTCCCTCCCATTTTTGATGGGAGGGTTTTGGGAGAAACATTAGTTTTGGACATGTTAAATTTAAAATGTCTATGGAACATCCAGTTTGAGATGTCCAGTAACAGGCCATTGGAGACTAGACATGGCAAGTCAGGAGGGAGGTTAGGGCTGACTAAGTAGATCTGAGAGTCCTCTGCATAGACTTAGTTGTATCCATGAGAGCTGATGAGATCACTAAGGTAAATAATGTGGCAACTACTAAACCTATGTGGAGATTTCTATGCAATTTGGTTCCTTCAAAGCAAGTGGCAAAAAAAAAGCCACCAAAAAATCACCACTTTCCTTAATTACCCCATCAAGAACTGACATTCGCTTCAATTTAGTGAGAATTAATAATCACCAGCTGGCATGTGGATTAATCTGCTGGTTTAGTAGGGGTGACACAAAGTTTATCTAAATCAAGGGTCCTTCCCTCATCTAAATTTACAGTCCAGATACAAAACATATACTGGCATAATAAAACTTCTCAGAGAGATGTAAATGCTATGTGTTGTTGGGATGATGAGTTTGGAGATCAGAGAAGTCTCAGTGGGGAAGCTTCATTTGAGTAAAATTTTAACAGTATGAGTAGGACACAGACAGGTAATTTGTATATAACAGGTCATAACCATATCTGTTCTTGAAGAAAAAATTTAAAATTGCTTTCCTCTTCAATGGGTGGGGAATGGGCTGGAGGGAGAGAAAGAATTTGAAAATAGAAAATTAAAATTAAAAAAGAGAAAAAATTAAGTCCTTCTCTCCACCTCTTCATTTAAAAAATAGCCAATATCAGTTTTCAGATGAAGAAACTAAAACTATCTATAGTCATATGGGAAAAAAAATGCTCTAAATCGCTATTGATCGGAGAAATGCAAATCAAACAACTCTGGGGTACCACATCACACCTATCAGATTGTCTAATATGACAAAATAGGAAAAAGATAAATGTTGGAGATGTGGGAAATTGGAACATTAATGCATTGTTGGTGGAGTTGTGAAATGATCCAACCATTTTGGAGAGCAATTTGGAATTATGCCCAAAGGGCTATAAAAATGTGAATACCCTTTGACCCAGCAATAGCACTTCTAGGGCTATATCCCAAAGAGACCAAACAAATGGGAAAAGGACTCACATGTACAAAAATAGTTATAGCAGCTCTTTTTGTGGTGGCAAAGAATTGGAAATTGAGAGGCTGCCCATTAATTAGGGAATGTCTGAGCAAGTTGTGGTACGTGAATGTAATGGAATACTATTGTGCTATAAGAAATGATGAGCAGGCAGATTTCAGAAAAATCTGGAAAGACTTGTATAGACTGATGTTGAGTGAAGTGAGCAGAATCAGGGGAACATTGTACACAGTAACAGCCACGTTGTTCAATGACTAACTCTGATAGACTTAGCCCTTCTCAGCAATGCAAAGATCTAAGATATCTCCAAAAGTCTCATGATGGAAAATGCTATCCACATTGAGAGAAAGAACTGTGGAGGTGGAATGCAGATCAAAGCATATTATTTGTTCTTTTTTTCCTTCTGTTTTATTTTGTTTCTTCTTCCTTGTGGTTCCTCCTATTGGTTCTAAATCTTCTTTACAACATAACTAATGTGAAAATTTGTTTAATAGGAATGTTTATGTAGAGCCTATATCAAATTGCTCACTGTCTTAGGGAGGGAGATGAGGAGGGAGGGGGAGAAAATTTAAAACCCCAGAGTTGGGTCACCTGGGTGGTACAGTGGATAGAGCACTGGCCCTGAAGTCAGGAGGACCTCAGTTCAAATCTGGCTTCAGACCAAACACTTGACACTTACTAGCTGTGTGACCCTGGGCGAGTCATTTAACCCCAATAGCCTAAAAAATAAATTAAAAAATAATTGCTAAAACTCAAAAGCTTTAGTTTCTTCATCTGAAAACGAAACTCAAAAATGATGGAAGTGATTGTTTAAAACTAAAAATTAATTAAAATTTTAAAAAATAGCCTCTGTTTTAGAGATCTATATAATACAACATGAACCCAAGAGGTGCTGAGAAAATGCTAATTAAGGTCCGTGAAAGACAGACCAGAACTGCCAGCGATCAGAAAAGGTTTCATAAGAGGTCATATGTAAGATGTGAAGGAAGAAGAATCCCAACCTTTCTGAACCCATTTCCTTCCCTGTAAAATAGGAATAATGCCATTCAATGTACCTAACTCCCAGGATTATTTAGTGGCATAGATGCATGTGAAGTATATCACTTTTAAAAGTCTTTGCACACCTTAAAGCTCTATATAAATGCTAGCTATTGTAATTATTAGTCCTTTTTTAGAAGTACAGTTTAATTTGTTTATTTGAAAGAGAGAAAAATGAGTCTTTTACTTTCAATTAAAATATGCTTAAAATTGGTAGGTGGAAGAAAGAGGGGTGGTGGTACTTTGGACCTCATTGTAAATTCCTTTTCCTACCTTTGCTGAGGTTTTACCTGTTTCAGCAGAACCACCCTCTTCATTTACAAACCAGAAAAACCATTGTTTGAGCTTGGTACTGCCTAACTCTTTCAGATAAGGTAAAGACCATTTAGAGAACTTCACCTAAAAGAGAGATTGTGAAAGTTGTTTTATCTAAGGTGTGTGTTTCAGCCTATATTTTCTTTTGGCTGAGTTCCTTTCTTGAGTTGGGAATTAAGCCAGAGTTTACAGGAAGAGGCCAGGAGTCTTTCTTTTTGGGAGATGTAAAAAAAAAAAGATGTTTAATTTTCACCTGCTTTGGGATATGACTATCCAGTGGCTCCCTATAATAAATATTAAGTAGCCCTATGCTTTTGAGTTTTTGCATCACTTTTCATTCTCTTTCCTTACTCCTGTAGCAATGTGGAGAAAGAGGGCGGACCCCATACATGTAGAGAGGACTCATGTGTAGTGGGGACAGTGTTTGAATAATTCAACTTCTCAACGATGTTGATTCACAATTTATACAGAAAATAACTCACTTTTTTAAGGTTTACAAAGCATTTTCCTTGTATTGAACCTATTTTACAATGAGGAAATGAGTCTCATGTTGTGATGTGGCAATAATCACACAGATAAACAGGTGTATGTGGAGTGGAGCTTTTCAGTTAGTGACCCCTGGAAGTTCTCTTTGAGATCCTTCTTAGCTAAGCTCTTTACCAGGACCACTAGCCTCTTCTCTCCCTAGGTTACTTAATGCTATCGGGATAACATTCATTGATTTGAAAAATTCTGGCATCTTGCTGTGATTGAGAGCTTTCCCTCAAGAACACATCATATCTCTGAAAAGAGACTCAGTGCTGGGAAGGATTACTGATATGGTTTGCAAATATTCAAAGAAGGGAACCCAAAGAAAAGAACAGAGACCCTCTGAGATTCAAGCCCCCAATGGTAGCGACATCCACCAATAACAGCTGGGATCTCTGACATTTGTCCACCTACCTCAGACCAATAGGCAAATTCTTGGAAACAGATCCAACTAGTGTCATCATTCACACACACTCAAGGATGTCTTTACATCCTTGAAATATCCTGCTGTTATGAAGGATAGAAATGTGGGCACTGGTCATGTTGAGGTCTAGAGGTTTAGGGTGCTGGGACCCCAAAATATCAAGAGCAAGAGACATGGGTCCTGCCCGAAAGAATTCGACCTAAGCCATCTTTCAGCCAGAGACAAAATTTATTAAAGATCTGCCACACTGGCCAGACTTTTAAGGAACCTGAACATTTGTGAACTATTAGCTAGGTTCTTTTTTTAAAAAAATTTTTAAATTAATTTCTTTTGATTTATCAATCATCACTTCCATAAGCTTTTGAGTTTTAATTTTTTCTCCCCCTCCCTTCCCACCTCCCTCCCCAAGATGGCATGCAATCTGATATAGGCTATACATATGCATTCCTATTAAACATATTTTCACATTAGTGATGTTGTAAGTAAGAATTAGAACCAATAGGAGGAACCACCAGAAAGAGGAAACAAAACACAACAGAAGGAAAAAAAATAACAAATAGTATGCTTCGATTTGTATTCAAACTCCATAGTTCTTTCTTTGGATGTGAATAGCATTTTCCATCATGAGGCCTTTAGAGATGTCTTAGATCCTTGTATTACTGAGAAGGGTTAAGTCTATCAACTTTAGTACCTAACTGATTATGTTATTCCCTTCTTGAGCCAAATCTGATGAGAGCAAGGTTCAAATAATGCTCATCTCCCTCCCTTCTTTCCCTCTGCTGTTATAGGTTTTTGTGCCTTTTCCTGTAATATCATTTACCCTTGTCTTCCTCCTCCTTTCCTTTTTTCTCAGTACATTTTCTTAGATCAGATTAATCTGCTTGCTTGGATCCATTTAACCCTCTTGATCAGATTTTTTTTTATCATTGCATCAAAGTCAACTTATACCCACCCCTTTATGTATACCCCCTTTAACATGGTATAATAACAATATGGTTCTCAAGGGTTACAAGTGTCATCTTCCCTGTAGGGATGTAAACAGTTTGCCCTTATTAACAACATGTTGTATCTTTCTGTCCTGTTTACCTCTTTATGTCTCTCTTGAATCTTGTATTTGAAGATCAAATTTTCTGTTGAGCTCTGGTCTTTTTATTAGGAAAGTTTGGAAGTCCCCTATTCCATTGAATTTCCATCTCCTCCCCTGAAACATCATGCTCATTTTCTCTGGGTAGTTGATCCTGGGTTGTAATTCAAGCTCCTTTGCCCTACAGAATGTCATATTCCATGCCCTATGGTCTTTAATGTAGAAGCTGAAAGCTCCTGTGTAATCCTGACTGTGGTTCCATGATATTTAAATTGTTTCTTTATGGCTGCTTGCAGTATTTTCTCTTTGCCCTGGTGATTTTGGAATTTGGCTATTATATTCCTTGGCATTTTCAATTTGGGATCTCTTTCAGGAGGTGATTGGTAGATTCTTTCTATGGCTATTTTACCTCTGGTTCTAGGACCTCAGGGCAGTTTTCCTTTATGATTTCCGGAAAGATACTGTCCAGGCTTTTTTTTTTTCATCATGATTTTCAGGTAGACCAATAATTTTTAAATTGTCTCTCCTGGATCGATTTTCCAGGTCAGTTGTTTTACCAATGAGGTATTTTACATTTTCATCTATTTTTTCGTTCTTTTGCTTTTGTTTGACTGATTCTTGTTCTCATAGAGTCATTAGCTTCCATTTGCCTAATTCTAATTTTTAACAAGTTGTTTTATTCTATTAGATTTTGTACCTCCTTCCCCACTTGGCCAATTGTATTTTTTAGGGACTTGTTTTCTTCAGTGTAATTTTTTTTCCAGTTGGCCAACTGTATTTTTTAAGGAGCTTGTTTCTGCTGTTAATTTTTGCCCTTTCTTTTCCGAGCTATTAATTCTCTCTTGCATACCTCTTATTTTTTCCCCCATTTTTTCTTCTACCTCTCTCATTTGACTTTTAAAATCCTTCTTCAGCTCTTCTAAGAAGGCTTTTTGGGCTTCAGATCAGATCATATTCCCTTTTGAGGTTCCAGATGTGGGTTTGTTGACAATGTTGTTCTCTTCAGAATTTCTGCCTTGATCGTCACTCTTCTCACAATAAGAATCTATTGTGTGTTTCTTTTTGCTCATGGTGTTTGCTTATTTCCTGTCCTTTAAAGAGACTGATCTCTCCTGCTGGGAGCAGAGGGCACTGACCCAGGCTTCTTGTATCGAGAGCCTAGGGCCTGGTCACTGGCATTGTGCACTGGGGCCTCTGATGTTGGCAGTTGGAGACTGTAGGATTCTGGCAGCTTACCTGGTGTTGGGCTGGCTGGAATTCTAGGGCAACTCAGGTTGACTGCTTTTCCTTTCTTTTCACTTTCTTCAGCTCCTTTCAGATGGATGTTGCAGAGTGCTTATCTGCCTGGGGACCTTTGTAGTGCTGCTTCCCTTAGGGGTAAGATTGGGTAGTGTGGCTCCTGGAAATTTCCTGCTTACCCTGGCCTTTCCTTCCTTTTACTTTCTTCAGCTCCTTTCAGATGGTCGTTGCAGGATGTTTATCCACCTGGGGCCCCTTGGAGTGCTATTTCCCTTAATTTTGCTGAGCACTGGGAGAGCCAGTTGGTGTAGAATGCTGGGGCACCTGGTGGTTTTCCAAGGTGGTTTCCACCAGTTCCCCTGCCCTCATTGAGGCACTCAGAGGTCCAGGTGTTGGTGTTTGCTTGCTTCCATCACCTGGGTTTTAGGATCTCCTCCCGGTATGCTGAGATGGGGCTTTCTGCTAGCTCACTGTGACACCTCCCATTCTGTACTGCTCCCCTTACCCCAGGGCAAGAGGGGCCTTTTCCGTTAATCCCTCAAGCTATCTGGGCTACCAGATTACTGCACCCCATCTTTCTTCTGGTTCAGCTGTTCCAGGGTTTTTTCTGGGGCCTATTGGCTAGGTTCTTAAAGAATCTGGGCAGTGGCTAGATTTTAAGAACCTGAGCACCTTAATGGAGACAAGATGGACCTTATACACAGAAAGATTGTGGAAGGGATCTAGGAGTGGCCAAGTAGTTTGGGGTAACTGGAGGAGGGGTCTAAGGAGGATCTGGATGGGAGTGGTCAGTAAGCTGGGGTGAACAAAAAACCAGGGACTTGGCCAAGGGAGAATGGAGTCTAGATAGGATTAAGGGTAGGAAGTGTCCAAGGGCAACTGGGACATAATGGAACAGAATTGGGAGATTGAGTATAGATAGCCACAATGAAAGGCCAGTTGATAGACTTATAGCCTCAGGTGGCCACCAGAGATTTGGCGAGGTGGGAAAATCCAGGGTTTTTACTTTTTGGGGTCCAGATCCCAAAGACATGGTCTTTTCCTTTTAGGGGTTCAGATCACATCCCCATCAGTCAGAGAGAGTAAGTTCATTGATTCCTAGTCTACACACTACCTGCTTAACAGAACTGTTGTGAAGAGAGCATTTTGTAACTGCACAGTGTCCACGCTGTTGTTGTTCAGTCATTTCAGTCACATCCAACTCTTTTTTGCCCCATTTTGGATTTTCTTGGCAAAGATACTGGAATGGTTTGCCACTTTCCTTCTCCAATTCATTTTACAGATGAGGAAACTGAGGGAAATGGGGTTAAGTGACTTGCCCAGGGTCATACAACTAGTAAGTGTCTGAGGCCAGATTTGAACTCTGACTCCAGGCCTGGTGCTTTAACCACTGTGCCACCTAGTTGCTGTACAGTATCCAGGGAGCTATTATTACTGTTTTATCCAAAATTGATGAAGGCCATAATCATTTCTCTACTAACTTACTCCTCATTATCCCTTGAGAAGGTCTAAACTAGGCTATGCTAGAAAGTTACAAGCATAGGTTGGCAATTTGAAGAAGATAGAAAATTCGACCTAAATGCTTTTGGCAGATTCAGTAAAAAAAAAAATCCAAAAAACCCCAAACAAACCCAATTTAAATATAGTGGTGCCACAATTAGAATTACACAAGACCTAACAGCAGCAACAGTAAAGGACCATAGGTCTTGGAACACTATATATCGAAGAGCAAAAGAACTGGGGTTCTGGCCAAAAATGTCATATCCAGCAAAGCTAAGCATAATCCTGAATGAAAAAAAATGGACATTTAGACTTTCAGGACTTTGTTTAAAAAAAAACACTGAACTTAATAGAAGATTTGACATATAAGAGCCAAGAGAAATATAAGGTACTTACCAAAGATTAATTACAAGGGATTAAATAAGGACAGACTGTTTATCTTTCATATATGTAAAATGTAAAACGTATGTCTAAGATTGTTATTAGTAATTGGGTAGTTTGTAAGAAAAATTGGGGTAGACCTCAGTATGATATGACTTCAGATAGTAAAACTGTTTAGGAACAGCTAAAAATAATAATTATCTTATACAAATGAGATACTAGAGGAAGAATTGATACAGAGGCATTAGATGGGGGAGGAGGGCTGTTAGTTTTGGTAACCTTTCACTGGGAATGGGTTCAAGAGGGAACAATACATATATATCCAGAAGAATATAAAAGTCTTCTAAATTTAGAAAGAAATAAAATGTTGAGGGGAGAGGATAAGGGAAAGAATCTATAGAGGGGATAAGTTAAAGGGGGGCATAGAAGGTTGTTTAGATTTATGGGAACGGGAGGATAAGGGAGGGATCCTTGGAGGAGAGAAAGGGTTAGTAATAGGAGGACAAGGTAGAGGGTGGAAGTAAGGGAGTCAGGAGGGATAGGAAATAAGAAACATGCACAAATAATAAAAACAAAGATCAGGAGTAGAATTTGTTAAGGAAAGTGTATTCTATATATATATGCATATATGTAAGTATATGTCTGTATATATCTGTATCTATATAGAAATATATTCACACTTAAAAGAAAACTTATAAGGAAGCAAAGAAAAGCATTTCTCAACACAATGTGAAGTATTTATCATATGAACTTTCTTGAAATAAAATTTATTGCTATATATTTTGAATCCTCTCTTATGTTCTGCTATGCACATGACATGCTTTTCTTTTCTTACTTTGTATTTAAGTTTATGATATATTTCTTTTTCTTACCCCTATTGTGTATTTGAGTTTCAGTGTTTGAATCTAAAATAAAAAAAAAAAAAAGAAAGAAAAATCCCATCAACATTTTAATCCAGGCAACAAGGTCTTTGTCAAGAAGAAAATAAAGGTTGGCCAAAATCTCAGTGATATAAAGGATGATGAAGACCAATCATGAAAAGAGGATTAATGGGACTAATGGTAGAAAGTTTTAGTAAGGAGGCAGTATGATATGGAAAGAGTACTAAATTTGGATTTAAATGACCTGGTTTTCAATCCAGGGTTTGGAGTTAGCTACCTAAATGACCTTAGATGTTAACCTCTCTGGAATTCCTCACCTGTAAAATAATGGGATTGATTCCAGGAAGCAATTTGGAATTATGCAAGAAAAGATACTAAATTACTCACAACATTTGGTTGAGACTGTGTAACCCAAGTAGGTGATTGACAAGAAAATGCCCATGTGTACACAAATATTCATTGTTATGTTATTTGTGATAACAAAAAGCTGTAAATAAAATAAATGCCAAAGATGAGGGAATGACTGAACAAACTAGGGTAGATGAATGCAATGGAATATTGCTACATTGTGAGAAATGGTAAATGTAATTCAGAGAAATTTGGGGTGAGCTACATAATGTAGCGTGAAGAAAGCAGAGCTAAAAGAGTAATATACATAATGATTGGTGTTGTTCAGTTGTTTCAGTCATGTCCAGCTCTTCACGACCCCATTTGCGGTTTTCTTGGCAAAGATTGTGGAGTGGTTTGCCATTTTCTTCTCCAGTTTATTTTACAGATGAGGAAACTGAGCAAACAGGATCGAGTGGCTCCCAGGGTCCAACAGTTAGTAAGTGTCTGAGGTCAGATTTGAACTCAGGAAGCTCTCTTCTTGACTGTAGGCCCAGTGTTCTATTCACTATGCCACCTACCTGTCCAAGCACAATGATTACAGCAATGTAAATAAAGTCAGCATTAAGAGACAACAAACCTTCTGGTCAAAGGGGGTTTATTATTGCTATGATTATTATTTTTTTATTTTTAGGCAATTGGGGTTAAGTGACTTGCCCAGGGTCACACAGCTAGTGTCAAGTGTTTGGTCTGAGACTGGATTTGAACTCAGGTCCTCCTGATTTTAGGGCCAGTGCTCTATCCACTGTGCTACCTAGCTGCCCCGATTGTTATTATTATTATTATTATTATTATTATTATTATCATTATCATTATGGGGATTTGTTCAGTGAAGTTTTGATTCAGTCAAAGGGTCGCAGTTGAGGACCTAGAGGGCCACATATAACCTTAAGGCCACTGGTTCCCCTCCCCTGGCTTAGCCACTGTTGGTGTGATGTTGACTACAAGGCTTTATCTGGGAAATACTGGGAAGAAAAGGACTTTTATTTAAAGGGAGAGAAATAGAACTTTCATTTTCATATGCTACCTCATCTCGATTTAAAATTGCTTTCTCCCTCCCCCCATCCTATTTTTTTTCTTAGTTTACAAACCATGGGAAATGAAGATGATGTGATTCAGAGTAATGAACCAGAAGTAAATTCTGCTGCTTCCACAATCAAGACAACAGAGGTAATTTTATTTGTATTTTATAAAAGTCATTCATTTGTTCATTTGTGTTTGTCCTTCATTCTCAAAGAGGACCATAACATCAGGAACTTGACTTGCAAGTGAATTGGATTTAAGTGAGAGAGAGCTGTGCAAAGTCAAATGGGCATATTGAAGTCACATTCTAGGCAGTGTTGGGGTCTTGGAAAGAGAAACACATTTAAAGTACTGTAAAGCTGTGAATGGTCCAGCTATTCTGGAAAGCTATTTGAAATTGTGCCAAGGCAATGACTAAACTGTCTATATCATTTGGCCCATGGATAGTATATATGCTCCAAGAGCTCAGTGAGGAGAAAAAAGGTCCTACATGCGCCACGATATTTATAGCAATGCTTTTTATAGAAACAAAGTAATGGAAGGAGAGCTGATATCCATCCATTGTGGAATAGCTAATCAAATCATGGTAAAGTAATAGAATTTAGTTAATAGAATAATTTGCTTATTAATTAATTTAATTAATAGAATATTGCTGTATCATAAGAAACAATATGAGTACAGAAAAGCATAAGAATGGATGCAAAGTGAAGTAAGCAGAACAAGGAAACCAATGTAGACAATAACTACAACAGCGTAAATGGGAAAAAAAAAACAACCACCAATCAAATGATTGAATGGTTTGAATGCTACGAAATTATAGTTAGCAAAATCGGCCCCAAAGAAGAGATGTGAGAAAGCACTGACTCCTTTCTTTTTTTTTTCTTTTTTTGGCAAAGCAGTCGAGGTTAAGTGACTTGCCCAGGGTCACATAGCTAGTAAGTATCAAGTGTCTGAGGCAAATTTGAACTCGGGTCTTCCTGACACTACAGCTGGTGTTCTATCTACTGCACCACCTACCTCCCCCTTACAGCTTCCTTTCTTTGTAGAGGTGGGGGACCATTGGTGTGGAAACAATGCATGTAATGTCAGATTTTTTTCACTGTGTTGCTTAGTTTTGCTGAACTTCTTTTCACCCTTTTTCCATTCTTGGTTATGAGTCTGGTTCTCTGGGATGGGAAAGGGAGGGAGATCTGTGGGAAGTGAAGGTGATGTAAAAAAACAAAAAGTAGCAATGAGTATTTTGAAAAATAAAAATTACAATCTAAAATGCAATGTGCAATCTTTCAGTACTTTCTTTTAGGTATGGACTACTTTTTTGCCTCTGTGATAGCACTGCAAATTTCCTTCTAACCTCTAAATCCAATTCTGAGCAGCCGTGATACCAAATCACTCCAATTTAACTAATCTCTGTCTTCCTGACTCTTAATTTGAGTGTGGCATAATAAAGGCAAAGCCAGACCAAAGATGGTGCCGGTCTTAATCATTTCAGTGCAGTCCATCCTTTGATGGATGCATTTTTATTAGCATATCTGATTTTGCAATGAAAGCAGTCTTGAAAAGTTATGCCCATCATTGCTATGACATTTTTTCATAGACCTTTTATAGTTTTTGTTGGGTCTCGAATGTGACTTGAATTTTTAAAAATAAACTTTTACTGATACCTTTTGTTTTTATTATCACTTAGATTTCCATATCACTTGTTAACGTCTATAACCTTATCATGGCTCTGATTTCTTTCCATTCTAAGAAAATTTTGGCATAATGTCTAATATTTCCAACATTGAACCTTTTCCAAATACCAGTGTATTAGTTCTTCATAAAGTCATATGATTCTGCCAGCCATTTTTTCCCCTCTGCAACATAGAGTTTTCATTTATTTCAATGCTAGTAATTTTATTTTCTGATTGCAATGACTTTCCTGTTTCAAAAAGAATCATATTTTCATATAATATATCACATTTTCACATACTTTTAATTGTTTTGCCCTAAGGAGGGGACGGTCATGGATCTCAAAGGTATAGACGGAAATGAGCCAATGGAAGAAAGTGCCCTACTGAAAAGTAATGAGCCATCACCAGAATCATCACCAGAATCGAGTAGGGGGAAACTGAGGCAAATATTTGCCTGTCCCCCAAGAGGCATCTTTGGTCAAATAATAACAAATGGTATGTAAAGAATATGACATAAAGGAAAGAAATTGCAAACCATATTTAATGAACACGTTATCTTCAAATTTATATCATGGAATACATATTTTATAGTGTGAGATCATTATAGATAGAATGCCACATATTTTAATTTTCCTGATTTATTACAGTCACCATGGTGGTTCTTGTATGGGCCGTGGTTTGGTCAGTTACTGGCAATGAATGTCTCCCTGGTGGAAACCTATTTGGAATATTAGTCCTGTTTTTTTGTGCTGTCACTGGGGGTAAACTTCTGGGATTTGTCAAGCTACCTACATTGCCTCCACTACCTCCTCTTCTTGGTAAGTGCAACCTTTTCCTTTTTTTTTTATCTGTGTGAATTTTAAAGATTTGGTAGTTTAGATTGAAGAATGTTAGAATATAAATATGCATAGTTCCTGTGTGGAACCATACCTCTCTTATATCTTGTGACCTTACTGTTGTTATACATAACAAGTTATGTAATATTTTGAAAATGATTTTAGTTAAGAAAAACTTATTAGAGGGTCTCATTGAGTAGATATGGTCAAAACACATTCCTTATCTGGCCAAGTTGTGGGCAGTATTTTTTTTTAACTACTTCTGTGCATGCTATTAATAGCAATATGTTACGGTCTACTTATACCCATCTTGTAGATTTTAGATCAGAAGTGTCCAACACGGAGCCCACAACACTCCCAAATGAGGTCTGAACCAGCTTTAAATATAATTGGGAAATATCTAACAAAATAGATAAAAAGACAGTACAACATAGATAATGGTAATTTGTGGTTTTCTAAGTCAATACGTGACCTGTAGGGATCTGTTTCTATTAAGTTTGACATGACTGCTATAGATCATCTGCAAAATTATTCTATCACTGAGCTTTACTGACTTCTGTGAAATGATGAGATGTTAAAGTAAGATATATATATGGCTTTCAAAGTTATTTTTCAGTCATGGAGTATTCATGACCCCATTTGGGGTTTTCTTGGCAAAGATACTGAAATTGTTGGCCATTTTCTTCTCTAGCTCATTTTACAGATGAAAAGACTGAGGCAAACAGGGTTAAGTGAGTTGCCCACAGTCACATAGCTAGAAAGTGTCTGAGGCCAGATTTGAACTCATGAAGAAGAGTCTTCCTGACTCCAGGTCTTACACTCTGTCCACTGCGCTACCTATTTGCCCTTTCAAAAGATATTTGCATTAATTTGTAATCTTTGCCTAAATTCATCTCTTTGCCATTTTTACCCTTTGAATTTGAAACATTTTCCAGAAAATGTAATAGTTGTGATCAAATAGTTATGAATATTGTTTCATCTCTCCTGAAAGATAACAGATTATAACAAAATTGAAAGCAAGAACCTATTGAATTAACAAATAAAACTAGGATCTGGTTTCTAAAAAGCCAATAAAAATAAACAACTAATTAACTTAATTTTTAAAAATAAAGTGGAAAACCAAATTACCAGTATTAAAAATGAAAAAAGAGATTTACAACAAATAAGGAGAAGTACAGAAAATTATTAGAAACTATTTTGCCCAACTGTGTGGCAATAAAACTGACAAATAAAATGGATGAATATTTACAAAAATATGAAATGCTCAAATTAATAGAAAAAGAAGTAGAGATGAAAATTATCCTGTCTCAAAAAAAAAAATTAAACGAGCCAAATAAACTCCTCAAGAAAAAACTCTGGGATCAGATGGACTTATTAGCAAATTTTTCAAACATTTAAAGAATAATTAATTCTAATACTTTACAAACTTTTTTGCAAAACCATGAAAAGAAGGAATTATATCCAATTCCTCTGGTGATACAAATATGGTATTGATACCTAAACCAAGGAAAGTCAAAACAGAGGAAAGAAACTAGACAAATATATGTAATAAACATTTAAGCAAACATTCTTAAGGAAATATTAGCAAAGAGGCTATAGCAACAAATCACAAAAATTATACATGAGGATCAGATTAGGTGTATAGTAAGAATTCAGGATTGATTTGTTAGAAACATAATTGGCCAACTAGAATTTATTTAAAATTAGAACTAGAATAATTAAAAACTAGAATTATTTAAAACTTGAATAATAGATGTGAAAATAATTTAAAACTAGAATAATTAAAATTATATGGGCATATCAAAAGACACAGAAGAAGCTTTTAAATTTTATTTTTATTTATTTTTTATTTTTGAATTAATTAATTTTTAGTTTTCAACATTCACTTTTATAAGATTTTAAGTTCTAAATTTTCTCCCTTCCTTTCCTCCCCCCTTCCCCAAGACGGCATGCAATCTGCTATGGGCTATACATGTACAATCATATTAAACATAAGAAAAAGCTTTTGTTTTGTTGTTGTTGTTTTAGGCAATGGGATTAAGTGACTTGCCCAGGGTCACACAGCTAGTAAGTGTCATGTGTCTGAGGCTGGATTTGAACTCAGGTCCTCCTGACTTTAGAGCCGGTACTCTATCTACTGCACCACCTGGCTGTTCCTCTTGTTTTGTTTTGTTTTGTTTTGTTTTTTGAAGAAAAAGCTTTTGACAACACACAGCATCCATTTCTGTTAAAAACGCTAGAATGCAAAGGAATAATTTACCATTCCTTACTATGGTGAGTGGTATCTATTTAAAACCCAGAGCCAGCATTATATATAATGGAGACAAAACTAGAGACTTTCCCAATAAGATGAAGGTAAAGCAAAGATGTCCACTTTATATAATGTTAGAAATACAGTTAGACAGGAAAAAATAACTGAGTGAATGAGTTTAGGAAGAGAAGAAACAAAGTTATCACCCTTTGCAGATGAGATGGTTTACTTAGAGAATCCTTGAAAGTCAACTAAAGTTAATGAAAACAATATCTTTAGCAAATTTGCAAAATATAAAACAAACCTTTTTAAATCATCAGCTTTTCTGTTATCAACAAAATCCAGCAGGTAAAAGTAGAAAGGGAAATTCCATTTAAAATAACTACAGAATGTGTAAAATACTTGGGGGTCTACAGATAGGAACTATATGAATGCAATTGTAAAATGCCCTTTATAGTAAAAAGGACAGACCTAAATAATGAGAAAAGTGGGTAAGCTGAACCAATATAATAAAAATAACAACACAACCTAAATTAATTCACTTATCCAGTGCTATACCAGTCAGACTACCAAGGAATCACTGTACAATCCTAGAAAAAATAATAATGAAATTCATATGGAAGAAAAAAAGATCAAGAATCTCAAAGGAAATAATGAATAAATGTGAGAAGGAAGGAGACCTAACAATACCAGATCTCAGACTATATTTTAAAGCAATAGTCATTAAAATTATTTGGTACTTGTTAAAAAATAGAGAGGCCAATCAGTAAAACAAATTAGGTACACAGGGTATAGAAACAAATGAACCAAGTACCTGTTACATTTGAAAAGATAAACTGAGAGACAGTGGTCTGAGCGTGATCAATTTATTAGGCTAGCAATGACAAATGAATTAGGTCAGTGGTCTTTCTGAATGACCAAAGACCATAAGGTAGGGCTTACTAGCCTTTATATAGTTTTGGGAAGTACAACAGAACAAAGAACAGAGTTGGATAGGTGAGGAAAACAATAAAATTGGTTTCAGGGCTGGGTGAGGACAAAATGATTGGTTACATCAAGAACAGGCTAGCACCCATGTGAGGACTAGAAATTGCCCCTCTGTGTCTTGGAGGAATGCTTGACTGATTTATGAGACCAGGGACAGCAGACTCCCTGGCTCCTAGGAGGGAAATAAGATCCTCCTTAATTGCACAAAGATAGGCAAGGATGAACATATTTGGTGCAATTGTACCAAGCCAGCTTAGAGGCCTTCAAAGACAGCAAACAGGTATCAGTGGATTTTTCAGGAGCAGAAAGTATGAGGAATAACATGTTTTCTTTTAACCAACTCAGAGGGGAAGCCAAACTTCTGTGACTAAGAAATGTTCATTGTTTGAGTCCATATAGGGATAATGGACCAGACTTCTTTGGATGACAGATCAGACATCCTTGAAGTTTGGTGGTGTAAAGATACTAGACCAGACTCCCTGGTGTCCACCTGCCTCTTTCAAGGGTAACAGACTTCCTTGAGGCAAGAATAGGACAGTGATTAGCAGGAGAACTGAACCTGTAAACTTAGCTTATAGGCAAAGAGACAAAAGAAACGTAGCTTGAGCGATCATACAAAATGGGGCAGTAATACAGAATAGGATCGATTACAGAATGGAATCAATTATAAAATGATACAGAATCAATTTAATTTCTTCTTACCTTAGTGTTTGATAAGTCCAAAGATTTTAGCTACCGCAGTAAGAACTCATTACTTGAAGAAAACTAATGGGAAAACTAGAAAGTAGTCCAGCAGAAATTAGGCTTAGACTAACACCTCACACCATATACCAAGATAACTACAAGTAGATACATGACTTATCCATAAAAAGGCCACATTGAAAACAAATTAGAAGATCAAAGAAGAAACTACCTTTTAAATCCATGGCTAAGGGAAGAATTCATGATGAAAATACAGAAAAAAATCGCAGAAGATAAAAAGGACAGATTACATAAAATTAAAAGTTTTTACACAAACAAATCAATCCTGTTAAGATTAGAAAGAAAATGGTTAACTGGGAAAATTTTTGTTACTAGGATTTTCTTTTTCTTTCCCCCAGGAGGAGGAATGTAGTAGGAAGAAGAGGCAATAAATTCTTATTAATGGAAAAAATTAGATTTTAGATTAGATTTAAAAATAGATACAAGGTAACAACAATAACAAAGGCACTTGATATTTTGCTTCCTCTTTATTTTAGCCTGGACGCTTCTATATTAAGGGATTGATCAGGCCAGTTTCTGACAGGGAGTAGATTCTATGTTAAAGAGTGGAGGCAGGAGAGACAATAGGGTTTCCAGACTGAAAGTCATTAGCTGAGTTAGGGAGGGGAAATAGCTGTGCTAATAATAGTTCTGACCAGCAGCCAGAAGGGGTATTCTTAATTCTTAAACGAGAATTGACATTTCTTCTTTATAGACCGAGATTAAGCATTATGTCAGTTGCTTGATTGAAGAAGGAAAGAAAACTGGATTATCCCAAAGTGCTATTGTAGTTAGGACCTCTTGGAAGGGACTGCAGAATAATGGAGAATAAGCAATCGACCATTCAACGTGTCTGTGGCTCTAAGGAAATCCTGTGTCTGCCATTCAAAACTTAGAGAGCTTGCTTCTCACAGTTGGCTCTCTCCAGGTCTTTCAGTCTTCTGAAGAAATACTTTCTCCATTCATACATCACAGAGGTGTTGCACAAATACGAGTTGTCCAACGTACTCTGGCTTCTTTAAAACAACCAAGTCTCCTCAATGTCATTTCCTGTGTCATTCACTCAGACAACTTGGGTTTTGATTAATTAGAATTTGACAGAAAAATATACTAATCCATTCCTATACATTTCAGAGAAGATTTACAGAGAAGTAATGTATGTTTCCAACTTTTCTTGGATTGTTACTGGTCCAGGGAGCCCACATAGATTTCTTGCACTTAAGAGCCAAGAAAAGAAGCAGATTGGGTGAATACAAGGCATTGTGACTATTGGTGTACTGCAAAGGTGGGTTAGTGGGTAGAGAGCTGATCTTGGAATCAGAAAGACTTGGGCTCAGATCCATTCTCTGACAAATTCTGGTTGTGTAATCGTGAGCAAGTCATTTACCTCTCATTGCTGCAGGCAACTCTAGGATTAAATAAATTATAGAGTTGCTGATCTGCATTAAAAGAGGGAATTTTCACACGGGGAAATGTCCCAAAGATCCTTTCCAGGTCAGAATACAATGATCCTATGACAAGAGGCGCTCCATGGTATCTTGAAGCCCTCTAGATCTATAATCCCATAAGGAAACACCTTCTAGTAATTGGAGCTATACAAAAATGGAATGGACTGCTTTGGGACATAGTGGATTCCCCTCCTTTGAAGGTCTTCAAGCAGAGTGTGGATGACCACGTGTGAGTACATTATAGTGGGTAATTCCTTTTGGGTACACATTAGACTAGATGGCTACTGAGATTGCATCCAATTTTGAGATTCCATCATTTCATAAATGAAAATTCTGCAAATTTTCTTTTTTCTCCTATCAGCCCCACAAACTAGATTGTAATGCTTTTCTTAAAAAAAAAGTTCAATATTCATTAAAAGTTCAATATGTGTTAGACACTGAATCAAACAGGAAAAAAAAGAATGGCTTTTGGGCATTACTTAAATCATCAAATGTCTTTAATAATTAAAAATATCCTCAATTTTATTAGAAAATGAATTCACCTAAGAGACACTTGTTTTGTTTTTTGTTTTTTCTTTCAAGGCATGCTGCTTGCTGGGTTTCTCCTTAGAAATATTCCTGTCATCAGTGACAAAATCCAGATAAAGCACATATGGTCTGCATCTCTCAGAAACATAGCCCTTTCTATTATTTTGGTTCGCGCTGGGCTTGGACTTGATTCAAAGGTGGGGTTGAGAAACACAATGTCTAATAATTGAATAGGACTTTTGTTCCTAAGTAAGAATGAAATATCAGAGTTTTGTAAAGTAGATGTGACTTGCCTCTGAATGGGAGTATTTCAGGTAGGCTTAGCTTTAATATGAGATAAGTTAAAACAAAAGTCTAGGACCCTATTTTACCAAAGTTTTTCCCATTTATGGTGACTCCCTGCATCCTCTGGCCCCCCACATTAATTCTGCAATGATATGTTGATATAGTCAGAGAGCAGCTCTGCCGTGTTCTCTTGGTCACGTCAATAATTTGTTGAGTTCAGTCAATGTATGGTACTACTAGAAAATTCCTACCCTTTGTGGAGGTGAAGAGAATACCTCAAGATCAGTGTGTCCCTACACTTGAGAGAAATATCTATTTCTCTCTTGTATTTAATAATTAATTATTGCATTAGGACCAAGGTTTTCTCCTTTTCTACTTCCTCATCCAGAAACCAACCAGTCTGGGAAATCTTGAGTAAAGGCTTGCCCAGCCAAGAAAGCTAAAGACCTAATGAAAACCAGTAAAGAAATTCCAAGTTTAGGTGAATGGGTATATTCCTGCTCATTATGTTTACTCAGATAGATCTGGGAAAATGTGGATTCTCCCTTTTTAAAAAAAAATTTTATTAATTTATTTTGATTTATCAATAATCACTTCCACATGCTTTTGAGTTTAAAATTTTTCTCCCCCTTCCTCCCCACCACCTTCCCCAAGATGGCACACAATCTGATATAGGCTATATGTTTACATTTCTATTAAACATATTTTTGCATTAGTGGTGTTGTAAGTAACAATTAAAACCAGTAGGAGGAACCTTCAGAAAGAGGAAACAAAACTCAACAGAAGGGGAAAAAAAATAACAATTCAACTTTCATAGTTCTTTCTTTGGATGTGGATAGCATTTTCCATTGCAAGGCCTCTGGAGATGTCTTAGATCCTTGTATTGCTGGGAAGGGTTAAGTTTATCAATATTAGTCATTGCACAATGTGGCTGTTATTGTGTACAATGTTCTCTTGGTTCTGCTCATTTCACTCAGCATCAGACCATACAAGTCTTTCCAGGTTTTTCTGAAGTCAGCCTGTTTGTCATTTCTTATAGCACAATAGTATTCCATTACATCATATACCACAACTTGCTTAGCCATACCCCAATTGATGGGCATCCTCTCAATTTCCAATTCTTTGCCACCACAAAAAAGAGCTACTACGAATATTTTTGTACATGTGGGTCCTTTTCCCATTTGTATGATCTCTTTGGTATATAGCCCTAGAAGTGCTATTGCTGGGTCAAAGGGTATTCACATTTTTATAGCCCTTTGGGCATAGTTCCAAATTGTTCTCCAAAATGGTTGAATCATTTCACAATTCCACCAACAATGCATCAGTGTTCTAATTTTTCCACATGTTCTCCAACATTTATCATTTTCCTGTTTTGTCCTTTTGGCCAATCTGATAGGTGTGATGTGGTGATTTTCCCTTTTGTCAGACGGGTGATATGGACATTGATAAATTACTTTGACCAAGATTCGAGTGGTCAGTGTCACATATCCCAAGACCCTCGCTGGAATAAGGCCACCTCTCATTATAGTATTCATCCTCTCATTAACTGTTAACCAATCAGAGGAACATGCATTCTTCCAAGGCATGTAAACTGTGAGCTTATGTCACCATTCCTTTTATTGATTTTATTGATATTGCCAGCATTATTAGTAGAATGATTAACTATCCAGAAACTATGTCTCTCGGACTTTTTAAACATCACACACTGAAAAATAAAGCTTGTCCCAATTACTTGGCCAGAGTTCCTTGCAGGTATCCAGACCTTCTCAAATCTCAGAGCAAACAAACAAAAACTAGATATAAAATGGGGTATTAAAGTGTCAACCCTTAAGCTAATTTTGCCTGTACATCATTAAAGGATTATTTAAATGTATCTTTTTCTATTTCAGGCCCTGAGGAAGCTGAAGGCTGTGTGCCTCCGATTATCCATGGGCCCCTGCCTTGTTGAGGCATGTTCATCTGCTGTTCTTGCCCACTTCTTAATGCATTTACCTTGGCAATGGGGATTTATCTTAGGGTAATTTATTTTTCTTTGTCCTGTGAAAATAGCCAGGAACATTTGGAACTTAAATAATGTCTGGCATTTAAATCTGTGGCTCTTTAAGATTTTGCAGAGTATTCTTTCCATCTGAGTCAAATGTACATTCCCTAGCCTTTTATATTAATAATAATAATGATGATAAGCTAACATTTATGTAGTGCTTACTGTGTGCCAGGCACTGTGCTAAGTACTTTAAAAGTATTATTTCACTTGATTATTTCCCTCACAACCCTATGAGGTAGGTACTATTACTATCCCCATTTTACAGATGAGGAAACTGAGGTTAAGTGACTTTCCCAGAGTTGTACAGTTAGTAAGCATCTGCAGCTAGATCTGAACAGAGATCTATCAGTGCTTTTCCACTGCTCCATTTTGCTGCCACTAAAGCAGCAAAAATTATAGACATCTAGGTGAGACCTACCAAAATATGCATGTTAATTTCTGATTTATAATGTAAACTCTACAGTGCCCTTTGCCTACATTGTAGAAGTTAATAATTCAAACTGTTTGAGGTACTGGGGACAATTGATGTTTTAGTCCAGGGATTCTTAACTTTTCTTATGTCATGGACCTCTTCAACAGTCTGGTAAAGCTTACGGACTCCTCCTCAAAATAATGTTTTTAAATGCATAAAATAAAATACACAGGATTGCAAAGAAGACCAATTATATTGAAAGACAGTTATCAAAACTGTTAAAAAAAATTCAAAGATCCCAGGTTGACACCTTCTATTTTAGTCTCACCTTACATTCCAACACTCAGTGGAACTTCTTCGGAGGTTTTGTGGGAGGACTTGTCCATGAATCAGACAGGCTGAGAAGGATCAGATGGGTAGTCTGGAGGAAATGTTCACATTGATGAAACCTATAGATGTTGGGAAAGATAAGCCAAATTTCACAACAAAAAAAGTACAAAAGATAATAGAGTCTTTGTCCCTACACTCTACTATGACTGCTGTGATTTTGCCATTTTATCATTTCTTCCCTTCCTGCTCAGCTATTAATTCTCACCGTTGCTTCATTTTATACTCATTTTTCTGGGTGAGGGACTGGGAATGGTGTTATATCTTTCCTATGAAGACCTGAGTTCAGATCTTGCCTCAGACACTATTAAGTGTCACAAAGCTATTAAGTTCTGTGACCCTGGGAAAGTCACTTAATTTCTATTTCAATTTCCTCCTCATCAATGGGACCTACCTCCTAGGGTTGTTGTGAGGATCAAATGAGTTAACATGTGTAAAGCACTTTGCAAACCTTACAAAGTATCATGTAAGTGAGAGCTATTCTTCTTCTTTTCCTCATTACTTATTATTAATATTAATAATAATAAAGTGTTTTATATACTCTAATAAAATATAATATATCATATATTATAATAATATAGTATAATAAAAAAGCTATTTTACTTGTACTGAGGGATTTTTTTTCCTTAGCTTTAGATGACCACAGTGGTCATTATTTTGGCCTCTATAGACATAGGGGATTTTGTCCCTAAAGATATGATCATTTCCTTTCAAAATCATAAGAAAAAAATTTAATGAAGACTTGCAATTCTGCCTGCTTAGTTTTGTTCTAGGTGCTGTCTCCCCAGCTGTTGTGGTGCCCTCAATGCTTATTTTGCAAGGAGGTGGATATGGTGTTGAAAAAGGTGTCCCGACTTTGCTTATGGCTGCTGGTAGCTTTGATGACATTCTAGCCATCACTGGCTTCAATACATGTTTAGGCATGGCTTTCTCTACAGGTAAGCACTTAATAACTCATAGTATTCTTTGGCTCTTGAGCTATAGAAAAATTGTTACAAGAAAGATTCATTTGTTCATTGCTTCTTTTATCTTTGATTTGACTTTAATCAAATTCCAGCTTCCAAAATTATGTTGCTGGAATGGACCAGAAGACATCTCGTCCATTTTTCTCTCTGCACCTAAAAGATTTTATTTAAATTAACTGTGTTACAGCATGACTAATGTAGAACTATGTTTAATATGATTGTACATGTATAGCTTATATCATATTGCATGCCATCTTGGGAAGGGGGGGAGAGTAGGGAGTGAAAAAAATTTGGAACTCCAAATCTTCTAAAAGTGAATGTTGAAAACTATCTTTACATGTAATTGAAAAAAATAAACTACTATTAAATGGGAAAAAAATTAACTGTGTTAGTAGTTTCCTTCCCCAGTAAGCAATAACTCGTATAAAATGAGCAGTGAGGAACATTGGTTTTGCCTGGATTAGCTAGGCTAGACCATATTACTAAAAAATTAATGAGAGACCTCCCAATGTATTATTTGCAAGACTATCTTAAAACAGAGGTCTAAAATGCGTTTGAGCTTTCTATTCATTTCGGCCTTCTTTGGGTCCTAATTGTAACATAAAAGGAAAAAATATTACCAAGAAAAAAATTACTATGATTTAGCTTTTGTTAGAATTATTACCTGGTTATCAAAGGAAAACCCCAGACCATTCAAATATTTAGGAAACCTTATCAAACTATACCATTTTATAGTTTCTTTTTAATGATTTAATAATTAGGAATCAATTTAGCCCTATGGCTCATTGAGTGTGATGAGAAGGTACGGTTACTGTCATGCCCTCTACCTCAGAAGGTGGCTTTACATTCCAATGAAATAAGTGAAACATATTACCTGAGCTTTCAGAGTTCGACAATTCCCAGTCTTTGATCCTGTATTTTGTATTATTGACTTACTTTGGACTTAGTTTATAGCTTTATAAATAACTAATGGGCAAGTCTCACTTCCTTTTCCCCTTGGCCTGTGATTTATTTCATCATGTAGAGGAGTTCCTTTTGTGGAAATTCCCATTATTAAGCAAGATCAGCATCTCCTCTGAAACCTAGTCTTAAAGAGTGACAATGGCACTGAGAAATCCAATGATCTGCCCATGGCCACACAGCTAGTATATATCAGAGTGGGGCTGGAACACAGGTTTTTCTAGACTCCAAGACCAATCCTCTATCCACTACTCTATATTTCCTTTCTTATTTGTATTTATTCTAAGTTTGGAATAGGGATCCCTGGGCCTCTGATTTTATTGGTAAGAAAATTGCTCCTGCCCATATAGGTTGGCATCTTTTCTGCCACTTAGTCTTAGCGGGTTATGTAGAGCGCTGAGAGGTTGTGACTTGCCCAGGATCACACAACCAGTAGGAGTCAGAGGCAGGACCTGTGGCTTTAAGGTGGCTCTGTCCATTATGTCACACTGCTTTTCTATAATAAGTCATATATAATAGCTCATATATTGTGATCACTATCAGCTAGGTATATTCATTTTAACATAGACCAGTGAATTTTTTTCTTTTTTAGTGAAACAAAATCAATTCCTTTTTTTTTAATAGATAGAAAAGCAGTGCAATCACAGCAGGAAAAAAAGAATCATTATTATAATTTTTCTTCACCTCTTTATCCTCACCTCTACCACATACTGGCTGTATGACCTTGAGCTAGTAACCTGCTTTCTCTGTTTACCAGGCAACTCTTTTAGATTATAAATTGCAGAGAAGGTACAAATTTGCATTTATGCAGGAAATTCCTCACTGGAAGCTTCCTATACTGTTGAAATCATAAGTTCGATGTTTGAGAGTTGCTGTGACCAAAAAATTCACCATACCTCAGTTAACTTGCCATTCCTTGCACAAAACACTCATCTCCCAATTCTGGGCATTTTCACTAGTTGTCCTTCATGCTTGGAACTCCTTCCTCATCTCTGTCTCCTGGCTTCTGTCAGGTCCCAGCTAAAATATCACCTATGAGAAGCCTTTCCTGATCCCACTTAATACTAATGTCTTATCTCAATTAATTATCTCCAACACATTCTGTCTATATCTTGTTTGTGCACAGCTGCTTGCATGTTATATCTCCTATTAGACTGAGCTCCTTAAGAGCAGAGGCTGAGATTAATCGGTTTCTTGCTTTTTTTACCTTTGTGTTACTAGCTCTTAGCTGGTACATAGTAAGCACTTAATAAATGCTTATTGATTGATTAGCCAACTGATAAACCTCTCTGCCCTTAGAGCAGACACTATATAAGCAGGCTCTGGGTCATACTCAAAGCCTTTCCAGCTTGGAAGGACCTAACATGACTTCACTGGCACAGTATTAACACAGGGTCACCTCACCACAATAAGGCATCAGAATATTGTTTTCTGTACATTAAGCTATGTATATTACTAAATTAATTCCATAACTTCACATATGAGGAAAAGTCACATTTTTTCTGATTTTATTTCATACCAGCAGATAGATATGTACGTGTTATAGATATTCTCTCCTAAGAGTTTTCTCAAGTAAAATCCTTAAGCTTTATTTGAAGGACAAAATCTTGATAAAGATGACCGAAATTTGAAAATAAAATAAATAGTAGGGGATCATAAATCATGTCAGAATGAATAGAAGAAAGAGTGGAGAAAGGTAAGGCCTTGGGATTAAAAATGAAATTGAATTAAAAAAAAAGTCACGGTAGAGTTTAGAGAGAACATATAATTGTAACTAGCAGGTGGTGCTGTCTGGTAAGGTTGACTCTGGAGGTGAAGGACTGTCCCTATTGCATCTCTCTCCACCTTTGGAATGTATGCATTTATGCTATTTCCCAAGTTTTACCTTAGTTGCAGGGGCTGTAACTTCCCTTAGTCAATGCCCTTATTCTGTCTCTCCCCAGTAATAGACTCATCTGAAGAAAATGGACACAGGGGAGTGTACTTGCCTGAAGCTACTTTGCTTGGAGAAAAGCATCAATCTGCTTAGCCATTTGTTTGTTTACTCAGTAACAAAGGGGTGTGGTCCCCAGTGGTTTAAATGCTGCTGTTTAAGAATTTATGAGAGTTACTAACAGGAAATCAAAACTCCCTAATATTTCTTTTTTTCCCTAAGATTTCTCTCTAATAACTCAAGCTCCTAGCCGAACAATGAGAGATGAATCCTTTCCCTACTGTCCCAGCAATCCAGACAAAACATCTATTCTCTGCCTCTGTTAATCACCATTTACTGACTCTCCCTTACAGTCTCCCTGTTCCTAATTAAGAACGATTTTAATCATGAACAAATTAAGAGTGGTTATTGGTTTTATATCAGGCAAAGCATCTTTTAAGTTACTATGAAAACCAGAAATTATGAACAACTTAAGAGAAAAATCTTAAAGTCAATACTTGCTGACTGCAGACAGAGGGAGATGTGAGGGAAAGGTAAAGCGCTTCTCTGTCATTTTGAAGACCTTACCCCAGTCTGTCCCAGATACACCCACTTCTCAGAAAGTTTGAGTGGAGAGAGAACTCAAGTCCCCCTTTCTCTGTCTTTTTCCTCCCCTCTCTTCTCTTTCCTTTCTCTCCCTTTCTGTCCCTTTAACTACCAGTTAACAATCTGCCATTTCCCTGGTGGCACTGTCTTTCTTCCCTGTGAAAATGAAACCAAGTTCTCCTGCTGAATTTTTCCTTTGCATGCAGTCCTTCCCATCCAAGTAAGGGGATTTTTGTTCTATCTTATGAGACTGTAATTAACAGAAGTCTATGCAGCTAATCTCTGAGGTCCTACTCAGTGCTTGCAAGAATTCAGTCTCCCCTGAACCTGGTTATATAATGATTGATTGAGATTGAGAAAAGGAACTTAGAGATAATCAAATCCAACCATCTCATCTTATAAGGAATGTGAGATCTGGAGAGGTTCAGTAATACACTTAGAGTCATATAGCCAGCTCTGAACTAGTGAAGACTAGAACTCAGGTCTTCTGATTTCCTGCTTAGTTCTCATTCTGCTGTATTGTACTGCCTTACATTGTTTACTAAGATTAGTATTCATAAAACCTGTGTTGTTTCTTTTGCTAAATTCCTGGTGTACCTTTTCAGGTCAAATATTAAAAATCAGACCCTTAAATGGGCATTTGAAAACTCAGGTAGACACTTAATCTGCTTACTCGATCCATGTATACATTTGTATAGTGAAAAAATTGTTCCAAGTTACATGTTTTATGGCTGGCTTTAATTATAATTTTTTGTATTATTATATAAAGTTTATGTCCTTTATAAAATATATTATCTTGCTAGACATTTAAATTTTTAACTTGAGCAGGCTATGTACAACTTTTTGGAGGGCAAAAAATATATTTCACACACAGTTATTAGGTATTTGATACATAGGGTCATAGGCTCATAAATCTGGAAGGGACCCTGGAGGCCATGTTAGCCAAACCCCTCATTTTACAGATGAAGAAACTGAGACCGAAGGAAATAAAATGATTTGTCCAAGGTCATATTGGCAGTAGCATCAGAAGTGGGATTTGAACCTTGTTCCATTTTATTTTTCAATTACAAACTTAACCATCAACACAAATGAGTGAATATATGTATAAAACCAGTAGTGATTATAATCTTAACAAAAAATTTTAATAAGGAAGAAACAAATGAAATTAATGAACAGTGAACAACTAAAACAGTCCAAACAAAACTATTTTTATTCTTTGTCCCTTCCTAGGTCTTTCTCAAGTTCTATTCCCCTAGTTTTATTCCCCTAGTCATTTTTCCTTGTTTCTTCCCTATCCCCACCCACCCACCCCTACCTGTCATCCCCTACCCTGCCTCAATAGCTGTAGTTAATGTATGTGGCATTTTGGTTCTATGGGCTTCATTCTGCATCACTTCATATAGGTCTTTTCATATTTCCTCAGATGTTTCACATTTATCATTTTCATAGAACCATTTCAATAATATACTCTAATTGGTCACATAATTTCCATTTTTCGTATTGCAAAAAAAAAAGCAGCTAGATTTTTTTTGTAAATAGGTTATTTTTCCTTTTTATTATATGGATAAAAAATTTTTTTTCAAAAGAGATGATCATTTTTATGATCTTTGTTACATAATGCCACATTGCTTTCCAAAATATTTGCCAGTTCCACCAAAAATGTATTCAACAGTTGAATTAAATTTCAGTTAAAAAGTTAGTATTTCCATTATTTTTTTTCTTTTTTTTTATTAATTTATTTTGATTTATCAACAATCACTTCCATGTGCTTTTGAGTTGAAAATTTTTCTCCCCTCTACTCTCCCCAAGACGGTGCACAATAGGCTTTACTTTTACATACCCATTAAACATATTTTCACATTAGTGAAGTTGTAAGTAAAAATTAAAACCAATAGGAGGAACCATCAGAAAGGTGTAACAAAACTCAACAAAAGGTAAAAATAAGTGATAGCAATTCGACTTCCATAGTTCTTTCTTTGGATGTGGACAGCATTTTCCATCCCGAGGCCTCTGGAGATGTCTTAGATCCTCGTAATGCTGAGAAGGGTTCAGTTTAACAATCTTAGTCATTGCATAACGTGGCTGTTATTGTGTACAAAGTCCTCTTGGTTCTGCTCACTTCACTTAGCATCAGACCATTCAAGTCCTTCCAGGTTTTTCTGAAGTCAGACTGTTCATCATTTCTTATAGCACAATAGTATTCCATTACATTCACATACCACAACTTGCTCAGCCATTCCCCAATTGATGGGCATCCTCTCAATTTCCAATTCTTTGCCACCACAAAAAGAGCTGCTATGAATATTTTTGTACATATGGGTCCTTTTCCCATTTGTATGATCTCTTTGGGATATAGCCCTAGAAGTGCTATTGCTGGATCAAAGGGTATGCACATTTTTGTAGCCCCTTTGGGCATAGTTCCAAATTGTTCTCCAAAATGGATGGATCATTTCACAACTCCGCTGACAATGTATTAGTGTTCCAATTTTCCCACATCTTCTCCAACATTTATCATTTTCCTGTTTTGTCATGTTGGCCAATCTGATAGGTGTGATGTGGCACCTCAGAGTTGTTTTGATTTGCATTTCTCTAATCAATAACGATTTAGAGCATTTTTTCATATGACTATAGATGGCTTTAATTTCTTTATCTGAGAACTGTCTGTTCATATCCTTTGACCATTTATCAATTGGGAAATGGCTTGTGTTCTTATAAATTTGTCTTAATTCTCTATATATTTTAGAAATGAGGCCTTTATTAGAGAGACTGGTTGTAAAAAATTCTTTCCCAGTATTTCCATTATTAAATGGAGCACTATACTAGAAACTGGGAGTGCCTGTTTTGTTTTGTTTTTTTCTCACAACTTTGACACAATTGAATTTAAAACTTTTTGTTGCTGTCATTTTTGCCTTTTTAGTGAGTGTAAGGTCAAATCTTAAAGTTGTCTTGATTTTTATTTCTTGTATTATCAGGGAATTTGATCATCTTTTTGTTGTTGTTCAGCTGTGTCCAACCCTTCATGACCCCATTTGGGGTTTTCTTGGCAAAGATATTGGAGTAGTTTGCCATTTCCTTCTCCAGCTCATTTTACAGATAAGGAAACTGAGGCAAACAGCATTAGGTGACTTGCCCAGGGTCACATATCTGAGGCCTGATCTGAACTCAGGAAGATGAGTCTTCCTGACTCTAGGCCCAACACTCTTATCTGCTGTGCCACCTAGCTACCCTATAGCATCTTTTTATGTAGTTATTAACACTTTGTGTTATCTTTATCTTTTAATCAGCTGCCCCCTTGGAAAGCACGAATTTTAGTTTTGTACATATGAGTCAGTTCCTTCCGGGTTACAGATATTAACACTTGGACATGATTATTGCATTTATTTTCCCAACTTATTTCTTTGCATTTTAGACATATTTGAGAGGTTTGTGCAAAATTATTTTACCTTTGTGTAATCAAACAATAGCATTTTTCCTCCAATAATTTCTTGTTTGATAAAAAGTATCTTTCCTCTCCCAAGGTGAGATATATTGTATTATTACTATTAAGATTTTTATTTGAAATATTATCTCCTTTTTGTACTTTCACAGGTTCCACAATTTATAATGTTCTCAGAGGATTGCTGGAGGTGATAGTTGGTGTGGCAGCTGGATCTCTTCTTGGATTTTTTATTCAGTACTTTCCAAGTTGGGATCAGGTACAAAGGAAGTTTTGGATTTGTTGGGAAACTGCATTCAGACAAGAAAAAAGTTCACTTTTAGAAACATCCGTGAAATATCTCTTACAAAATTAGAGAGGGAGGGAATGGGGTTATTGAAATGTCTCTTTGTCTTATGAGGTCGTGCTTTTGTGAAATGGAGTGATTAGAAGACTTAATGTTCTGAAAACTTGTCCAACTGCTCCACTACTTATCCAAACTTCACTCTTCATTTTGAATTGTAAAACAGGTACCATGAGCTCCATTTTCTGATGACGAACAAGGGTTTTTGTTTGTTTTTGAGCTAACATGCAAGCAAGTCAATACATAATATAATTCTTTGTGATCCTCCATTTCTAATTCCAAAAGATCTTAGAATAGTTTTTAAAAAATGAGAGTAACTAAACATGAATGCACTGCTCTCAACCATGTAGTCAAGATTTCATGGCTGTCTTCTTTCTTTCAGGTATTTACTTTATAAAGATAGACGCAAATATATGGAACTTATCCCCTTACTCAGAGGTTGACATCTATGAGAACAGACATTATTCTAGATGTATGCAATATTTTGATACATGAAAAGTTTAGAATAGATTTCAAGACAATCCTTTAACTTACCAAATTTATCTGATAATGTTATAAAACTGAGAAATGATATAGTTCTAATGTTTCCTTTAAAAGAAAGCTATGCCCCTTTTTAAAAGAGAAAAAATTTTAAATTAATTTGGACTTTTTCTACCTAGGAACTCTAAACTCATTAATTCTAAGAAGATACAATAAAATTTACAGA
Source organism: Phascolarctos cinereus (assembly GCF_003287225.1). NCBI lineage: Eukaryota > Metazoa > Chordata > Mammalia > Diprotodontia > Phascolarctidae > Phascolarctos > Phascolarctos cinereus. The sequence continues at coordinate 42,199,348 of NW_027556402.1, read as the reverse complement.
GCATTAAAAAAGAAGAAGGGACGGTCTTAGCCATCCCTGTGTCCTATGAACTATGTGTGTACGGTGTCCCAGAAGTCTCTAGTTCAATTTTAAGTTTATTTAAAGTGATTAAAGCTTGAAATTGGACCAAGATTGCCATGACACCTTGTATAATAAAATAAGCAAAACTCCAAACTATAAGCATTTATTAAGTGCTTACTTTGTGCCAGGCACTATGCTAAGGGCTTGGGGTGCACTTCTAACATTTCTAAAAACAATCGCTAAAAATAAGAAAACTAAGTGATTGAAAGCTAAAATAAAATATATAGGCCTATAATCCTGAAACTCAAGAAGCCAACAGTTTATTCTTAAAGCACCGAGATTTAGAAGCTCATAAACTTGGAAAAGAAGAACCAAAAGAAGGAAAGGGGGATTTTAAGGAAAAGGAGGTTTTACTTTCATCTAAAATGTTACATTGGCAACTTAATAAAAGAAAGTAATAGGAGCAGGCACAAAGAATTTCTACAAAGTGAGATCTGTCTTTGGGAAGGAAGAAAAAGCAAATATCAGGTAATCTATTGGGTATATCCAGGAAAAAACAATTTGTAAGTTAATGTGACAAAAATTATATTAGGATCTGTTGGTTAGCTACTGTGGCCAATTTTATAATCAGTGATGCAGAGATAGGTGAAAACCATAGTTTATTATGCTCAGAGTACAGGCAGCACTGAATAAAACCAAACAAAACCAAACAAAAAAACCAGCGAGCCTTGTTCATCTGTTTTAAGCTATGTATAGGTTTTGGTTACAAAAGCAAGGTGGGTACAACAGAATTTCAAAGAGCAAATAAGGAAAGATATTGATTTATAGACCAACGGACAGATGGCAGAAGGGGAAATCTGTCTCAAGTAGAACAGAAAACTAGTTCATGAACACAAGAGTTGAAGTTGATAAGCTTGGTTTTGCAGACTTTTTAACAGCTATGTGATGTGTTAATCTTAAGTAAATGGTACTAAGAAAGTTAAGCCAGATATTCTCTTATTACATTAACATTTAATATAGAAAACCTTTAATTTAATTTAATTTAATATGGAAAACCTTTAAATTTAATATTTAATATAGAAAACTTATCTTGAGGAAAAATTGAATCAACTTCTCTCCCATTCCCATTGTCTTTGCTTTCAGGGAAAATTGAAGTGGAAGAGAGCTTATCTCCTTTTGGGTCTGGCTGTGTTTGCCCTCTTCAGTAGCACGTTTTTTGGTTTTCCAGGATCAGGAGGACTGTGTACACTGGTTATGGCTTTTCTTGCTGGCATAGGATGGTCTAGTGAAAAGGTGAATTTTATTCTCAAGCTTTCTATGTTACAAATGAAATGTCTCCTGATGGTTTTCTCTCTCTCTCTCTCTCTCTCTCATATATGTGTGTGTGTGTGTGTGTGTGTGTGTGTGTGTATATATATATATATATAGAGAGAGAGAGAGAGAGAAAGAGAGAGAGAAATTTGTCTATATATACAGACAAAACACAAATCTTCTATATATATATGCACATATATATGTATATATATACACACACACATATATACACACACATACACACACACACACATATATATATGTATGTTACATATATGTGTATATAATATCAATCATATATATATGTGTGTGTGTGTGTAGCAGATTTGTGTTTGAAAGGATCAGGGTCTGTCCAGTTTAATAAAGAAATGATACTCAGTAAAGAAACTATTAGAATTTTGCAGTATCTTATAAATAAGAATGATAGGATGGTATGGTAATCCAAGCCTGTAATCCCTGCTACCAGGAAGGCTGAGGTTATTGTTTGCTTGAGGAATTCTTTGCTGCAGGGAGCTAAGCCAATTGGTACCCACTCAATATGGTGTGGGAGCTACCAGGATGCTACCGGGCTAGGGCCAGTAGGCTGCCTCAGAAGGAGCAAATCAGCCCGTGCCAGAAATACAGCAGGACAAAGCTCTCTTGATGAACTGTGTGGTGTCAACCCTATGAATGGCTGCTGTATTTCTAGCCTGGGTGAGATAGGAAGACCTAGTATCAATAAAAATAATAATAACTGATATTTATTTAAATATCACATTATTAAATATTGTATTGCTTTACATTTGTGAAGCACTGTGCATATATAATTTGATTTTTTTCCTCACAGCAACCCTGTGAGAGCATTTTCATTGGCTGTCTCCCATGCTCAGAATGTTCTTCCTCCGCGTCTTTGCCTCCTGGCTTCCCTGGTTCCAAGTCCCAGTTAAAATCCCACTTTCTACAGGAAGCCTTTCCTGATTCCCCTTAAGCCCAGTGCCTTCCATACGTCAGTTATCTCCAGTTTGTTCTGTAGGTATCTTGTATTTACATAGTTGTTTTCATGTTGTTTCCTCCGTCCGATTGTGAGCTCCTTGAAAACAGAGGCTGTTTTTGCCTTTCATTATAGCTATGGTGCTTAGTATAAGACCTGGCAGAGAGTAGGTACTTAACAAATGTTTGTTGACTGACTGATTGATTAGCAGTACTAAGAGTCACCCCAACAGCAGTAAGACATTGTGAGTGGAACACTAAACTTAGTGAGAATGATGTGGGATAATAATAATAACATGTATGTCATGCTTTAAGGTTTGCAAAGCACTTAACAAGTATTATCGTATTTGATCCTCACAATAATCCTAGGAAGTATTTCCATTTAACACTTGAGGAAGCTGAGCAGACAGAGGTTAAGTGACTTGTCCAGGATCACACAGTTAGTAAGTCTGTAAGGCTGGATTTAAACTCATGTCTTCTTGACTCTGGGTCCAGAACTCTATCACTAGCACACTTAGCCAGGATCATTCTGCTTCATGCGCTTGCCAGCAGTGTGACCCTGGGCAGGTCAACCTCTCTGAGCCTCAATTTCCCCTTTTGTAAAATGGCAAAAATGTTAGTGCTGTTGTAAAAGTTAAATGAGATAATATGGGAAGGGAGGGAGCATTTATTAAGCACTTTATAATGTGCTAAGCACTAAGGATACAAACAGAAAAGCAAGACATTCTCCACTCCTAAGGAGCTCACATTCAAATAGACCACCCTGTGGTCTAGTCTATATCCTCCCATAAATCCTGTACCCAACCTGTTGGGGTCCCTCCCCTGTATCTCTTAATATTGCATAAAAATCAGTGGAGCACACAGACTTTCTCTTGGTTTATCTATCATTCTCTCTCTTGCCATAAAATTGACCCACCTACCTTATCATCATACATTTTTCCCTTTTAGTTATTCTGTTATACAATTTTTCATTTGCAATCGGTTGCAACCTACTCATGCTCACCATCCACTATTCTGTGGCCCATTGGATGACTTGCAATCTTAATTCTTTTTAGTTCATTCAATTTAAATTTATTCTTTAATTAAGAAGCATTTTCTTTTCTCTCCCTCTAACTCTCCTCCCTTCCCATCATTGAACAATTAAAAAGAAAAAGAAAAGAAAACTCATAACAAATATGCATAGTCAAACCAAACAAATTCCCACATTGGCCATGACCAAAAAGATGTGTCCCTTTCTGCATTTGAATCCACCTCCTTTCTGGCAGGAGGTGGGTATTATGCTTCTTGCCTTGTGGTTTATCACTGCAATGATCATAGCTCTAAAGTCTTTCAAAATTCTTTTTCTTTATAATGTTGCAAACTTTGATTCTTCAGAGGTTGTGGTCTTCCATGGCCTAGCCATAGAGCATCACTTTTTCACAATTCGCTACCTGATTGCTGAGTTTATGTGATCCAGAATTCAGCTGGAATTTTTTTTTCAGCTACAAATTTTTGTTCTCCATTAACATTTTAAAACATCTCTAAAAAATGGCCCAAGTTCTTTTGCTGGACTTTTATCTGTATTTCTGCAAAGCTTTTTTTTCCCTGTTCAGGACATCATTCCAGCAGAATTTCAGGATTATTACCTTTTTGATGAGGCAAAAAAAGGCAGTAACCTGGTGTGATGGAAAGAGCACTGCATTTGGAGTTATTGGAGTAGGTTTTAAATTCTTACTCTGCTGTTTATTATGTATGGGGAGGTGGGGGAGTCACTGATAAACTAGATGCTCCCCAAAACCCCTTCCAGCTCCAAATGCTATACTCTCTTAGAGACTGGGAAATGTGTCTTCCACAGTAATGAAAGGCAAGAAGATCTTGGCCTTTTAAAAACAACAACAAACCATGCAACTAGCCTTCCAGACACCCAAGACAAGTAACAATTTATACCCAGGCATAAAGAGTACCAATATGATTTATTTTATTAATTACGTTTCTCATGAGGAGCAGATGGAGAAAATGTTTTATGAAGTAGTAAATGCTTTGTATTTATTTGTCAGGATTAAATGTTATTATGCTTTAATAATAGTTGCATTTTTTAAAGAGAAACCCAGGAATTTGTTGCTTAATTTCAAAGAAAAAAACGCATATTGAATACAGTGCCTGCTCCTAGACTTTTGTAAGAGGATGGATTTTCTCAGGGGTTTTTTGTTATTTTTTGTCTTTTTTTTTTTTGCTTTGCTTACAGCTTCAGTCAGATATTAGTGATTTCAGTCTTTGTTAATAGAGGTCTTACCCTAGTTGTTCAGGGATTTCCTCCACCAATGTTTCTGGTGTTTTTTTTTAAGTTGGTCCTACTGAAAGAGCTTAGTAACTGGCTGATCACAACTCCATTTCTTCTTTATAATAGTAAATGTTCAGTGTGCTATGCTAGGCATCGAGACCAAAATGCAGCCGCTTCTGCCCTCAAGGAGCTTACATCCTATTGAGAAGATACAACAGGTACATGGCTAAGTAATTTCAAATAGAGAAACTAACAACATCAATAATAACGATGCAAGGAAGGTCAGGAAAGACAATTATATTTAAACATTTGAAGAAGAACAGCAACAAAAAAAAACCCAAGAGTTTAGAGATAATGTCAGAAGAGGAACCCTTGAAGGAAACAGGGTTGTTCAGCTTAGAGAAGAAAAATCTAAGGGCAGCATAATAGCTGCTTTTGTATATTTGAAGAGTTCTTATGTGGAAGAAAGAAATAGACTTGTGTGCTCCAGTTAGCCAAACCTGGACCAGTGAATAGAAATTAGAAGGGAATGGATTTTAGTTGAAGAAGTGGGAGATTTTTCAAAAAATTAAAGTGATCTACTTTTCTAATTATTAAAGTTATCCAACAACAATATGGGTTGCCTCATGAAGTAGTGAGCTTAGCACCACTAGAAGTAATGGAGCAGCGCTGGATGACCATCTGTTTGGAGTACTGTAGATGAGAGTCTTCCATTGTTAGGCAGTTAGACTTAGAATATCCATTAATAGAAAAGCTAGGAGTAGAAACCAGAAATCCTTTCTGGGCCTTAGCTTCCTCATCTGTAAAATGAGGGAGTTGAAGTCACTTAACCCAGTTGCAATGGCCTCTGAGGTCCATTCCAACTCTGAATCTATGATCATGTGATAGTATTACGTACAAATTTAACATGTCAAGTCATTGAAAAAAATGTTGAACAGAACTGAACCAAGATAGGATCCCATGAAAGACCTTCCATTCGGCATGACACTAGTTTTTGTCTTTTACCAAGCTTCAGCAAATGTTTATTTGATGAATGGAACCAGATATTACCTGTAGAGTCCCTGTTTGGGCCCACTTTCATAAGGAGATTCTAATCTTTTTATAAGCATTTATTTGAAAATCAACAATATGTTAAAGTTCTTAAACTAGTTTATCTTCAAGTAGGTTAAACTTCTCTTATGCAAATTTGTCTATACTCATCATTTATCTAGAAAAGCTTTTCTTCTTCAATACATTAGTATGTAAATAACCTATGATTTCATCAGTGTAAGTATATCCTCTGCCTATGGCGAATACAACTCATCTAAGACTCATAATCTTTTTTAAAAATTTTATTTATTTATTTTTAGTTTTCAACATTTACTTCCATAAGATATTGAGTTTTAAATTTTCTCTCCCTCTTTCCCGAAGACAGTGGGCAATCTGTGTGTGTGCTTTTTTGTTTTTTGTTTTTTGGCTAGGCAATGGGGTTAAGTGACTTGCCCAGGGTCACACAGCTAGTGTTGTGTGGCTGAGGCTAGATTTGAACTCAGGTCCTCCTGACTCCAGGGCCAGGGCTCTATCCACTGCACCACCTAGCTGCCCCTAACAGTGTGCAATCTGATATAGGCTATACATATACATTCCTATTAAACATGTTTTCACATTACTCATGTTGTAAAGAAGAATTAGAACCAATAGGAGGAGCCACAAGAAAGAAGAAATAAAACAAAATAGAAGAAAAAAAAGAGCAAATAGTAGTCTTCAATCTGTATTTAGATTCCACAGTTCTTCCTCTGGATGTGGATAGCATTTTCTATCATGAGACTTTTGGAGATGTAAGACTCATAGTCTTTAAAGACTTCCGTGAAACATAGGAAAAGTTAAGTAATTTGCCCAGGTTCATACAGCAAGTAAATGTAAAAGGTAGGCTTTGAAGCCAGTTCTTCCTGACTCCAAGGCCTGCACTATTTCTTCACAGGTAGCACAAAGAGAAAGGCCAGCCCTGATCAAATTAATTCATATTTCAAATTAATAAAGCCTCAATTAATTTTTTCTGTGCTTCTATAAATATTATTTCCCGTATAGGCAGATGTGGAAAAGATCATTGCGATTTCATGGGACATTTTCCAACCTCTTCTTTTTGGATTGATTGGAGCAGAAGTATCTATTACATCCCTTAGACCAGAAACCGTTGGTAAGTGTCTCAATACCAAAAGTTTGTGGAAATACTTTTTTTTCTAGATAATATGAAACAAGGTAGCATAGTAGATAAAGAGTTGGCCTTAACACCAAGAAGACCCAAGTTCAAGGCCTGCTTTTGATATATACTTGGATATGTACCCCTAGGCAGATAACCTCTTAATGTTCTAAGCTGCTCTCTTAGAGTATCAGAAGGCTTCGACCTGCATTGGTAGGGGGAGTTTCCTCACCTGGGAGTCCCTGCATATTTTCATTGGTCTGGAATTAACAACCATATCTTACATAATTATAACTTCAAATAGTACAGATTTGAATACATGCAGCCCTTACAGGGGGTTTGTTGCTAAGTAATGAGCTTGGGAGTTAAGCCAACGTTATGCCCAGACGTAAGTTTGTGTATTGATCATGTCCTGGTCACATATAAGTCACAATATTCTTGTTATGGCTTTCATAGGTCATAGTATCTTAAGTTCTGACTTGGTGTCTAAGTTATGATTTAGTGTCTAAGTTATGATTTCTAACAGGTCACCATGTCTGAGGTTCCACCTTTCCCAGAGCTTAAGTTTTTATGGTTTTTCACTTATTACTGTATTTTATGGCTTTTTCCCAATAAGGAACCCCCCCCACACACATATATGAAGATACTACGAAATACTATCACAAGACAGATTTAATTGGTTTTTTCATTGGTGGTCATATATTTGTTTGTTACCTCGGACATGCATTTTAAAGATAGTTAGCCTTGCCAAAATTGATTTTTGTTTTTTTGTTTTGTTTTGTTTTACAGTGGCTCATATGTAGAATCAAGAAATTATAGGATGAAAAATAATTTAGACATGGTATATTCCGGCCTTCTTATTTTAGAGATAAGGATGACCTGGCTTTAGTTAACATTTTTTCCTCCTCGCATTCTTTTTTTTTTTAAATTAATTTATTTTTAGTTTTCAACATTCACTTCCACAAGATTTTGAGTTCCAAATTTTCTCTCTCCCCACCCCCCACCCCAAGATGGCACATTCTGATAGTTGACATTTTTAGCTAACTAGCCACGTGGCTTAGGTCTGTGGCACAGAGAAAATAGCAGTGCCATTTCTGGGGAGTGCTAGGCATCAGAGCAAATGATATAATATGTCTATGAGAACAACGGTAAAAGTAGGAACTGAACAAACATAACTGAGGTGATTATATTTTGGGATGAGAGGTATGATAGTATTTGTGTGCTAATAGTGATCATTATAAAATAAACTAGTTACTTTAGGATTTTTTTTTTAGCTATTAGTTAATTTAGGATCTTTTTTTAGTGGTAATTGCCATAGATACCTCTTCCTCCTCATTGTGCTATTCTACTAGATTTGTCTTCAAAATGGTTTGGGCTTGGGGCAGTTATCTGTGTTTGTCATACCCTAAAGACAGCTCTGAATAGATCTGTTCCATGAAGTGTAAAACCCTCTGCCTGTCTGTCTATATGACAAATGTGGCTTTTAGTAACAAAAGGGAACAGGAACACTATATTTATAGCTGACTCAGTGCAATTTATCACCATTACTGGAAAAATGATTCATAGTACACACTGTATTAACAGTGGGTCAAGAGGGTCATCTCCATAGATGAAGGGCAATATATTTTATTAATATTTATTTTTATTCATGTTATTGTTCTCATATTGCCCAGGAATCTATGAGGTCAAAAAGATGGAAACATTCTTCTTGTCCTAGATTTTAATGTTGTATCTGTTACTGAGAATGGAAGAATAATTAATAGTCTCAAATTAGGATTCTGTCTACACTTGTCTGAGGAAGGTTCATCTTTTGTTATTTTAATAAGATCCAGTTCTTTGATTATGGTTATCAATACAAGAAAATATAGTCTTTAATGTAAAAATATAAGAAATGTAAAAATTTGTACTAATTAATGATAACTGAAGATTTTCGTTTAGGCGGAAATTACAACTTTAAACCATTTATTTCTTACAAATCAATTTTTTTAATTCCATTTCATCTAATCATCAAATAATTTTTTTTGTTCTTTAATTCAATTACTAACCATGAAAGGTAAGTTCTTTCCAAGTACTCTCTGGCTTACAATTTCTAAATAATTACTTTGTTCGTATTGTAGGGCTATGTGTGGCCACCTTGGGCATTGCTGTGTTGATAAGGATTGTTACCACATTCTTAATGGTGTCCTTTGCTGGTTTTAACATAAAGGAAAAAATATTCATTTCTTTTGCCTGGCTTCCTAAAGCCACAGTCCAGGTAAGGATGACAAGGATGACCATGTACTTTGTAATTTGTATGTAGTCTTTTTTTTTAATGTGATAATACTTTATTTTTTAATTAATTAATTAATTTTGATTTATCAACAATCACTTCCATATGCTTTTGAGTTTAAAATTTTTCTCCCCTTTCCTCCCCTCCACCCTCCCCAAGACAGTGCACAATCTGATATAGGCTATACATATACAGTTCCTATTAAACATATTTTCACATTAGTGATGTTGTAAGTAAGAATTAGAACCAATAGGAGGAACCACCAGAAAGAGAAAACAAAACTCAACAGAAGAAAAAAAAATAGCAAATAGTATGCTTCGATCTGCATTCAAACTCCATAGTTCTTTCTTTGGATGTGGATAGCATTTTCCATCATGAAGCCTTTGGAGATGTCTTAGATCCTTGTATTGCTGGGAAGGGTTAAGTTTATCAATATTAGTTATTGCATAGCCACTTAAAATTTCATTTTCTTTTTGTTTTTGCTTTTTGGCGAGGCAGTTGGGGTTAAGTGATTTGCCCAGGGTCACACAGCTTAAAATTTCATTTTTAACATGAGCAGTCGGCAAATGACAGACTTTGTTTCCATTTCTTTTTTTTTTCCAACAAAGATTTCCAGGACTTCCCTAGAAATAACATTCATTCCCACACTGCCACTGTGAATCTGGTGTTCATGAATTTTTAAAGACTATTTTCAGAATTATATTAACCTTATATATTTTATTTTAGGTATTTAAAAACATTATTCTGAGAAGAAGGTTGTTAGTCTCATGGACTGCCAAAGGCATACATGAACTAAAAAAAGGTTAAGAACTCCAACATAGAATAAGAAAAAAGGCCACCTGTTGAGGATTGCTGTCAGAGCTAAACTTTGAAAAGCAGAAGTTTCCTTCAGTTATCACCTAGAGTATCTTCCCCTAGAGCAACTAAGGTGGCTGGCCATAGTGCATAGTGCATAGGGTGGCCTAGAGTCAGGAAGACTCATCTTCCTGAGTTCAAATCTAGCCTCAGGCATTCACTAGCTGTGTGACACTGGGCAAGTCACTTACCCCTGTTTGCCTGAGTTTCCTCATCTGTCAAATAGGCTGGAGAAGGAAATGGCAAACCGCTCCAGTATCTTTGCCTATGGGGTCACAAAGAGTCTGAAACAATGTAACAACAACTAATTTCTCCCTATCTTGAGACAAGATCTCCTTTAAATCACTCAGAAGAACAGTAAAGACCCTCCATTTAGAAAGCTCCAAAGCCAGGAATAAAAAAAAAAAGTATTGTTCATAGGTCTTTAGCTCAGTCACTGGGTTAGAATGAGTTGATGACTGCAGTAGAATGTAAGCTCAATGAAGGCAGGAACTGTCTCACTTTGGTCTTTGTATCTCTGGCACCTACTATATTTTGGGGGGGTTTTTTTGTTTTTTAAGGCAATTGGGGTTAAGTGACTTGCCCAGGGTCACACAGCTAATACATGTCAAGTGTTTGGTCTAAGGCCAGATCTAAACTCAGGTCCTCCTGACTTCAGGGCCGGTGCTCTATCCACTGTGCCACCTTGCTGCCCCTCCCTACTATATTTTGTGTCTGGCATATAGTATATTTAATAAATGGTTGTTGATCAAATGATTGATACATGAATCCTGACCAGAGTTTATGTGCAACAGAGAAGAATATAGAAGAAAATGTGAGAATGCTTTCCTAGGTCAAGGATATATATATATTATTATTATTAAATTATAGTCATGCTAATTGTCCTAACAAAAATCATCTTCATTTGGTCAAAATTTATGATCCGGATGGTCCAGTGATAAAAAAAAAATCATGTTTATGCATTTGGTAAAAATTTCAGAATTAAAAATTAGAATTAGAAAATCATAAGCTATCATTTATTACAAATTGTAAAGTATAGAGAAATAATTTACTATTCTTGCTTTGTATTGCTGTCTTGTCTGTTTGATGCAGCAAAGTTTTATAATTACACTAAGTATCCTTTTGAAAAATATACTAAATCTGTTGTTTTTTGCTTCTTGGGTTCCATGTGATTGGGTTTGCATTCTTGTTATTCTTAATTATAAGAGTAACAGACATGTTGTGCATTCAAGCTGCCTTCTGGACATCTGCACTTGAATACTCAACCCACGCTGGACACTCTACTTGCATCTTCATTTAAGCCTCATAACAACTCTTTGAGCCAGGTAGTCAGGCAGGCAGTAAGCATTTATTAAGCACCTACTATGCACCAGGAACTGCAAAATGGGGGACACAAAGAATGGCAGAAGAGGTCACGATTTAAGGGGAGGTACAAAAGGCTTTATCCATATTTTAGAGAACAGGAATGTGAGGCTTGGAGAGAGTCTAGCACTGGAAGGGACCTCTGAGGTCATCTAGTCTAATCTCTTTGCTTTACAAATAAAGAAACTGAGGTGTAAAGATATAGTGATTTATTCAAGTTTATACAGATAATATCAGACAGGATTTGAGTGGAACTTTCTGATTCTAAATCCAGCCCTGTCCTCTATGTCATACTGACACTTTCATATTAAGCCATAAAAATTTAAGTGAAAGATGCCAATAAAGTATCATGATACCAATAGACCACTCAACTCCAGAGGGAAAACTAGAATTGATGATTCCTTTTTCTTTTTCTTCCACATTCATTGTGTTGTCCCATCCCCCCTGACCTTTAACATTTCACAGGCTGCCATAGGATCTGTGGCTTTGGACACCGCAAGAACGCATGGGGATGAACAACTGGAAAAGTATGGAATGGACGTGCTAACAGTTGCATTCTTGTCAATTCTGATCACAGCTCCAATCGGAAGCCTGCTCATTGGTCTCCTGGGTCCCAGGCTGCTGCAGAAAGCTGACCAGAATCAAAATAAAGATGGAGAGAGAAGAGAATCACATGTGCAAATATAGAGGTGAAAGGAGAGGACTCTGGGAGTAACAATTTTTAAAACTGTCACTATCACTTGTTGCTGTTATCAGAATTTTTCTGTCTAGATGGGTGTTGAATAGCAGAATCTTAGAATGCCCACTACACTGTGCCATCCAATGTCATGAAACCTTCTCTTGAAGCCCTCCATGGAAGGGGGCAGCCCATGCCACTTCTACATCCCTCTGTTGGTAAAAAAAGTTTTTCTTCTCACATCAAGCCTAAATTTGCCTCTTTACAAAACTCCCACCCATTGTACTAAGTTAGAGGTGCAATAGGACCAATGACTTGGGTCATTTATTTAGTTTTCTTTTAAAATAAATGTTTTAGTCTTTGCCAATTTGAGTTCATGCCTTCATTTACATGCCTTTTACCAATGACACATGTATGAGTGACCTCTCACCCTTATTTCAGTCTGGTGTCTAGCTGCCTTCTGGACATTTGTTCTCAGATGTCCTTCCAATGTGTGATACCTAACTTGTATAATCCTCCCCACTCCCATGACCAGAACAGTTCCTCCCAGCTTCCTGTTGCTGTCACACAGCAGGGTTATCAGTTCACACTCCATATGGGGCTGAACCCTAGAATTTGGGGAGAAAGTCAATAAAATGTAACATTTTGAAGTTGAATATAGTAGACATCAACACAGAATGGCTGAAATCAGGGCCAGAAGTGGCATGGAAAGAAAGTAAAATATATGTATTACAGTAGGATGTTTGGGATAAAGCCAGTAAGATGAAGTAGGGAATCAGATGTCACTTGGAGAGGTCAACTCACACAAAAATCAGCACTTATTCATTTGTAAAATGAAGGTTATTATTGTGAGGATAAAATTAGATCACATTTGTAAAGTGTTTCACAAACCTTAAAAGTGCTATGTAAAGGCTGTGTATTATTATTACTAATAAAATGTATATAATAAAAATTTTGCTACTAGTTCAGAGGGTGGTTGGAAGGAAAGTGCTTTGAAAATCATGAAGCACCATCAAAATGTGAGCTTACCATGTCATACTTTGGTGCCCAAAGTGTGACTGTAGTTCTAGAGACCAGCGTCAGTAGGAAAGTTGTAGTATAATTATATGAGTTACCACAAAGGGGCTGCCAGCAGCTAGGTGGTGTTATAGATAGAATGTGGTACTTGGAGTCAGAAAGACATGAATTCAAATTGTGCCTCAGATACTTAGCAATGTGAGACCCTAGGCAAGTCACTTATTCTCTCTTAACTTCAGTTTCTTCATCGGTAAATGGAGATAACAATAGTACCTCCCTCACAGGGTTGAAATCCAATGAGATAATATCTATAAAGCATCTATCACAGACTACCTTGTCCCTGTGTCAATGTGGGGCCTTGTCATCCTCTCTGTGAAACTGTAATGAGGAACAGGGAGCTAAACATAATAGTCAAAAAAGATTTCATTGATAGGTGCAAATGGACAAAAGATCAGCTATTATAAAGACAGCATTACGAAGAATATGAAATAAGTCTTAGCTCCCTGTTGAAGCTGACAGAGAAGTGACCAGTCTGTCATGATCGAATGTAGAGTAGACCATTTTTTCACAGATCATCATTAGCAAACACTGACATTAAGAGGAGGGTGAGGATGAATTTCCCTTTAGCTTTGGAATTGTTCAGAATATCCTTTGCTCTTTTTTTTCTTTCTTTTTCCTTACTTCAACATGCTTAAAATTGTGTTTATCACTAAGGCTCTGGGAGATGGGAGCAGAAATTTTGTTTACATCAGTGAATAATAGAGAATGATAATTGGGCCTACCAGGAGTATTTACTTCAATACTCCAAGGATCTGTCATTTTGTGAATGAGAGTACCCTCTTACTGAGTGTAAACATACCTCCCTTTGACCTGTAAGACCTGGTGATGAGTCTTTTCAAATTTAGCTAGAGTGAAACTCTAGCAACAGAAATAAGGTTCTTTGAATAAAGTCTTGCATTCTGGAGCTTTGTGGTTATGTGAAAGTCATCTTCAAAGGCCTTACCAGCCCCTAGTACAAGCTTTGGCCGGTTCTACCTGGCAGGAGATGATACAAGTATGGTCTGAATGATGATCAAAAAGGATATCTGGTTAGGAAATCTAGAATCTCCAAGATATGTGGGCCCTGAAATTCATATAGTCTATTTTCTTGCCCCCAAAGGGCTCAATTTAAAATTGATCAGGGAGGACATCTCTCTAGCTTTAAAGATGTGTATGGAAGACTTCTTGGAAGATGACAGAGTAGAACAAGAGTTCTTAATCTAGGTTGATGGGCAGATTTCAAGGAAATCTATGAATTTGGATGAGAAAAAAAGACATCACTAATTTCATTAACTTCTAACTGAAATTTGGTTATTTCCTTCAATTATTTAAAAACATTATTCTGAAAAGGAATCTATGGGCTTCATCATACTGCCAAAGGGGGTCCATGACACAAAAGGCTTAAATTAAGAACAACTAGAGAGAAGCTGAGGGAGTTAACTCTGTGCTCACTTATTTAACAACGCTGCCTCTCGATCTCTCCCCTTTCCACCAAAGAGAGGAGATAAAAAAGGATAAAAATAACAGAACAGGGGCAGAAAACCTTGGGAGGAAGTGGAGAGTACACCTGCTGAGATGGAGTCATTCTGCCTTGGAGTCTCTGAGTCTGCATTGACTCATAGGTATTACCTCCTGCCTTCCCACCCCCACTCCCATCCACCCAGTGTTGATTGAGGCTGTGGGATTTTCTGATGCTTTCTTATCTTACCTCCAGACCAAAAGAAGGATTAAGTTTATGCAAAGGAGGTCTAGAACCACCACCCACAGACAGGGTCTAGAAAGGGGGTCCCTGATTATAATACTTAGTTGAGTAAGAGACATCCCCCACCTTCCTCCTGCAGAATTCCTGGCCTGACACCACACCTCTTTTCCAAATTAGTTGGGAATCCCAATCAGCCTCATCCCATTCTTCTCTTGGCTGAACAGCCTACTCACTTGTTTTTTGTTTTTTTGGCAAAAGAAACCATTTATCTCAGTCAATAGCAAAACAGAAATCTGAGAAAGTATACATAGAAAAATATATTTTGTACCAGACACTATAGAGTGGAGGAGCTTTCCCACTGGGAATGAAGCAACTTGACTCAATAAAAGAGAATCCTAGATCCCACTGAAGGGGAAGTTCCCCAGAGTTTGGAATCAGAAATACTGCTCAATGCAGTTTACTCCTTCCATTTTTCATTCTCAAAAAAGACTCAGTTTATGTGGGTCATAACTTTTCCCAACAAGGCTTGAAACTCCATAGGCTCAAGAAAAGTAAGGCCAAGAATCAAGTTTGCTCTGGCCACTTGCCCCTTTAAGCTTCTTTCCCCCACTTCCTTTTAGCATCGTGACTCAGTTGCCTTCTCTGCCTGAGACACACCTCCATTATACTGGCCAAGCTTACATTCTTACACAAATTTTGGCACATGCCCCCAACAGGTACCTTCTCTCTCCCTACCTCGTTTTCAGTTCCCTTTAAGTGTTGTCTTCCTCCATCAGAATGTAAGCCATCAAGGCTTTCTTAACCTTGCAGAGAATGCTAATTGATTGCCTCAGTATACATACTAATGGAGGCGAACACTTGCAGTGTCCTAGATCTGGCTCTGGCTGCTCTGGGCCACTGTCCCTCCCTCCCCTTTTTCTGGACTTTAGTAGCATAGTAGGTAGTTAGGCTGGGAGTGCAGAAAAATCCTACTTCTGATACTTATTCACTGTGTAGCTGTATGACCTTGAGCAAGTCACTTAAGCTGTTTGCCTCAGTTTCCCCAATTATAAAATGGGGATAAATAGTTGCACCTACCTCACAGGGTTGTTGTGAGGCTCAAATAAAATAACATACATTAAGCATTTTCAAACCTTCAAGCTTTATGTAAATACTAGCTATGATTATAATTCAGAGTTGGCTTTTTCTCCCCGGAGTCCCCACCAAGTTCACTCCCTGCATGTGGCTTTGTTTTTGCTGGACACTAGATCTCATTTGACAGAAAACTGTGAAGATAATCGTTAAGATAATGACAGAAAATTGTGAATATCAAATGTGATGTGGACTGCCACAACTCTTAATCATGCTAGCAATGTCAGAATTCCAGTAATGTCCTTACAAGCCTCCCTGATGAAATGGATGGGAAAATTCAGGGACTGGGTTGCTTTCAAAGACCCCTTTTAGGTGTCCAGATCCCTTTACCCCATCAATACTACCTCCTCTCCCTTCCTAAAGACATAAAGCCTTTTCATAGGTCTCTTGGTTAGGAAATCCATCGTACTCTGCACACATGGGACATCTCCCAGGGTATCAGGTTTACTACCCTGTTATCTTGAATAACTACAATCTATTCCTCAACTCACGACTGATTTATTTCAGGACTTGACAGATTGCTGAGATGAATCAAGCAGGTCATTCCTGAGGCCTGACTTTTCTCCTTGGACTTGGCTATGCTATGGGCTCCAAGTTTCTGAGGGCATCTTTTGTGGCTCATCTGACCTTTTAGACTTCTCAAGGTCATAATCTAATCTATTCTGTCTTTGATTCTTATTCACCTAACCTCAGGAAAGAATAACACAGACACAAAAGAAACAGTGTGGTGCATTGGGGGGTGAAACAGAGTCCAATATTCCTCCCTTATCAGGAACCCCATATCAGTTTATTTTTTAAAATTCTTTTGGGGTCAAACACACACATACACACACTAATAAGACTCAGTGCAGAGTAAAAAGGACTCAGAAATGGGCATCTATTGTATGCATCTGAAATAAGGGAGGGGACAGGAGAAAGGACTGTTATTTACAGATTTTTTTTTCTTGCTCAAATCACCTTACTGGGAAGAGATAGGCCATGATACTTTTCAGAAAAAAATTTTTTTCAATTATTTTCTCTCTCCCAACTTTCTCATATCCACATTTTTTAAAAAATGAAAAAAAGAAAACCCATGTAACAAATATACATGGTCAAACAAAACAAATTCCACATTGGCCATAGCCAAAAATGGATGTCTCCTTCTGCATCTTGAGGCCATCACCTCTCTGTCAGGAGGCACTCAGCTTCATAATCAGCCATCTGAAATTGTGCTTGGTCACTGGTTCAATTTCAAGGTTTCAGAGTTGTTTGTCTTCACAATATTGTCACTGTGTAAATTATTCTGCTGACTGTTCATTTCCCTCAGCTTCAGTTCATACAGGCCTTCTCAGGTCTCTCTGAAATGGTTCCTTTCATCACTTCTTATAGTGCCCCACCATTTTTCATTTACTTTGAGCTTCCCCTGCTCCTCTCAGGCCTCCCAAGACCCTTCATCACCTATTGGTACTCCTCCACCACCATGTTAGAAATAGGCTTGACACCAAAAATTTAGCATTGTTGTACCAAGAAATCAGCGAGTGAGATCCAGATGTGATTTAAGATGTGGACTTTATTAGCGTGAGGCTGCAAGGGGTATGCACATCCAAATCAAGCAGCCTCCATCAGGGGTCGAGCTAGGGTTTATATAGAAAAGAGCATGGGAAAGAAATGCGAGGAACACTGATGAGGTAATCCAAAGATGCAGGTGTCTTTGGGGGCTATGGATGGGAAAGTACAGGGAGTATACCGGACAGGGAGGGGGATGGATCTTTGAAGTCTGGCAAGAAGAAGAGTTCTTGGGCTGGTCAAGGACACTCCTCTCCCTCTGTCTTGACATGAGAATGCTCTGCACCAAAGGAAAGCTTTCTCACAACACAGGAACTTACTGAGGAATTGGGAGGCTTCCAGATACATGATCTGAGGGCTGGGGCCTGAGCAGCCCAGCTCTGTGTAGCTGTACAGGGAGAGAGATAAGGGTCATGCTGAGGCCCATGCATGAATAACTGCTAGGCACAGTGTCCTTGGTCTGGGGAGTGGTTGTTAGAGACAGTGTTTCTGAGACTAGGGAGAAATTGGGGCACAAGTACAAGCACAAGCACCTAAGCACCCCATTATTACAGGTCAGAGATCACACAAACCAGACCAGGTGTCCTGGTCTCTGGTATAAACATAATTATCTAAAGCAATTATATTGCAAGCTTTCTTATCCATTTTCATTGGAGGTACGGGCTATGCTGAGCTATGCGAGAGTACATTTCACTATTGTTTAGATTTAGGAGGAAAGAGGTCTGGTTTAGCACCAACTTTTGCTTTCCATGGCTTAAAGGGCCCTACTACCTAAATGTCAAAATAATGTTCTGCATTACAGTATCAAGAAAATGTATTACAAAGAAAGTCCAGAGGATTTAGATGTTTCTGGCCAGAAGCAGGCTCCACCCCTCTTAAGGAGGGGTGGGCCCTGAATGCAAGGGCAAGTGTGCTTTTATGCAGTTGAATTCGATGAGAAACATCCCAGGCCTGGATTGGTCCATCCCTTCCCAGGTTACACCTTTCCTTACATGTTTCCCCTTGATATGCTCAAGTATGTTCCCCCTCCCTTGGTCATGACTTGTTAATGAGGCTCTAATTTTATGCAGGGTGTGTCAGATAATAATAATAATGCAGTTCATTAAGCAGGCACACTAACATTTTTCAGGTGTCCTCAGGTTGACCCTAACTGGTCTGAGCTGGCTTGACCCTTGTCTTGATTTTGGAGTCTTTATGGAACCATCAGCTTGCTTTTTATTGGCTAAGCCTGAGCCCACCTGCAGTTGTGCTTTAAATCTCTGCATTATTCTACCTGTGGAAACGTAAGCCCTAAGGCTAAGGGGATCCCATGCTTTGCTTCCTACATCACCCCTATCAGATCACAAGGACTTCCTGATTCCATCCCAAAACCTGACTGAAGCCTACCCCTAGCCTGACTGCACAGAAACACTACCTCCAACTCTTAAACAGGTTCCAATTTCAGAACAGTGGGGAAATAAATAAATTATAATTCAATTATTTTTGTTTTGTTTTCAACGAAGGGAGAGGGAGCAAGAGAGAGAATAAATGTCTGTTAAATTTTTAAAAAAAAATTAGTGTTTTAAAGAGGGGTAGGGGCATGTTTCTTCTCTGGTGATGATCAAGGCAAGAAAATAAGAGGCGGATAGGTGGTTTAATAAATAGAGCTCTGAGCCTGGGGTCAGGGACCAGAGTTTTTGACTGTGTGACTCTGGGCAAATCACTTAACTTCCAGTCTGCTTTAGTTTCCTCCTCTTTAAATAGCAGTAGAAATGCATCCTGTCCCCCAGGGTGGTTGTGAGGATAAAATGTGACAGTATTTGTAAAGTGTTATGCCAACCTTAAAGGTTAGCTATTATAATAAAGATCATTTTAATTATTAGAGACCTCAAGATACTTATTTCAGAAGTTCAAGTGGAAACTTTTTAACAGAAAGGAAGGCGTGGCAAAGGATAACTGAAAGTGAATAACAAATGTTCAAAGAATAGAAGGGGCACTGAGCCTGGGTTGCCTCCCCTTGTATAATGAGGGGAGGTGTATAATTGTATAACAACTAAAGAGCTTCTAAGATCGATTCAGTTCCTGATCGACGATGATTAAGAATCAATGAAGCTTTGGGGGGCTCCCCATTATCTCTTGCAAAGAGTTGAAACCCCTTATCCCTATCTTATCTGGCAGGAGGGGGAGATGGAGGGGCTCCGGGGTGGGGATGGAGGGGTTTCGGGTAATGGGATGGAAGGGGGGATATAGGATGGAGGGACGGCGGGGAGAGATGGAGGGGCGGCGGGGGGGATGGATGGAGGAGCGGCGAAGGTGGGGATATGGGAGTGAGGGGCGTCTATGGAGGGGCGGCGGGGGGCGGCTCAGGGGTGGGTAGTCCCACGGCACGAGCGCGGAGCTGGCCCGGGTCCTGTGCAGGGCAGCGCGTGGAACATCCCGGCGGTTTTCGCGGGTGAGGCCACTGAGGAAGGCCGTCGGGGGCCTGAGAAAGCTAGAGGTAGGGAGCTCCTCTCTCCTTACGTCCTAGGCCAAAGCTTCCCTGTGCCGCCTCCTCCTCCTCCTCCTCTCCTCCTCCTCCTCCTCCTCCTCCTCCTCCTCCTCCTCCTCCTCCTCCTCCTCCTCCTCCTCCTCCTCCTCCTCCTCCTCCTCCTCCTCCTCCTCTTCCGGCCTCATCTAGCTACTCCTGTCACTGCCCCTCCCTCTTTTCTTTTGGTAATCTGCATCCTCAAGTCCACCCGCATTACTTTGCTGCTTCTCACCCCTTTCATCTTTTTCCTTTCCCTTCCCCTTTCTGCCTCTTCTTTTCATTCCCTCATACCTCTACCCACATACAAACAAGGAAGGGAGGAAGGAAACAAGCATTTATTAAGCTCCTACTATGTACCAGACTCTGGACTCAACCTCTTTAAAAGCGTTATCTCATTCACCACAACCCTGGGGGGAGGTGCTATCAATCATTTATTAAGCATCTACTTTGTGCCAGGCCTTGTGCTAAGTGCAGGATGGGAATGGGAAATACAAAAAAAAAAAAAGGAGCTTACAATCTAATGTTATTATCATCCCCACTTTACCGTTGAGGAAACTGAGGCAAGAGAGCAATTAAGGGACTTGTCTAGCTGTCACACAAGACAGGTTTTTTTGTTTTGTTTTGTTTTTTGGGGAGGCAGTCAGGATTAAGTGACTTGCCCAGGGCCACACAGCTAGGAAGTGTCAAGTGTCTCAGGCCAGATTTTAACTCAGGTCCTCCTGACTCCAGGGCTGGTGCTCTATCTACTTCACCACCTAACTGCCCCAAGATGGCTGTTAAGAATTTGAACTGAGCTCTTCCTGACTCTAGTCCCAACTGTCTTGACAGACACAAGTATTGGATGAGACAGATGACTTAAGTGTTCAAGCAAATTTTCTAAAGGCCAGTTTGAGGGAGGAGGGGAGCAGAGTAACACAGGCTAGTTAATGATGTGAAACAGGAGGAAGGGAGCCTGCCCCTGCGCTTTTGAGTAACAGTGGCTAAATCCTGCTTGACTAAGGCCAATGAGAGACGCTAGGTTTATATAAAGTGCTTTTCTTCTAGGATAGGTAGATGATACATAGATACATGATACATAGATAGATGATCTTAGATTGGAAGTTTTATCCCTGGTTTCAGTTTCTTTTGCTTCCTGCTGTTAGCTACCCTCAAACCTCAAACAGATCACTCTGGACACTTCGTGTCCAAGAGGCAGGATTAATCAATCAAGAAACATTTATTATGTACCTACTATTTTTCAGGGCTTCAAAGAAACTGAGTTTGGAAATGTTGGGGACAGGGAACAGTATGAAAGCTTTTGGCTGAGAGTGTCTGGAGAATGATGTGTAACTGGCCAGAAAAGATACTCTCCAGCAAGATTGCAAGGGGCTTTAAAGGCCAAACAGAGCAGTTTTTATTACTAAAGGATCTCGAGCTGAGGAGTATTGCTACACTCCAGTTAAGAGGTCCTGAGGCTTTGGACATGGTGGGAGTAAAGGGAAGAGAACAGGTAGAAGATACATGAAGGAGACAGAACAGACAAAACCTGGCAAAATCACGTCCCCAGTCATTCTACTGAAACTGCTCTCTGAGAAGTAATCAATAAAGTCAATGGCTTTTATTTAGTCTCTCAAATTCACTGCCCAAACTGAGCTTATCTTTCTAGGTAAACCAGGTCTTTCTTGTGACTTAACTATTTCTGTGGCACAACCATTCAATATTTTTGTGTTTAGAACTTCAGGGAGGGATGGGGACAGTTAGGTCGCAGTGGGTAGAGCTCCAGCCTTGGAGTCAGGAAGACCTGAGTTCAAATCCGACCTCAGACACATAACACTCACTATCTGTGTGACTCTGGGCAAGTCACTTAACCCCAATTGCCTCACAAAAAACAGCAACAACAACAAAAACCAAAACACATAAAAACAGTAGAACTTCGGGGCTCTCTTTGACTCTTTCCTATCCTTTAATTCACATACTGAGTCATTGACTAGGACCTTTTGATTACATCTTGGCTACATCTTTTAAATCCACTTACTTTCTACTCACTTAACCATCATAGGCTTCAGTTTTCTCACTTGTAAAATGAGGGGGTTAGATTAAAGTTCCTTCCAAATCTAAGTGCTATATAATTCTGCACAGATTATAAAGTGTTGACTTTTTATGTGACAAAACCCATGACAGTTTATCAAACTTCTTTTTAGAAGTCTTCGTGGTACAGTCACTAGATGTCACTATCCTGCCATGTAAAAGCCTAACTATTGCTGCAAAAGATGATAGTTATCCCTTCTGCATTTCGACTTTCCCCACTGTAGTTTCCATATATCATGGGATATATCAACATAAGAAATAAAATGGGAATTTTTTGTCAGTTTTGTGAAAGTTGCAGATGACACAGAGCCTACAGCGAATTACTTAACTAAAATTTTACGAAAAGGTACTGTAAATACCATATAAAAGAAAAAATTCAGACTTCTTCTCTGATATGAAGGGAGGGCCACAAAATTTTACGAAGATTTTCAGATCAATGTGGAAGGGATAATTGTACTAGGCTTAGTGTTGAGGATATCTTACCAACAACAGCTGGAAGATGTGGAGTTTTTTTTACGGCACAATGTATTTACCATTCATGAGATTTTTTTTTTAAGATGACAAGTTCTCAGGTAACATTTTACTTCTTTTCTGTTTAAGTGGGAAGATGTAATTATACAGTCATAAATACTGAGAAAGCTGAGAGACTTGACGGGTTATCTAAGTATCCAACTCCTTTATTTTCGTTTTATCCTACTTATTTTGATTTTTTTGTTTTTTAATATCAACCTCGTTTCCAAATATATTCCTTTGCCTTCTATTACTCAGAGATCCATTTTCTTTAACAAAGATTTAAAAGAGAGAAAAAAAAGCAATGTAGCCAACGTATCAAACCATTTCCCATCCCTTGTCTACCACCTCTGTAAGGAGGTAAAGGACATATATGTTCTCCTATCTTCTCTGGGACTAAGATTGCTCACAATAATTACTAAATATTCAGTGTTGGTTTTCTTCCCATTCATGTTGTGCATATTATTCTTCTGGCTCTTCTTATATCACTGTGCAGCAGTTCATATGTCTTTCCATGCTTCTCAGAATTCATCATATTTGTGCTTTTGTACAGTTCTTTGTAGTTGAGTCATTTCTGACTCACCATGAACCCATTTGGGGTTTTCTTGGCAAAGATACTGGGGTGGTTTGCTCATTTTACAGATGAGGAAACTGAGGCAAACAGGGTTAAGTGACTTGCCCAGGGTCACACAGTTAATAAGTGTTTGAGGCCAGATTTGAACTCTCTCAGAAGAGTCTTTCTCATTCCAGGCCCAGTGTCCTATCCACTGGGCCACCTAGCTGTCCCTTTCTTATGGTATAATAATATTCCATTTGACTATTGTATCATACTTTATTTAGTGATTCCCCAGCTAATGGATATCTACTTTTTCCAGATTTTTGCTATCACAACAAATGTTGCTATGAATATTTTGGTGTACTTGGGATCTTTCTTTTTGTCTTTCTTATCATTTAGGTATATGACTAATAGTACAATCTCTGGGTCAGGGAGTATGGACATGTAGTCACTTCATTGGGTTTTTTTTGCTCATTTTTGGTGAGACAATCAGGGTTAAGTGACTTGCCCAGGGTCACACAGCTAGTGTCAAATCTCTGAGGCTGGATTTGAACTCAGGTCCTCCTGACTCCAAGGCCAGAGCTCTATCCACCGCGCCACCTAGCTGCACCTAGTCACTTTTTAAAAAAGCATTCCAAATTGTTTTCTAGAATATTTAGACCAATTTATAGCTCTGCCAATAGGGTTTTGGTGTGCTTATTTTCATAGGCACCCCAACAATAACTATTTCTATCTTTTGTCATCTTTGCCAATACATTGAGTATGAGATAAAATCTCAGAGTCATTTTGATTTGTATTTCTCAATTTATTAGTGATTATGAACCACTTTTCATGTTGTTGTTAATAGCTTGCAATTTTTTTTGAAAACTATTCACATCCTTTGGCCATTATTGAAAAATGGTTCTTGGTCTTATATAACTGTGTTAATTATCTGTATCTTGGAGAACAGACCTTTGTCAGAGATTTTACGTGACTTTTTTCCTGCAATCGACACCTAACCTTCTTAACTTAGTTTTATTATAAATTTTGTTTGTGCAAAAGCTTTTCAATTTCATGTAATCAAAATTACCTATATTTATCTTGTGGTTGCCTTGATCTCATTTGGTTAAGAATTCTCCCTCTAGCCTAACTGTGAAAGATATCTGATTCTTTCACGGTTTTTTATGTCAGCTTTTACATTCCAAATGTATATCCACTAGTCTCTAGCCTAACTGTGAAAGATATCTGATTCTTTCACGGTTTTTTATGTCAACTTTTACATTCCAAATGTATATATGCACTTTGAGCTTAGTGTGTGTGGCATTCAAGTTTGTCATCTGTTTCCTCTGTTCCTATTTCTTAGCTTCACAGCACTGCTGGAGAAGGTCATAAAGTTTTTATTTTGACTGAGTCCACTACAAATTCCCACTCACTAACCTCAGCTTGATTTCCAGTACAACAGTTCCCTGTTTTTATCTCCTTCTGACCCCCTGGTGAGTTCCCCACAGTAGCTATTCCAAATACCCTTTTCAGTCTCACACTTTCACTATCTGTCCTCAGGTTCATAACCTTTTTTTGTGCCATGGACCCCTTTGATAATCTGAAGCCTATGGGACCTTTCTTAGAGTGTTTTTATACATAGGATTATGCAGGAAACTCATTATTTTGAAATAGTTATTTAATTTAATTTTTTAAAAAGTGTTTGAGCACCATAAAATGGTGAGCAATTATTAAATTCTATTTTGTATCATAATTGTTTGTATATACATTTCCACAAAAACCAGAAACTCTTGAAGATGGACAAGACCTCAGGGGTTGTATAGTTCAACCCATAAATGAACAGAAATTATCTCTACAAACATTCCCTGTAGTCACCCAGACTCCTCTTGAAGACCTGCAGCAATGGAGAACCTTCATCTCCTGAGGAAGACCATTCCACTTTCAGACAGCTCTAATCCTTAAGGAGTTTTTCCTCATATTGAATTTAAATCTGCTTCTCTGTAACTACTTCTTTTCACTGGGACCATCCAAAACGAGTCTCCCTCAGGTCTTCTCCTCTTCAGGTTGGGTAATTCTAGTTTTTTTTTAATTGCTAGCTAGATTCCTTGTTCCCTCAAGATTCTGGTCACCTTCTTCTGACACACCGTATTTTGTCATTGTCCTTCCCGAAGTGCAGAGTTCAGAACTGAACAGAATATTCCAGCTGTTGTGTGACCAGGGAAGAGTAATTGGATCTGTCACCTCCCTCCCTCTGAATGGATGTCCTTCTTAATATACATGACAGCTTTGTTGGCTGACAAGTCACACAGTTGATTTATGTTGAAGCTGCAGTCCACAAAAGTGCCTAGATCCTTTTCATGAAAATTATTGTCTAGTCTCGCTTCCCACTGAGTATTTGTACCATTGATTTAAAAAAAAAACTTAAGTGCAAGACTTTTCATTGATTCTTATTAAGTATATTTCATCTTATTATTATCTTCATTCTATTTTAGCCTGTCAATGTCTTTGAACCTTGACTCAACATGTTAACTATTGCTCTCATCTTTGCAATGATTGTAGATGTAGTAAAAATGCTTCCATGTAAGTTACTAATTAAAATGTTGAACAGAACTTGGCCAAAGACAGATCTTTGGGGTATTTTACCGAAAAACTCCTTCCATTGCTCTCATCTTTGCAATGATTTTAGATGTAATAAAAATGCTTCCATGTAAGTTACTAATTAAAATGTTGAACAGAACTTGGCCAAAGACAGATCCTTGGGGTATTTTACCAAAAAACTCCTTCCAAATCAAATATTGATCCATTAATGATTATTCTGGGTCTGATCATTTAACATATTCACAATCTAGTCAACCATGTAGCTTACACATCTCCAACTCATCCACAAAGATAGGATAGTATAAAAGGTTTTTTCCAAATATCTTACTAAATTCCAAGCATACTATATTTGCATCATTCTCATGATCTACCAGTATGGTGCCCTATCTAAAAAGAAAGGGGGGGCAGCTAGGTGGTGCAATGGATAGAGGTCAGGAGGACCTGAGTTCAAATCTGGCTTCAGACCAAACACTTGACACTTATAGTGACCCCGGGCAAGTCACTTAACCCCAATTGCCTAAAAAATAAAAAAATAGGACAACAACAACAACAAAAAAGAAAGTGAATTTATTCTGACATAATCTGTTCTTAATCTTTAAAAATTATATTTTTATCATTTTTTAATGAATAAAAATTTATTTTCTTTTCCTTTAACCTCCTCCTCCCACCCCAGGCCCATGGAAAAAGAGGAAAAAAAAATCCTTGTAGGATAGTCAAGCAAAACTAATTCCTACAATGGCCACGTCCAAATACACGTGTCTCAGGCTGCACCCTGAGACTATCACCTCTCTGAGGAGGTTCATAATGTATTTCATCATGAGCCCTCTGGAATCATGGTGGGTCATTGTATTCATTAGAGTTCTTAAGTCTTTCAAAGTTGTTTGTGTTTTCAAGGATGTTATTGTTGTAAAGTATTCTCCTAATTCTGCTCACTTCACATTCTGTTAGTTCATACAAATCTAGGTTTCTCTGAAAGCATCCCTTCATCATTTCTTACTGCAGCACAGTGGTATTCCATTCCATTTATATACTATAATTTGTTCAGCCATTTCCCCAGTGGATTATATCCATTAGTTTCCAGTTTTTTTGCCATCACAAAAAATATTTTTGTACAAACAAGACATTTTCCTCTTTCTTTGATCTTCTTGGAGTATAGTTGACCTAGTTGTGGCATCAGTGGGTCAAAGGTTATTTATAGTTTAGTAACTTTTGAAACATAGTTCCAAATTGCATTCCAGAAAGATTGAACTAATTCACAGCTCCACTCACAGCCCCTTCAACCTTTTTAATTTTCTGTTTTTGTCTTCTGCCAATCTTATGGGTATGAAATGGCACCTCAGAATTGCTTTACTTTACATTTCTCTAATTATTAGTGATTTGGATCATTATTTATTTCATATGGCTTCGGATTAGTTTGGATTTCTTCTTCTGAAAAGTGCCTATTAATGCCCTTTAACCATTTACAAATTGGGAAATAGCTCTTATCAGCTCCCTATATATTTTAGAAATGAGACCTTCATCAGAGATTTTTTTCACCCTAGTTACCCACTTCCCTTTAATTTTAGCTGCATTGGGGGTTTTTGCAGAAAATATTTTTAAAAATTTATACAATTAATATAATTTTTCCCCTGCTTTTTTCTCTTTCCCTTACCCAGAGCCCAATCATGAGTTTTTACTTTCCTTTTAAGTATCTCTTCCACTATCCAGCCTCTATAGTTTGTTTTGCTTATGACTAATCTTTGAAACTACCTTTCCTGTTATGTCCTCTTCTCTCCTTTCCTCTTTTCTTATTGAGTGAAATCTATTTCTGCACCCAACCATGTGTATACACATATATGTATACATAAATATATGTGTGTACATGTATATATATATATATACATACATGCATATATGTAATCTCTTGTGTACCCTGAGTATGAGATAATCCTTCCCTTTCATCTCTTTTCCTCTCTCCAGTGAATACCTTTTCCTCTCCTGCAGAGCCCCAATCATCAAGAGTCACAGAGGGAGTCAAATAAGACAGAGGGCTTGAGAGTGGCTTTGTTATATTTTCATGATTTTAAAAGAAGAAAGGAAAAGGAGAGGAATAGGGTGGAAGAGAGCAACGTGAATTAATCTGGAAAAGGATGGTGGTGCCATATTGTGGACAGCCTTGAATGTCAGACTAAGGCTTTGTACTTGATATGGCAGGCAATAGGTTTTGGTTTTTGTTTTTTTGTGGTGGAAATGTTGTAATGATGTGGAAAGATTCAATTGGCTGCCTACTATCTCTGGGATCAAAGATAAAATCCAATGTTTTACTATTACATCTCTTCATAATCTTCCTACATTTCCTACATTCCCTTCCTACATTTCCAGCCTTCTTACGCTAACCGCCTCCTCCCCTCACCCCTGCCCCAATATACACACTATGTATGTACTTTTCAATACAAAGACACTGCCCCTTACTATTCCTCACACGAGACACTCCATCTGCCAACTCTTTGAATTTATACTGGCTGCCCCCCCGTGCCTGGAACTCTTTACTCCTTATCTCCATCTCTTGGCTTACTTGACTTACTTCAGGTCTCAGCTAAAATCTCCATAAGAAGCTTTTTCTGATCTCTCTCTCTCTCTCTCTCGTTTTAAGGCAACTGGGGTTAAGTGACTTGCCTAGGGTCACACAGTTAGTAAGTGTCAAGCATTTGGTTTGAGGCTGGATTTGAACTCAGGTCCTCCTGACTCCAGGGCCTGTGCTCTATCCACTGTGCCACCTGGCTGCCCCTCTGATCTCTTTTAATGCTAGTGCCTTCCTTCTGTTGATTTTCTCCAATTTGTCCTGTATTTATATTGTTTTTATGTGGTTGTTTGCATGTTGTCTCCTCCATTAGACTGTGAGCAGCTTGAGAGCAGGGACTGCTTTTTGCCTTTCTTTGTATCCAGCTCTTAGTGCCTGGCACAAAGTATGTGCTTAGTAAACACTGGTTGACTTGTCTTGAGTGTGAAGGCATGGCTCAGTGGGAACATAAAGTATAAGTGGTAAAACTTGGTTAGGTTATTGTAGTAGGCCAGAAGGATAGTAATGAGGGGCTATACTAAGGTGGTGGCAGTAGAGATTGAGAACAGGGTAGAATCAAATATTTCTCATGTAGAATCACTGAGACTTGGCAATTGGTTGATGTTAACTTTGATTCTTCTCTTTTCTCCACATTCAACATTTCAAACATGGGGTTTTGGGTGAATAATGGTTATAGTGTCAGGTATGAAGGGGTCCCCTGAACTTATATTCTTGAGTTGTTCTATTTTCCAGAGATGAAGTCCCCTGAACTAACATAACAGTGATCTTTTGCAATTGAACTCTGTTAAACTCTGAGTGTCCTTGAAGCTGAATCAGCTGCAAGCCTGGTTCCAGCCAGCCTAACTCAGACTGATAAACCATTTGTGCAGCTGGGACTTTTTGGATAAGCAAGACCATACTACCTTCATGGTCTAACAGGTTCCCCATCCCTGGTAGCAGTTCCCGGGGGGGGCCCAGCCATGCTTCACTTTTCTCATGACTCATCTCTAAGGAATTTCCCTCTTTTCCTCTCCTCCTCTTACAACTTCCCATCCTTGCCACAACATAAAAAACCCAAGGCTCTGTCTGTATTGTGATTTCCTATGTATTTAGTATAAGGAGTTCCCACATACATGTGCCTTTCTCTTTTAATAAATCAAGTTACTACTTATGTCTTGAGGAGTTGTGATTTTTGGTTAACACAGGAATAAAGAAATCGATGCAGTATAGTAGAAACAACACCGAACTTGGAATCAGACCACTTACCTGTCTTTGAGCCAGGGCTCTGGTTATTATTAGCTTTGTGACTTCAAGTCCACTCACATATTTGAGCTTCATTATCTCACACGGTTGCTCAGAGAAGTCTTTTATAAACCTTTACAACCAAAATGAGAAATTATTTCACCTGGGATTTGGGCTTACTGGTACAAGAGAGGTGGTGGGGTTCATGGTTGACACAAAGGAGTAATAGAGTAGGGAGAGAAGTCATCTACATAGAGGGTAGTTCCAAGGGAAGGAGGGTTGAAAGCAGTGCCAATAATCCAGTCTCTTTTGAGGGAGTGTACTAGAAAAATGGTGCCATGTGTGAGAATTGTCTAGCTATTGAGTGGGGATGGGGTGGGGTGGGGTGGAGCCAGACAATGGAGCAGGATTATGTTAGTGCCAAGGAGACACTAGGGGAACTAGCAGGTTTGCCTTGTGCAGTAGAAGACCACAGAATGGTCTGATAGTGGTATGGGGACAACCAGATGTTGTCTCAGTGTTGATATTCTTCTGACAGTATCCTCATGGCCCTATCCTAGTTACAGTTCTATAAATCTTTATGCTATCTATTAATGTGAGTAGTTAGTAAGTCAGAAGAAACAAGTTTTAAAAGGAAAAGTTCAGTTGGACATGATGAATTTGAGGTTTGGGATAGAAATATCCAGTAGACAGCTGAAAATGTTAAATCAGGACCTTGGGAGAAGAGTCATACAAATATAGAAGTCATTTTAGCCAGTACAATTGCTTTTCTTTTAAGGCATATTTATGCCACAAATATAGTTTTAAATGGTCAGGTCTAATTATTCTCTAAGGTTTTGTGACACTGTGCTTTTAAAATGAATGAAAAAGAATTTATTAAGCACTTAATATGTATCATACATACATACCATGAAGGTAGTATGGTCTTGCTTATCTGAAAAATCCCAGCTGTCTTTGGAGATAAAAATACAAAAAGCAAAAATGGTTCCAGCCCTCAAATAACTTACATTTTAATGGGGGAGACCAGATACAAACAGAAGTGGTAATCAACGAGTACACTTTGATACTGAAAGTTGCAGAGTTGGTGAAGAGGCATAGGGTAGTAGATTGATATACCCCACCCAGGAGTAATGGCAGAATTGATTTGATCATTGTTCAAGGTTCCTGAATGGAAAGGGGACAAAGAAAGGGGGGAAATGGCTACCCAGGCTGGGGCCAAGGCAATGGCTGGTTGGTGAGGCTACGGGGGAGATGGCCAGGTTGGAAGCTTAAGCTAATTCAGTGAGATGTGATTGTGTTCAGCCATAAGAAAAAGATATTTATGTAAATATGCCTCAAAAATTGAGAATTTACTTGGTTTTCTAAGACATTGAAAATCAAATAAAGATTTTTTTGATGAGGCCAGCTCACCATAAGAGAGAATATCATTATGAAATTATTCTGACTAGAATAACTCTACACTCAGATGGTGAATTTGCTATTAATCGACTGCACTGATTATGATCAATTAATACCCCTGGACAAATTTTGTGGTAGGTGTTGTTTATTTGTTTGGGGGAGTGGGACAGGAAGAGAAAATGAAAGACGCTTGCCATTATTTTCAGGTGGTATTTATTCCATACATAAATGTTCACAATGAGCATTCTACATTCTATGTTCTGTGTTCCATAAATAAGATCATGTTTGTGGAAGCACTCTGAAAAGAGTATCCCACTTTACACAAATGTTTGTCATTGTCATTACTATTACTATGTAGGTCTGAAAACAGGCTGTGCTTTTTCCCAGTCTGATTTGTGTAAGTCTTGAGAGGGTGATACCACACACTCAGTGCTATTCAGAGAGAAGCCATGACTTAAAAAGAGACCTTGAGACCTGTAGTTAATTCAGAAAGTTTTCATAAAAGGGTCATCAGCACTTCTCAAAAGGTAAGTTATTCTTATGGGATGTCTAGAAGTAGTATGTGTTTTTCAGATTGAAAAAACTGGGAATGATGTAAAAAATGGGAAATGGAAAAAGGAAAGACACCAAAGCCGAGTATAATAATTTCTTACAGAATTTTAACCAATGTCACTCAATTGCTATTAGAAGACTGAAAGAAATCTAAAAACAGCCTTAGTCAACAGATACTTGATATCATGCAGAATGACGGTAGCCAGCAGTAGCGCTGGTTTAGATGATAATAGCAGCTCATTTGTAAAATTTAACAAGTGAAAATAAAACAAAATCTTCCAAAGAAGGATGGTGGAAAATTACAGACAGTGCCACCTTTACCACAATAAAACAGCGAGATGAAATGAAGGGGACAAAAAGTTTGAAAGCTCAGCGAGAGTTACAGCTAAGCAGTCATCCTGAGGGCATTAAGGATAACCCTGAAAAGAGGTCAGTAAAAGATGACAGATAAAAAAAGAGAGATTTTTATAACAAATTCTTTTCACCATGGAGAACAGTAGAGCCATCACAGCTGGCCTCTAACATCACATTCTTGGATTATAGAGGAAGTATAAATAGTACTGAGAAAAAAATAGGAGAGGAAACTGGATGAAACCAAGTGCACAAAAAGAAGATCCATACTGGAATCATTGCAATATGAGGATGCTAAGTTGGATTATCAATATATCTTAAGAAGGGAAGCTATGAAAGATGTGGAAAACATTTCAGATCTTGTTACTACCAAGAAAAGTCAATGGAGAGATCACTAATAAATACCAACTCATCTATGTAAACTTTTATTTTCCTACCTGTAGAAGTTTTTGTGAGGATAAGCTACACATACGTCACAGGCATCATGTTGAGGGTATTGGTAGGGAACAGGTTTTTGAAAGCAATATTTCACTGTACATTAATTATATCGTTGTCATGGCACACAAAAATGTAGAAAATACAGAGCATCACTGTGCTGATTGATGACTAGATAAAAGCATCTGATTTGGTAAAAGAAATGTTGCCTTTAGAGGCTCTCCTACAGTGAGATAGATGACCCCCATGAAATATGTCAAAATCATACGAGTTTCTTTGGAAGATGCAACAGCAGAGATAACCTTGTTAGATGCTCACCTCATCATTAATATCATGGAAATCATACAACAGGAAGACACATGCTTGCAATCACTGTCATAGAGGACATTTAGCACAGCAGCCAAATTAAAGAGGGATTCCTTGAAGATGATGAAATCCTTGAGATGCTGCTGCATCAGGCATTGCCCTGGTTGCAAGAAGCCCTGTAACTGCACAGCCACACAAATGAGATCCACAAACATTTTAAAGCATGGCTCCTTAGCCTTTTGTGTGTCATGGACTCTTTTGGCAGCCTGGTGAAGCCTATGAACCTTTCTAAGAATAATGTTTTTAAATAATTGAAGGGAATACTACGTTTTAATTATGAGTCGGTGGACATAAAGATGTAATTTCACAGACCCCCTAAAATCTATTCACAGAAGTCTTGGGGCCTATAGACCCCAGGTTAAGAACTCCTCCTCTATGAGTTTGGTTTTAATATCCACAAAGGAAAAACCAATAGATAAAAGAATGCCTATGGTCAGACAAGGCCCAAATTGAACAGGAGAAAGAGAACGAACTGGATTATTTTGGAGAAATTATAAAGTTTTATAATGACCCTCAAGCTCCTCCCCAAAATAAATGCCTATCTTTTTAATACCAGCATTCTTACAATGTTGTTGTTTTACTGGGTCATGGAACATTAAAATTTCTAGAGAAATCAATTTGAGAATTGGTAAAAGGGCAAAGGAAAGGCTCATGGTGGATGTGAGCAGGTTGTAATGTGTAATAAACTAGGAATTCTGAAGAAGTGGGGAAAAGGAAGTTATCAATGAAATGCATCAGAGAAAGAAAGAAGATGGGCCGGTCGTGTGCTAAAATGGAGGCTAACCAATCGTCTATTACATGCTTCACAGTGTTAGGAGATGAAGTAGGCCCACAGCATTTAGCAGACTCCCTGGGCAAGTGTCATATAGGATAGGCAGGCAAGACTGTGGCCTATAAGATTGTAAGGAATACCCACACAGTAGGTCAGAAATTCAATGAGTATTGAAGATTTGGGTAACCATGTTAAAAGACATATTGGTTAGGGATTAAGACCTAGTTCTAAAACAGATTGTAAAACTGCGGTATTAGATATCCTTTAAGTACAAACAATGCTATAACCACTTAGGACAACTTCCAAAGACAGTAATCAATCAGCTTTGGCCAGTAGATTGCACCTCTTCATCAGGAAGAAAAATGAAGACGCTGTAAATATAGCTAATGTCCAATTTATCACCTCTGGGGCAGCTAGGTGGTGCAGTGGATCAAGCACCAGCCCTGAAGTCAGGAGGACCTGAGTTCAAATCCGGCATCAGACCAAACACTTGACACTTACTAGCTATGTGACCCTGGGCAAGTCACTTAACCCCAGTCGCCTAAAAAAAAGAAAATTATCATCTCTAACTCTAAAAAAATGCTGCTTTTCAAATGTTGTGGATAGCATTGAAGATGTTGTGGATGGCAAGGAAGATCATGACGAAAAAGATGAAAGTGATGAAGGTAAAAGAACACTGAGGATAAAAATGAATGAAGCATCATTATTTGAATGGAAAGAACAAACTTTTACAGCATTTTCAAATGGTAATTTCATTAAATGATTTTTCAACATATATAGATATTTTTCTGACAAAGAGATCAGGGTAGTGGAAAGAATACTGGATTTTGAAGCCAGATGACCTGATTGTTCTTGTTCAGTCATTTCAGTTGTGTTTGACTCTTCATGAGACCATTTGGGGTTTTCTTGGCAAAGATACTGGAGTGGCTTGCCATTTCCTTCTGCAGGTCATTTGACAGACGAGGAAACCGAGGCAAACAGGGCTAAGTGACTTGCCCAGGGTCACACACAGCTAGTAAGTGTCTGAGGCCAGATTTGAACTTGGGAAGAGGAGTCTTTTTGACTCTAGACCTGGTGCTCTATCCATTGTGCCACCAAGCTTCCCAAGAGGGCCTGGTAGCTTTGGGCAAATCATTTCCCCTTTCTAGGGGTGTCCTCATCTATAAAATGGGAGAGTTGTACTAAATGGTCCCTTCCAGTCTAAATCCTGCTGGGTCTGGAGACAAAAAGATTCATCTTCCTGAGTTCAAATATGGCATGAGACATTAGCTGTGTGGCCCTGGGCAAGTCATTTAACCTAGCCTCAGTTTCCTCATCTGTAAAATGTGCTGGAGAAGGGAATGTCAAGTCACTAGTATCTTTGCCAAGAAAACCCCAAATGGGGTCACAAAGAGTCAGATATAACTGGAACGACTGAGCAACCAAAAACATTGCATATGTTGGGATGCATGCTCAAGATATATCGATGGGGTGTGTGACCAAAAGAGGTTTGACAACACTGCTCCAGAGAAACATTTGCAGAACTGCCCAGACCAAGGGCATCTGTAATAGGCCTACAGCACGCAGAAGCACTCACTTCTCACTTATTTGTGTGATTCAGTAGTATTTCCAGAGGACATACATATCTTCTTGGCCCCATGTTTCAAGAGCAATGTCTTATTTCAGAGCTCTTGGTAGAGCAGAGATTCTGAGTCAGGATACTGCTTATCTGAGTCTATGGATCACCAGAAAGAGCTTCAGAATTGTCCTTGTCAGGTTGATCAGTGGGGAAAGGTCTAGTGTCCTAATACAGTTCTGAAGTGCCTTCTGTTGCTACTTTATAAGTAAAGTATCCAGGGAAAAGCCAACTACAAACTACAACATTAGGACCAGCCGTGGACTAGAAGCAGGCAGGTAAATGAGCAAGGTGAACATACATTTAGGGATCAGGGGAGCCTCAGAAGCCAGGTGTCAGACAGATAGTAAGGAGCCTCCCACATGCTGAGAACTGTCTGAGGTCAAATAGCTTTGGGCTCAGTTCTTAAGCTCTTTATTTGCTGCTAATATCTGTTATACAAAGTCCTGGTGGTCCCTTTTTCTTTCCTGGATTACTGATCCTTTCTGTCTATTTTGATCCAAACTTTTCCCGATAATACTTGCAGACAGCGTGGTTCCAAAATTTCTGCCAGTATCTATGAGCTTGTGTTTCCTCATATGTTAAGTGAGGGTGTTGGATTTGGAAGTCCCTTCCAGCTCTAAATCTGTGATCCCAGGAGTTTCTGTTTGCCTGATGCCGAGATGCTGTGCTTACTTGTACCTAGGTAATTCACCAGGTTGGGAACCCAAACTGGGTTCTGACTTGTGGCTTTTCCTGACCCTGAAGCTTATGTGCTCCTTACCTCACACTGACTCCCTGGCACTGACCTTGCCGTAGCTTCCCCAGGCAGGGCTACACCTCTTTATTCATGCAGCCTTCTATGACATACATACCCTGGCATGACAATGAGTAACAATTTTGATGTCCCACTCTGCTAAAATGAAACTCTTGTAAATGACTTCTACCTATAGACAGACGGATCTTAGTTCCTCCTGTGAAATTGTTCCTACTACAGCAGACACATTCAGGCAAATGTAATTTATTAGGTGAGATGCTATGTAATAACTGAATTTTTGTTTCGTTGAACAAAGTTCAAATTAAAATTCAGCTAATGGTTATTAACTACCATGTATAAGGCATTGTGTTGAACTGAGGATACAATACAATAGAACAACAAATGATGCTGTTCCTCCAGGAAAGATGTTACACTGGGATAGCTGTAATGTCCCTAGATTGGTATGACATACCGGCACAGAGTAACTGGGAGGAAGTGGGGGGAAGGGAGCCCCAAATCCCAACATATTTGATGATGAAGAGAACAATTTCAGTAGAAGATGATGAGGGCTGCGCAAAAGAGGTGGCCGCCCATCGGCCGAGCCTTGAAGAAAGATAAAGATTCTGGAAGACAGAGTTAAGAAAGTTCATTCTAATTGTGGGACATGCTCTGCCTGAATACAAGGAGGCCCAAAGATGAAATGTCGAGTTGGAGGCCAGTGAATAGTCCACTTTTCTGAAGTGGAATGCATGAAGAGAAGTCATATGGAATAAGCCTAGCAAGGCAGGCTGCAGCCAGATTGTAGAAGGCCTCAAATGTCAGGCTAAGAAGTTTATATTTTAATGTTTAAAAAGCTCAAGAGACATAGTTTCTGGGTAATTAATCATTTTATTAATAGTGCTAGCATGTTATTAATAAAAGAGGTCAGTGGTACTCTCAAATGCCAAAAACCCTCATGGCAGTGGGCTTACGGTTCATATGCTCTTGTAAGAGTGGGTGCTCCTGAGGGTGACAATCAACTCTAATTGGTTAACAATTAATGAGAAAATTATATTATAATGAGACGTGGGCTCATTCTAAGGAGGTCTTAGGGGTATGTGACTTGATCACCAAATCTTAGTCAAAGAGACTTATTGGTATACATATCAAAGAGGGAATCCACTTCTACCCTAGACCAGTCTGGCCAAACACAATGAAGAGGAATTCACCAATTCTTTTATCCTAGTTGGGTAAGTTTTTCCCAAGATTTCCTATAGTGGTTGATTTCAGATAAGGAAGTGGAAAATCCTTTAATCCTAATTTAATAATTGGCTATTAATATGAGAAAGAAATAATCATTTTTCTCAATATTTTTTTAGGGGTAGTAAGGAAATGGAAACCTTCCACTGAAGGTTTGTGAGCCGAGGACTGATCTCGGACTCATGACTCGCAACATTATTTGGTGGCCTGCAAGGAAAGGTGGTTTGGAGAGGGAAGAAACTGGAGGTAATAAGACCAAACAGGAGCCTATTGCAGCAGTCTAAGCAACAGATGATGAGGTCCTGAACTAGGGTGGTGGTCACATGGGACAGATGTGAGAGATATTGTGGAGGCACAATCAACAGGACTTAGTAACCAGATATAGTGATAGAATGACAGAGAAGGAAAAGTCAAAGAAATATGAATTTCAAGTTTTGACCCTGGGTGACTTGGAATAGAAATCAGAAAGTTTTGGGGAAGAGCAAGTTTGGGGTAGTTTTTTGGACATATGTTGAATGACCACAATTTTTGGTTATGTTGAATTAGAGGTGTTACTGTTAGGATATGCAGGTTGAAGATGTCTAGCAGGCAGATAAAAATGCGAGAAAGGAATTCAGGTGAGAAGATTCAGTCAATCAACAAACATTAACATTCCAGTTGGAGGGAACTGATGTACAAATTCTAAGTACAAATTGAAGTATACTTTTTAATTTTATTTATTTTTCTTGTTTTATGTGTGTGTTTTCTTTTGTAACATGACAGTATGGAAATATGTTTTGCATTACTCCACATGTATAATTGATATATTGCTTGCCTTTTCAAGAAGTGCAGGAAGGATAGGAGAAAGGGAGAGAATTTAGAAATCAAAATTTTAAAAAATAAGTGTCAAAAAAAGTTTTACATGTAATTGGGAAATATTTGATGAAATACAAATATATTAAAAAAAAGATCAGAGTTGAATATATAGATTTGGGAAGCATCTGCATAGAGGTATAATATCCATATATCTATTGTATCTTAGAAAAAAGTCTGAACAGAGCCTTGAGGGATACCTACCCTGAGGAGTAGTCAGACAGGCAAAAACGAATGAGAATTGTTTGCTCATTTTTGCAGTGTAAGAGAGAAACCGTAAGAGCCAAAGTATTTAGAGTGAGGAGGTGCCTTACATCCTGTCTAGTTGAACCTCTTCGTTCTCTAGATGAGGAAAGTGAGTCCAGGAGAGGGTAAATGACTTGTTTTAAAAATCACAAAGCGAGAAAGTGGAAACCCAGAATTTGAACCTAGGCTCATGAACCCAAACTTAGCATTCTTCTAGTAATTAAAAAGAAAACATCTAAGGACAAGGAAGTCCCTTCTGGCTTGGTGTTGAGTATATGTTCTAGTTCCTTTTTTTAAAAACAGTTTTGTTTTCTTTTCCTTTTAAATCTTCCTAGCAAACACATTATGGAAGCCCAAAGTGAAGACCCCCAAGCACCTACTCAGGTAAAGTTGATTATGTTTTACAAAACTGTTTCAATCATCAGACAGAAGGTTCATTCATAATGTTTTAGAAAATTTCATATAAAGTCTAAACACTTATCAGATTTTTAGTGGTTGGTTGTTCAAGTATGAGAGACGCTTTGGGTGAATGAGCAGAGGTTGACTGTGGCCATATAGAGGTGCTTAAAGGGGAAGAGTGGAACAAAGTAATTACAGGATCAAAATAGGTTTGGGTAAAAGCTTAAAGAAGTGGCATTTGGGAGGGCTGGCCCCATTGGCTTAGAGATGAGTGAGTAGTGTGGTATAAGTGGAACAAGGCTGAGAACCTCATTACTTAGTGGCCCACCCTCTGATGATGACCCTCTCTAACCTTACCAAGGCAATGACATCTAGACTGTGTGTCCATGGACTGCACTCAAATGCTTTTACCACTTTTTGGGGCATTCTAGAGTTTCATCTGCCACATAACCCAGGCTGTGTCTTTAGATGTACGCTTTCCCAAGTAATATGTAAGCTCCTTCAGAATAGGGGTGGTTTCATTTTTGTCTGTTTCCCCAGCACCACGAACAATGATGCCTGGCACAGTGGAGGTACTAGTAAATATTTATTGAATTGGAGTGAGAGGACTTGGGTTCAAATCCCAGCTCTGTTGCCCTACTATGTGACCCTATGTGACTCCTTGACTTAACCTCGCAGAGTGTCCCTTTCCTCCTCTGTAAAATGAAGTGGTTGGACTAGATTATATCTAGGTCCTTTTTTAGCTCTTAATTATATGTTATAAGAATAACTACCCTTAGAAGGAAGTTCAAAAGGGGGCACAGACCAACAGGGGCTTTTGTTAGTGATGTGTCAAATTAAATGCACAGCTATTCTTTTACAAAAGTTGTTGCATTGTGTTGTGTTTGGTTTGTCCTTCATTCTTGAAGAGGACCATGACATCAGGAAGGTGATGCCACGACTTGCAAGTGAATTGGATTTAAGTGAGGGAGGGCTATGCAAGGGCACCAGCCTCACGTTCTTCTCCTGAACATAAAAGAAGTTCACAATTTTATATAGTCTTTTTCTCTTCTCTTGTATTTTGAAATGTCCGTGTTTGTTGATATTTATTTCCATAATTTAAAAGAAAATTAAAAATTTAAAAATAGCATAGTTAACCTTCCCCAGAAAAGATGTGAAAAGGTACTTGCCTCTTTTTTTGTTTTCTTTTTTTGGCTGGGCAATGGGGTTAAGTGACTTGCCCAGGGTCATACAACTAGTAAGTGTCAAGTGTCTGAGGCTGGATTTGAACACAGGTCCTCCTGACTCCGGCCAGCGCTGGTGCTCTATCCACTGCATCATGTAGCTGCCCTGTTTTAGTTACATTTCTCTCAATAATTGAAATTTTTTTTAAAATGTGGTGGTTTATCACCTGCATTCTGTTATTTGAAAGCTATTCATATTCCTTGACTTTATCAATTGGACATAAACATGGTCATAAATTTGTGTCAGTTTTCTGTAGCTTTTGTACATCAGACTTTTATCAGATGTTTGATATAAAGATTTCACGATCCATAACTTTATTTTAGTTACATTGGCTGTGTCTGTGCAAAAGCCATTATTTTATACAGCTGAAATTGTCCAATTTATCTTTTATAGCCTTTTATTCCTTGTCTGGTTATGAATATTTGAGAAGGAATTTTGATCATGTACCTGTTATAAAGACCCATGAAATCTACATAAATGTACATTTAACTGTCATACAACTTGTATTTATATAATTCTCTGAATCAAGGTGAACTAAAAACACTACTGTAACTCCTTTGAGTGCCACTTCATTCACAGTTTGCAAACTGATACACTACATAAATGTATTCATATTATCATTGTTATCAATGAAGACACCATAAGATATTAGTCTCCATTTGATCCCCATTTTAGGGGGGAAGGCAATTGGTGTTAAGTGACTTGCCCAGGGTCATTCAGCTAATAAGTGTCTGAGGCTGGCTTTCAACTCAGGTCCTCTTGACTCCAGGTTTTTTGTTGTTGTTGTTGTTGTTTGGGTTTTTTTCATATGCTACCTAACTGCCCATTCTTGATGGTAATAATAAAGGGTTCTGATTTTTTAGAAATATGTGGTAATTTCTTGAGTTCAGAAAACATTTATCAAAAATATACTTCTGATAAGATTTCATTATTTGCTTTAGGAACTTGAAGACGAAAAAATTGAAGAAACCATTCTTTTGGAAGAATCAAAGAAAACTAAGATATTTAAATTATGGCCACCCAGAGGGCAATTCAACAAAATAGTAACAAATGGTATGTAAGATCAAGTTAGAAGGGAAGGGGGAAATTATTTTTTTTCCTTTAAATTTCTTTTTAAATTAATTACTTTTAGTTTTCAACATTCACTTCCATAAGCTTTTGAGTTTTAAATTTCCTCCCCTTCACTCTCCTCCCTCCTCCCCAAGATGGCATGTAATCTGATATAGGCTCTACATATATATTCCTATTAAACATATTTTCACATTAGTCATGTTGTAAAGAAGAATTGGAATCAATAGGAGGAACCACAAGAAAGAAGAAACAAAACACAACAGAAGAAAAAAAGAAGAGCAAATAGTATGCTTCGATGTGCATTCCAACACCATAGTTGTTTCTCTGGATATGAGACTTTTGGAGATGTCTTAGATCGTTGCATTGCTGAGAAAGGCTAAGTCTATCAAAGTTAGTCATCGCACAACGTGGCTGTTACTGTGTACAACATTCTCCTGGTTCTGCTCACTTCACTCAACATCAGTCTATACAAATCTTTCCAGGTTTTTCTGAAGTCCTCCTGCTCATCATTTCTTATAGCACCATAGTATTCGATTACATTCATATACCACAACTTGCTCAACCATTCCCCAATTGAAAGGCATCCTCTCATTTTCCAATTCTTTGCCACCACAGAAAAACTGCTATGAATATTTTTGTACATGTGGGTCTGTTTCCCATTTTTATGATCTCTTTGGGATACAGCCCTAGAAGTGCAATTGCTGGGTCAAACGGTATGCACATTTTTACAGCCTTTTGGGCATAGTTCCAAATTGTTCTCCAAAATGGTTGGATCAGTTCACAACTCTACCAACAATGCATTAATGGGGAACGGGGAAATTCTAAGTAGAATACTCACAACTCACTTTTGTAAGGTGCTTTAAGGGTTAAAAAGAATTTTGCTCACAGCAGCTTTTCATTATTGTTAGGAATAGGTTAGGAAACCAGAGCTTAAATAGCTTAGTTAAAAAAAAAAACACAAGCCACACACACACATATCACAAAGCCATTGCCTCATTCACTCATTATTATTCAGATCCTATGATATGACTGATACTTGGTGTAGGCATCATTGTGAATAAACAACTAGAACATTTCCCCCAACCAGCTGAGACAGTAGTGTTACTTTTTGGTTATTGGAAAGGATGTTGAAATAAACAAGTACTTGTCTCTTGTAGATCTATATTTTAATCTTCCCTGGATGTTTTCATGTTGATTTTTTTTCTTAGACTCAGAAATTATTTGGACTAGATAGCTGCTAAGGTCCCTTCCAACTCTTTTAAGTTTTGTGATTCTATGAAATATTTTCTTTTCAAATATACCCTTTTAAAAATTAATTTATTTTGATTTATCAACAATCACTTCCATATGCTTTTGAGTTTAAAATTTTTCTCCCCCTCCCTCCCCACTTTCCTCCCCAAGACGGCACATAATCTAGTATAGGCTATACATATGCATTCCTATTAAACATATCAAATATACTTTTGACATCTACATTAAATTAAAAAAAACTTAAACATCAAAAAGAAAGCATCTGTTTATATACACCAGGACATAAAAAGAGAATTGTATATGAAACCATGAATCTCTATTTCATGCAACTTTTTAGTAACTATCTAATAATTCTACATGTAACTTTTAGAACTGTCTTACTTCCCTGTGTTTCCTTCTGAATTTCCTTCTGCCATTCCTGTCTGTGCTGTGTGTGTGTGTGTGTGTGTGTGTGTGTGTGTGTGTGTGTATTTCCATGGCCCTCTTTCTTTTTTTTTTTTGGCATCACTATTGCTAATCTCCTCTTGCCTCTGATTTGAAGACTAATAGAAAGGAGAAAAAAAACCCTAATAAGAAATAAGCATAGTCAAGAAGAAGAATCTATATATGTAGTAGGTGTGCCTCAAAATGTGTATCTTTCTGCACTTTGAGTCCATCAGCTCTGTCAAGAGGTGGGGTGATAGACTTCCTCAGAGTTCCTCTAGAAATGTGGCTGATCCTCGCAATGGTTACAGTTCTTAAGTCTTTCAAAGCTGTTCGTTCTTCTGTGCGATGTTGTCCTTTAAAAAAATGGTTCTTCCTGTGCTGCGTCAGTTCACACTTTGAATTCTCTTGAATTCCATCTTCTTCCATTATTTCTTACAGCTCAGTAATATCCCATTTCATTCATACATCCCAATTTATTCAGCTATTCCCTAACTGGTGAGCATGCCCTTAAATTCTAGTTCTATCCTTTCATTTTTCCATTTTGATTCCCCCATTCAGGATGAGGAAGTTTATTTTACTTGTGTAACCCTTGTCTTCAAGGGCTAAGTGTATGGGACTCTCCTCATCAGTGGAGATTGATTACTCAATGTCCTGAGCATGTGTGAGAGGCTGGAAGAATTGGTGAGAGCAAGAGAGAAGAGAGATCTTGGCTCTTCTGGCTCCAGCTTTGAGAGGAAAGATACACAATGCAACTTCTCCTCAGGTCACGGAAGGGAAGAGACTCTGGGGAGACGCCAGTGTGAGAGGAACTGGCATTCTCTATCATTT
The DNA here is from genome assembly GCF_003287225.1 of Phascolarctos cinereus. Lineage (NCBI taxonomy): Eukaryota > Metazoa > Chordata > Mammalia > Diprotodontia > Phascolarctidae > Phascolarctos > Phascolarctos cinereus. The sequence continues at coordinate 42,156,251 of NW_027556402.1, read as the reverse complement.
CCCCATCTCCAGCTTATTACACTAGAGACTTCAGGGAAATTTCCCTTTGGCTGAAATCTGGGATTCTCTGTCTTGGTTGAGCTGTACATCACTTCACCCCCAACAGGAGAGCTCTTTTACTTTGTATTGTCTAGAATATATTCTTCTACGTATGCTTTCTCTGATTTCTGTTTGTTTGGGTTTTTTTAAATCAGCTTGGGTAAACAGGTTTATTTGCTATGTGTGTGGCATTTGGTTGGAAGAGAGTCAAGCCTTGAATATAAAGTTTCGAGTACTTCTTCCCTACTAACAAATAATCAGGGCAGCTAGGTGGAGCAGTGGATACAGCACCAGCCCTGAAGTCAGGAGGACCTGAGTTCAAATCCAGCCTCAGACTAAATACTTGACACTAGCTGTGTGACCCTGGGCAAGTCACTTAACCTCAATTGCCTTAAAAAAAATAATGATCAGAAGTTGAACTTGAACCTAAAAATCACATCCTCTAGACTAATAATATTTAAGGGGGCAGATAGATATAATTTTGGCCTGGTACCCCCTCTCTCTAAGGAGAGCAGAGTGGCCAGCCTCTGGCCCCAACCTCCCGTTTCCTATCCAAGGAAATCAAAATTTCCCTAAGAGAAGGGTAGAAAGGAAATGCTAGAGACGTTTATTTTTACCTCCCTGTGATCCACACCCACAACACCCCTTGCCACATTTGCTCTCTTCCCACTATCATCATCCCTCTTACCATTACCCCCATCTCCAACTGTTGGCCTGTTGGGTTTGTATAGTTTAACAACCAACTCGTATGTGAGTGTGTCTCAATTATATAAAATAATATGCCTACACTAGCTGTGAATATATAAATGATTGCAAATCAGCTTACTTCTGCTTACTCTTAACACTCATCATAGAATTACATTCATTTATTTATTTTTGGCTAGGCATTGGGGTTAAGTGACTTGCCCGGGGTCACACAGCTAGTAAGTGTTATGGATGCGAGACCAGATTTGAACTCGGGGCCTCCTGAATCCAGGGCCAATGCTCTATCCACTGTGCCATCACAGAATTTTATTTGAATATCTCATTATTTCCACAGTATCTATCCAGTTTATACACTGCCACCACTGAAGTTCAGAACCTTAGAATCTCCTACCTGGACTACTGCAATAATCTCCTAATTTATAATCTCTCCCCTCTCCTAAATGTCCTTCAAAAAGACGCTGGGTTAATATTTCCATGAAACAGCTCTGATCAGTTCCCTCCTAATCAAAAATCGTCCCCGTTATGATCTTTCTTCATTATCCGGAGTAAGGACTCTGCAGTCTATGGCCCCCTGGAATGTCCTCCCTCTGAGATCTGTAATCATTGCTAGCTCATCCACCCCGTCCAGGGCACTGTGAACTTTCAGCCAACCTTGAACATCAGGGTCAGAGTACTACAGGCTTCAGGGGTCAGTGGAGTGTTCCTAGGCAGAGCTCTGGCAGGCTTTTCATCTGTTCTTCTGTTATGCTGGTTTCCCAGAAAGGATCCCAATGCCTGCACACTTACTTCTTTGCATGCAAATCCTGGGCTGGAACAAAGCGTTGTTTCTCTTTGGATTTCTTGAACGTGATTTGAACTGGTGCTTTCTTTTTTAGATCTTTGCTGGAGTATTTGGGTGAGATCAGGGCTCCTCTACAACCTTTTACATCACTTTCCTAACTGGAAGCCCTGCCTCTATGGCTTTAAACAGACTATAATATACTTGTACATAGGTGTTCCTATGCAAAGCCTTTTGAGATTCCCCTCAAATGTTAGTGCAGTGTTAAGGGCAGCTAGGTGGCATAGTGGATAGAATGCTGGCCCTGGAGTCAGGAATATTCGTCTTCCTGAGTTCAAATCTGTCCTCAGATTTGACCCCAGGCAAGTCATTTAGCCCTGTTCGCCTCAGTTTCTTCATCTGTCAAATGAGCTGGAGAAGGAAACGGCAAACTACTCCAATATCTTTGCCAAGAAAAAGAGTCAGGAAAAATGGGACATGACTGAAAACGTCTCAACAACAGTGGCAGATATTGGTGCCCTCGCTCTCTTGAAATACTCCAGTACTGGTTGTCCCCTACCCCTTGCCCCCAAGAATTCTGAGCTCACACACACACACACTGAACCCCATTCTAGAGACTTCACCTCAAGAACCAATTCAAACAATCAGTCAAGAAACAAAGTGCCTACTATGTGTCAGGTACTATGCTAAGCTCTGGGGGTACAAAAAGAGTCAAAAGACAACATAAAACCAATTAGGTACAAAGCAAACTATCTACCTGATAAAGAGGAAATAATTAACATAGGCAGGCGCTAGAATTAAGGGGCCGTTCCTTAGAAGATGGGATTTCAGCTGAGATTGAAAGGCAACCAGGGAGGTTCAATTTCTTTCTGTGGTTCATTGTCCTCAGATGGATTGATCTAGAAAAGTCTCCACAATAAAACTGGCTCGGATCTAACAGTGTCACCATCCAAATCCTGCACAACCATTCTACCTAGGATAGAGTTGTTGGATATGAAAAAATTCCGTAGAGGATATTTAAGTTGCAAAAGACTCACAAGAGCCAATGAACAAATAATCTTAAAGCGCTCAAATCCACCAGCGGCTTCTCTTCCCCAGCCTCTGCAAAAGGAGTTGAACTGAGGCAGCTAGTGGAGCAAGCCTCTACCATGGCAATGAAGCCCTTCCCGAGTACTACGCTATCTCCCCAAGGTGTACAGCGCCACCTGGTGGTTTAGAAGGTAAACATGCTTTGGTGCTGGCTGAAACGCATCCCTTCTCATCAGATCCTCTAGGTGAGGCCTGCACAACACACGCCCCGCAGGCCACCTGCATCCGGCTAAAGGATTTGGAGCAGCCTGTGAAAAATGCAGGGTTGCCACTGCGCACTCTCTCCTGTTTGTCACTTGACTCACGGCAACCAACCTGGGTCTCTGGTCTAAGCTATCTGCGGCCCGAACCTACCGCTGAGTTGTGCAGGTCTGCTCTAGGACTATCCGTCCCTTTCTCCAAGGAGCAAACTGCATCAGGCAATCAATCTCTCTCAAAATCTCTGTGCCCAGAACCTTGAACTCCAAACTTCTTGAATTTGGGGTCACCCACAAAGCTACTTTCAAAGCTGGGGCTAACTAGGAAATCTGTTTTCTCTTCTAAAAGGCACGATTGCAGGATTCTACTACCTCGAGAATCCAGAATCCTCTCACTTCTCTATGTAGAGGGATAGGGTTCAGGAACAGTGTCTTTGAGCCCCCTCTCTCCAGGTCATATCTAAGCACACGTCTCCCACTGACACAAGCTACTGTTAAAGTCTCCAATGCTTTCTCTGAAGGTTGAGAGAGAGGGTGTAGAAATTTTCCCTCACACCCCTTTGCTGCACTTCAGAACAAGGCAAAAGGCAAAGAATAAGCCCTTGAGAGCTGAGAGACCCCGGAATGAGAAGAATTTGCTTTAATAGAGTACCAGGTAACAAGATTGATCCTCAGTCAGCCAATCATTAGAAGTATCCTGTATTTCATCAGTTGCCTCCAAAAATGGCCTTAAATTTCAACAGTTTGGGATAATTCTTCAGTTTTTATCAGGAATTCACAATGACCCACATTCTAGAATTTCACTTCAGGTGGTACTGGAATTTCCCTAGTCCACTCTACTTTGCATTACTTGTTTCTCTGTAGAGTGGAAGTGTCAGTACTGTTTTGTTGTCAGTTTTCTGTCACTAGCAACTAGTATAGGGCCTTGCACGTGGACAGCACTAAGTTTTTGTTCAAGTAAATTGAATGTTTTCAATATTGTTGTATCCAGATTATGACTAATTTGTATAAAGTGAGTTATGTTCTTACATGGTGAGGTTTTTTTTTTTAGCTAATGTTTTGGGATGAAGTTTACAATTTTTTGTTACGAAAGAATCTGCTTTGAATTAGCCATAATACATTCATTCAAAACTTGACTATTTGAAAATTCTCAGCCTCTCCTAGAGAATCGAAACCTTATTATATAGCTATAGTCTCAAAGAGATCAAAGGAAAAGCACTAACATGTGCAAAAATATTTATAGTGTTTCTTTTTGTGGTGGCAAAGAACTAGAAACTAAGGGAGTGCCCATAAGTTGGGAAATAGTGAACACATTATGAGAATGACGAAAAGGATGCTTTCAGAGAAACTTGAGACTTGTAAGAATTGATGCAGGGTGAAGTTAAGAAGAACAGTATTATAAAGATAAACTGTGAAAGACTTAAGAAGTCCGATCAGTGCATTTAGTGAAACATAATTCCAAAGGATCCATGGTGAAGCATGCACCCCACCTCTTAACAAAGGAGTGTTGGGCTCAGGATGCAGTTTGAGATGCCTGTTTTTTGGACACGGCCAAAGCAGGAATTAGTTTTGGTTTTGCGTAGTTGTTAATAAGGTTTTGCTTTTTGTCTTTTTTGTAATGAGAGGAGTGACAAAATTTTTAATGAAAAAAAATTAAAAGTTAAAAAGAAAGATAAAGCAAGAGCATTTACTTTCGTAGAATTAACTTTAGGTCCCACTAATAAATAAGCTGCACTTATCTTTCTCCATAAGGTAGAAAACAGAGTTTTTATGCACTTTAAACCAAATATTTCCTTTTCTCTTATATCTCTCTTACTGATTTCTTTCCTTCTACTTTCACTCATACTTTTCTGATCTCTTGTGTCCTATTTGCATTTCTTTTTTATGCTTATGGAAATTTATCCAATACAGAGTGTTTCCCCATGAACCCTTTATACTTTGAATACACTGAAGTATAAACTGTTATGGAATCCTTCTGTATCGATGATCATAGATCAGTGGTTCCCATGTTTTTTGTTCCAGGAGCCCCTTTTAACAGCAAGAAAAAATGGTTTGTGAACACTCGTACTAATTGCATATGGACTTCAAAATATTATTTTGGACTTATTTATTTGTTGTTGGTCATTTCAGTGATGTCTGATTCTTCGTGACCCAATTTGGGGTTTTCTTGGCAAAAATACTGAAGTAGTTTGCTATTGTCTTCTATAGCTCATTCTGCAGATGAGGAAACTGAGGCAAAAAGGTTAAATGACTTGCCCAGGGTCACACAGGTAATAAGTGTCTGAAGCGAGATTTGAACTCATGAAGATGAGTCTTCCTGACCTCAAGTCCAGCTCTCCACTGCAGCGCCACCTAGCTGCCCATAAATTTATTCATTCATGCAACAACTACAATGACAACTTTTGCTTTAAAAAGCTCCAAATTAAGATTTACATCATATCTATCTATAAAGATGAAAATTCTAGGTATGATATTATAAAAATCTAATTATGAAATAATTAGGAATATTTGATGTGGAATGACACTCTATAAGAGTCGAAATAAGTGATCCAGCAAGACCATAAATTTTTACTTCATAATAAACCTTTTTATTTTACAAGTCTGATTGAAACATTTTAAATGAAGTAAGCTACGTTTTTCGAGATATTTGACATAATATAATGATATATGTAAACTAATTTTGGTGTTGAATTTTTTATTTGAACAGAAAAATACAGTCAAATCTGTTTCCACATTGAATTTATTCCTGTTTTTTTTTTAATTTAAAACAAGAATAAAATGGAAATAGCCACACACAAATATGTGGTAGAAAATGGTAGAATTTTACAAGCTTTCTTGCTGAGAGATGGACTTTTAAAAAAATATTTAGCTTCTTAACTAATTGAAGAAAATTAATAGCTAGTTACAATATAAGATATTTACTTTTCAACTGGCTAGTGACTAGTACTGTATTAATAAATATACTTAAAGTTCAATTTCCTATATTGCTTCATTTTTAAACAATATTTATATACAAATTAACATTAGCAAGGAAGAAACCTCTTTCTTCTCTTTGTCTTCTCACAAAAACTCTACTGAACAACCAATTGCAAACCAGTTCATCTGGAAATCCACCAGACAGAAGAAAAAGAGTATATGCAGAAGATAAAATTGAAGTGGAAAACAGCCTTAATAGCACAATGAGAGGCAATAGAAGGCTTGTGTCTGCAGAAACTTTGCATCGGTCCATGATGGTTTTGAGATGACATCTCATGTGCATGCCACTCTCATGATTTTCAAACAACCCTGCACCGAAAGAATGTCAGCCTTCTTGATCACATGATTACCCAGCTGATGAGTTACAGTCACAGGGTAACCAATGGGACCGAGAGGGCTACTCTGGTGTGGTGTGGTGTGGTGTGGTGTGGTGTACACAAATGAGGGTTTGTGTACTCATCTGTCCATTTGTTGGGAATGAGTTGGTATTCAAATGTCAGACCCTTTTTATGGTTTGGAAGTAGTGTGATGGCTAGTTGAGAAGCAGCAAGAATACATTGAACTTAGAAGCGATGAGAGTTTGATGGACGTGCTGCACAAACACCGAAGTCATGGTGTGTGTGATCATGAAAGTCTTGAATTGCTACAGAAACAAACCTAAAATGCTTCAAATGTGTACATGCTTGCTGTTACAATGGGAAAGCACATTTGTCACATAATTAGGCAGTTATTTACAGTCTTAGGCACCGTACCAGAATTTTTAATGTGAATTCCTCAAACCATTGGTGTAAAACCCCAAGGGGTTTGCAAACTATTAAATAGAACCACCACTTTAGATTAATTTGATTCTAAGAGGTGCCAAACACAATAGTGACCTAGGCTTGAAAAAAAATGTGAGGGATACTTTAGGGAAGTGAGCCCCCATCACCCATTGTAACTTTTGAACCCAAAGTAGAAATGAACTCTTCAGTGAGGAGCTCAGGAAGCTTCAAGACGATTCTGAATTCTGACATTGTAATCTTAGTACAAAGAGAATACTTGGCAGAAGAAATGGCTCTGAATATGCCCAAGACACTTTTTAGCTTTTTTTTTTCCCTCATGGTTTTCAGTAATGATGGACACAGGATAAATACAGAGAAGAGTTAGTGTAGTGAGGAAGGAGAACAGACAGATATCTGAGGAGAGTGGGAATTCTCTCATTAACAATAGTCCTCCAATTGCTACATTCTTTAAAACAAAAACCATGACAACATTATATCACCAAAAGTTTTTGAAAAACATCACATTTTAAGAACATTCAATATCAAAATACTGCCTTTTTTTAATGTCAAAGGAAATCAGGTACTGGCTAAGAAATAGAGTGGTGGATCAATGGAATAGATTAGGTACACAATAATACACAATAGTAAATGACCATAGTAAACTAGTGTTTGATAAATGCAATGATCCAAGCTTTTGGAACAAAAACTCTTTATTGGACAAAAATTGCTGGGAAAATTGGAAAGCAATTTGGCAGAAACTCACACCATATACCAAGATAAAACCAAAATGGGTACATGATTTAGACATAAAGGATGATTTGCTGTTGTTGTCATGTCTGACTCCTTGTGACCCTGTTTGAGTTTTTCTTGGTAAAGATATTAAAGTGGTTTGCCATTTCCTTCTCAAGCTAATTTGACAGATGAAGAACTAAGGCAAACAGGGTTAAGTGATTTGCTCAGGGTCACACATCTAGTAAATGTCTGAGGTCAGACTTGAACGCAGGAAGATGAGTCTTCCTGACTTCAGGACCAACATACTATCTGCTGTGTGTCCTAGCTGCTCAATAAATGGTAATACCATAAGCAAATTAGGGGAGCATGGAAGAGTTTACCTATCAGATCTATAGATAAGGGAAGGATTTATGGCTAAACAAGAAATAGAGAACAGTACAGGATATAAGAAGGGTAATTTTGTTTCATTTTTGTTGAGGTGATCAGGGTTAAGTGACTGGCCCAGGGTCACACATCTAGTAAGTGTCAAGTGTCTGAGGGCAGATTTGAATTCAGGTCCTCCTGACTCCAAGGCCAGAGCTCTATCCACTGCTCCACCTCGCTGCCCTAAAAAGGGTAATTTTGATTAAATTTAATTTAAAAGATTTTGCAAAAACAAAAACTGATGCAGCTAAAATTAGAAGGAAAGTAGAAAACTGGGCGGGGAGAGGAATTTACAGCAAGTTTTTCTGATAAAGTCCTCATTTCTCAAATATGTGAGTCAAATTTACAAGAATACAAGTCATTCCCCAATTGCTAAGTGGTCAAAGGATATGAACAGGCAATTTTCAGACAAAGAAATCAAAGCTATCTATAGTCATATAAAAATGCTCAAATTCACTATTGATTAGAGAAATAAAAATACCGCCTCATATCTATCAGATTGGCTAATATGATGGAGAAGGAAAATGACAAATGTTGGAGGGGATATGGAAAAATTGGGACATTGATGCACTATTGGTGGATCCAGCCATTCTGGAGAACAATTTGGAACTGTGCCCAAAGGGCTACAAAACTGTGCATACCCTTTAACTTAAAAAATATCACTACTAGGTCTGTACTCTGAAGAGATTTAAAAAAAAATAAAGGAAAAGATCTATAAGGACAAAAATATTTATAGCAGCTTCTTTTGTGGAGACGAAGAATTGGAATCTGAAGGCATGCCCATCAATTGGGGAATGACTGAACACGTTGTGGTATGGGTATGAAATAGAATATTATTGTGCTATAAGAAATGACGAGCAAGATGCTTTCAGAAAAACCTAAAGACTTATATGAACTGATGCAAAATGAAGTGGGTAGAACATTGTATATGGTAATACCAATATTGTAATGATGATCAGCTGTGAATGACTTAGTTATTCTCAGCAATACAATGATCTAAGACAATTCCCAAGGACTCATGATGAAAAATCCTATACGCCTCCAGAGAAAGAACAGAGTCTGAATGCAAATCAAAGCACACTATTTTTTACTTTTTCTCCCTTTCTTCCTTTTTTTCCCTTTCTTCTTGTCAGTTTTCTTTTACAACATAGCTAATATGGAAATGTTTTATATGACTGCACATGTATAATCTATGTCAAATTGCTTTGCCTTCTCAAGGAGGGTGAGGTGAAGAGTGAGGGAGAGAATCTGGAACTCCAAATTTTAGCAAACAAAAGTTTAAAATTATTTTTACATGTAATTGGAAAAAAATAAAAATTAAAATAAAATGCCAAAGCAAGAACATCTTTGTTTAAGTATTGGACACAGGGATATGCAGTAGGTAAAAGCATGTACTCATTCAAACAGAAATAACGTCTCCATAGAAGTAAAGCAGGGTCAATATGGGCTGTAGAGCTGGATGCAGAATGAGGCTTGTAATAGAGACGTGGGGATTATAAGGACGATTATGTGTAAGAATTCTATATCTCTGATATCTATTTTCCTGACTTATTTCAGGTGTCCTCATGGGGTTGTTTTGGATTTTAGCCTGGTCCTATACAGGCGCAGAAGTTTATCCTGGTGGAAGCGTGTTTGGACTATTAATTATTTTCTATTGTTCCATTGCTGGTGGTAAACTCATGGAAATTATTAAGATCCCTGTAGTACCTCCACTACCTCCTCTTCTTGGTAAGTAGAACATTACTTAGGCATTCTTCTTAATTCACTGTGCTTAATTCACTTTTGAACATTTGGTGTAGTTATAGTGGTAAGTTAACACTGAGAAACATTTCACTGTAATGATAACTCTCTTATTTCATTTGTATACTCATAGGCATTATGTACATATTTTTCCTTTAAAAAATTGAACTTTAATTTTATTAAATCTTATTTATATGTAATTATTTATAATAAAATATATTATAAATAGAAATTTTATTATAAATAAAATAATAAATAAAATGTATTACATTTTATTAAAAACTTAATATAACATAAATACAGCCAAATAAATTTGCTTAGTAATGAGAAATGATTATTTCCCTCTTGTATTTAATAACTAATAATTGAATTAGGACCAAGGTTTTTCACCTTTTCTTACCTCCTTATTGAGAAATCAGCCCCTATAGGTTACTCAGGCAGCCTTTTGAAGCGCAGGGCTAACACTGAGAGGGAGAATCCAGATCTGTTCAAAAGATAAAGTTAAATGAATTGATGGATTTCCACCCATTGTGCTTTACTTAGACAGGTCTGGGAAAATGTGGATTCTCCCTTTTATCAGATGGGTGATATTAATATAGATAATTCTCTTTGACTAAAACTGAGTGACCAGAGTCACTTGCCCCAGACTCTCATTATAATATTCATTCTTTCACTAATTGTTAACCAATCAGAGTTGATTTCCACCCTCAAGAATACCTACTCTTCCAAGGGCATATAAGTGTTGAGTGGGTTCTATGAGGGGTCTTTTGGTCTAAGAGAGACAACTAAATGACCATCCTTTTATTAATAATATGCCAGCATTATTTTTAAAAAAAATTTTTTTTTTGGCTAGGCATTTGGGGTTAAGTGACTTGCCCAGGGTCACACAGCTAGTGTCAACTGGTCTGAGGTCAGATTTGAACTCAGGTCCCCCTGACTTCAGGGCCGGTGCTCTATCCACCGCACCACCTAGCTGCCCCTTATGCTAGCATTATTAATGAGATGATTAATTACCCAGAAACTATGTCTCTCTAACTTTTTATATATCACAATAACTATTTACACTTAAATTCATTTCCATACTTAGTCAGTCTTTTTCAAATCCTCATCAGGATTCCTCATTTTTATATTCATTTGACCAAGTAATCAATCACCAAGCATTTTATTAAGTCCCTGACCACATGCCAGGCGCCATGCTAGGTGCTAGGGAAATAAAAATGGAATAAGCCCTGCCCTCAGGGTGATATCAGAGGTGCTGACGTGTATTAAATGTACACATATAAGTATATATAACATGCTTATACAAAATTCTCCCCTACCCATATATAGTTGTCCTCTGGTTCTGAGGCTTTGTTTTTTCCACTTTCAATTGTTTCACAAATTATCTTTCCAGATTTCTTTGTTTTCCTCATATTCCTGATTTTGTGACATCATTGGATTTTCCCATATTCTTATGCTACACTTTAATCCTTCTCCTAGTGTAGAATATTTAGATTCCTTCCAATTTTATACAATTATGAAAATCTTTGGATGGATTGGTTTTGATAACACTTTCCCAACAATTGAAATTATTGGTATTAAAGGGTATGATTTTTTAAATAGCTTTTGCTGTGCACAGCCAGACTGTACAAATTTTAAATTCCTACCAGTATGGAGTTCTTATGCTTACTTGTTTTTGCCAATTTGATAGGATAACAACCCAAAGTTGTTTTAATTTACATCTTTTTTCAAAAATTATTGAGGTTGGGCATTGTTTCAAGTGATTATCAACAATTTATGTTTTATTCTCTTGAAATTTGTCTATTAATATCCATTTGACTATTTATCCATTTAGCAATGAGAGTTAACCATTACAATTTAAAAACTATTTTAAATGTATTTTAGATGTAAATGTAATTTTAGAAAAAGTAGGGCCCCATGTGTAATAGAGGAACCCTTGTATATGGCTCAAAGAGAGTCAGAGCAGACATCTTTTACATCTTCTGCTCCCACTCTGCTCCAAGGGAGACTTCCATTGTTGCCAAGAAAGTAGGAGTTTGGGGCCAGAGGCCAACCTATTGTCCTCAGAGAGAAGGGTTATTAGGTTAGAAGCATCTGCTCCCTTAAATATTATTAGTCTAAGGAATATGTTTGGGTTCCATCTAACTCTTGATTCCTCTGTCATTATTGAGGAAAGGGGACCCCAAGCTCTATGTCCAAAATTTGACCTCTTCCCCACCTAACACTAGTTCCACAACAAACACACATGGAGAATAAATAGCAAAGAAACCCATTTATCCAAATCATAGCAAAACAGAAATCAGAGCAGTTATACACAGGAGAATCTATTATATACCAGATGATACAGAATAAAAGAGCTCTCCCACTGGGAGCGAGGTAACTCAGCTCAAACAAGAGAGTTATGGATCTCACCCACAAGGAAACTCCCCAAAGTCTTCACTGCAGCAGGGTGGGGGATAGAGACATGACAGAGACCGCCCACTTCTCTCATGTCTTCCCGGAGTCTCTTCCTTCAGCAAGCTGAAGCGAGATTGGGTTCATCTGTCTTCCCTCTCAAAGCTGGAAGGCAGAAGCTCTTGGAGCAACTCAAAGCTCAAAGATGACTTGAAGACTGAAGAATCTCAAAGAGGACTGAAGAAGACTGGAGCTCTTTTGTCAACCCCCACCTCACCACTCACATAGGGCAGGGCATTTATTTCCACCAAAGAAAGCATCTCATACCAATGGGCGTTGGGACAGGGATTGCATGACATTTTTACTTGTCATATTAATGGCAAATATTTTTTCCAAATCTAATAACTTTCTAATTATTTTAATCATAGTCTTATATTTGTTGTATTTATTTTTTATTATAAGAACATATATCTTGCCCCTTAAGAATTCCTTCTATGTCAAATCTTTTTTTTTTAAATCATCTCTTGGGCAGCTAGGTGGCACAGTGGACACTGGCCCTGGATTCAGGAGGACTTGAGTTCAAATCCGGCCTCAGACACATAATGCTTATTAGCTGTGTGACCCTGGGCAAGTCACTTAACTCCAATTGCCTAAAAGCAAAAAAAAAAGAAATCAAAGGCTATAATTTTTTTAAAAAATCATCTCTCCATAATTGAGATAAATACATTATTCTATTTTCTTCCATATTTTTAAAAGTTTTTTTTATTCTTAAGTCTGTCATCTAGCTAGAATCCACTAAGATACATGGTGTAAAATGTGAGTCTAAATATATGCATCTTTTTCAAAGAATATTTGCAAACAACAATTTGTATATTACACATAATATATATCTTCTGCTTAACCATTTTTCTAGAATATTTAATTTTATTCTTGTATCTTATTCTTTAATATAATAATGTTGCCTTTTGTTGTTTAAAGAAGCTTATGAAAAAGCAGAAAAGTCCTGGGAAATGACTCTATTTTTTTCTAAAAAGCAAGTAAAATTGAATACATCTCTTGTTCTCATAATCAGAACCTAACATTTATCATAGTAGCTGTTGCTACAATTCTTATGTATAGACTATTGGGGTAGTTAATCCAACTACATATTTTCATGACAACTGTCTTCCAACATAATCATAATACTGTGCCCCGTTTTATATTATTTTTTGTCTGCAAGTGACAAAACTGAGTCCCTGCAATGGTCAAATCACCTACCAAGCGTTAAGCATAATCATAAAGTTAATGCAAATTAGCAAATACAATATCACAGAAGTAAATGTCCAAAGAAGATGGTATCTTGAGATGTGAAAAAAGATTTCTGGATACTATAGTGGTAATACTTAATGTACAGTTTCGAAAGACGATTATTATAATTAATTATTCATAGAGAGGCAAGCATGTTGGATTGGATTGAGATCTAGCCTGAGTTAGGAAGGCCTGGGTTTAAATCTACACTTTGGCAAATCACACTTAACTACTCAGTCAGTGTCCTAGGCCCTCAAGACTGTAAGCTGCAAGGCAGATACTGATATGTGTTGATGGAGGGAGTTTCCTCATAGAGAGCTCTCTATGCCAATGAAATCACAGGTCTAATCCAAAAAAAAAAAAGGAATTCTTCATAAGTGTGAGACTTGAGTGACCTTTGACTTTGACATAGCCTAAGGAGAGGGAGAGAATGCTTCCGAAGGTGTTATTGAGAACACATATTTTCCTGTCCTTGTGAAACAGATTTATCATACCCATATTCCTTTGCTTTTCTCTATGGCCATTTGGTAGCATGCTCTGACACTGGGCAGACACATTACACAAGGCAATATCAGTGCAAATGTAAAGGGAAAATCACCCAGAAATACCAGAGTGCTGCAGCCTCTTAGCCCCATTGCTTCTTGCAATGAAGTCTCACAGCATACAGTCTTATCCTTTTTTTGCCCTACTTAGAAGACAGAAAGGAAGGAAGTAGCCTTCTAAAAACACCAAGAAGGAAACTTTGCTTCTCTCTGCTTTGGTTATGTCAAATACTGGCACCTCCAATATGGCAGAGATGGGGGGGAGTTTTTCAAGGCTGTCAGTAGCAGCTATTAATACCCCATTCCCACAGGATAACTGGCCTTCCTTTTGTATTCTAATAACAATAAACTTAACTACAAAATCTGAGTTCCTAAAGGCCATTTGGGAAAGCAGATGTCAAAAAATTGGGAAAAGGCCAAATGAAGCTAGCCTCTGAAATATGATATTCTAGCTAAACACAAATCATAAATCATCCTAATGAAGAAGACTGAGAAGAAACCCTGTAGCCACACAGGAAGCTGTGAAGTTAACTCAGATTGTGAAAGTATATTACAGAAGATAGCATGAAGGGTATATAACTCAAGACAATTTTTTTTAGAAGTGGTACAGAATTGTCATATTATCAGGCTAAAAGCCAGGATAATCTAAATCCTGTAGAAAATATAATCAGAACAAAAAAGGGCACAATTATTTGATTCCAGTTTTTGTCTTTGTCCTGAAACATAATGTTCAAACTGGAATGGGTAGAGAAAACATTGTCTTAAAAAAATGCATGTGAGATGAGAAGATAGTAGAAAGCACCAACCAGCTGCTTTTAATTACTTCTAGGTTTCAGGTATGGATAAAATTACATCCTTTGGCAATGAAAACTTAAAAGATATGATCACAAAATCATGTTCAAAAAGTCATCATGGAGGATGATTCATAGGGAACAGGCTAGGAATTGAAAGACCAGAGACAGGCAAATGTCCTGATTTTCAAAAAGGGGGGAAGATAGATTCCACCCACTATAAATTCCTAAGTGGGGAAAAAAGTCTAGTATGGATTGCTTAACAAGTGGTTTATGGGTACTTCAGAATAGAAAGTGGTAATTCTATAGAGACAATGCAATGCTTGTCAAATTAACCCCACTTTTTTTTTTCATAAGATAACTAGACTGGTAGGTGAGAATGACATAGACATAGTGTATCAATTTCAGAACATTTGACAAAAGTCCCTCATTATGACTTCGTGGAGAAGATAAAGTATGGGCTGGAGGCTAGTACAGTCAGGTGAACTCATAGCTGGCTGATCAACTCTATTCCCAAAATGTTGATTAATGGATCCTTGTCAACCTGGAGGTAGGTCACTTATAGTGAGCCATAGGCTATCCTGGTATGCTCACTGATTTGGATAAAGGCATGACAGGTATGTGATTTTTAGATAACCCAACGCTAGCCAGAATAGTTAATAATTGCATGACACAATCTGCTTCAAAACCAGGTGAAATTTAAGGAGAAAAATCAATGTTCAAGTACATGATTAAAGTAGATGTGTCTCAGCAGCAATTCATGTGAAAAGACCTGGGTATTTTAGTTGCCCATGAAGTTTAAGATAAAACCTAAATACAATTTTGTTGAAATCTTAAATTTCGTTAATAGATAAAGCTGATCAAGGTGATATTCTCACTGGAATCTGCACTGGTCAAACTACATCTGAGTTATTGTGCTCAGTTCTATAAACTACCATTTTAAGAAGAATGTTGTCAAACAAGAGTGTCTTTGTAAGGGAAGCACCCAAATTGGCTAGATTTTTGAAAACTATCTCCTGTGACTTAAAGTTGAGGGCCCTGGGGATATGTATCTGGGTGTTGAGAAGGTTTAGAAAGGACCTATTGACTCATATATTTAAAGTATAGTCATGTTTGAGAGAGAATAGACTTATTTCATGTTGCTCCAGAGACAGAATTACGATGACTAGAGGGAGGTTATAAGAAGATAAATTTCAATTCATTGTAAGCACAAAGTTTTAGTGGCAGCAGAGCTCATTAATGGTGGAAGAGGCTCTTCCTTCTCATACAGTGGGTTTCCTCCCTGTTAAGTGTTTGTCTTCCCTAGTAAGTGTCTGTTAAGTGTTAGATGCCTTTAGAGGTGTGACAGAAGGACTTCCTTCATCATGGAGGAGATTGGACTCAATAACCTCAAAGCTCCTTCTGGTGTCTTAAGATTCTATTACGGTCTCTTCTTCGCTTATAGTCTTTGCTCATCCCAAGTAACACAGGATTTTAATGCCAAACTTTGCAGAAACAGATTGTAAAAGGTTGAATTTTACATGAATTAAAATTTTCTGATAATCCTGATGTTTTAGTGTATTTTGAAGATTTTCTTTGTATTTCAGGAAAAAAAATGATGTTAACGATTTTCCCATGTTTTTAAACTAAAAAAAAAACAACAACAACTCATTCAAGATATCTAGACAAGGGGCAGCTAGGTGGTGCAGTGGATAGAGCACCAGCCCTGGAGGCAGGAGGACCTGAGTTTAAATCCGATCTCAGACCAGACACTTGACACTTATTAGCTGTGTGACCCTAGGCAAGTCACTTAACCCCAGTTGCCTAAAAAAAAATCTAGACAAGTTGAATTAATCAGTCTTGAACTCATTACAAAGAAGAAATTAATAAACAAACATTTAAAAATACTTTCCTCTTGTTGTTCCCCAGTGATTTTTACCAAGGGATAGAGATAGGAAATAGACTTGTAGTATTATTGATACAGAGAACTCCCAGGTGAAGAAACTCCTTCTGCCAATGGTAGGTCAGCACTTTCCCTGCAACTTAGTCTCCTAGATCACTGAGAGTTTAGGTGACTTACCCATTGTCATATAGCCACAGTCACATAGCTTCTGTATCAGAAGCAGGACTTGAACCCAAGTCTTCTGGCCCTCTAACCATTATACCATCAATGCCTCTAATTTTTGTTAATGGTAATAAAACTATAGAATGTTGGAATTAGAAGAAACCTAATCTACTTGAAGATTTAATCCCTGGGTGGCAACGGGTCATCTGTCCTCAACTTGAAGACTTCCAATGACAGCTCACTTTTCCCATAGTAAACTACCTTACTTACCACCTCCAGAGCCTCTCATTTCATTCTGATAATGCTTCTTGTTAGAAATTTAATTCCTTGCAAGTTCCCTGAGGGAGGTATTGTTTTTGCTTTTTCTTTGTATCCCCAATTCTTAACACAGTTCCTGAAACATTATAAATACTAAATATCTACTTGTTGACTGATTGATTGATTGACATGCATATCCACAACCATTTTTTGGGACAGAAATGACCAATTATAGCCAATGAGTTTAGTAAAATGTTCACGACTATTGTGTGAGCAATCTCAGAATCATGAAGGAAACTTGGAAATCATCTTAGAGACCAGTCTTTCATTAAAAGAAATAATTCTTACATCAAGTCAAAATATGCCTTCCTGTAACTCCCAACTCTTGATCTAAAATCTGTCCTCTGAAGTCAAGCAGATCAAAGCCAATCTTTCTTCAATGTGACAAAACTAGAATTTGTTTTAGAAAGATAATGTTTGCATAATGTATATCATATTGCTTGCCTATTCAATAAGTGGGAGAATGAAAACATAGGAATGCTTGTACGAACTAGAACAGAATGAAATAAGCTGAACCAGAAGAATATTAAAAAACGACCACAATAATATAAATGAAACTACAAATATAAAAAAAAAAGCTCAAGAAAAATAAAGTAAAATAAAAAGTATACTTCACTCTATATTTCAGATACTATCTGTTCTTTCTCTGGGATGGATAGCATTTTTCATCATAAGTCCTTCACAGTCTTGACTTGTTGTATGGCTGAGAATAGCTTAAGTCATTCACGGCTTATCACCTTATAACGTTGCTGTTACTTTGTACACAGTACATTTCACTTTGCATCAACTCACTCAAGTCTTTCCCGGTTTTCCTGAGAGCATCCTACTCATCATTTCTTACAATACAATAGTACTCCATCATAATCACATAAAAGGGGATGTTTAAGAGAGAAGTCATGGAGATAGATTTGTCAACGGATTATATAGTAAGCGAAGGTGAGGAATGGAGCATGATACGATAGTTGCAAACCTAAGTTGACTGGGTGGATATGGGTGCCCTTAACAATAACGGAAGTTTAGAAGAGGTATGTTTCAGAAAGATAATGAGCTTTATTTTGTGCATGTTAAGTTTGAGATGCCTACAGGATATCCAGAGGGCATCTAAGAGGAATTTGAGTTATAATGTATATACACACACACACACACACACACACACACACACACACACACACACACACATATATATATACACACACACACACACACACACACATATATATATACACACACATACACACACATATATATTATGTATGTGTATATAATATATACATACCATATATATAATATAATACATAATTATATATAATTATTATATATATAATATAAAACACACCATTTTGTGTTTCTGTGCAGACCTTTCTTCCATCTCTTTATGTCTGTCCCTCTCTTAGGAATGCTCTTCCGCCATCCTGGTTTTCTGGGTTCTCATTTTAGCTCTCTGTCTTTGTCTATTTGCATCTTGGTCGCTTTGATCTGTGATCCTGTTAATCTCCTTTGGCTCAGTTCCTGCCCTGGGATGGCCTGTGCTTCCCTGAATTCAACCATAAGCCACTCCCTTCTAGTCCAAGTCTCTACCTGTTTTCCTGGCTTTCCAAAACACTTCTTCATCCTTCTTGTCCTTACTTCCGTTTTTTGCCTCTGACCTTCATTTCTCTTCTGTCCTGTTTCCTGTCCTACTCAGATTCTTAGCCTTCTAACTGTATTGTTATTTGCCTTATACACAAAACCACTTTTCTGTTCCATGAGCAGAAGGACATCTACAAACATTCACATCTGTGGAGAGTAAATCGCATTGCTGGGAAGAATTGTAGCATTTTCAGGGTTTGTCAGAGTTCTTAGTTCAGGCCACCTGAATACGTGTCTCTTTTTACCTCCTACACCCCACTCTTGAACCACTATGGCAATGATCTGCCATCCGTGTAATGAAATAATAGAAGCTGACATTTATATAGTGTTCTCAGGAATTAGAAAGTGCTTCTATTATTTTTATTCTCCTTCTCCCTATAGATTGAGAATGGTCAAGCTGGCCTGGGATAGGAATCAGAACTTACTAGTGGCATGGCCAAAAAAAAAAAATTTACCCTCCCCTTCCTCCAGGGTTATTATATTCCTAGGACAACCTTTTTCTCATGCTGTCTGGAATGCCTTCATATATCTTTGCATCTTACAGTCACTGTAATCTCATTTTAGATATTTAATCAGTATAATTTATGGCAATTTTTTCCTTCTTGCATCTGTTTCAAGGACAATACATGAAGCTATAAAAAGCTACATGAAACATGAGGCCAACCCCAACCAGAGAGCAACTGAGTACCAGCCCCTTTTCTGACCCCCATCACTGTTAGAGTAGATAGGAAATTAGACTTGGAGCAGGGGGGTCCCTGAGTTCAAATATTATTTCTTTTTTTACATTTTTAATTAATTTATTTTAAATTATCAACAGTTACTTCCGTAAGTTTTTGAGTTTAAAATTTTTCTCCTCCTCCCTCCCAACCTCCCTCTCCAAGGTGGCGTGCAATCTGATATAGGCTATACATATACATTCCTATTAGACATTTTCACATTAGTGATGTTGTTCAAATATTATTTCTGGCACTTACTACCCATGGGACCCTGGGGCAAATAATTTAACTTCATCTTATCCTCATCTACCTAATGAGGGGGTCTGCCTCAGGGGCCTCTAAGTTCCCTTCTAGCTCTGGGTCTACAATGTTATCACCTTAAAAGTGGGCCCACTGGCAGAATCTTTCCTCCAGTTCCGTGGTTACCTATTAGCCTTGTACCATTCCTCTTTCCAAATAACCATCAAGTGTCTTACTCCTCTCATACCTCCTAATCCCTCACAGACGCTAGTAACAATAGACTGTTTCGACTTTTTGTCTCAACGTGTAGTTTTGTGAGTGTGGAAGCTCCCTAACCCGGTGCACATCAGCAACTCCTTTGTAACTTGTCCTCTCCCTTTATCACTGGCTAGCGAATGTCCGAAACAAGAGCGAACCCAGGTCTTCCTGACTCCCAGGCGGGCCCACTATGCCCTATGATCTTGTTACTGCTTGAGAATAATAATGATGATCATGATAATCAATGTCCGTGGTTTATAAAGAGCATCATATAAAAATCTTAGCTCCTCCTCATACACAATCTGACACTTTCTGAAATAATGAGATATATTTTCGGTTTAGAGGGAGAATGATTAAACATCCCTGTGATCTCTTTAGAAAAAATTTTTAAAATCAGGACGTGCTTCTTTTTTTCTCATTGTTTCCAGGGATGTTGCTCAGTGGTTTCATCGTCAGAAACACTCCAGTCATCCGTGATTCAGTTCGTATCAGTCAAGTCTGGTCGTCCCATTTGAGAAATACTGCCCTTACCATTATATTGGTACAAGCTGGGCTTGGGCTTGATCCACAGGTAGTTCATAACTTGGAATTTGGATTGGAGAATTATAGAAAAGTTAAAGAGACAGAATTTGCCTTACAGTTATTTACTTTTTTTTTTTTAGGCAATTGAGGTTAAGTGACTTGCCCAGGGTCACACAGCTAGTAAGTGTCAAAGGTTTGGTCCTCTTGACTTCAGGGCGGATGCTCAATCCGCTGCACCACCTAACTGCCCCACCTTACAGTTATTTAGAGTGGAGTTTGGAATCAAAGATAAGTTAAAGTCAAAGAATTTAGTAGAAAAACCATACGCTCTTAAAGTTGAAAAGGACATTTAGAGGACCTTTAGAGGTTGTCTTCTAAATTCTGCTTGAACATAATCAGTTTTAGGGATCTCATTATTTCTTGAATTAGTCTATTCCATTTTTGAACAGCTTTAATTAATATATGTATATATATGAACACATAAAATATATATAAATTATAGATAGAAATGAGAAAGATATATAGATAAATGAATATCTATGTTTAGATATACATAGAGAGAGGGGGAGAGAGAAAGAAATGGAGAGAAATATATATACATACATATATATATATATATATATATATATATATATATATACAGAGCTAAAGAGGAGAGGAGAGAAAGATACATACACACACATATATATATAAAGATAGAGAAAGGTATGTATATATATGTATATATGTATACATTGAGAGGGAGATTCAGCTTTAATTTTATAGAAAGAAAATTGTATGGAGAGACACCATGGCATAGTGGAAAGCAAGCTGGCCTCCAAGCTAGCATTTGTCCTTTCCTTTGACATATGATGGTTATGAGACCCAGGGAAAATCACTTAACCTCTCAGTTTTTTATATTATTCTCTAAGGCTCTAAAGTGCAGAGAAGGTGC
This sequence comes from Phascolarctos cinereus, assembly GCF_003287225.1. Taxonomy (NCBI): domain Eukaryota; kingdom Metazoa; phylum Chordata; class Mammalia; order Diprotodontia; family Phascolarctidae; genus Phascolarctos; species Phascolarctos cinereus. The sequence goes on along the minus strand of NW_027556402.1, from coordinate 42,135,136 downwards.
TGACCTATATTAATAGAAGGAGTTTCCTTATGGGACAGTGCTAATACCAATGAAATTGAAGATCTGGTCCCTATCTCTATGCAGCCTGTCATTATAAGGAGCCACAATCTGCCTTCTTACTCTTTCCACCTAAGGATCCTTACTTGATCTTAACAGCACAAAGAATGAATCTCATCCCTCTCCCACTCGATGATCCTACAAAGTGTGGGAAGTCAGTAACCCTGCCCTCCCTTCCCTTTGCATCTCTTCTTTTCTCCAAGTTTAACATCTCAGTTCCTTTAACCAATTCGTAGATGACCTGGTTTTGTGTTCCCTCACCATCCTAGTCAGCCTCCTGTGGTAGTGTTGAAGTTTCTTGTCAGTGTCTCTCCTCCAATGTGGCCCTTTGCACTGACTGCAATACTCTAGATATAACCTGATTGGGGGATACAGTAGAACTGTGCTTTGTGTATAATAATCATAATAATTTGAGGAGAAAGAAAGCCTTGACTATTAGGGAGATTGGGAGATGAAACCTACTATCCTAGAACTGCACCATACTAGGTGCTAGTATGTACCAAGTTGAAGACAAAAAAATATGTTTGAGCCACATCAATTATACATCCAGGGAATGAGAGGCAGCCCCGTGCAGTATATTTGAAGATAGTGAGGTTTCAAAACCTACCTCTGATGTTGACTAGCTATTGGCCAAGGGCTAGTCATTTAACTTCTCTGTAGCTCAGTTTCCTCATCTGTAAAATAATGGGCTTGGATTTGATGGCCTCTAAAATTTCTCTTGGCTATCAATCTATCAACACATGATCCTTCAAATTGTACCATTTTCTTAACGATCACTTTTCTTCTGCCTTCTAATGTATTCTCGCTAAAATGATAAAGTTGAGCCAACAGCGAATATTTCACAAAGCAGTTTTTAAGTAGTAGCACCCTTTTTACTAAGGGAGCTTGTCTGTCAATCAGTCAAGAAGCGTTAAATAGCACCTGCTATGTGACAGATACTATGCTAGACACTGGGAAAATGAAAATGAAAAACAGTGAATTGACATCTTATTGGGGAAAACAATGAGCACGTGAAAAAGTAGACACAAAATACAAAATAGTCTTGAGGGAGAAGTCATTAGCAGCTGAAGCGTGAGAAATCAAGTCAAGGTTCCTGTAGAAGGCATCATTTGAGCTGTGCTTTAAAGGATGAAGTATCCAGAGAGGTAAGAGAAGAACCAAGTAACAGCAGTCACTATAAACCAGAGAGAGAGACAGTATCCAGAAGAAGGGGAGGAGAAGTAATCACCCTTGTCAAATGCTGCAGAAAGGCCCAGAAGGGGAGGACTGAGAAAAGACCACTGGCTTTGGCCACAGAAACACATAAAATATATATAAATTATAGATAGAAATGAGAAAGATATATAGATAAATGAATATCTATGTTTAGATATACATAGAGAGAGGGGGAAAGAGAAAGAAATGGAGATATATATATATATATATATATATATATATATACAGAGATAAAGAGGACAGGAGAGAAAGATACATACACACACATATATATATAAAGATAGAGAAAGGTATGTATATATATGTATATATGTATACATTGAGAGGGAGATTCAGCTTTAATTTAATTCTGTGGCTTTGGCCACAGAAACATCATTGTGAACTTTGAAGACAGCAGTTTCAGTTGTTGGGCTCACTGGATAATAGATTTACAACTGGACAGAACCTCAAAGGTCATCTTGTTCAACCAATGAGGAAACTGAGGCCCAAGTAGGCTAAGTGATTTGCACAAAGTCATACAAGTAGTAAGCATCAGAGCCCTAGATTTGAAGGGATTGAGAAGCGAGTAAGAAAAGTTAAAAAAGAAACAAGGTAGGTAGACAGATTTTCCAAAGAATTTGACTCTGAAAGAGAAGAAAACATAGGAAGATAGTGTGAAGGGATGGTAGGATTAGGAGGGGGGTTTTTTTGGTTTTATTTTTGTTTTTGTTTTTGTTTTTTGCTAGGCAATGGGGGTTAAGTGACTTGCCCAGGGTCACACAGCTAGTAAGTGTTATGTGTCTGAGGCTGGATTTGTACTCAGGTCCTCCTGACTCCAGGGCTGGTGCTCTATGCACTGCACCACCTAGCTGTCCCCTGAGAAGGTTTTTTAAAGATGAGAGAGGCCAAGGCATGTGTGTAGGCAGCAAATTAGGACAATAGTCATAACTCCTTAACTTTTGCTTGCTAAAATAAATATTCTTTAAAATATAAAGCTATACAGGGCAGCTAGGTAGTGCAGTGGATAGAGCACTGGCCCTGGAGTCAGGAGGACCTGAGTTCAAATACGGCCTCAGACACATAACACTTACTCGCTGTGTGACTCTGGGCAAGTCACTTAACCCCAACTGCCTAAAAAATAAAATAAAATATAAAGCTATATATAGTCAAATCTTTGAGGGAAGTAAGTAAGCCAAAGGAGAATAGTTATAATGCTATTCCTCCCAACTCTCTATAAAAACTACTTTTAAAAAAACCTTGAGATCTTTTTTTCAATTGGTTTTCTTTGTGTCACTTAAAGATCATCTGTATATGACTGTTTGTATATTTCAGGCACTGAAGAAATTAAAGGGAGTTTGTTTAAGACTCTCCATTGGTCCATGTTGTTTGGAGGCATGCTCAGCTGCTGTTTTTTCTCACTTTATTATGAAGTTTCCATGGCGATGGGGATTTCTATTAGGGTAATTTAGTCTCATTTTTCCTGTGAAAATAAATAAGCAAGGCCAGGCTCCTGGGTTTAAAATGATGGATATATCTATTCTGCCAAATAGTCATGCTGTCTATAAATATGTATTTGAACATGTTTATGATATATACTATTGCCCTTCAACAGCTTTTGTCTTTCTACCGTGGAAGACCTTAGAAATTCAATTCAATTCAGTTAAACAACATGTATTAAGCACCTACTAGAGTCAAGACACTGTGCTAGGCTTTAGGGGGGCATATAAACCAAAACCAAATGAGTTGATAACAGAGCATAAAGCCAGGTTCATCACACAGCTTTTTTTTTTTAATACCTAGAATACATAGTCTCTAACTTCTCTAGACCCTAAAGGGCTAGTCAGGTGCCTAAGTATTGAATAATTCATATTCTGTAGCATCATTCATCTTTCTCTCCCATCAATTCAAAATAAGTTTTATTGAGTCCAGGGGTGGGGAACCTGTGGCCTTGAGGCCACGTGTGGCCCTCTAGATCCTCAAGTGCGGCCCTTTTACTGATTCCAAACCCTGTGGCCTTGAGGCCACAGATTCCCCACCTCTAGGCAGAAGGATGAGGAGGAGGTGTACCAAATGGACTAGGAGTCATGAAAAATACCACACCATTTGTCCAAAGGAATTCCGTTTGTCTTTAGACACTTCTCAATCACCCAACAAGTAATTATTATTATGATGGTGATTATTGATGCACTTATCATGTTGCCAGAATCGCCTTGTAAGTGAAGCTCAAGGAATGTGTAACTTAATTAACTATTAGAGTAGCACCTAGGAAACACAGTCTAAAAGAGAATCCTGTTAAATCATGTAGAATAGCTATTGGGTGTTATAGTCATCCCGGAAGGGATGAGATAATTGTGACCTGGGGCAGCTAGGTGGTGCAGTGGATAAAATTCTGGCCTTGGAGTCAGGAGGACCTGAGTTCAAATGTGGCCTCAGACATATAACACTTACTAGCTGTGTGACCCTGGGCAAGTCACTTAACCCCAACTGCCTCACCAAAATAAACAAACAAACAAACAAATAAGCAAATAAGCAAGTAAATGAATAAATAAACAAACAAAAAATAAAGATGGCATATCGTATATAATTCCTGAAGAGTAAATTGCATCCATCCAACTCAAAACTGTATGTAATTATGGCTTTTAGAGTTTTCTTTGCATAGCAACTTCATGCCCATGGTCACTCAGCTAGTTAGTGTCAGTGTTGTATCTTTTTTAAGTTTTTAAAAGCTTTATTAAACTTTTTTTTTAAGCTTTGTCATAGGTGCAGTTTCTCCTGCTGTTGTGGTCCCCTCAATGCTGATTCTGCAACACCAAGGATATGGGGTCAAAAAGGGGATCCCCACCTTGCTGATCGCTGCCAGCAGCTTTGATGATATTCTGGCTATCACTGGTTTCAATACATTCTTAAGCATAACATTCACTTCAGGTAAATTAAGCAATCCACAGCTTTGAGCCTCAGTTTTCTGTTATTTGGCTTAATAATATTCCTGACTTCACTTCTTAATGGACTAATTAAAATGTAGAGCTTAAAAAGGATTTCATTCTTTTCATATTTTTACAGGCAGAAAAAAAAATCATTAGTACATTGGGAAACCATCGCCTGACCCAGCAGCTTTTACTAGAATTACCAGGGGGTTAAATTAAGACATATATTTGGTGCAGGCCTATGATTGCATTGAGAAAAAATTCCCTAAACAATACACATCTACAACTGTTGTATCTTATAGTCTTGAAGCTATGAATCCACGGATTCAGTCAAAGGGTGGCACTTGAGGACCTAGAGGTCTGCATGTGGCCTCAAGGACACAGATTCCCCACCCCCGCCCTAGGGCCCTGAGAAGAAAAGAGCCTTACCCAGAGTCCTAGCCAGTATGGGTCAGAAGCACCTGACAAAGCTGGTTCTTAAGCCACTAAGCCAAGATGCCTATACCTATATAAATATCAGTTATCATCGTCATCACTGAGCTATGAGTATAGCTAAGTTGAGCTTAATTCATACTGAGCACAGGACACATCCTAGAATAAATGGGGTTGGTTTGTTTGCTTGTCAGCTTACTTGATGATTTTCTGCTTCTTAGCCTGCTAGGTGTCTGTCACGTCTCAACTAGAGACATGTCCTGTCTGCTGCAGAAAGCCTTTCCCAGTCCTCCTTAATCTTATTGCCTCCCCCCAATTTTTCCTGACTATATCTTGTTTGTACATAGATCTTTGCAGTTTGCTTTCCCCAGTAGACTATGGGCTCCTGGAGAACAGGGATTGTCTTTTGCCTTTCTTTGTATCCATAGTACTTAGCACAGAAATTAATAGCACACACAACATGTAATAACATTGCATACAGTAGACCAAATACACTAATCTCATGCAAGGCAGCTAGCTAGCACAGTGGATAGAAGGCTTGTCCTGGAGTCGGGAAGACTTGAGCTCAAGTATGACCTCAGACAGTAGCTGTTGACCCTGGGCAAATCATTCCTCTATTTGCCTCAGTTTCTTCAACTATAAAACAGAGATATTAGCACCTACCTTGTGGGGTTATTAGGATCAAATAAGATAGTATTTGTTAGCACATTGCCTAAATGTTCATTCTATTCTCCCTCCCCCAATACATAAGACAAAGCGTCAAGATCACATCGAGAAGCATACCTATAGGTCACATGCAGAAACTTAATACATATACACATAGCATTAGCGTATCTAGCAAAGAAATTTGCTGCATACAAAATGTTTAGGTGACATATACAACACATCCAGGGGACCGCATGAATCACTGTGATACACGAATTTCAACATTGGACTTTGTCTGACTATATGTGTAGCTGCTTCACACATTATGCCTTAAGCATCTAAAGTTAACTGTCACTGACCAAAAAGTAATGACACTTCTTCGTTGACCTTTAGTAGATTTTGTTGCATTCATTCCTGAGCTTAGGAATGGTCCAGGCACTAGAGATAGCTTCTATTCCTTTAGGGACTGCTATTGGTAGAATGTTAGGCAAAAAAGACCCTTTGTACCAGAATACAAGACCCTCTCAAGCTGGAATAGATTAGGTTGACTTCCCTGACCCTCTGACAAGTACTCAATATCTTCCTTATCTAAATTTCCTCCTTCTGACCTATCTCTAACAGTTTATTGCAACTGGTGGGTAGGTACTTCTTAGAGCCCACACGGCTTAAAACTCCATTGCTCTTTTCTTCCTGGTCACCAAGTACTCCAATGAACTCTTCAGTGGGCAAGAGATGACTGGTATGCATTATTTTTATGCAATACCAAGTGTTCTTTGAGGCTGTTTTGTAGACTGGTAGATATCTCAGTCTTTTAACTACTTGGTATGAGATAATTTTCCATCAGACCTCTATCTTGTGTATTTCCTGAACACTGTGACTTTTTAGTAGGTACCTATTCTTTTGTTGAAATTATTGACAGAGAACTTGTGAATTGTAACATCACTTGTTCCTATCTGAGCTCATCTGAACTGAGGACAAAGATGCTATATCAACCAGACTTTCAGCCAGAAGATATAATGGCTATGAGTCACCACATCTATTGTATCTTCTGAGACTGAAGCATAAATCAATAGGTAAACATGACTCCTGCTCAAATATAAGCAGATAGAATATAAAATCTGTGGTGTGGTTCTTGGTTATATCATAGTATATGCATGCACCAGGAAAACCATATGTAGGTTACATTGAGACTTCTCACGGCTCTGTGTCTCGAGTATATTTGATAATTGGCCATTAAAAGGCTCACTCAGGCTACAGATATGGAGTTTCTGCTGAAGCTAGGAACCCCCTTGCTGTCAGGATTCTATTATGATCTAAATATATCCTAGTGCAAAAACAAAAACAAAAACAAAAAACCATATATAAATATTTCTCACTAACACCTTTGCAACCAAAGAATTTTTTTGGTTTCTCATTGGATGTGTTTGCAATACAAGACAAAAGGGTCTGTCACCACTCAGTGCTTATATTCTTCCCATTTCCTGTCAGAGATAAAAACTTGAAGGGTGCTCCTGCTCTGCGAGCGTATAGTCAGAGTTGGCAGATAGCCAAAACCATCTTGGGCTCCTAGAATATGTTTTGTACCAGCTTTAAGAGTCTCTCTTTTTTTAAAAAAAAAAATTATACTTTATTTATTCTAACATTCATTTTTTAAAATTTTGAGTTCTGAATTCTCTCCTTTCCTCCCCCCCTCGCCCCACTTATTGAGAAGGCAAACATCACTATATCAATTACACATATAAAGTCAAGCAGAACATATTAGCTATGTTGGCAAAAAAAAAATTTGAAAAAAGTATGTTTCAATCTGCATTCCAAGTTCATCAGTTCTTTCTCTGGTTGTGGATTGCATTTTTCATTGTGAATCCTTTGGAACTGTCTTGAATCATTGCATTGATTAGAGTCAGCTTTAAGATTCTCTTGAACCAAGTATGCAATATTATTATGTAGTACTATTATGAGAATAAGATGAAATGCACCAGCTACTTTCTTACACATCTCATCAGATCGGTTTTCATCCCTTACAGCATTACTAACTTCGGTCATTGTGTTAAGAGAAGGGTGCCCTCAGGGGGGAATGAAATCTGAGTCACTTCATTCTTGCCATACATCATTTCTTTAAAAATAAACACATTATATTGATATCTTTGGTTTTCGTGGTCTCCTCCCTAGTGCACTCAATTGTTTTGTCCATATTTGAAGCAAAATACAGCTCTGCTTTTCCAGCTAGGCTCCATTGGTGCAATTCTTTTTTTTTTTAATTTTAAACAAAAACTTTATTTAAAAAAAAGATGTTTGACTTGAAGGGAAAACTCTGTGGAATCTTTTTATAGTACTATAGTTTATCTCTACTGAAAGACATTGATTCCCCTATATGAAACACATACGTACAAATAAAATGTCATAAAATCATACTTGGTTTTACAATGATAAAAAGAAAAATATTAAAATTATACAATCAAACAAGATATGTAAGGATTTTTGTGGGGTTCTGTTGTTGTTGCTGTCAAACAATGAGAGGAAAATAACTTACTGAAATATAAAGAAAAAAGTTGAATGAGCATGCTAGTAGTGGAGAAAAGAGATATAGAATCAGTTTGCTTTTTTCCCCTCCCCATATCCATTTGATGTTGATGAAATTAATTCCATCAGCCCCTAAGGTTTTTTTTTTCAATGTATTATGCTTATATCCAGTCAAGAGTTTCTTTATGCACAATAAAGAGTTGGGGGAAAGGAATGGGAGAAGAGAGAAAATTTGTATCCATTAGACAGGATATAAAGAATGAAATCTCAGCTTTCTAATTGTGAATGTAGTGGTTTTTCTTAGGAGCATGATTCGGGAATAAAGTTGCAGTTTCTCTTTTTAGTCAATGCTTTCTGTTAGCTGCTGGGACTCATCAATTACATCTTCATCCTCCATTTCCCTGATGTTCAGGGGAGTCCATTTAATTGATTCATTGCCCATCAATATGTAATCTGATCTACCTCAGTGACAAACCCAGTCTTTCACAATAGGCTTTCACAATAGTTTTATTAAGTGGCATGTGCTTCTTAATCTTAAATCTGCACCACAGAACCATCTTGCCCTTCCTCCTTCAAATTAATGTGATTTCTGTTTTCAATCTTGGTTTCTTCCTTAGGTTTCTTGTCAGCCATGGCATCTCCAGTTCCAGCTTATCTCCTCAGGAGAGGTTAAAACCAGCTTCTCATCCTCATAAGGAGGTCTATTAATTATTTTGCAAACATCTTCCAGAACCCGGTCTTATTGATGATTCTGACATGTACCACTGCATTAACCAAATCATGGAATACAATATTTTTGTCATCTTTAATCATTTTAGACGATACCTGACATTTACCCAAACTCTCTCCCCCCACATACATACCACGAAGAAGTCTCTTCAATATCTTTATCAAAGTATTCCAAAGATACTCCCCAAAATAATAATACTTCATGGGATCCAATCCTGCTAATGTACACCAATTTTTGCATAGCTATGATGCTATTTTATTTCCACCTCGATCACAAATTCAACAATGATCAATGATAACAACCCTGTAATTACATTTAAGTATGCGCACATCAAACTGGCATGTTGAACACCGTGGGACACAGTCTGAGTGGAACAGTAGCTGGACTCTTTAAGAGTTCATATTGTCAATCACAGCCCAGAAAAGATTAAGAAAAAGTAAAATCAGAAAAATCTTCAGTGGGCCCTGCAATGCCAAAGAACATAATAATCTCAGCCTGAACCAATAATTAAATGAGCTCACAAAATAAATGTAAATAGATCTTAAATGAGGGCCAGGAGATGTGACAGGTTTTTTTTTTCTTAATGGGGTTTATGGGCAATCTTGCCTTCCCTATTACTCTTTTGGGAGCGTGATTCAGGAATCAGTTGCAGTTTCTCTTTTTAGTTAATGCTTATTTAGTTTTAATTAATGCTCCCAAAGAGGCTCCCTCTTTTCCTGATACACTGACTGAGGCAGACTGTCTTGGGGATTTATGGCTCACAGCTTTTATCATAATAACTAGCATTTAGATACTAAGTGCTGTAAAATTTGCAGTTTCCTACATGATCTCATTTGATTCATTAACCCTGTGATTCAGGTGCTACAGAGGTGACATCTAAGACATTCCTCCCATTCACAAAGGGGAAGTCAGGTATCCCAGTGTCTTCTTCCACCAATGGAGCACAGTCCCATATCCTTTTCCACCATGGGACTTCAAATTCTGAGGCCTGCTCCACTCCCATATAAATTTGACCAGGATATCAGAACTATGGTGCTGTTTGTGACATATGTACATAATGATAATTGCAGATGTATACATGTAGTGTACAGGTAGGGGCTCAGTGGATAGAGTGCTAGTCTGGAGTCAGGAAGACTCATCTTCCTGAGTTCAAATCTGGCCTCAGACACTTACTTGGTGAGTGACTGGGCAAGTCCCTTAATCCTCTCTGCCTCAGTTTCCTCATCTGTAAAATGAATTAGAGAAGGAAATGGCAAACCACTCCAATATCTTTGTCAAGAAAACCCCAAATGGAATCACAAAGAGTCAGATATGACTGAAATGACTGAGCAACAACAGCAAAAATAGGTAATTACTCCGTAGACCAAGTGGAGTGATCTATTTAATATAGCATGTCCTAAAAGTCTTACTGCAGTTTTAAGCTTTAAAAAACTTCATAACTCTTATAAAAAAAGCAACATTTGAAAGGTAAATTATTTTAAATTCAACGTAACTACCATCTTGTACTATACATCACTCAGATGATTTTCAAACTTTGTAAAAATTTTCATCAGATGCTGTTCAGTGACTTTGTAATGTTAGCCATTTTGATGTCTACATGACAGATTTGACATGACCCCCACAAGAAAAAGTCTAATGGATATAGATCAGGTGGTCAATCAAAAGGACCTCCTCTACTATTTTACTGGTCTGAGAAAGTGTCATCCAAAGGACAGGGTCAAAAGAAAGAACAGAAAAATGCGGGGGCAAGGGCTGGATAGGATTAAGGAAAATAGAGTTAGTTTTTCACAACATGACTACTATGGAAGTGTTTTGCATAACTGCACATGTATAACCTATATTGAGTTGCTTGCCTTTTCAATGGTGGGGGGTGGGGGAGGAAGGGAGAAAGTTTGGAACCCAAAGTTTTAAAAGCACATGTTTAAAAAAATGTTTTCACATGCAACTGGGAAATAAGAAATACAGAAAATGGGGTACAGAAATGTATCCTGCCCTACAGGAAAATAGAAAGGGAAGGGAATAAGACAAGGGGAGGAGAGATAGAAGGGAGGGCAGACTAGGGGAAGGGATATTCAGAATGCATGCCATTTTGGGGTGGGGGGAGGGGTGAGATGGGGTGAAAATTTGGACCTCAAAATCTTGTGGAAGTAAATGTTGAAAAATAAACAAATTAAAATAAATAAATTAAAGTTTTTTAAAAAGTGTCATCCAAGAACTGTCAAACATGTAATCCATAATTACAGTGTGTTTCATCTTGTTAAAATGGAAATTCAAAATTTATTATTCAAAGTTCATAAAACCAAACAATTGTAAAAGAAGTATAAATAATTAAATTTTCAAATGATGTTTTTTATATTTATAGCATTCATGCTTCTGAAGCTATTAACACTTAAAACTGCACTATGACTTTTGGGACATGGTATATTAGAGGCTGATTTTCATATATTTGTTTTAGGATATAGCTATTCTGCTCTGTTAGTAATGTTGGTTTTGTCCATGAGTTGTGTTTTTTTTTTTTGGTGCGGGGGAATACTGATAGGGTAATGTTTGTCTTTCTGTATTTTATCGGATATGGATAGATATTTCTTTAAAATGGTCTCCTGAGCTAATATGAGAAAAAAAGAAATATGATAAATGTTAGAGGGGATGTGGGAAAACAGGATACTAATGCATTGTTGGTGGAGTTGTAAACTGATCCAACCATTCTGGAGAACAATTTGGAACAATGCCCAAAGGGCTATAAAACTGTGCATACTCTTTGACCCAGCAATACTACTGCTGGGTCTGTATTCCATAGAGATTTTAAAATAAAAAGGAAAAAAAACCTATTTGTACAAAAATATTTATAGCAGCTCTTTTCATAGTGGCTAAGAATTGTAAATTGAGGGGATGCCCATCAATTGGGGAATGGCTGAACAAGTTCTGGTATATGATCATAATGGAATATTATTGTGATATAACAAATGACAAGCAGGATGATTTCAGAAAAACCTGGAAAGACTGACGTGAATTGATACAAAGTGAAATGAGCAGAGTAAGAAGAACATTGAACATAGTAACAACAATATTGTATGATGATCAACTGTGAATGACTTAGCTATTCTCTGCAATCCAATGATCCAAGACAATCCCAAAGGACTCATGATGAAAAATGCTATCTGCTGAAGAAATTAAAGCCATCTATAGTCATATGAAAAAATGTTCTAAATCACTATTGATTAGAGAAATGAGAATCAAAACCACTCTGAGGTACCATATCACACCTATCAGATTGGCCAACATGATAAAACAGGAAAATGATAAACGTTGGAGATGTGGGAAAATTAGAACACTAATGCATTGTTGGTGGAGTTGTGAAATGATACCCCCGTTTTGGAAAGCAATTTGGAACTATGCCCAAAGGGCTATAAAAATGTGCATACCCTTTGACCCAGCAATAGCACTTTTAGGGCTGTATCCCAAAGGGATCATAAAAATGAGAAAAGGACCCACATGTACAAAAATATATATAGTAGTTCTTTCTGTGGTGGCAAACAATTGGAAATGGAGGGGATACCCATCAACTAAGGAATGGCTAAACAAATTGCGGTATATGAATGTAATGGAATACTATTGTGCTATAAGAAATGATAAATCAAAACAAATTAATAAAAATTATTTCATACAAAAAAAGAAAAAAAAAGAAAAATGCTATCTGTGTCCAGAGAAAGAACTGATGTTTGAAAATATGCTCAAGCATATCATTTCTTTCTTTCTTTCTTTCCTTCCTTCTTTTCTTCTTTCTTTCTTTCTTCCTTTCTTTCTTCCTTTCTTCCTTCCTTTCAATTTTTTTGTCACATCTTGTTGCACAAAATAACCAATATGAAAATGTTTTACATGATTGCACATGTATAATTTGTATCAGATTGCTTACCATCTCAGGGAGGGAGGGATAGAATTTGGAACTCAACACTTTAAAAAAATGAATGTTGCATTGTTTTTACATGTAATTGAGGAAGAAATAAAATGTTTTAAAAAATAAAATAAAATAAAATGGTCTCCTAATCATGTGTTGTTTATTACAGGTCCTGTATATAAGAATGTCATCAAGGGTATTTATGAAATAGTAGTTGGTGTGACAGGAGGAATTATTATGGGGTATTTTGTTCGCTACTTTCCAAGTAATGAACAGGTAAATAGAAAATAAAACTCTTGATGAAATGTGGTGTTTAAGCATTTAATAAGAAAAGCTGTCATTTGGGAAGACATAAAATATCACTTATTACATTTATTTTTGTGAAAACTTCTTTCAGGGAGTTTTGGATTCCTACTGCTTGGTAACAGAGTCCTCAGCACTGACTTTAATTGAAGTTTCTGTCTTCTTACTTTGTGAATAAGGAACAAAAGAATGATCTACTTGGCTCAGATGGACAAAGTTCTTGCTTTCTATTACTGCCTTCTGGCTTCTAGAAGTCATGAAATTAGATAGGGCAGCCACTAAGCCTTTCTTCTCCAGATCCTCTGTGTGTAAACCTTCCTAGGGAGAGACAACATTGATTTTAGTGGCATCCTCAGTTCTTCCTCCTCTTTCTTCCTGCTGTATTGGCCATGGTTGACTTAAATATCCCTGATGCATGTGTAGACAGCACAACTATATTTAACAGTTCCCTTCCCTGGTTTGGCCTAGCCCACTCCTCTTATTCCCCCAACAATTATTGAACAGTAGACAAGAGTTTACACACAGAGGTCTCTTTTACTATTACAGAAAAATGTCCTTAAATATTGACTTAAGTTCACTTATTTAATCTAATTTACTTGCAAGTCAACTCTTAATTATTCAGAGGCTGTTGTTTGGAACAGGAAGTCCTAATTCTTCTCCTCTCTCCCACTAAAACCTTCATGGTTACTAGTACCAAGGCGGTGAAAATAAGGGAGATATTACAAATATGTTGATTTTGCTGCTACGTGGCAGCTCTGTTTTAAAGATTTTTGTGAGAAAAGAGACAAAATGTTCAGCTATTCTTAACATGGTTACTGGAGACAGGAATGTCACGAATAGTAAAATTTCATAGATAATGCAAAACTTTTCTTGAATGTTTAATGTAAACTAATCTTTAAATATCTTTGTCTCTAACCCTAGACTATACTTGCCTGGAAGAGAGCATTCCTCCTTCTGAGTTTATCTATTGTGGCTGTCATAGGCAGCAATCGAGTTGGTTTACAAGGAGCTGGAGGACTGGCCACCATAGTGTTGACCTTTGTTTCAGCGCTGGGGTGGAACCAGGAAAAGGTGAACTCTTTGCTAGCATACTTAACGTAACAACTGCATACTTTTTATTGCTATAAGGAATGGTCAGGCAGTTCTCAATTTCCAAATGAACTGTGTTCCCAATGTTTGTTAGTTGTTCAGTTGTTTGGAACTTAGGACACAGTTTCCAATAGAAATAATTTTATACATGGGATGTTAGGCTCCCCCGTTAACTCATAAAAGGCAATTTAATCCACCATATCACTGCAATACAGTAATTTGCAATGGTATTGTTTTCTGCTAGTTGAAATATATTCTAAACTCAGTAATCAGTAAAAAAAAATCATTAAAATACACAAAAATAAAAAATGAGACAGGAGAGCACAATCAACTCCATTATTGAAGCTTTTTTTTACAAAAATGGTTTTTTAAAGAATAATTAAAATAATTAAAATTAAAATTAAAAAGAATAATTAAAATTCCCTTCATTGTTCCTGTTGAAGTCTGTCTTCCATGTATTTTTTCAGATTTCATCATTATTGTCATTATATCTGCTATGTTTTGATTTTGCTTTATTTGAAAATACTCTACATCACTTTACATACATCATCCCAACCTTCTTTGCATTCATTTTATAACCCAATATAAGAATTGTGTTCAATTGTGATTAACAGTTGTGGTACAATTGTGATACAATTTGTTTGGCCATTCCTCACTAGTGGAGCCATGGATTGTTTTCAGCTATTATTGTTTTTGCCATTTTTGCTGTTCTAAATAATGTCGAAATAAGTATTTTCTCACAAATTCACCTTTTTTTTGCCTTTCAGTAATATCTATGCAGTGTAGTCCTAGTAGAAGAATTACTAGATCAATGATGATCATATGAATAACATGGTTGTTCTAACCATTACAATGTTGTAATAAATATCTTCTCATGAATAATTCCTTTTTTTTTCTTTTCAGTAATGTCTATACAGTGTAATTCTAGCAGGGGAATTGCTAGATCTTCTCACAAATAATTCCTTTTTTTTTCTTTTCAGTAATGTCTATACAGTGTAATCCTAGCAGGGGAATTGCTAGATCAAATAAATATTATCATATGAATAACATGGTCATTCTATGACAATGCTCCTTTCTAGAAAGATTCCTTTCATTCATAGCATCCTCACCCAAGTGTAATATTCCCTTTTCTCCGCAGCCTAACCAACATTGATCTTTGTCATTTTTATCAATTTTTACCAGTTTAATGGGTGTCAGCTTATATCACACAATTGTTCCAACTTATTTTTTCTGATTATTAGAGAATTTGAACAATTGTTAATTACTTGTTTGTATTTCTATCGAGAACTTCATATCTTTTGATGTCTTATCCATTATCTGTCATGCAATAACTTTAATTTGTATATAATCTAGTCCAACAGTGACAATCCTATAATTTTGTCAAATAAAAAGTAATTTTCCTGCTTTTCTGCTATTTTTCATTGTAAGTACAATGAAAGTAGTAGAAAGCATCTATAATTGAAAATAGGGTTTTTAGAGAGTCCTTTAAGTATTTGTCCTCTTATTTGTTCATACTTTGATACGAACTGTGGGGGTATTGTTATTTTTCTGATTCAAAGGACAGCCAAAATAAATATTTCTCTTTGAAATGATAGCCCTGTTGTGTGTTAATAGTCTCATAGTGTACTAATAGGAAGTAGAGAAATGTCTAATTTGTTACATTCCCTGTGAAGTAAATAGGTTTTGGTGAGGGGGCCTTGAAAATTAATCAGTATTTGTAGTATATTTCTATTTTTTTAAAAATGCTTTCTATGGTACAGGGTGAGAAAGATCCTTGGTAGAAGGCTCCTACTGGAGTTACGGCTCTCCGATTCTCCTCCATCATGGCTGCCAGTGGCTATCTCTTTCAACCCAAGCAGTGGTTTAGCTCCAGTCTCTCTTCTAGACCCAAAGTGTCTGCAGCCTTCCTTAAAAAGTCAGTGGAGAATGGCAAGGATGAGGCATGCTGTCCACTTTCTATTCTCTGCATCCTGAGACAATTTCTAATTCCCTACATAAATCTACTCTGTCTTCCCCAGAACCAGTGCTCTTATACCAATTACTACCCCCTGCTTCTCTGTTATATTTGATAGATGATGATGTCTTAAAAACTTTTCCTCCTTTGGGTGACACACCCTCATCTTTAGTCACTTTTTACTGCTTTTCAAAGCTGATTCCCCCTCTCTGGGGGCAACCTTTCTGTTTGGACTACTGACCATTTCATTGGTAGGAAGTCTTCCTTACCTCTAGTTTAAATTTCTTTCCTTATTCTATTGTCTGGGACCTCAGAGGCAAGTACTAGTCCCTCCTCCAAGCCACAGCCCTTCAAATACTTGAGTATAGTTACACTTCTCTTAACTTTCACTTCTTTAGGTTAAATTTACCTAATTCCTTCAGCCTTTCCTCATGCATCATAAATTCAAGGACTTTCATCGATCTCGTTGCTTTCTTTTGGACATTCTCCAGCTATTGAAATAATGGTAGAAGGGGCAGCTAGGTGGCACAGTGGATAGAGCACCAGCTCTGGATTCAGGAGGACCTGAGTTCAAATACGGCCTCAGACACATAACATTTACTAGCTGTGTGACCCTGGGCAAGTCACTTAAACCCATTGCCTAGCCAAAAAAAAAAAAAAAAGAAAAAGAAAAGAAAAGAAAAGAAAGAATGATAGAAGATGAAGCCATGAAATGGAATTCTGCCCTGGACACTAAATGGTCCCACAAAGTACCAAGAAGCCATTGGTTTCTCCCAAAGTATTTAGCCTATTGTCAAAAGTATCAAATGATGTCTTTGGACATAAAAAGACTGCAGAGCTGATAAGAAATTAGTCTAAAATGATACCTGACATCACTGAAAAGTACAAACCCTGTGCTTGACATATTAAAAGAAAAGTGCTCCTGTCTCCCATTACATTTTTGCAGAGTGCAAGTATTAGCAAGGCTCCTTTCTTTTTCTTTTCTTTTTTTTTTATTTTTGGTGAGGCAATCGAGTTGAATGAATTGCCCAGGATCACACAGCTAGTAAGTGTCAAGTGACTGAGGTCAGATTTGAACTCAGGTCCTCCTGACTCGAAGGCCAGAGCTCTATCCACTGCACCACCTAGCTGCCCCAAGGCTTCTTCTCTTTTGAAGGAGATAGCAATAACCAAAGTCAAATCCTCTTTGCTTTTTCTATGGTCTGCTGAAAAATTGTGAAGGAGAGATAGGTCAGGGTAGTACTCCATAGAAGTATGTGAGGTCATTTTGCCAGGACACTTGGAATGAGGGATTTGGGCTGGCAGTGTCTGAACTGCTGGTGGGGAGGAGGTTGAGTGCAAGGAAAACCCTACCTGAAAGCACCTAAGCTTGTAGTATAAATTTGTGAGACTCTGGATAACAGTGGCAGCAAAAAGGGACATCATAGAACTCTGACACTCAATAATCTTCATGCTCTACAATTTATTGAACAATCAGGCAGGAACAATGAGTGCATCTATTGAAGCTGGGGTTGGGTCACATGCCATGCAGTGAAACTAAATTATCTTCCCATTTTCTGGGAATGAAAAGTTTAAACTAAGTGGGGAATTCATATTTCACTAAGAATGGTAAGTCATCACTCACCTGAAAGTCTAAATAACATAATTTATTTTTATTTCTGGCTTTACATAAGTATCTTAAAACATAATACAGGTGTTTTCTTTCAAGATCATGTGAAGTTGTAAAGGAGATAATATTAATGGGAACTGGGGGCAAATACAAATCATTTGTGATAAATTGATAACATATTTTATATTAATGATTTTACTTTTGTAACCTTCAGCCAAGCTGATAAAAAAAAAAACCCTAGTCCAGGGCCCAAGGAGGTGGGAATCCAGATGACCTTCTGGGCTTTGGGACTCTACCACACCCATAAAGAATGTAGGTGCATCCACAAAAAGGAAAAAAATCTTTTACCTGTCTATACCATCATCACCCACTCTTATGCAGGGGAAACTGTCCCTCTACATTAACATGGCAACTTGTATGTCATGAAAGAAAAATGAATCTTCAGGATCAGGAAAGCATGTCTACTTGGCTTGGTTTAATTCAGGAACTCTGTTCTCCTGTGAACACGTGGTACATTCAAGGTCTGGAAGAATGAAAGTCATTTTGAATCTGAAAGCAAAACATCAAGAGGAGTAATAAGATCTCCCTGGGCATAGCAGTAGCACGAACACCCAACATTCAATCTTGGGGAGGACTGGATGATTAGATACAGTGGTCACCTCAATCACACATTTCCCCCCACTATCGCCACCACCTTTTTTTTTCCTTCTGCCTCCAAGTTTTCCTTTCAAAAGCTTCTTCACGAAGAAAATTTATCTCCTAAGCACTAAGCATCTCAAGAGGAAAAAATAAGCAAAACAATTTTGAAACATTAAAGAACTGGCAAAGTACCAAAATACCCTTTTTTACATAAATATTTCCTTTAAACCCTTATGGGAATTCTCCTTTGTTGTTGGCCTAGAAAGATGGTGGCTTCTCCAATCTGCTCTCTTCATAGACTGAGTAGTCATCCCCAAATTGCTGTGTGTGTATTTTTCATCTTCTGCTTTTTTGTTCTAAGTTCTCTTCATCTGTTACACCAGGATGTTGGCAGAACTGGGTAAGGGGTGACCAGGAAGGTTAGTAAGAGGAGTCTATATAAGAGGGCCCTGGAGGAACCCCATGTTTAGGTAAACAAAGATGCATGGCTAGAGAGGTTAGTTAAGGCAGGAGAGATCAGGCAAGCGAGCTAGAGTCTGTTGTTGTTCAGTCATTCAGTCATGTCTGACTCTTCATGACCCCATGGACCATAGCACTCCAGGCCCTTCTGTCCTCCACTATCTCCCAAAGTCTGTCCAAGCTCATGTTTGCTGCTTCCATGACACTATCTATCCATCTCACCCTATGCTGTCCCCTTGTCCTTTTGCCTTTGATCTTTCTCATCAGAGACTTTTCCAATGAGTTCTATCTTCTTATTATGTAACCAAAGTATTTAAGCTTCACCTCCAATATTTGACCTTCCAATGAGCCGACTCAATTAATTTCTTTAAGTATTGACTTATTTGATCTCCTTGCTCTCCAAAGGATTCTCAAAAGTCTTCCTAGCACCACAATTCAAAAGTGTCAATTTTGCAGCACTCAGCTTTCCTTATAGTCTAGTTCTCACAGCCATACATTGCCACTGGAAAAGCCATTGATTTGACTATACAGACCTTTGTCAGCAAAGTGATGTCTTTACTTTTTAGTATGCTGTCCAGATTTGCCATAACTTTCCTTAAGGAGCAAGAATCTTTTAATTTCATAGTTGCAGTCACTATGTGTGGTGATCATTGAAGAGCCCAAGGACATAAAATCTGACACTGTTTCTATTTCTTCTCTCACTATTTGCCAGAAAGTGATGTGACCAGTTGCTAAGATCTTAATTTTTTTTTTGATGTTAAGCTTTAAGTCAGCTTTTATACTCTCCTCTTTTACCATCATCAAGTGGCTTCTTAATTCTTCATTTTCTACTGCCAGAATAGTATCATCTGCATATCTGAGATTGTTGATATTTCTCCTGGCAACCTTAATTCTAGTTTTGATTCATTCAGCCTAGCATTTCTCATTATGTAATCTGAATATAAGTTAAATAAATAAGGAGATAATACATAGCCTTATATAATCCTTTTCCAATCTTTAACCAATTGTACCATGTTGCTTCTTGACTACTAGTTGTTTCTTGACCCACATACAGGTTCCTCAGGAGACAAGGAAGATGATCTGGTATTCCCATCTCTTTGAGAATTTACCACATTTTGTTGTGATCCACACAGTCAAAGGCATTACTGTAGTCAATGAAGCAGAAGTACATGTTTTTTTCTAGAACTCCCTTGCCATCTCCATAATCCAGCTAATGTTGGCAATTTGGTCTCTAGTTCCTCTGCCTCTTCAAAAACTAGCCTGCTCTTCTGGTAATTCTTGGTTCATATATTGCTGAAGCCTAGCTTGCAAGAATCTTAAGTATAACCTTGCTGGCACGTGAAATGAGTTCACTTGCTTGGAAATTTGAACATTCTTTGGTACTACCCTTCCTTAGGATTGGGACATAAATTGATCTTTTCCACTAGCCTTATTGTTAGCAATGCTTCTTTGCCTTTCTATTGTTCTGTTTCTTTGCAATACTCATTTAAACAAACCTTCTCAACTCTCCTTGCTATTCTCTGGAATTCTGCATTCAGTTGGATATATCTTTCTCTTTCTCCTTTACTTTTCACTTTCCTTCTTTCCTCAGCTATTTGTAAAGCCTCATAAAGGAGCCATTTTGCTTCCTTGCTTTTCTTTTTCTTTGGACTGCTGCCTGTTCATCATGCTCAGAAAAAAAAAATTAGAGGATGTCAGGAGAATCTTCACTGGGGCAGAGGCTTAGCTCCTAGGCTTCTAATGCAATATCCAATTCTCAAGTCTGTCTCTAATTCTTAGGTAAGGCCAGGATTCTTTCCTTGTTGTTCTAGTTTGCATCCAGACACCATCTTGTACTTTTCCTCCATGCTTTCTAGAATCCTAAGTCCTAAGGAAAGGACCTTAGGGATCATTTAGTTCTCTCACATGCATTGTTCTTATTGCCCATTCATAGCAAAAAGGATCTCCCTGCAGTTTCAAAATTTATATTCCTAAAGTTTCAACCCTACTGTATCCTTTTTCCTAGGGAAATCTGTCTGTCTCTGACCTTGCAGCTATAGAGAAGTAAACGGAGCATTAAAGAACTCCAGTACCTAGCAGATATCAGGAAGACGGGCAGTTGACCTGGCATGGACAAAGGGCAAGAAGCCAGCAGCTGCTCCCAGGAGTCTTGATGAGGGTCCCAAGTTCTCTCACATGCTGGGTCTGCTTGCAGTTAGCACATAAATGGTAAACGAACCCAGGCTGATGTTTTTAAGATGTCTCATTATATTGCTGTTGCAGAGTTAGCAGTTCTCGAAGAAGGAAGAGAGTCATGGTACTCCTTTTTTTGTTCTTATTTTTTTATTTTTTCCATTAACAAGAATTTCTATCTCTCCTTCCCAACCACTCCCCTCAAGTAGGGAAAGAAGAAAAAGAGAAACAAAATCTGTGTAACAAATAAGCATAATCAAGCAAAACAAATTCTTATACCCATACTGGCTATGTTTAAAAAAAGAAAGTCTCATTCTATATCTTGAGCTCATCAACTCTCAGGTCTGACTTCTTCCCAGCAGAGCAGACAGAAGTATTAAAGGAGTTAAGCAATTACCCAAAGGAGACTAGTTGGTGGGGTACCCCTTATCTGATAACCTGGTAAATCTAAGGGAGATCCAACTGAAGGATTACCTAGAAGAGAGGAAGAGAGAAGCAAATAAGGAATTGAGAAGGGTTTGTTGTTGTTGTTGTTTTCCTTTGAGAAGGAAGTTATCAAGCAGGTGAGAGAGCCAAATGCTTATGTGAGTCATGTTTGATTTCTCCTAAGGGCTTTTAACAATAGAATCACTGTAGCCTGTACTTCAAGGGTAGTGTTCTTATTATTCTGGAACAGAAGTTGGAACAGTAGAGGGGGATCCATAAGAAGGTTCCCTTCACTAGATATATTTATTCATCCCTAACCTTTCTCCTAAACTCCTAGTCTATATAACTGACCGGTCAGCTGTAATTGGTCATTGGTTTCTCACAGGCATCAAAAAACTTAGCATGTTCAAAATAGAATGCATTACACTTTACACAAAACACTTCTCTTCCAGACCCTGCTATTTCTCTTGAGGATAACACCTTCTTTGCTGTCCCCCAGGCTCCCAAGCTTAGAATCATTCTGAACTCATCACACTTGTGAGAACCAGTGTCCACATCAATCACCTTTCATACACAATCAGCTGTCTTGATTCTATCTGTACAGTATCTCTCACATTTGTCTCCCCTCTTACCCAAGCAGCCATCACCATCACCTCTAGCCTCCTAATTGATTTCCCTGTCTGTACCAATCTGTTGTCCACACAGATGCTAAATCAATATTTCTAAAGCTTAGGCTTGACCATTCCATTCTCCTGTTCAAGAGGTGCCAGTGGGCTCCCTATTGCCTCTTGGATAAAGTACAAACTCCTCTTGACATTTAAAGTCCTCCATGACCTGACTCGCTAGGATTTATTGTATATTTTTCTCCTTCGTGAATTCTGCATTACAGTGAAATTGTTCTCTTACTGCTAGCTCTCCATATACAATGTACTGTCTCCCACGTTAGTGGCTTTGTAGAGGCTTTTCCCAATGCCTGGAATATACTCTACTCCCTCATCATCACCACCCCAGACAATCCCTACCTCCATCCAAAGCATAGCTCAAGTGCCATTTCTTCTCCTTCCCTCA
Organism: Phascolarctos cinereus; assembly: GCF_003287225.1. Lineage (NCBI taxonomy): Eukaryota > Metazoa > Chordata > Mammalia > Diprotodontia > Phascolarctidae > Phascolarctos > Phascolarctos cinereus. Next base: position 42,113,020 of record NW_027556402.1, on the reverse strand, counting down.
AATTACATGGCATTAATTTTGCATTTACTTTTCCTCCAACAGCATATAAGCTCCTTAAAGTCAATTTGTTTTTGTTTTTGTCTCCCCAGGGCCTAGCATGGTGCCTGGCACATAGTAGGTGTTTAATATGCTTGTTGAAAGAGTGAGGAGATCCTCAAACCTGAGTGTTCTAGAGGACTAGGTCCTAAGTGAGTTGTCATATCATAGTCATCTTGGATAGCTCACTATCTCTCATTTTCCATATCCAAGTTGTTTCCAAGGCTTGTTGATTTCATCTTTGAAACATCTTCTAAAAATGCCCCTTCTCCCTTCTGACACTGACACCACTTTTGTGCAGACCCTCATCACTTCACACCTTGATTGCTTCAATAGCCTGCTGGTGGGTCTGCCTTCTTCAAGTCTCTCCCCTCTCCAATCCATTCTCCATTCAGCCACTAAAGAGATTTTCCTAAAACACAAGTCTGATCATGTCACTCCACCCCCATTCAATAAACTCCAGTGGTTTCTTACTGACTCCCTACATATATTCTTCCGTCCAGGGATGGCTTCCTGGCTGTTTCATAAACCAGATATTCAATCTCTTGGCTCCAGGCATTCTCTCTGGCTGTCATACATGCCTGGAATGCTCTGTCTCCTCTACTCTGACTACTGACCTCCCTGGCTTCCTTTAAACCCCCGACTAAAATCCCACCTGCTTTGGGAAGCCTCCCCTAACCCCTCTTAATTCCAGTGCCTTCCCTCTGTTTATTATTTCCTATTTTTGCTTCATATAGCCTGCTTTGTACATATTTGTTTGTGTGTTGTTTCTTTTTTTGGGGGGGGGTAGGCAATTGGGCTTAAGTGACTTGCCCAGGGTCACACAGCTAGTAAGTGTCAAGTGTTTGGTCTAAGGCTGAATTTGAACTCAGGTCCTCCTGACTTCAGGGCAGTGCTCTATCCACTGTGCCATCTAGCTGCCCCTGTGTGTTATTTCCATCATTAAATTGTAAACACATAGTAGGCAATTACTAAATGTTTATTGAATTGAATTGAACAACAGATTCACTAGGACTTATTTTCAGAGGAGTACCCCAGCACTGCCCAGAGTTGCAGGCAGTATAAACCGTGTTGTGTGTGTGTGTGTGTGTGTGTGTGTGTGTGTGTGAGAGAGAGAGAGAGAGAGAGAGAGAGAGAGAGAGAGAGAGAGAGAGAGAGAGAGAGAGAGACAGAGACAGAGACAGAGAGACACAGAGAGAGAGATGGGGAGAGAGAGAGATTTATTACTGTAGAACTCAGGTCAATGAACTTTTCTTGAATGAGGCTTATGGAGAGAGTATATAATACAAAGTCTTTCAGTGAATGAGTCTAAAAGGTGCCAAAATGCATACAGAGTTAAAGCAATGCTATTGAACATACGTCTCTCCAAGATAGGAAGGATATGTGTGCCCCGTAGACATCAATTAGTCTCCCTTTCCTCCCCAGGCTACTCTGAGAGGTCAGGTTATAGACATCCTATGAAGGAGAAGTAAATGTTTTATGCAACACTTGTTATGGCCCCAAAATATTCTTCGTTTTTACCCCTTATTTTCTGCTAGACGCCAAAAACAGACGGAAATGGGCCTCAGTGTGAGGAAAGTATTTGGCTAATGGAAAGTGCCAAGTCAGAGGGTCAAGTGAGGTCATAAGCTCTGGTGGGAATTGTAAAAGAGAGAAGCAGTTCTTTGTCTGGCTGTCCCCTCTCTCTGTCTCTAGGGACAGTCTTCTTGAGAGAGGAGACTCTGTCTTTCACTTTTCCAGTTCAAGCTTGCAATATGTGTTTAGAACATGGTTCCTCTTTTGGCTTGAGTGATGACCCCCCACCCCCACCCCCAGCCACTGTAGCATAATAGCAGAAGATCCAGAAAACACTGCAACGACTACACCATGATGTGTCTCACAGCAGCTTCATCTTCCTGAATGCTAGAAAGACAAAAATAGTCCCTCTCCTCAAAGAGCTCATATTCTAATGGGGGAAACAACATGCCTACAAGTATGCACATACACAATACATGCAGGTAAATGGAAGATAGCCTTAGAGGAAAAGCACTAATATTGAAAAGAACCAGGAAAGAATGCTTATAGAAGCTGGGATTTTGGCTAAGACTTGAAGGAAACTAGGGAAGCTAGGAGATGAAGATAAAGAGGAAGAGAATTCCAGGCACACAGGACAGCCAGTGAAAAGGCACCAAGTTGGGAGATAGAGTGTCATGGTCAAGGAAGAATAAGGAGGCCAGTGTTCCTGGATCTTAGACTACATGGACGGGAGTAAGGTGTAAGGAGACTGAAAAAGTAGGAAGGGGCCATGCTATGAAGGGTATGAGCCAAAAAGAAAGGTTTCTATTTGACCCTGGAAGTGATAGGAAGCCGCTGGAGTTTATTGAGTAAGGGGCTGACATTATTAAACCTATGTTCTAGGAAGGTAACTTTCACATTTGGGTTAAAAAAATTGTACAAATATAGGATGGGGGGCAGCTAGGTGGTGCAGTGGATAGAGCTTCGGCCTTGGAGTCAGAAGGACCTGAGTTCAAATTTGGCCTCAGACACTTGGCACTTACTAGATGTGTGACTGTGGGAAAGTCACTTAATCCTGATTACCTCACCAAAAAGATATATATATATATATATATATATATATATATACACACACACACACACACACACACACACATACATATATGATGGGAATGTCTTTGTTAACAGATTTTACATGAAAGATTAGGGGCTTCATTGGATTGCGACCTAAATATGAGCCAACACAATGTGGCAGCCCAAAATTTATTGTGGTAGTGGTTTGCTATTTTCTTCTCCAGCTCATTTTACAGGTGAAGAAACTGAGGCAAACAGGGTTAAATGACTTGCCCAGGATCACACAGCTAATAAGCATCTGAGGCCATATTTGAATTTAGGAAGATGAGTCTTCTTGACTCCAGGCCTGGCACTCTATCCACTGTGCCATCTAGCCACCCAGCCTAACATTATAGTTATAGTATCTACGACAAGGTAAGGGATGGTTTACCCTGATCAGATCATATCTGAAATACTATGCTCATTTCTAGGTGTCACATTTTAGGTAGGGAAACCTAAGAGGATATAGCATTGGCAGCTAGGGGGAGCAGAAAAGACCATCTATAGGTGTTTGATCTGAGTCTTAAAGAAAACAGGGACTGTATCGGATGTCATGTGCAAGGAATAGCCAGTAGGCCAGTTTAGCTGGATCATAGCGTGTAGAGGGCAGTAGAAATGAAATTAGAAAGGGAAGATGGGGTCAGGTTGTGAAAAGGCAGGTCAATGTCAAATGTCAGACAAAGGATTTTGTGTTTGGTCTTAGGGCAGAGTTTCTTAACCCAGAGTCCATGCACTTGTTGAAAGAAAGAAAGAAGGAAAGAAAGAAAGAAGGAAAGAAAGAAAGAAGGAAAGAAAGAAAGAAGAAAGAAAGAAAGAGAAGAGAAAGAAAGAAAGAAAGAAAGAAGAAAGAAGAAGAAAGAAAAAGAAAGAAGGAAAGAAAGAAGAAAGAAAGAAAAGAAAGAAAGAAAGAAAAGAAAGAAAGAAAGAAAGAAAGAAAGAAAGAAAGAAAGAAAGAAAGAAAGAAAGAAAGAAAGAGAAGAGAAAGAAAGAGAAAGAAGAAGAAAGAAGAGAAGAAGAGAAAGAAGAAGAAAAAGAAGAAGAAGAAGAAGGAAGGAAAGAAGGAAGGAAGGAAGGAAGGAAGGAAGGAAGAAGGAAGGAAGGAAGGAAGGAAGGAAGGAAAGGAAGAAAGAAAGAGAAAGAAAGAAAGAAAGAAAGAAAGAGAAAGAAAAGAAAGAGAGAGGGAAAGAAAAAAGAAAGAAAGAAAGAAAGAGAGAGAGAGAAAGAAAGAAAGAAAGAAAAGAAAGAAAGAAAGAGAGAGAGAGAGAAAGAAAAGAAAGAAAGAAAGATGGATGGATGGATGGATAGATGATAGATAGTTTTCAATATAATTACTTTCTTTTGCAATTTATATATTTAAAAATATTATTCCAAGGTGTCTATAGGCTTTACCAGACTGCCAAAGGGATCTATAACAAAAACAAAGATTAAGAACCCCAAAGAGGTTCATTGTTCTATTTTGGACACGTTGAATATGAGTTATAGGACATCCAGTTCAAAATATCCAATAGGCATTTGGTGATGTGGGACTGACACTTAAGACAGGAACTAGGACTGGATAGATAGATCTGGAAACCATCTCCCTAAAGATCCATTGAAGCCGATGAGCTCACCAAATGAGAGAGTATAGAAAGACAAGAGAATATAGCCTAGGAGAGAGCCTTGGGGGACACCCATTATTAGTGGATGTGCTATGGATAAAGATTCAGCAAAATAAATTGGCAAGGAATGGTCAGATGAGTAGATCAGGAGGAGAATCCAAGTGGAGAAAGGGGTCAACAGTACAAAGTTTACAAAGTAATCAAGAAGAAAGAGAACAGAGAAGAGGCCATTAGATTCGATGACTCACGAATCATTAGTTAACTGTGGAGATTTAAATTTCAAGTGAATGATAAAGTTAAAAGCCAAATGGCAGAGAGTTTACAAGAGCGTGAGAGATGAATAAATGTCGGCTTTTTCAAGGAGTTTAGCTGAAAATTGATGGCTTCAAAGGTTCCTTTCAACTTTAAATCTAGTGGAGGTAATCTGCTGTAGTAGATAGGACAGGATAGTAGAGGGATTTGCCTTGGAGAGCAGAAGGGCAACCTCATCATCAGATTGGTGTAGGGGAGGACATAGTGGGAAATGATGACAGATAAATGTGAGATGATGAGACAGGAAGAGGAAGGGGTTCTCAATTTCTTTTTTTTTTTTATGAAGTATGACTTGGGAGGTCGTGTGGGAGATTTAAGAAAAGGTTTGGGACAACTACTGTGGTGAATGGGATTAGTGATCAATTAGGGTGGGGGAGTAGGAGGATTGCCTTGCTGAAGTGAGGGCCCAGTTGAGATTAACTAGCATGTATTTGTAGTGGTTCCAAACAACATGGTTTCATGCTCACAAGTAGAATTGAAAGAGGCAGATAATGGGAAAATCCAGGGTTGGAGTTTGGCAAGGTGTGAGCTGCAAGAAGATGAAGGAACTAAAGACACAAGAATAGTAAATAGTGCAGAGTTGAACTGGTTCACCAAAGTCTCGACTGACTGGAAAGAGAGGAGAGTGTAATCGAAGTAGAGATGATGGCCTGGGATAAAATTGAGGGAAAAAAGGAATTGGAAGTCAGCGTGAGGAAGAGGACTCAGTTTAAGAAGAGTGAAATATAGCGAGAGATGGAAAAATAAGCAATTTTGATCAGAGAGAGGAAATTCAGAGCTCTTGCATGTGGAAGTGCAACTCTTGGGGGTGTTGGTAAGATCAAGGGCATGGCCATCCCTATGTGTAACTGAGGTAGAGTGGAAGAATAAGTCATGGGAAGTGAGTAGGCTGAGCAACTGGACAGTTAGGGAATTTGAGGAATATTAGTATGGATGTGGAACGTCCTTAATATGAGAGGTCTCACTTATTAAGCTCAGCTGTTTCCATTCCTGCGTGGAAAGATGATATTTATAAGTCATGAGACCTTTGTCAGCATCAGGGTAGTGGGAGGGAAAAAATTATATGTATATATATATATATATGTATATGTATGTGTGTATATATATGTATGTATAGATAGATGGATAGATGGATATAGATAGATAGATAGATAGATAGATAGATATAGATAGATAGATAGATAGATAGAGGGCATAGGGTGAGTTGAAGATTAAGGAGTCATATCTGGAGAATAAAGTTAAGGGATAAGAGATTATACTAGGAGAAGAAGAAAGGGAGAGGTAGAATGGGGTAAATTATCTCACAAAAAAAAAAAGCCACAGAAAAGAAAAGGCTCTTACAGTGGAGAGGAAATGGGGGAAGGTGAGAGGGAATGAGTGAATCTTACAGGATTTGGCTTACTGAGGTAACATAGACATTCAATTGGGTATGGAAATCTGTCTTACCCTACAGGAAAATGGGGGAGAAGGGGACAAGAGAGCAGGGGGATGATAGAGAGGAGGGCAGATTGGGAAAGGGGGTAATCAGAAGCAAATACTTCTGAGGAGGGACAGGGTCAAAAGAAAGAATAGAATAAATGGGAGGGCAGGATAGGATTAAGGGAAATAGAGTTAGTTTTTCACAACATGTCTACTAGGGAAGTTTTTGTATAACTACACATGTATAACCTATATGAGTTGCTTGCCTGTTCAGTGAAGGTCGGGGGGGAGGGAGGAAGGGAGAAAATTTGGAACCCAAAGTTTTAAAAACTTATGTTTAAAAAAAATGTTTTCACATGCAACTGGGAAATAAGAAATACAGGAAATGGGGTACAGAAATCTATCCTGCCCTACAGGAAAATAGAATGGGAAGGGGATAAGAGAAGGGGTGGGGAGAGATAGAAGAGAAGACAGACTAGGGGAAGGGGTATTCAGAATGCATGCCATCTTGGGGTGGGGGAGGGGCGAGATGGGGTGAAAATTTGGTACTCAAAATCTTGTGGAAGTAAATATTAAAACTAAAAATAAATAAATTTATATATTTTTTAAAAAGAGCAGAATGCTCCCTCAAAAAAAAAAAGGAATGAGAGGTCTCAGCAGTCAGTCCAGTGTCCTCATTTTACAGATATGGAAGCAGAAACACAAGAGTTGAAGAGAAAACAGTATTAATAGACATGTTCCACAAGAATGAAATGCACCTACAAGAATGACCACTTTGTAAAATTCTTGTTTTTGTCTTATTTTTGCTTTTTTTCTCATCTTTTTTGGTTTCCAAATGTAGAGAGATAGGGACTAGAATAAAGACTGGACCTATAATTTTGTTGATGTGGGGAGGTCCCAGTGAGGATCTTCCTCTACCAAAACAGGTCAGTCCCTTCTGTGTGTCTTCATCTGAGAGGGCAATCTTGCCAACTGTGAAAGACATGGCTAGGAATACCCCGACAGCATGTGTCAGCGGCAGGACTAGAACCCTAGTCTTCCTGTCTCCAAGGCTCACTCTATACTACACTTGCCTTTCTTCTAAATCTAGAGCAGTACAAAAACAAATCTACTAAATTATCAATCTGGGAAAATGCTATCCACACCCAGAGAAAGAACTGTGGAGTTAGAATGCAGATCGAAGCGTACCATTTGCTCTTTTTTTCCCTTCTGTTTTGTTTTGTTTCCTCTTTCTTGTGGTTTCTCCTATTGATTCTAATTCTTCCTTACTACATGACTAATGTGAAAATATGTTTAATAGGAATGTATATGTAGAGCCTATATCAGATTGCACACTGTCTTGGGGAGGGAGGTGAGGAGGGAGGGGGAGAAAAACTTAAAACTCAAAAGCTTATGGGAGTGATCGTTGAAAACTAAAAATAAATGAATAATTATAATAAAAAAAGAATGAAGGACAAACAACAACAATAACAGTTCTGTCCAAACTGTTAAAATATTTTAAATGACAATATGTTTTCATATCAGTGTAGATTTATCTGGGGTACAATTTTGGTTGTTTTTAATTTTAATTTTGCTTTTATAACTATTACTTTGTAACAAGCTTGAATCAGAAATACATTTTGTAATTTTTGCTGTTATGTTAAAAAAACAGATAAAAACTTATTTTCAAATTTAAGAAAATAAATAAATTATGAAGCTGATACAAATGGGTTGGAAAAGGTTTACTCTCCCAAAACTGGACTATTTCAAGATTGAGATGTCAAATATTTATAATGAAATAAAATTGTTTAATGTGGCTCAGTTCTCTGATAACTCATCCATTTACTTCCCTTTTCTCACAGGCAAGAGTGCAAAACATCATTGCAGGCATGTGGCACATTTTTCAACCCCTTCTTTTTGGCCTGGTTGGAGCAGAGGTGTCTGTTGCAAATCTTGAATCAAATACTATTGGTGAGATGTTAGAGGAGAAGAAGTTTTTAGAAATATTGAATAATATAATACTTCAGAGTTTCTTTCACTTTGTCCCCCTTAGGGCCCCTTTTTTTTTCACATGTCCAGCAGTACAAGCTATATTCAGCACATTCGTTTCTTTTTATGTGTTGTAAACAAATACTGCTTGAAGTAGCCAATCTAAATGATCTGGGAAGATAAAATCAGATCAGATTTCTATCTATAGATCATTTAAAAAGCTCAGCTGACATAATAAGGACCTTCCTTTATATGAAAGCTTAGGTGTCCATTGACATAGAATGACAGATATGTTCCCTCTCCTGGTATTTGTGTTACCACCATAACTAAATACTAGTTTGTACTCCATCGATGGAATCATTTTTACCAGAACCAGCAACAATAAGTTTGGTTTTATATTCAATCATATGAGCATCTCTTTATTTTTTCAAATTAAAAAACTAAAAGACAAAATGATAATATGTGTGAAAATGCTTTAAAACATAAAAAACAGAATTCAAAACTAAGGTGTTGAGGGGGCAGGTAGGTGGCACAGTGGATAGAGCACCAGCCCTGAAGTCAGGGGGGACCTGAGTTCAAATTTGACCTCAGACAAAACACTTGACACTTACTAGCTGTGTGACCCTGGGCAAGTCACTTAACCCCAATTGCCTCACAAAAAAAAAAAAATTAAAAGTAAGACTAAGATGCTATTGCTGTTCTTTGCAATGAGTTATCTTCAAGAAGTTCTTGACTAATATGTTGTTAATTTGGATTATTAACTCAGGCTTTTTGAATTTGTTCTAGGCTTCTGTGTTGGTACATTGAGCTTGTCACTGTTGGTTCGAGTTATTGTCACGTTCTTATTGGTGTCTTTTGCTGGTTTTTCATTTAAGGAAAAAATTTTTGTTGCCTTGGCATGGATCCCCAAAGCCACTGTTCAGGTAAGGTATTAATTGCTCATATATGGCTCTTGGAATGACTAAATTATGGTGGTCATTTTGAGTTCTCCACTAGAAGCCTGAGAAACAGCTTTTCTAATCACAAGAAAGGGAACCAGCACAATTCAGTAAGCTGGATGCTAAAGCATGTTCGTTACAGGTTCAGCATCAACTTGGAAGGAGGGCTCCGGTGGATTTGCCCCAGAAATTGGTGTTTGACTCTGCAGTACTTAGCATTTTTATCAGTGATTGCGATAGAATCCTAGAGTGTAAGCTTGTCATATTCCCAAATGAGCTTGAGACAGGATGGGTCCCTGGATTTAACATACTTGTTAGGTAGGCTGCAGGGGTGGGTGGGAAGGAATGTTAGCCTTCAGGTAACCCTCGCAACTCTGTGATTCAGTGAATATTCTTCAAACTTTGGAAATAATTTGAAAAAGTCAAGCTACTTAATAATGTTGATATATTCTTTTAAGAATTTCACTTTCAAGAGGAAAACTTCTGATTTTTGTGAGAGATATTTTACAAAATACCATAAAGCAACACTTTGCTATTCAAAATGTAAATTAGACTTTGAAAAGAGAGTTACTTTTTCTGACTTGAGTGTGATTGATTGAGTCATTTGTTATGCTTTGAATGTCTCAGAGTCTATAAGTCTTCTAGAATTACTGCCTTTTATTGACATTCCCATGCCAGTCTTCTAACCCACAAGCACTTACTACAATGACTGGAATTGAGCCTTGTCACTATTTCCTTCCCTTAAAACCTCTTTCATAAACCTTGTAAATGTTACAAAATTTCTCAAAACATAACTAAAGTGAAACTACTATCTACATCCCAATTTTCTGCTTGTAATCAGTACCACAGAAAGTTATAGTGTAGAGGTGAGGTGACCTACTCTTTGTTCACATCATTTTGTTGTTGGCCTCAAGCAGACAGGTTTTGATGCAGTGGAAAAAGCATGGGCTCTGGAACCAGAAGATTTGGGCTTAAATCCTCCTCTGACGCCTATTACCTGTATGACCTTGGGAAAGTCACCCAAACTTCCTAGATCTCAGTTTCCTCATCTGTAAAATGAGAGGATTCGAGTAGATGGCCTTTGAGGTCACTTAGACCTTGACTTCTCTGATTATTAGCCACAAGCTTGTTGTTTTGTCAGTCATGTCCAACTCTTTGTGACACTTTTACAGTTTTCTTGGCAAAGATACTAGCATGGTTTGCCATTTCCTTCTCAGCTCCTTTTATAGATGAGGAAACTGAAGTGAACAGAGTTAACTGACTTGCCCAGGTTCATACAGCTGGTAAGTGCCTGAGGTTGATTCTGCCGTAGCTTCAAGCACAAAAAGAAAGGAGAGGGTAGAAAATTTACCAGTGTAGACTCAAGGCTAATGATGATTCTACTTGTTTTGACCTCCTAAGTCCTGCCTAGCATAAACTAAGCTCTTGCAGGAACGAAAAGTATAAAATAAAATGGATCCACTGTACAGGTAGATGTGATCCAATTATTAGCAAAATCTAGTCAACTCTTTAACCTCAGTATGGATAAAATGGATAGAATGGACAAATGGAATCTTCAGATCTATCCAAGGTTAGAACTTTCCCCTTCCACCCCAACTCCCATGAAAAAGTAGCCAGATAGACTCTTCTTCCTTCACTGCATGGTAGAGATGCTACTGAAAATGGCAGTGAAGGAGGTGACATCAGAAGAAGAGGTACAGATAGCCCATAGCTAGAAAATCAGGACCTGAATAATAGTTTGTTCTCTAGGTAAAGAAAGGCTGTTGGAATTTAACCACTGGAAGGAGGTAATAGTCATCAGGTATTTGGGCCCATTAAACCGAAAGTTGTCAAAACTACTCAGCTACATGGACAGAGCACTGGCCCTGGAGTCAGGCGGACCTGAGTTCAAATCCTGCCTCAGACACTTGACACTAGCTGTGTGACCCTAGGCAAGTCACTTAACCCCAAATGCCTCACCCCCCCAAAAAAAAAGACAAAAAAACCCACAAGAAACCTACTTAGCTACAACTTTTGATTGCTGTGACCATGCTTTGGGGGTGGTCACTCCTAAACTTAGGTATAGGATAACTGTTCTGGTCATTTTGCAAGTATATACAGAAAGTATATCTTTGACTGATCCCTTAAAAAAGCTGAAGGTAATTTTACAGCTGAATTAGAAAATACAAATAGATGGAATTATGGAAAAAATATTTTAAAATTATTTTAATGAACAATGTTGAAAGACAGTAGGTACCTTGAAAACTAAAATATCGAGTACCTTGGATATAATTAATACTTCTGCTTCCCCCCCCAACAAATCAGTCTAAATAAATGTTTGTTCTATTGAAATCAGAAAACAAAAATGCTGTTCCTCAATCTTCCTCGATAATCTGACACTTGTAGTTTATCCAGGGAAACCTCAAGCCATTCCAAGTGTTTGAAAGCCCTGTGATATAATATTTCTTGAATTCAGAAAAACATGTTTACTAGCTGTGGGAACTCAGGCAAGTTATACCTCTGAGCCTCATTTTTCTTGTCTGTAAAATGGGAATAATAACACTTACACTGTTTATACTATAACACACTTCATGTGGCTGTTAGGGAGAAAGCATTTCACATAACTTAAAGGGCTCTTTAAGTGAATTGTTTTTAAGGGAAAGAAGAGAATGGAGGAAATTTGAAAAAATAAGCTCCTGGAGAACAGAGATGGTTTTCTGTCTTTGTATCCCCAGTGCCTAGCACATAGTAGGCACTTAATAAATGCCTATTGATTGGCTGATTGAAGGTCTTGGATCCTCTTGGATACAGTAGAGCTATATGTGTGTACAGATATGTGCACAGTACATGGTACAGGTGTATGTGTGTATCTGTATGTTGAGGCAGCCTAATAGAGGGGACATAGAACCATCCTTGGAACCAGAAAAGACGTGGATCCAAGTGTAACTTCTGTCACATGGTGGTCATATAATGTGGGGCAAGTCACTTAAGCTATCCACGGTCTAAGCAGCTAAGTCAAAGAGAATTTGGCAGCCTGCATTGGTTAGAGAGAGTTCCCTATTCTCTTGCAATCACAGGTCCAGTCTCTATCTTTATCTGTGTGTATGTGTGTGTTACTTAAATTACCTAGATAACTTAACGGAATGGGTATTTAATGGTTAGTTTCACTTATTAAATGTTTCCCACAGTTCTCTGTTTCAATCTGAATGTGAAATATGTTTTACAGAATCATTAACATGTGTATATTTTCTTCTCAAGCTAATCACTTGCCAAAGTAATAAAAAAAAAAAAAACCTTTTGAATCAGCAATTGATTCATGAGGAGAGTAACATTACTAGGAATTTAGACACAGGACTGAAAAAATTGTCTCAATTTGGCAAAATACCTAAAGCCTTAGAATCCATAAATACCTAACCAGGGTATAAAGGTCAAGATTGTTGAATACAAAGTAATTTAGTTCTTTCAAGAATCTTTGATGTTGTGTTTTAGTTTTCAGTCTGCGGTGGTTGAGACGTCTGCATTTACATACTGGTTTCTTTTGATTTTGTACTTCATTGGTGGTGTAAAGGCTAAAATTAAAGTCTTAAACTATTTTAAAAACTAATTTCAGAAATTTCAAGGTTCGTTCATTCATCAAGCATGCATTCAGGGACTGCCATGTCCCGGCCAATTGTTGATAGGCACTGAAGATACAAAGAAAAAAATAAAATAAAACAACTCTTGCATTTTGTTAAGATTAGGGAGAGGAGGACATGTACAATTAAACACAAAACACAAAGTAGATACAAAGAATTCGGATTTGAGGCACCAGTAACTGGGGGCATCAGCACAGTTTTCCTGTAAGAGTTGGCTGGCACCTGAGCTGAGTCATGGATGCCAAGAAGGAAGGGTCAGGAGCGAGTACCTTCTAGATATGGGGTACTGTCCATGCAAAGACATGGACACAGGAGGTGGAATATTGTGCATGGGGAACAGAAAGCAAGTTTCTGATGCTTCAGTTCAAGTATTTACTGAAAGTTTGTGCCTTTGGGTTTGCAGAAGTACACCTACAAAGATAGAGATTATACCTTTTAAAAGATTAGTCTTTAGGGGACACCAGGCAGCACATGAAGAATGGAGAGTTAGATATAAAATAATATCGAATGACGTACTAAGTGGGATATAATCAAGCAGCAAAATTTGCTATTAAGACAATGTGTTATGGGTGGAGAGGAAGAGGAAAGGCCGGTATTAACTAGAAGTATAAGTGAACTTTTCATAGAGGATCTAGAAACTGTGATGGGAATTGAAGAACAGTTAAAACCTAGCTAGGTGAAGAAGGATGAAGAGAGAGAATAGCAAAAGCAAAGGGAAAGAGGTAGAAATGAGCATTAGCGCATATATTAAGGACCCCCAACGTGCCAGGCACCGTCCCTACGAGGAGGGGTTACAAGCACAAAAATGAGACGGTCTCTGCCCTTCAGGAAATGACATTCTATGAAAGTGCTGCAGTGACTAGGAAAGTGTTCCCCCTACCTACCGACCTGAAATTTTGTCCAGCTGATGCTCTGCCACCTTAGCAATTCCCTCTCAGGAAGCTACAACCTGTTATTGTGCTTAAAGCCCCCAAATAACTCTCTCAGACTCTGCAGTGCAGATCAGGTACCAACATGCCTGGGCACCTCATACCAATGAAATCACAGATCTGGTCAGAAAAAGAGAAGGCCACATCCCCTGGCAGGTCAGTGACTCTGTGAGCGACTCATTTTTAAGTGTCCAGGCCCACATATGTATCGTTATATTAGAGATCTGATGTTATACCATTATCTTGCCCCTACATCCATCCCCCTTTTTAAATTTAATTTTATTTTTTGCTAGGCTTCATTTATTTATTTACTTATTTATTTGTTTGTTTGTTTGTTGCTAGGGTTAAGTGACTTGTCCAGAGTTACATAGCTAGTAAATGTCAAGTCTCTGAGGCTGGATTTGAACTCAGATCATTCTGACTCCTGGGCCAGTGCTCTATCCACTGTACCACCTAGCTGCCCCTGACCCTCCTTTTTTTTTTTCCTCTAAAATTAACCTCAAAAGCTCTGTATATTGTTCCTTCGTTCTTCCACCAAATGGCCTAAAGAAAAGTGCTGAAGGTTCCTAGATTTCTTCCTCTCTGAAAGGCTACTGTGTTATCAAATTTTCACTTAGTCTGATACCAAAGGTAATTCATTTGGTCATAGATTTTGAGTTGTAGAGGACCATCCAGGTAATCTAATTCAACCCAGTGAGGAAATCAAAGAAACAGTCTCAGAAAAGGAAGTGATTGCCCACTGTCACACAAGTGGCAAGAAGTAAAGCCAAGATTCGAATCCAGATGTTTGGACTCATTTCCTTTATATCATGTTTCCTATTCTTTATGAGAGAGGCTCTAGAATGGAATGCTTATTTCTTAAGTGTTTTCAGTACTTTTTGTTTATTTTTTTTTTCCTTTTGAATAATGAACTGGTACTTTATGAACTGGTACGTTTACATACCAAAAACACACCAAAAAGTTTATCGTGTGACAAATTTATCATGTCCCAATCTTGGTTATTGTAATAATCAAGGAAGGTTTTATGCTTTTTCTTAAATATGAATAATTTATTTAACTTTTTTTCTTACTGCTTCAAACTTTTCCCTCCTAAACATAGGCCGTATTAGGACCTCTTGCTTTAGAAGAAACAAGAAGTAGGAACCAAATTCATTTCGAAGTGTATGCAAAGAATGTGATGACCATGGCGTTTCTGGCAATCTTGATGACAGCTCCAAATGGGGCACTACTCATTGGCTTATTGGGGCCTAAAGTGCTTTCATTAGACAATCCTGAAGAAACAGAGGAGATTATTTCACATTAGATGGAGGAAAGAGACTTTTTTTTCAAAAAGTGAGAAACATTTTTACCACCTGTATCTGCTAATAAAATTCTGAAATTGAAAGGAAAGTGAAAATTAAGTAATGGGAACAGAACTTAAGGCTGGTACACACCCTTAGTTTAATTATGTAGCTTTTTCTACTGTTTTTCTCTTCAATTTTCTACCATCTTCTTTCTCACAAATTAGGATGGCTTAACTACAACTTAGTGGAAGACATGATCACTGTTCAGAAATTCCCAGAAGGTGTAGTTAGAAATAACTACAAATAGGGGCAGCTAGGTGGCACAGTGGATAAAGGTCTGGCCTTGGAGTCAGGAGGACCCGAGTTCAAATCTGGCCTTAGACACTTGACACTTCGTAGCTGTGTGACCTTGGGTAAGTCACTTAACCCCAATTGCCTCACCCCCCCCCAAAAAAAAAGAAAGACAGAAAAGAAAGAAAGAAATAACTATGGATAGAAAATTATAACATAAAGGGATCAAGCTGGCCTAAGAAAAGTAGAAACAAAACGCACCAAGCAAAAAAAAAAAAAAAATACCGTTCTGCTGAATATCAGGGAAGGTAGAGGTTGAAGATAACAAAAAAAAAAAACCACCCCACTACATTGGTATTCATAAGTAAATCTCTCAAAAGAAGTGAAAACCTCTTTCACAATAATCAGTGGGCTGCAAGAGGTACCCACAAAACACTGTAAGGTAGAAAATAGCTCATCTTTGAACAGATAAACTTATTGGTAGGAATTTCTCTTTCATTAGAAAGCTGGTCTTAGTGGACCCCTGAACAGATCCTGTTTCAAGACTAGAGAAAGAACAAAGTTATAGTTCGGCTATTTCTACCTTAACCTTAACAGATGATTATAAGCCAATGTTATTTGCAACTATGAAAAAATATGTTAAAATGGAAATAAAGAGAAGTTTTGTGTTTTTTTCACTTGCTACAAGGGAAAAAAAATCATCCTGGCATTGAAAGCAAGTCATTTTTAAGACTCTTCAGAACTAAAACTGTCACAAATCCATTTGTGGTGTTTATAATATTTTGATTTTCCTTTCTGGTACCAAAGGTTTTTTTATCCTATATACTACTTATAGAGTGAACTGATTACATCTTGGGCTGTGCTCAGAGACCATCCCAGTAACTCACAATCCATTTGTCTTTAAGACTTTTCATTTGGACATATTTGACATTTCAAGGACAATGCAAAAGCTCTCTAAGGACCATGAGAAAGACTCTCTGCATTAATATGTCCCTAAGTCCTAGAGTTCTATCATTTCTTCCCAAATCTGCACAAGTGAGGAAGAAAGATGTTGATCCCAGTAGCACAAGGCAGGACATTTACACTCTCTTTTGTAAGAAGAGGACTAAAATGATGGGTCCATTCCTATTTTGCTGAATCCCTTTTATGAGGGTTTCACCAAAAGTAGAAAAAAAAAGCTTGTAGATATTAAACTGCATAAGCATTAGGTGTTTTTTCTATAGATACGCTAGTGTAGATACAAACAAAACAGTATATGAAGGATAGTTTGTATTTATCCTTCCCTCTATCTCAGACATCGACATTTTGGCCATATACTACCCCTTCCAGGTAGGAAGTAGAAAATGACCTATGTCGTAAGCACCAATGCCTCAGCTCGTGTTGATGTGAGATAGAAAACAAATTATTTTTCGAAGGAAATAGGTGATTAACTGCATCTTGAACCTTTATTGATTCTTACTCTACTCCATTACGGAGTTCTCTATGAATTTTAGATTTAATTTCTTTTGTTGAAAATTTTAAAAATAACTTATTTATTTTTAGTTTTCAACATTCACTTCCATAAGATTTTGAGTTTTAAGTTTTCTCCCCCTCCCTCTCCTACCTTCTCCCCAAGACAGTGTGTAATCTGATATAGGTTCTACTTATACATTCACATTAAGCATATTTTCACATTAGTCATAATATATAGAAGAATTAGAAGTAGTGGGAGGAACCGTGAGAAAGAAGAAATAAAACAAAACAACAAAAGAAAAGGAGAGCAAATAGTATGCTTCCATTTGTATTCAGACTCATGGTTCTTTTTCTGGATATGGGTAGCATTTTCCATCATGAGTCTTTTGGAGTTGTCTTAGATTCTTGCATTTAGATTTAATTTCTTACATGTTCATTATACCCAAATGTTTCTGATTTATAAAGCATTGTGATAGTTACATCACAGTTTTAAATTTATATTCCTAAAACTTTTCATAGCTTCAGAAATTTAAAATATTTTAAATGTCCTTATTCATGTCTGTATGTCTACCATATATGTGTGTATATATTTATGTACTATTTATTTCCATTTAAAATAAATAAAATAACTTAGTTTTTTTACCATGTAAATTTATGAAGCATCTTTTTTTAACCCATTATGTTTTAGTTTTGAAAGTTTATACTTCCATAATGCACTTGATTCTTCACCCTGTTTCACATAATATATTTGCATTTATTACTTGAAAATAACAAAATATGGAAAAGTTTAAAGTCAGTGAGTATGCACAGGGGGAAGAGATAAACTATATACTTGTGTCCTTGGTTACCTGTCTGAGGACCTGGTCTGTTACATTCTTCCACCCCTAGGGCTCTTCAGTACCCTTTGAGGATTGAGGGAGTCTCTGTTCTTCTGCAATTGGCTTGAAATCCCACTATGTTCTCCCCTTCTATTTTTTAGAGGCTAGCGCCTTAGTATCCTAGTTCCATTTGACTACATAACATCAGATTAGCTTTTACAAAGAAATATTTACTTGAAAGGTATGGTGAGCTCAAACATACAAACATTTCTCCCAGCACCCAGTAATTCCCCTTCCCTAAGCCA
The DNA here is from genome assembly GCF_003287225.1 of Phascolarctos cinereus. Lineage (NCBI taxonomy): Eukaryota > Metazoa > Chordata > Mammalia > Diprotodontia > Phascolarctidae > Phascolarctos > Phascolarctos cinereus. Next base: position 42,095,450 of record NW_027556402.1, on the reverse strand, counting down.
GACCACTTCAGTATCTGGGGAAGGGAGGAAGATCAGTCTCAAAATTTAATTTGATTCCTATGTAGCATTCATTCCACCAAGTTCAAATTTCTCAGGTCTTCTCTGATGGGCAGAAAGTTAACATCCACCCTGGAACAATAAACTTCCTACTCCAGTTCATCCTCCATTCTGCTAGAATGGCATGCAAATACTTGAAGTATTATATCTTGTGGAAAATGGGATTTTTTGGTTGTTGTTCAGTCCTTTAAGTCACGTTCACCTCGTTGTGACTCCATTTGGGGTTTTCTTGGCAAAGATCATTTCCTTCCCGAGCTCATTTCACAGAGGAGGAAACTGAGGAAAACAGGGTTACATGACTTGTCCAGGGTCACACAGTAGGTATCTGAGGCCGGATTTGAACTCATGAAGATGAATCTTCCTAATTCCAGGCCTGGCACTCTGGGTAGGTAGGTGCTATTTTATAGATGGGGAAACTGAGATAATAGAAGTGACTCATTCAAGATTACACAACCAGGACGTATCTGAGGCGGGGCCTCAGGCCCAACACTTTGGTTGCCACCATTTTTTGCTTTTCTTTGTGGTGACTGGTTAGAAAATGCTTGTTGACTGGCCTTGGTAAACTAAAGAGTCTACTGTGAGGAGGCAGACTCGATCTCACATGTATTGCTGAGACTTGGTGGGATGAGACCCATGACTGGAATACTAGAAGAATATCCTTTTGGGAAGAGGATGGGGGTAGGGGTGGGGAGTTCTAGACCCTCAACCTTGTTGTTCATTTTTGAAGAGGGTCAATGACATCACAGGGTGATATCTTGACTAGATGTCATGGGTGTAGGAAACTTCCTCTACCAAGACAGATTGACAACTGTTCTGTCTCCTTTACAATCTTAAAGAGTTTCCCAGGGTCACACACCTAGCGTGTGTCAAAGGCGAGACCAGAATGCATCTTTATAACTTCTGGACCTGTGGTCTAGCCACTATTCCACACTGCCTTTCAAGTTATAATTTCCCACCCCCACTCCCAAAGTAACAGGAAGTGATCTTGTCTTCAGAGTACACTACATACGCCAACTGAACAGAAAGAGGAAGGAAGTGAGGTCAGAAAACAAATGACAAACCTGTCACAGAGTTCCAGATTACAAGTCTGGCCTAGCTATAGTAGGGATTGCAAATATCAGTTTAAAATAGAGCAGCTGATCATTTTTTACTTACCTTAATGTTGATTTCTTATCTTGCAAAGGTGGGGAAACCAACCTGGGGAGGGTTGAGGCGGGGGAAGGGAATGCTATTCTCAACATGATTCTCATCAAAAATGAGGAACTGGTTGCTAGGATGAAAATGAAGTGGGGAAGTGACTATTCCTTCTTAGAAATTGTGCAGAAGAAGAAGAAAGCTGTAAAGACTTTGACATACCCCTCAGATTTTGGTGGGGGGTGAGTATCAAAGGGCTCATTTAAAAACAGGGGCCTCAAAGTTTACCAAGTGACTTCAGTCCAGGAAGGATGAGAAGGTCCTGGGAACAAAATTCTGAAAACACAGAGAGAGGCCATCCTGATGAGGAGGAAAAAGGGAATGTTGTTTAAAGAGATCAAGATGGTTACACAGGGAATTCATCAACCAACAAATCAACAGGCATTTATTGAATTTTAACACAGCTAGACAGAAGATATTCAAGTGGGGAGGTACTGGAGGATGAGTTTAAGAACAATGTCTCAATGGCATAAGAATACTGGCAGTGAGGCTAAAACCGAGGATAAGAAAAAAATTATTAAGAGTTTTTGTTTGTTGTTGCTGTCATGTCTGACCCTTCATTTTGGGGTTTTCTTGGCAAAGATACTGGAGTAGTTTGCCATTTCCTTCTCTGGTGGATCCATTTTGTCAGGCAATCTGAGGTTAAGTGACTTGCCCAGGGTCACACACTTCCTAGCTGGAAGTGTCTAAGCTTGGATTTGAATTCAGGTCATCCTGACTCCAGCCCTATCCACTGAGCCGCCAGCTGCCTCTGTGGTTTTTTGTTTACTTTAGTTTTAGTTATACTGGAGGAAAGAAAAAAACTGAAGAATACTATCACTGTTTGGAGTGGATTAGATGACGCTGACCGATGTTGTGGAGAGGATTGAACTGTTCAATCCTTATTTTGCTTCTATTTTCCTGCCCAAAAGAATGATCTTTGGACAGAAAAGGACAGAATAGAAATAGCTAGTAAGGAATTGACACTGAGATAACGATGTTTTCCTTCAATGAGTTCAAGTCACCAGGCCCAGAAGAACTACAACCTGCTGGACTAAAAGAATTTGGCAAATGTGAATGCTGAATTACAATCAGCAATATTTGAAAAATCATGGAGAATGGGAAAGGTGGAATAAGATTGAGAAGGGTAAATGTCCTATCTTTAACAAAAGGAACAGAGTAGAGTCTGTAAACTATAGGCCATTGAGGTTAAAAATTTAATTACTGACAAAATTCAAGAATCTATCTTCAAAAAGATGGCTAATGAACATCCTACTCATTCTGAATCTACCTAATTGTATTTTGTAACCTTTCACTTCCCCGTGTTTTCCTCAAGAGACTTTGCAAAATACTGAAATTTAAGGAAACTCCATCTAAAGCACCTCCTTGAACTACAAATTAAGTATCCCTATAAAAACAAAAGGGAATTAGGTTAGTATGCCATGGCCTATTCTTTGATCATTGCTTCCCTTTCTAGATATTTATACCCACATACAAATTGAACCTTCCCTCGTAACAGAGAAAAACAAGCAAAAACAGCCGACCTGGTGATCTTGTCTATATGCAACATTCTATACATGCAACATTCTGCTCTCACATGTTTCATTATCTGTTCTCCAAGTCCAGACTTGGTTTTCAGTTTTTCAGAATTTGGATCCCACACAGAACAATAGCCTGCAATATAATGCAAGTATTATATTGTTGTAGCGAAGCCATTCTCAAAGTATGGTACAGGGACACTTTGGGGTCTCTGAGAGCATTCAAGGGGTCCACAAGGTTGAAGCTATTTTCACAATAATACTAAAATATATTAATTTAAAATACAATAAATATCAATAGATATAATCCATATAAGTAAAAGTTCTATGGGGACATGGTCCTCAAAAATTTTTAAGAGTGAGACCTGAAACAATAAGTTTAGCAAAGTAGCAGGATATAAGGTAAATCCACATAAATCATCAGCATTTCTATGTATTGCCAACAAAACTCTGCAAGAAGAGATACCCTATTTAAAATAACTGTAGACAATATAAACTATCTAGTAGTATACTTGCAAAAACAAACCCAGGAACAGCATGAACATAATTATAAAACACTTTTTCTACAAATAAAGTCAGTTTTAAATAATTGGAGAAATATTAATTTTTCATGGGTAGGCAGAGTCAATATAATAAAAATGTTAAATCTACCTAAACTAATCAATGCCATTCCAATTAAATTAGCAAAGATTAATTTTACTGAGTTAGAAAAAAATAACAAAATTCATTTGGAAGAACAGAAGATCAAGAATTTCAAAGGAACTAATGAAAAGAAGTGTAAAGGAAGGAGGTTTAACAGCGCCAAATCTTAAACAAATCATAAGGTAGTAATTATCAAAACTATCTAGTACTGGCTAAGGAATACAAAGTGAGGGCAGCTAGGTGGTGCAATGGATAGAGCACCAGCCCTGGAGTCAGGAGGACCTGAGTTCAAATGCGGCCTCAGACACATAGCTGTGGCTCTGGGCAAGTCACTTAACCGCAATTGCCTCACTAAAAAAGAAAGAAATACAAAGTGGATCAGTGGAATGGATTAGATATACAATACACAGTGGCAAGCGAACATAGTAACATTGTGTTTGACAAATGCAAAGATTTAAGTTTTAAGGATAAGAATTCAACATTTAGTAAAAATTTCTAGGAAAACTGGAAAGCAGTCTGGCAGAAATTAGGCATAGACTAACATCTCACACCATTTACCAGGGTAAGGTCAAAATGGATACATGACCTAGACATAAAGGGAGATATCACGAGAAAATTAGAAGAACATGGAACATATGAGCTATCAGAGAAATGGATAGAACAATCTATGACTAAACAAGACATTGAGAGCTTTGTGAGATGTAAAACTGAACATTTCAATTACATTAAATTAAAAAGGGTTTTGTTCAAATAAGACCAATGTAGCCAAGATTAGAAAGAAAGCAGAATATTAGGTGAAAAATTTTATAGACAGTTTCTCAGATAAAGGTCTCACATCTCAAATACATGAAGAACTCTGTCAAGTCTGTAAGAGTACAAGTCATTCTCCAATTGCTAAATGGTCAAAGGAGGTGAAAAGGCAATTTTTTTGATGAAGAAATCAAAACTACATATAGTCATATGAAAAATGCTCTAAATCACTATTGATTAGAGAAATGCAAATCAAAGCAACTTTAAGATATCATCTTACATCTATCAGATTGGCTAAAATGATAGAAAGGGAAAGCAACAAATGTTGGAGGGGATGTGGAAAAATTGGGACTTTCATTCACTCTTGGTGGAACTGTGAACTGATCCAAGCATTTGGAGAGCAATCTGGAATTATGACCAAAGAGTTATAAAACTGTGGATACCCTTTAACCAATACCAGTCTTAAGTTTTTTTCCCCCAAGGCAATTAGGAAAAAAGGAAAATAACTTATATGTTCTAAAATATTTATAGCAGCTCTCTTTGTGGTGGCAAACAACTTGAAATTGAGGGGGTACCCTTCAGTTGGGGAATGGCTAAATAAGTTATAGTATATGATTGTGGTGGAATACTACTGTGCTATAAGAAATGATGAACTGGCTGATCTTAGAAAAACATGGAAAGACATTAAGTAAAGAAAAATGAAATGAACAGAACAAGAGAACATCGTACACAGTAACAGAAATAGTGTCATAAGAACAACTTTGAATGACTAATTCATTTTGAGTATCATACATACTTAAATCAACTACAAAGGACCTATGAAGAAAGATGCTATACACCTTGGGAGAAAGAACTGATAAATAGAAGTATGCATAGTATGGTTTTACACACACACACACACACACACACACATTTGTGTCTAATGGTAGTCTTCTCTAGGGTGGGGTGGGGAAGGAGGGAGAAAAAAATTAAAAGTGCACAGCAGAGAACAAAAGAAAACTTGGAAGCGCAGAAAAGCAGGGTAGCTTTGAAAATGATGAATAGTATTTATTACATAGTTTTTTTTTTCAAAGTAAACCATGAAATGGAAGTTTGTGTTTTTGTATTAAATCCACTTTTTATGTTGCGGTACGTACCTGAAAATGTTCTTTTGCGTGTGTGTCTTTGTATTTAAGTTCAAAATGAATTTTAAAAACTGAATATTAAAAAAAAAAGAATGAGATCAAGATATGATAAAAAAAATTCTATCTACTTTCAGAGAAAGAACTTATGGAATCTGAATGCAGATTGAAGCATACTATTTTTTATTTTACTTTACTTTTCATAGGGTGCTTTTTTTTTTGGTCTGTATTTTCTTCTACAACATGAGTAATATGGAATTATGTTTTGCATTACTGCACATATATAACCTATACCAAATTGCTTGCCTTCTCAATAATGACGGGAGGGAGGAAGGGAGGGGAGAATTTGGAACTCAATTTTTTAAAAAACGAATGTCTTAAATTGCTTTTACATGTAACTGGAAAAAAATATTTTAAAGAAATGTTTAAAGAGTGAGACCAAATTTTATGAAACAAAAAAGTTTGGGAACCACTATTTTAATCATTAGCATTTAGTATTACATTCTTCTGGTTCTGCTAATCTCATTCCATAATAGGCTATACAATTCTCCTGTGTTTCCAAATTCTTTGGGTTCCTCATTTCTTACTCTACAATAATATTCATTACATTCATGTACCATAGCTTATTCAGCCATTATTCAATTGATAGGCATCTACTTTGTTTCTAATTCTTCGTTACCACAAATATTACTGAAATGTATAGGAAATCAATACAAGTATATAAGGCCAAGAGCCATTCCTCATTGGATAAGTGGTCAAAGGAATATGAACAAAGAATTCTCAAAAAAATTGCAGACTACTAACAACCTATGAAAGGTGCAGGTAGATGGTACAGTGGGTAGACCATTGGGTTGGATTCAAGAAGACCTGAATTCAAATTTGACCTCAGATACCTACTAGCCGTGTCACCCTGGGCAAGTCACTTAACTCTATTGGCCTCAGTTTCCTCACCTGTAAAATAAGCTGGAGAAGGAAATGGCAAACCATTCCAGTATCTTTACCAAGAAAAATCCAAATGGGGTCACAAAGAGTAGGACATAACTGAAATGACTCAACAACAACCATAGGAAACAGTGCTTCAAATAGCTCTTAATGAGAGAAATGCAAATCAAAGCAGCTCTGAGGTTTCACCCCACACCTCACAGCAAATGGCAAAGATGGCAAAAAAGATGAGATTGATGTTGGAAGGACTGCAGGAGGATAAGAACACGGATTGGGCTAACCTGCAAAACCATTTAGAATGATGTTTAAAAAAAAAACACAACTAAAATGTCTATACCCTTTGACTCTTGAGGCTCTACTGCCAGGAATATTCCCCAAGGAGATCAAAGACAGCAAGAAATGTTCTGAATACACCACAATATTCACAGCAGACTTTTTGTGGAAACAAAGTACACACACATCAGTTGGGGAATGACTGAACAAAATGTACCAATTAACCTCTGGAAGCAGATAAAACCTCACCTAGTCACTTTTAGAAATGTTAAGAAAGCATTTTGAAATTATCCTAGTAGAAGGCCTTTGGACTAACCTGAAGGAAATACTCTTATCAGTCTTTAACTATTAGTTGGAAAAAAAGATGTCCCGCTCTTCAAATCAATTAAAGAAAGGACTCTTTTATTGAATTGATTAGGATAATGACCAGACTAGGATAAGAGCTTGGGGTCCTTGATTGACCTATCGGAAGAGATTAGATAATACAAGATTATATTGACTTAAAAGCTGAGTGTTCTTTCTCCCATCCTCTGAAGGTCAATATTTGTTAGTAGGTTGGTTTTTTTCAGTCATGTCCAACTCTCTGTGACCCCATTCAGGATTTTCCTGGCAGAGATAACTGGTGTGGTTTGCCATTTCCTTCCCTAGATCATTTGACAGATGAGGAAACTGAGGCAAATAGGGTCAAGTGACTTGCCCAAGATCACACAGCTAGTAAGGGTCTGAGGTCATATTGGAATTCTTCCAAGATCCAGTTTATTTTACCCAGTTGTTGAAGAGCTCACCACTTTCATTGCTCCACTTACTACCACTATATTCATAAGTCCCAAGTTTGTTTTTAATCTCCTTTAGGCTACGTCTCAAGTGTATAAAAGATAGAGCAAGTGAATGTCAAAAAGAAGCAAAAGTTTAATTTATTCAAAGTTCAATCCACCAAGTATTATAGACAAAAGATAAGGTAGGTACAAATCCAAGGAAATCAAAGACATCCAGGAGACATCAGAGAAACCACCAGTGGTGAAGAAGAAGCAGGAGCATGGATAGAGGATGGAGAACAAGCCAGGGTTCAAGAGCCTGAAAACAGAGAGCTGACAGTCAGAACTACTCAGCTGTGACTCATCAATTATGGTCTTTTACTCCAGGAGCTGAGTGTTAGTCACACCCAGCCCTGCCCAATTCCGGAAGCTATTAAGTACGGAAGCTTATTCCTCACTCCTTCTCCTAAAACATCTATGGCCCAGGCACAAGGTCAGGCAGAACATTATTAGTTAAAATTTTTCTTGAATTTGGGGGTATGCAGACTTCATATAACTTCTTATGTCTTTTTTTTGGGGGGAGTCTGTAGCCCAGTCCACAAGATATAGGAGAGGACCCTACTAATGTCCAAAATCTAAGGTTGATGCATGAATATTTATTAACCCCACACCTATGTACCAGGTACTGTGCTAAGTGCTTCAGCACAGAGTTCTGTTGATCAGTAATCAATATAAGGGGGAGTTTTCAATAGGTGCAAGCCCAAATTGAGGTATGCTTACTGCAACCTGGATTGCTTGTGGAACAAGACAAGCAGTTTTATCTCATAAGAGCTTCTGAGCTCACCACCCATGTGGTGAAATTGAGATTGCTTCAATTGTTTAACATACCAAATTCCTGGAAAGAAACTAGGTCTTAGCTCTAACCTGCGAGTGGTTCCTGGGGTTTTTTGTTGTTTATCCTCCCCATGATTTTAGCCATCTACGGGATTACTATAGATTGGCCTAAATAGTTTCTGATTAATTGTCAACAACCAGGATTGTGGCATGAAGAAAATCCAGTAAAAGCCATGATTCGCCGGGAAGAAGAGGCTTTGGGTAAATGAGTGAACTGAGCCATTTTACCAGAACTTTACCATGGGCAGTAATGCAACCCAGTTCTGATAGTAAGAAGTACCAAGAAAATCCTGAATGGGGTCACAGAGAGTTGGACATGACTGAAAAAAAACCAACCTAACAACAAATATTGACCTTCAGAGGATAGGAGAAAGAGCATACAACTTTTAGGTAGATTTTTTTATTTTTTTAAACATAAGATATTTTTTGAGGATATGGTGGTACATTTTTTATCTGTCAAATTACCAATGGTATGTAGAAAAGAGCTGAAGGTTTTCCTGAAGGCTAACAAAAACAAATGAGAGAAACTGAGGGTTCAAGTAGGAGCTAAATTGGACAGAATACCAGAAATCAGAAAAACCTTCCAAAGAAATAAGTGAACTGCCTTAGTGGTATTGGTCGGTTCAAGCCATCTTGGCTTGAACGTGTCAATATCTACCATTACTATGGATGATATTGTGCTATTTACATGAAGCCCCAGAGCACTGTAAAGCCTCTTGGATGACCACTAAAAAGAATTTAACCTGACTATACAGGAAAAACAACACAGATAAAGACTGTCTATTATCCTTATCTTGATAGATAGTTACAGGAAAGACCTGTAATACTTCGCTGTCAGTATAAAAGACAATCATTTAGTACCAGATTCAAACAGGAAGAGGATAGTAGAATGGATTGCCTTTAGGAAATTACAAAGCTTCTTAACTGACCCTAAACTTCTCTCTGATCCAAATTCCTCAAGTTCCAATGGATGTCTGGGCCATGTTAGGCCAACCAATTGATCCCTTAGCATGACTGAGAACAAAGGAGATCAGATAATGTACATGATAAGACCAAGTATATGTTTCGTGTGTCATTACCAGAGGGTATATTCACTGATAGACTCCTTCATGACTGGTGCTGGTGAGGGTTAAGTGGAGACTCTTTCTCTCACTGGGCCAAGACATTTTCAGAAACTCTATAATTCTCACTCTTAGACCCTACACTCAGTAGTCTGGGAGTTCAAAACTGATAGGCTGATGGGTTCTAGGGTTCAAAATGGAAGACGTTCTATCAAAGCTCCCCCTCCCTGACAGTAGAAAAATTTTCCAGTCTTTTGTAGGGAACTATGCCTTTTGGGAGGGCAAAGATAAAGCTAAAGATAAACTGTCTGACTACAGTATAGACAGTTTCTCCACCTTGTGGATCTATTTATCAGAAGCCGGTCCTTTTTTGCGGCAGGTACCCTTCCTGAACAAGGATGGGAGGGTTGATAAATGGGATAATCCAAGGAGACTGTCAGATCGGATGCAATGGAGGCAAGGTTCTACATGAATATACAATATCAGATGAATGCCGAGAGGGTATCAGCCAGCTGCACCTTGACTAATCTATCCTGAACAAGACATGAGAGGCTCTCCAAGTCTGCCACTTGTCTGTGACTGGTCTTGTTCCAAGGCAAGTTTTGGCTCAGGCCTCAGAATAAGCTGTGATGTTGAACTTGCTGAAGTCCTTGGGTATGGCAATTGACTCACTTGTTTCTGGGGTGATTGTTCAAAATCTTCCTGAACCATTGGAAGAAATCCCTCCTCAAATCTCCCATAGCACTCTCCTCTTCTCCTATCAGCTGAGAACCTTGCTTAATATTTTGCTGAAAAAATTGAAGCCATTGTCTGAGAACTCCCTCTTCCCCCCCCCCACCAACTCACATCACCCAGAGGCCTTCTTCCATTATTTCCTTCTTCACCCCAGCCTCACATGATGAAATAGTCCTCTCCTTGCTAAGGCAAACTCCTTTAAATGCATAAATGGTCCTATTCCATCCTGTTTTCTCCAGCAAAGTACCCCTTAGTGGCAGCTTGGTGGTGCAGTGGAGAGAGACTAGGACTGGAGTCAGGAAGACCTGAGTCAAATTGACCTCAATCACTTACTAGCCATGTGACCTTGGGCAAGCCACTTAACTTTAGTTTGCCTCAGTTTCCTCAACTGTAAAATGGGAATAAGAATAGTGCCTACCTCACAGGATTGTTGTAAAGATCAAATAAGATAATATTTGTAAAGTGTTTAACACAATGCCGGGTACATTGTAGGCACTATATAAATGCTAGCTAGTATTATATCTAAGTGCTCTCTCTCTCCCTCCCTCTCTCTCTCTCTCTCTCTCTCTCTCTCTCTCTCTCTCCTCTCTCTCTCCCTCCTCTTCCTCTCTCTCTCTTCTCAAAAGAAGCTTGAAACTATACATGTCTCTCTGAAGAATCTGTAGAACCCACTCCCTAAGTCCTATAGCATGACCTTGCACTCAGCTTTCTCTCTATTGATCTGGACTTATATTTTCCTCCACATACAGAAGCAAAGAAAAAAACTCCAGGCTTGTTGGAAGTCCACTTACATTAGTAAAACACTTTTCAAACCTTAAAGTGCTATATGAATTCCAGGTAGGAAAGCAGGTCCAGTTACCATGAAAATGGCCAAAAGGAAAACAGAACGCTTTTGCAGAAGGTAAGCCAGGTTGCAAATTTTTCAGATATGACAGCTTGAACTATTTGATGGCAAGGCAACACTACACCATTTAACTCTGGAGACACAGCTACATGTTGACAGTCTCATGCCACACATGATTTGGGCTCATTAGATCTCCAGTTCTGACTTGTCCAGTGGGTCGTGGCAGGCATGCCCTTTCAGGTATGGCTATGGATTGGATTAGATTGCTGCTTCCAGCAATGAAATTCCATTATTCCATGACCTCCACTCACACTTTCACTTCTCAACTACCATTGAAATGTCTCCATTTAAATACCTTGCCATCATCTCAAATTCAACAGGGCCTAATGCAGAGGATTGCTTTTCCCTCCCCCAAGACCAACTGTTCCCCTCTAAATTAGCCATTCCTATTAGAGATAACACCCTTCTTTTAGTCACCCTTGCTCAAAACTGGACAGTCATTTTTAAGTCTTCCCTTTCCATTCTACCCAGTCTAGTCCTACAGATTCTTCCTTCAAAATGGTGATTGGGGGCAGCGAGGTGGGACGGTGGATAGAGCACTGGCCCTGGATTCAGGAGAACCTGAGTTCAAATCTGGCCTCAGACACATAACATTTATTAGCTATGTGACCCTGGGCAAGTCACTTAACCCCATTGCCCAATCAAAAAAAAAATTAAATTAAATTTTTTTAAATGGTGATCAGATTTATTTTTTTCTTCCCCATTCCTGTTGCTACCTACTTAGTTATTGCATGCTTCAGTTCCTGCAATAATAATCTTCTAATTATTCTCCCCACACTAGTCTCTCCATAGTCCAATCTGTATTGTGCACTGCTTTCAGACTAATCAGATGAGATTACTTATGTAAAGCATTTTGAAAACCTGAAGATGTAGTGTAAATGCTAGCTATTAGTGTTATTATGGATTTCTAGGAGCCAAAATGGTGGAGTGAGCAGTAAATCATTGTAGCTCTTTCATATTATTGTTATTATGCTAACTATTAATCTTCCTAGAACATCATTTTCATCATGTTACTCCCTGCTAAAGGACCTACAGTGGCTATACATGACCTATGTAAATCAATCAACAAGCATTTATTATCTGTTTTTGCTAGGCAGTTGGGGGTTAAATGACTTGCTCAAGGTCATATAGAGCTAGTAAGTCAAGTGTTCAACAAGCACCTACTATGTGTCGGGCCCCATACATGGCTCTGGGGATATAAGTAAAATATATAAAATAACTCCTATTCCCAAGAAAATTCTATTAATTAATTATTGTATTAATTAATTAATATAAATTATTATTGATATATTATACAAATATATTCAATATATCATATAGATAATTATATATAATATATAAATAATATAATATAAATAAATTATATAGATAATAAAATAGAAATAATTAATCTATTAATCAATTCTATTACATTAGAATGGGAAGACATATATACATATACAGAATAAATATAAAGAGATTAAATACAGAGCAGTTAACTACAAGAAAATTTGGAAGGCAGCTGTTTGATAGACACCTCAGGTGGGAGAGAGCATGTTGAAGACAGTGTGTTAAAGAAGACAGAGTAGTTTAGAACCTCCCTAAGCACACCAAATTTTCACATCTGTGAAAGGACACTAGAATTTGGGGGATTAAGGAAAGGCTTCATGGAGAAAGCAATGATTGATCTGTGTTTTGAAGGAATAGAGGGATTCTATGAAGTAGAGGTAAAGAGAGAGTGCATAGAGCATGGCCCTGTAGAGACTGTAAATGGATTTTCATGTAAGAGAAAAGGAAAGAGAGAGGAGGAGGAGGAGGAGGAGGAGGAGGAGAAGAAGAAGAAGAAGAAGAAGAAGAAGAAGAAGAAGAAGAAGAGAAGAAGAAGAAGAAGAAGAAGAAGAAGAAGAAGAAGAGGAGGAGGAGGAGGAGGAGGAGCAGTTAGGCTAGACAGCAGAATGTAATGTTTAATGAGCCTAGAGAGATAGGTTGGGGAGAGATTGTGATGGACTTTAAAAACTAAACAAAGGAATTAGTATTTATCCCAGAAGCAATATGGTACCACTGTAGTTGACTGAGTAGGGCAATCACATGCTCAGATCTGTACTTAAGGGAAATTATTTGTAAGCAATATGGAGGATGGACTGGAGTGAGCAGAGACTTGAAGTAGGAGGATCAATTAGAAGGCTATTGCCATAATCTAGGTGAAAGGTGATGGAAGCCTGAACTAAGATGGTAGCTATGTGGGTGAATGAAAGGATTCATAAGGAAGAATGTTGTGGAGGTAGAATGGCAACTCATTGGATATGTAGGGTAATGAAGAGTAAAGAATTGAAGAGAATGCTGATGTTATGAACCTGGGAGGCTGGAAGGATGGCAGTACCTTTAATAGAAAGGAAGGGTTGAGAAGAAAGATAATGAGCTATATTTTAGAAAGTTTGAGTTTGAGATTCTCTAGAACATCCAGTTTGAAAGATCCAATAGGTAAATGGTGGGCAGTAGGCAAGACTGAAATTCAGGGAAGAGACCAGGGCTAGATAACTAGATCTGGGAATCCCATCTGCATAGGTATGAAAATTGAACCTGGGGCAGCTAGGTGGCGCAGTGGATAGAGCACCAGCCCTGGATTCAGGAGGACCTGAGTTCAAATCAGTCCTCAAACACATAACACTCACTAGCTGTGTGACCCTGGGTAAGTCACTTAACCCCAATTGCCTTACAAGAAAGAAAGAAAGAAAGAAAGAAAGAAAGAAAGAAAGAAAGAAAGAAAGAAAGAAAGAAAGAAAGAAAGAAAGAAAAGAAAAGAAAAGAAAAGAAAATTGAACCCATGGTAGTTGATGGGATCTTGGGCTGTATATATAGGTCTGTAAGTTATCTGCATGGAGATGATAGTTAAACTCATGGGAGTTGAGGAGATTACAAAGTACGGAGAGAGAAGAGGGCCTTGGTTAGAATACTAACATGCTGGGAGAGTGATATTGGTGATGAGACAGCAAAGGATATGAAGAAAACACAGTCAAAGAGGTAAGAGGGTAATTAGGAGAAACTGGTGTCATGAAAACCCAGAAAAGAAACAGTATCTAGTGGAAGAGGTTCATCATCAATGTCAAAGGCAGCAGAGAGGAAAGAGAAGGATGAAGGCTGAAAAGAGATCTTTTGATTGGCTGATTATTGGTAACTTTGGAGACAGCAGTTTCAGCTGAATGAGGAAGTTGGATGTTATAGTACAAAGACTGAGTAAAGGTCAAGAGGAGAGGAAATAGAGGTAGCAAGTGTAGAAAGCTTTTTTTTCCCCCTAGGAGTTTGGCTGAGAGAGATAAGACATACAAGACCAGAGAGTGGCAGTCTAATAAAGACTTCTTAAGGATAGGGGAGGTATAGGTACAGGTTTGAAGGCAGGAGGGAAAGAACTGCAATATAGGAAGAGATTGAAGATTGACCAGGGGTGGGGAAGCTGTGGCCTTGAGGCCACATGCAGCCTTCTAGGTCCGTGGGTGCAGCCTTTTGACTGAGTCCGAGATTTACAGAACAAATCCTCTTATTAAGGGGATTTGTTCTGTGAAGTTTGGATTCAGTCAAAAGGCCGCACTTGAAGACCTACAGGACCCCATGCGGCCTTGAGGCTGCAGATTCCTTACCCTGTCAAGACAGAGGAATGACTGAGGTTGTAATCTGCTCAAGAGGATGTGAGGAGGTGAGAACCGGGCTTCCTTCAAGTTTCAGCTAGTCTCACCTTCTTCGAGGATCTACTCCTAATTCTCTTTAATCTTACTGTCTTCCCTTTGAGATTATCTCTGAATTTATCCTATTGATATCTTGTTGGTACGTAGTTGTCGGCATGTTGTCTCCCCATCAGACTGTGAGCTCCTTGAGAGATTTCTTTATATCCTAGAACTTAGCACAGTGTCTAACAGAAAGTAGGTGCTTCATCAATGTTGACTTGTTGACGTCTATCTTCAATGTCCTATCAGTCCAAGCTGCTCCTACCACATTCGTGAACCAGAACCCAAACTCTGATATATTTTGGTGAGAGAAGTGATTATTTTTCTTTTATATTAATAACCAATTATTAAATTAGGATTAAAGCTTTTTCTCTTTCTTTCCTCACTCAGGGACTAATCCCTGTAAATCAGTCAGCTAGTGTCTGAAGGAAAAGGCTGAGAGATGAGATTGCCCAAATCCTCAGGGAACATGTTCCTCAATCTTGGGTGGGTCCCTACCCAACTAGGGGAACTTACTTCTATTTAGAGTGTAAACAGAACCTAATCTTAGGTGAATTCCAGCCCTAAAGCATTAAGCCTATGCCCTTGCACCCCTCCATTGGAGTTTAGGGTAAGCCAGCTTATTAGAGAGAAAATGAACCAAAGGGTTAGGGTTAGAGTTACGGTTAGCATTAGGGTTAAGGTCTGGGGGGAGATGGATTTCTTTGTCCAGATTGCTAGAGGCAGCTGAGTCTCATGATCAAGACATGTTCTGTGCAGGAGGATCTGAAGGCTTTCAGCCCACCTCCTCATTTAAAAATCCATTCACCCATTAATTGTACACCAAGCAGGGTTAAGTTCTCCCATCAGAGACATTCCCTTTCAAAAAAGAAAAATTAAGGCATTCAGTGTCTCCATTAGGTATCTTTGGTTATTGAGAGAAACTGCTGACTATCAATTTACTGAATATCTGCTAGCTCCGTTTATAAATAGAAAATTGATTGTCCAGGAGCTTTGTCTCTTGGGCTTTTCATTTGTCTCATTGAGGCTAGTTAATCACCTGATCCTCCTATAGGAACCACATCTTTATTTGGTTTCATGTGCAATTGTTCTTTCCTTTTTGTACTCTTCATAAGATTGTCGATTTGGGTTGGAAGGGAATTCAGAGGCCATCTAGTTGAGTCTCCCCATTTCACAGAGTAGAAAACTGAATCCCAGGGAGACTGTGACTTGCCCAATGTCACACAGCTAGTAAGTATCACAGGTGGAGTTTGTATCAGGTTATCTGATAATGAAAGCCAAATAAATTCTGGTTAACCACATATTGAAAATATTTGAGACCTCCCACCATAATGCATGTGCTGTGTTAAGATTATCAATGAAGATCAAGTATGACAATATCATGGTTCCTAGTGAGAAATTAATTGAGTTGGCTCTGTTGTAATTGTACATATATATATTTCGGCAGAAAAGTGTCAACTTACCTGCAATCCCAGTGAGTAGCTCATTCCTGACGACAATATGGTAAGTGTCCAATACTCTGGATTGTTAAAAACATACATATGTATCGGTGTGTTTATATATACATACATTATATATACACATATACACAAATAGATGTATTTATACAGGCACGTCTCATCTTATTGTACTTTGCTGTATTGTGTTTTGCAGATGTTGTGTTTTTTTGCTTTGTTTTGTTTTTTTACAAATTGAAGGTTTGTGGCAATCCTGCTTCAAGCAAGGCTATTGGTAAGCATGTTGTCACTTCATGTCATATTTTGATAATTCTCACAATATTTCAAACTTTTTCATTATTATTATATCTGTTGTGGTGATCTGTGATCAGTGGTCTTTGATGTTACTATTGTAATTGTTTGGGGGTGCCATGAACTATGCCTATGTAATCAATAAATGTTGTGTGTGTTCTGACTGCTCCACCAATCAGCCATTGCCTGTCTCTCTCCCTGTCCTCGGGCCTCTCTATTCCCTGAGATATAACAATATTGAAGAATATTACATAAACTTAGCTGATAAAGCAGTGGAGAGTTTGAAGATTGATTCCAGTTTTGAAAGAAGTTTTCTGTGGGTAAAATGCTATCAAACAGCATTACATGCTACAGAGAAATCTTTCATGAAAGGCAAAGTCAATTGATACAGCAAACTTCATTGTTGTCTTATTTTAAGAAATTGCCACAGCCACTCCAACTTTCAGCATCTACCACCCTGATCAGTCAGCAGCCATGAACATTGAGGCAAGATTCTCACCAGCAAAAAGATTATTTTTTTAATTAAGATATGTGAGCCAAATTTTTTAGACATAATAATATTTGCACACTTAATAGACTACAGTATAGTGTAAACATAACTTTTATATGCACTGGGAAACAAAAAAGTTCATGTGGCTTGCTTTATTGAGATGTTTGCTTTATTGTGGTCATACTGAACTCACAGTATGCCTTTGTATGTATGTACGTATGTATGTATGTAAGCAAGTATTCCTTTCTGTTAAACAACAGGCACCTGCATTTCTTATTGCTAAAAGCATGATATTAAATAGATGCACTTCTTTTATAGCTTCCCATTTTTATGTTGTGTTTGTGTGATTTACTCAAGACAGTGTGTATTTCAGTATCTTTACTCTGACAATACAGAAGTATATGCCAAGAAGTCTAATGGAAAACTACATACTTTAGCGGAGATATTTTTATTTTCCCATCAGTACAAGATTCATCTGTATAACAGCAATTTATTACTCATTTCCTGTCTTCTGTTTAGTGTTTGAAATACTTTAACTTCAAAATAGTGGGAATTAAGACTTAAGTAACCTGGTGTCATTAGGTATAATCTTTACTTTGACTTTTTTTTCTTTTTGGACAGTAGTGCTGTTATCATAATTATTGCCGAAAGAGTTTCTTTTGCTAAGAACTTACGTGAAATCAAACAAAAGAACAGCAGAATCGCCTCAGCTAGTGACATCCTTTAGCCTCCTTCAAGGCTCAGCTCAGGGGCAACAAAAATTTTTTGTTGACCTCTCCTTGACTACACCACTCCCTTTCATTTTCTTTCTCTCTTCTCTCCTCAAATTATCTCTTATTTACTTGTATTTAGTCTTTGAATCCACCAGTAGAATACAAGGGACTCTTTTTTTTTTCTTTTTCTTTTTTTTTTTTGGTGGGGGGTAGGAAGACCCTTTTATCTATAGTACTTTGTACACAGATGTTTTAATATGTGTTAACTTAATTAATGTGTGCTTCTACATGGCTGTCACATATATCACCTCTAGTTTCCCAAACAGTTCCTTAGGTTCCCTGTGAGCCAGACTTTACGTACAACTTCCAAGAAACAGCCTTTAACACTTAGGTAGAGAAATGGTGCCTGTCTGCCAGCAATGTAATGTTGATTGTTGCAACATAACTTTACTGGGTTACATGAAAAAATTTATAGCAGCACTTTTTGTCACAATAAATAACAGGAAAGTAGATGCTCATTGACTAGGGAATAGGTAACAAGTTGTGATACATGAAGGTAATGGAAAACTCTTGAGTTATTAAGAAATTGTGAATGTTAAGGATACAGAGAAGCACGGGAAGACTAATAGATTGATGCAGAGTGAAGTAAACAGTGCCACAAAAACAGTATACATAATAACCACAACCATGCAAATGCAGGACTTCTGGGTCACACGACTAACAAGATGAGGAGGATTAGACATTTTTTATGATCCCCCATGACTATTCAGACCTCTCCAAAACAGAAATTATATGCCAAAGATAAAGCTACTTCAGTTGTCTAGAACAGTTAGAATCCAAAAGTAGGTAAAAAGTAAAACAACACCCTCCCCCAACCATTGACATCTACCCTAAGCTCACTCAGTACCTCTGACCCACCAACCAACAGGCTACCAGCAGTGAGGCTGCACTAGCTGGCCCAAGGACCCAACAAATGGGCTTGCAACAAAATCCAACTGCATACTCCAGTCCTCTCTCCCTCCCACTCCCCTTTACAGTGCCTACAAGATCTGGACCTTAGACTTCAGACATTTACTTGGGCTGTGACAGAATGCCAGTGCTGTGAGGGCAGCATTTTGTGCTGCAAAGAATCTCTTTAGGGTAGCAGAAGCAGACAAGGAAAGGGGCAGACATGTGTCTGGGCTTAAACTAGAACTCCAACCCACACTCTATACCCCTGCCCTCCCAGAGTCTCAAGCACCCAAACTAGAGGAATCAACCCCATACCACCAGTGTCAGTAACACTTTTAACTCCTGGTACCAGGCCAGACAAGTGAGAAACAGAGGGAGTGGGACAGGAAAATCAGGACTGGACATCATGTGTATATGTCTGGACTCCACAGCACTCCACTACGCCTGAGGGGAAAGAGTTTAGCATCCAGATGGGTTCCTTCAAAAATTACTTGGGGCAGAAACCTAAGCTGGTGAATGGTGAATTGCCCAATGGGAGGAAGCTGGGATACTTTGAGATCCAGCCCCAAAAGAAACCACCACCAGAGGGGCTGATGAGAAAGAAGATTCTATGGAATTTGAGGAGAATATGGAACCATAAGAAACACTACCTAAGTGGTTTAAAAGAAAAGTGAGAATTATGAGAGCAGAATTTATGTCCTGAACAGCAAAATAATGGGCAGAATAGAAAAATGTGAACCTGTGATGTCAAATCTCATCATCATATCATCTGCAAAGGGTAATAGTTTTTATTTCCTCATTGCCTATTCTAATTTATCTTTCTTCTCTGATTGTTATAACTAGCATTTCTAATACAATATTGAATAATAGTGGTGATAATAAGCATCCTTGCATCATCCCTGATCTTATTAGAAAGACCTCTAATTTATACCTATTACAGATAATGGTTTTAGATAAATGCTACTTACCATTTTGAGGAAAGCTCAATTTATTCCTATGCTTTCCAGTGTTCTTAATAGGAATGAGTGTGTTTTTTTGTCAAAAGCTTTTTCTCCATCTATTGAGATAATCACATGATTTTGTTGTTATTTTTATTGATATGGTCAATTAGGCTGATAGCTTTCTTAATATTGATGCAGCCTTGCATTTCTGGTATAAATCCCACCTGGTCATAGCGTATGATCCTTGTGATAAATTATGATAATCTTGCTATGCATTTTATTTAAAATTTTTGCATCAATTTTAATTGGGGAATTGGTCTATAGTTTTCTTTATCTGTTTCTGCTCTCCTTGGTTTAGGTATCAAAATCATATTTGTATCATAAGAGGAATTTAGTAGGACTCCTTTACCTATTTTTTTCAAATAGTTTATATAGTATTAGAATTAATTGCTCTTTAAATATTTGATAGAATTCACTTGTAAATCTATCTGGTCCTTCCTAGGGATATTTTTCTTAGGGAGCTCATTGATATCTTGCTCAATTTGTTTTTCTAAGATAGCATTAAGCATTCTATTTTCTCTGCTGTTAATATGGGGAATTTATATTTTTGTAAATATTCATCTTTTTCACTTACATTGTTAGTTTTACCAGCATATAATTGGGCAAATTAGCTCCTAATAATTGCTTTAATTTCCTTTTCATTGGGGGTGAGTTCACTCCTTTCATTTTTGATACTGGTAATTTGGTTTTCCTCTTTCATTTTAAAATCAAATTAACCAGTGTTTTTGAGTGCCCAATTCCTGATCTGCTTTTTCTCTATTTTATTGATGTAAGAGCTCAGAGACATAAATTTTCCCCCAAGTACTGCTTTGGCTGTATTCCATAAATTTTGGTATATTGTCACATAGTTGTCCATCTCTTTAATGAAATTATTGATTGTTTCTGTGATTTGTTTCTTTATCCCAATCAATCTTTAAGATTAGATTGCTTAGTTTTCAATTAATTTTTAATCTATGTTTCCACAGCCCTTTATTAAATGCAAATTTTTATTGCATTATGACCTAAAAAGGATGTACTTAATATTTCTGCTTTTCTGCATTTGGTTGTGAGGTTTTCATGTCCTAATACATGGTCAATTTTTGTGTAGGTGCCATATACCACTGAGAAAAATGCATATTACTTTCTATTCCCATTCAATTTTTCCAGAGGTCTAACATATCTAACTTTTATAAGATTCTATTCATCTCCTTAACTTCTTTCTTGTTTATTTTTTATTAGATTTATCTAGTTCTGAGACAGGAAAGTTGAGGTCACCCATTAGTATAGTTTTATTGTCTCTTTCCTCCTGTAACTCATTTAACTTTTCCTTTAAGAAATTGGATGCCATACCATTTGGGGCATATATGTTTAGTATTGATATTACTTCATTGTCCATGGCACCTTTTAGCAAAATGTAGTTTCCCTGCTAATCTCATTTAATTTGATCTATTTTTGCTTTTGATTTGTCTGAGATCATAATTGCTACCCCTGCTTTTTTTTTTTTAATGTCAGCTGAAACATAATAGATTCTGTTCCAGTCTCTTACTTACTTGACACTTACTAGCTTTGTGACCCCGGGCAAGTCACTTAATCCTGAATGCCTCACCAAAAAGCAAAAAAAAAAAAAAAAAAAAAAAAAAAATATGTGTACGTCTCTCTGTTTCAATTATGTTTCTTGTAAACAATATACTGTCATGTTCTAGTTTTTAATCCACTCCACTATCTGCTTCCATTTTATGGGTAAGTTTGTCCCATTCACATTCACAGTGATGATTACTGTGTATTTCCCTCCATCTAGCTTATTCTTCTTTAAGGTGGTCTTATTCCCACTGGTCTTTTCCCTCATCCTGGATCTTTTCTCCCCATTTACTGCCCTTTCCCTTTGGAGTTCTTTTTTAATTTCTGCTTTTATTTGTTTTGTTTTGTTTGTTTTTTTGTTCCCCCACCCACTCCAGGTTTTTTTCCCCCTGTCTGTTTTGGTATGAAACAACATACCAAAATTTCTAGGAAGCAGGTAAAGCAGGCTTTGGGGAGAAAAATCATACCCCTATAAACATGCATTAACAAAATACAAAAAGAGAGGATTAATGAACTGAATATGCATTTAAAAAAAAAGAAAGCCAACAAATAAATAAACCTAAAATAAGCACAAAAGAGTAGATAAAAAAAATTAAAGGATAAATTGGAAACAAAAAACCCCATAAAAGTCACAAATAAAATTAAAAGTTGGTTCTTGGAAAAAAACTAATGAAATTGATAAATATTTAGCTAATCTGATTAAAAAGAAAAGGGCAGAAAATCACATTAATAAAATAACAAATGAGCAAGGTAAAATCACAGCAAAACCAGGAGAAATAAAGAATAATAATTACAATATTTTATGCAGTTATATGCTAACAAAACTAAGAATACGAAAGAAATAGAGGAATACCTTCAAAATATGAAATATCTAAACTATCAGAAGTCCAGAGAGAGATCCTAAATAACCCAATATCAGAAAAGGAAATAGATCTATCTGTAAAGAAATTACCAAAGAGAAAAAAAAATTCTTATTCTAAAGGATTCACAGAAGAATACTATCAAGCTGAAAAAAACAAGTCATACTTCACAAATTATTTTCAAAAAATGAGAAAGAAAACAGCCTAACAGAATCCTTTTATGAAACAAATCCAGTCCTAATTATGATCAAGTGGGATTTACTACCAGAAATACAAGGGTGGTTCAACATTAGGAAAACAAACAACATAATCATATTAAAACCCCAAATACCCAAAACTACATACTTATCTCAATAGGTTTAGAAAAAAAAAACTTTGACAAAGTACAACACTCATTTATGATTTTTTTAAAAATCTATGAAATATTGGCACAAAGGAACTTTTAAAAATATCATTAAAAAGTATCTAAAAATCATAAGCAAGCATCAAATGCAATGGGGATACCGAATAATCTTTCCCAAAACATATGAGAATGAAGCAAGGATGTCCACTCTCCCCACTATTAAATGCTATCAACAGCAATAAAACAAGAGAAAGAAATTAAAGGCATAAAGATAAGTAAAGAGGAAATAAAACTATCTCTATTTGCTGATGATATGATAACATACTTGGAAAAATCTAGGGAATCAGCAAAGATACTAACTGAATGAATACCTTTAGAAAAGTTTTAGGCTACAAAATAACCCTCAAAAATCAATAACATTTTTGTATATTAACAGCAAAATCTGAGAAGCAATAATAGAGAGAGAAATCTCATTCTTCACCTAAATTTTTAAAAAAAGATTTATTTTTAAAAAATTTTTTCTTTTTATTTCTTTTTATTTTTTTTAATAAAAATTTATTTATTTTTAGTTTTCAACATTCACTTCCACAAGTTTTTGAGTTCCAAATTTTCACCCCATCTTACCCCTCCCCCCACCCCAAGATGGCATGCATTCTGAATATCCCTTCCCCTAGTCTGTCCTCTCTTCTATCTCTTCCCCCCACTTTTCTTATCCCCTTCCCCTTCTATTTTCCTGTAGGGCAGGATAGACTCTGTACCCCATTTCCTGTATTTCTTACTTCCCAGTAGCATGTGAAAACACTTTTAAAAAAAGATTTATATGGATTCAATTACAAAGTAAGTATTCTTTAAAGAAATAAAAGACAACTTAAATAGCCAGAAGAATATTCAGTGCCCATGGCCATGTCAATATAATGCAAATAACATTGCTACAGTAGAAGAAATAGATAAACCTGAGTACTGTAAGTTTAGGAGTGCTACTTACCACCTTACAGGTCAAAGAAATTGAGCCTGGAGGTTTGTGTAAATACAGACTTAGTCTGCATTCCATTCTGGTTCTATCTCAATACCTCCTGCCCCACCAAGAGGTCCCATGAGTTTAACTACAGGGAACACCAAAGTTAACAAATTACAGAACCAAAGGTAACAGGTCACTACACCAAACTTAAGACATTCCCCCCTCCTCCCCTCACCTGACATGCTGTCTGTATTACTCAACCTCCCAAATAAGGAAAGTGACAGTATACCTTAAATGTTCCTTTTGTTGTCTGCCCTAAGGCTATGTAAGACCCTATATATGATATGCATGCTTCCCCCTTTGTTCTGGTCAGGTCCTGGAGATTTTTTTCTTAAAAGAACTCATTTATGGTTTGTTCAATTTCTTTTTCTAAGATAAGATCATTTAAGTATTCTATATCCTATTCTGTTAATCTGGGTAATTTATATTTTTTGTTAATATTCATCCCTTTAATTAATATTGTCAGTTTTATTAGCAATACATTTGGGCAATATAGCTCCAAATAATTGCTTTTATTTTATCTTTTTTGGTTGTAAATTCATCTTTTTTGTTTTTGATGCTGGTAATTTGGTTTTCTTCTTTTAAATCAAATTACCCAATGGTTTATCTATTTTTTTTTTAAACCAGCTCCTAGTTTATTAGTTCAAGGATTTTGTTTTTGTTTTTTTAACTTTCACTTTTGTTAATTTCTCCTTTGATTCTCAGGGTTTCTATTTTGGTGTTTAATTGGGGATTTTTAAATTGTTGGTTTTCTAGTTCTTTTAGTTGCATGTCCAATTCGTTGATCTGCTCTCACTTAGAGATATAAATTTTTCCCTAAGTACTGTTTTGGCTGCATCCCACAAATTTTGGTGTATCGTGTTATTGTCATCATTACCTTTAATGAAATTATTGTTTCTATAATTTGTTCTTTGACCCACCCATTTTTTAGGGCTAAGTTCTTTAGTCCGACTAATTTTTAATCTATGCTTCAAAGGCATTTTCTTGAATATATTTTTTATTGTATTATAATCAGAAAAATACATTTAATATTTCTACTTTTCTTCATTGGTTTGTGAGATTTTTATTCCCTAATACATGGCCAATTTTTGTGAAAGTGGCATGCACAGCTGAGAAAGAAGTATACATCACTTTCTATTTCCATTCACTATTTTCCAGAGGTCTATCATATCTAACTTTTCCAAAATTCTATAGATTTCCTTAATTTCTTTTTGATTATTTTATAGTTAGATCTGAGAGAAGTCTGAGAGAAGTAAATTGAGGTTCCCCCAGTAATACAGTTTTGTTGTCTGTTTCCTTTTGTAACTCTTTTAACTTTTCCTTTTTGAATTTAGATGCTATGCCATTTGGTGCATATATGTTCAATACTGACATCAATTTATTGTCTTTGGTACCTTTTAGTAAAATGTGGTTTTCCTGTTTAGTCTCTTTTAATTAGATCTATTTTTGTTTTTGTTTTGTCTGAGATCATGATTGCTACCCTTGCTTTTTTTTTTTTTACTTAAACTAAAGATAAGACTTAACAATTCTGGATCACTTTTGTTGTTGTTCGATTATACCTGACTCTTCATGATCCCATTTTTGGCTTTCTTGGCAAAGATACCAGAGTGGGTTGCCATTTCCTTTTCCAGCTCATTTTACGATGAAGAAACTGAGGCAAACCAGGTTAAATGACTTGCCCAGGGTCATATAGCTAGTAAGTGTCTGAACCCAGATCTTCCTGACTCCAGGCCCAGCGTTCTATCTACTGCACCACCTACTAGAATCACAAAGAGGGAAGGAGACAGATTAATAGCTGGTGTAATTAGCTTCCCACAAGATTATTAACAAATTAAGTTACAAAATGCAAAGGCACTTGAATGAGTCATCATCTGAGAAATAGACTCCAAGCTGAATTGTAATACCCCTTTTGTAATGCAACCTGGTTAACTACTCATCTGAATCCTCATACCTGAAAATCCCTTGGAGCACTTTATTTACCTGGTATTTATGTAATAGTCATGCTCATTCACTGAGTAAGGCAAAAAGTAATTCCTTGGGTTAGTAACTCAGAGAGGTGACTGTGGAAGCCAGTAATTATGTGATCAAGGGAGGGTGGAGTTTCTTAGTAACACAGGACAGTAGTTCCCCACTTCCCAAAGCATCTTCCATTCTATCATCAATTTAGATCAGGCTGATTTGAGAATCCCTTGTTTTAGGAGAGATTCTCTCAGGAATGGTGACAAAGGTAACTCCAGAAGAACATAGTAGAGGGAAGAGGAGATAGAATTGCATATGAAAGTAAGCAGCATTGTCATAACTCACATTCCTATAGTGCTTCAAGGTTTACAAAAGATTTATTCACAATAACCACATGGACCAGATAGTGCGAAGCATTACCCCTACTTTAAAGATCTGGAAACCGAGACTCAGTGGTTAAATGACTTGCTTAGAGCCACCCCACTAGTAAATATTATTGCCAGGACTAAAACCCAAATCTTTTTACTTTAAGATTGATGCTTTGAAAAATAAAAATAAAAAAATAATTGGTGCTTTGAAATGAACAGTTTGAGGGGACTGCTTAGGTGGCACAGGGGATAGAGCACTGGCCCTGGATTCAGGAGGACCTGAGTTCAAACCCTGCCTCAGACACATAACATTTCCTAGCTGTGTGACCCTGGGCAAGTCACTTAACCCTGTTGTCTAGCCAAAAAAAAAAAAAAAAAAAGAAAGAAATGAACAGTTTGATATGGGAGTGAATGTAGGCAAAGGTAGGGAAAAATATGGGCAAGAAGCTGGTAAAAAAAAATGTTACCTTCTTAATGTACTTCACTGTGACCCTTGCTGTTTCTCCTAGCCAGGCCTCAAGGCCATAGGTTCCCCACCCCCGGCTAGGCTGTTGACCACATTGAGGTTGACTTTGCTTCCTAAAGCTAGTGCAACAGTATGAAATATAGTCTGGGGTACATGTAAAGTCAGAAAGAACCCTTGCACTGCTACTCCCTGATAGATCTGTGGCACTCAATGAAGCCAAAGATCAGCACAGGCAGTTTATTAGAAAGATTGAGTAGAGCTATAGCCAAAAGGTGGCCAAGTAGTTGAAAAGAATCCAGAAGGCCCTCAAAGAAATATGAAGCTACTGAGAGGATCCTATCAGACCCCACAGAGAATAAGATTCATTTCTATATGGCTCTATAGTAAAGACATTAAGTATAATATAATACAGTATTGAGGTCAGCTGAGATGCTGGAATGAGCATTTCTCAGCCTCCTTATAGAAGTAGTATCCCAAAGAAACACCTTAAAAATACACAGAACAGGGGCAACTAGGTGGTGCAGTGGATAGAGCACCGGCCCTGAAGTCAGAGGTATCTGAGTTCAAACCCAGCCTCAGATCAAACACTTGACACTTACTATCTGCGTGACCCTGGGCAAGTCACTTAACCCCAAATGCCTAAAAAAAAAGAAAAAAGAAAAATACACAGCACAGAAGGATGTTCAGAAGGTCACACAAATAAGCAGGGTAGTGTTGATACTACCATGTTAAATTTATAATTTAATAAACAATCTGTAATAAATTGAGTTTCATATATATATATATAATCTTCTGACCTTTCACTGATGAAAGTTTTCATGTTTGTTAATGATTTCCTCATTTATAATTTCAAAAATAATTTAAGTAATATCTGAAGTGGCCCTCTGGTGGGATGACAGTCAAAACTAGACAGGATGATGTATGCCTTGTACATTTAAAGGGTGGCTGACAGCACTTAGTTTCTCCTGAAGAAAGCAGGGGTGAGGCCTGTGGTAGGGCAGAGCCTGTGATAGAATGTTGAGGAAGTCCCAGCTGATTCAAAGAGGAAGCAGCTTAGCTATGACTTGTACCATCTTGAAGGGCTTCTTAGGTGAGAGAGGACGGGGCAGAAGCCATGAACCTGAGCATCCTCATGGCCTAGAGCTGGAGAGGGATCATCAGAGGATTGCAGATTCAGAGCTGGAAGATGTTTTAGAGGTGAGGACCCTGAAAGGGGGAGTGATTGCTCAAGGTCACATAGGCAGTAAGTGGCAGATTTGAGATCTTAACCAAGGTCTTCTGGCTTTGGAGTCAGTGTTCTTTATACTATACCACACTGTGGTCCTGGTCTTGGCCCCTGGCTAACCAGTCTTGTCAGGGCCCTTAAAGGACCCCAGAGGAGAAAAGTAGGCTAGGGCCTGATTTCAGACTGAAATCAATCCCTCCCAATTTGCTATCAACCCATAGAAGATACCCTTCAGGGACTGCCTCTCTTTTACTCAGGCAGAGGGTGAACAAGCAGAGCAGGGCCCAAGAGGACAGCCCTTTAGCCATGCATCCTGGGGGAGACTTGTCTTCCCCAATTTAGGGACCTTTAATTTCCCTCCATCCTACCTGAGGGAACTCTGGGGGAATTTGGAGCCAGAATGCACCAGGAAGGACATTCTCTACTAATTAGCTGGTGCTGAGTCAGAAAATCAAGAGCTACTTACTACTGCGGAAAAATTTAGTCCCACAAGAGATGACAAATCTTAACCTGGCTGAAAGAACACTGTATTAGGTAGGGATTGAGTCCTTGTTCTGGGTCTCCCTTTTCTGTTCTGTAGAATGGGGTGGTGGTGGTAGAAAACGTGATCTCTAAGGATCTTTCTAGCTTTGACTATGAGATCTGGAGTGTGTGTACACTATCTCAATTTAGCCCTAATTTCAGTAACATTTCCATGAGCTCCTTGACCATAAGTAAGGTACCTCAGCCCCTTTGGGCCTTTGCAAATTGGGTTGGATTATTCCATTATTATAGATCATTCTAGATCTAACATGATAACCTAAGAGTTTTGAGGGAATTGGTTTAAAACCCTGTCAGCTCCCCTTCTCTAAAATAAATGTTTGTTCAAAGGGTGCCACTCCACACCCCACCTGAGTAATCAGGTTTCTTGGACTGAAAAAAAAAAAAGGATTGTTAGCACCTATATATCAAAAAGAATTAGTTGAAATAGAAAGATACCAAATAATCTGCTTCCTCTCCAGGCAGGAAGCCTCACCAGTGCTGTCTTTTCCCCTCCCCCAGTTCCATCAACTGATACTCATATGTACCCTTCAGCATGCTGGGAGCCCTTCTCTAAAACAGTCTCCGGCTTCTCAGTGTCCTTGCTCAAATACAGTACCTGTAACTGAAAACAACGCTCCAGATGGGATCTGACGTGACAGAGTACACTCTGACTGGATGGCCCTGTCTCAGTACACCCCAAGATGACATGTTTTCCTGGAAGCCCTAACAAATTGTAGATGTTTGCATTCCTCTAAAACTCCCAAATCTTTTCCAGGAAAATTGCCTTTCAGCCATATCATACCTACCTTACCTTGTACTGAGGAAGTTGAGTCCATTTATTCCTATTCAATTTCATCTTGTTAGATTTAGCCCATACTTTGCTGTTTGGTCATTTCAGTCTAGTCTGCCTTTTCATGACTCCCTTTGGTGTTTTCGTGGCAAAGATATTGCAGTAGTTTGCTATTTCCTTCTCTAGCCCATTTTACAGATGAGGAATTGAGGCAACAGGGTTAAGTGACTTGTCCAGGGTCACACAGCCAGTAAATGTCTGAGGCCAGATTTAAACTATATCTAACCTACATATCTTGTTTACTCTTAACTCATTCATCTGGTGTTAGCTATTCTTAACTTCATGTCATCTTCAGATTTTCTAACAATGCCTTTATACAAGTCATTGATAAAAATGCACAGGGCCAATGGTTAAATCTATACATTGTTCCCCTGGACATTTCCTTCCAAGTTGACAGCAAAACATTCAGGTCTGGTAATTCAGTCAGGTCAAAATTCACCTGAAATCTGTACAATCATTAGCCCACAACCCTCCCATCTTTTACACAAAAATAGGATGAAAGACTAATGTTTTGATAAACTCAAACCATCTCTAGCATTCCCCTGATCTACCAGCTCAGTCACTTGTCAAAAAAGAAATAACGTTAATCCGGCACATCCTGTTCTTCATGAAACCAGGAGGGCTCTTGTGATCACTTCCTTTTCTACAGCTACTAGGTACTACATTTAATAAAACATTCTGGACTTCTGAAAAGCTGAAGTTGGGCTCACTGGTCTATATTTGGCAGTCTCCATCCTCTTCCCTTAAAAAAAAAATCAGCATAACCTCCCACCCCCTAACTCTATAGCTCCTCTTCCATTTTCTATGGTCTTTCAAATATATTAACAATGGCTCACCAATCACTTGTGCCAATTCCTTCAGTAAACAAGAACATATTTCAACTGGGCCTGGTGACTTGAACTCTTCAATAGCAGTTAGGTATTCTCTTAGTTTCTTTTACTTATCTTGGTTATCAATTCCCTATTAGCCATTTTTGTTCTGTTGATTCTTCTCCGAGAAAACAGAATGTTGAGGCTCCTCTCTGTTTTCACTAAATGAGCTAAAAAAAAAAAAGACAATTAAAAAAAAATTGGCCTTAAGTTTCCTTTCTAAGCCCAGGTCATCCCGAGCCTCAGTGCTTCTGACACCAATCTTACATAGGCCAATGCCATGTTTCATATTTATTACCTGTTACCACTCCTTGATTCCATTTTCTGTATGTGTCTATTTTAAATCACAGACTACCATCAGGAAAAGCCTGATCCCAAGCTTTAGGATGCAAGGATGCTCTGAACTGGGGTCAAAGGCTGTCTGAGATCATTAGTTTCCTCTGTAATGGCAAATGACTCATTGATACTAAATCAACTGGCTGGTTTCCAACCAGACTACATTCCTAACCTTTTCTCAAAAATATATGTCATTGGCTAAATTGTGATATGTGAATGTAATGGAACATTATTACACCAAAAGAATGATTAAATAAGGCAGTGTGAGAAGAACACCATTGCCAATGCCCCTGGCACTTCAGCTGCTACAATTACCACCACTGCCACAGCTGCTGCCACCTGTTCCAGGGGTAGGAGAATGAGGACGGCAAGCCAAGCTTGCCAATGAAATTCCCAGAAGAGGCTCGGGCAATCTCTTCGGAACTCCAGAAGTTATTCCTTCAAATAGAACAAACAGAATGGCATCTAATATCTTTGGAGCATCCAGGAAACCTCAGAATACACCCAAAAGGTCAAATCCTCCAGGAAGCAAAGGAAATGAAATCTTTGAAGAGCCTACTCCTCTGCAGGCTCGATATTGTTTGAATCCTCCTGGTGGGAAGACCAGTGACACCTTTGGGTCTCCAGTCACCATTACTGTGCCCTTAGCATTCCCAAACAAGCCTAAGGATCATATTGTCACATGTGAAAATGAGGACAGAAAATTGCCATTCAGAGCTACAGAGAATACACAATCTTCAAGAGAAGGACACGATGAGAAATGTGCCAAAGGAAAGGAGGAATGAGCCAAGGAAACAGTCTAAACTCAAGACTGACAGCCATGAGCCCAGGCCTTGCTCACACAACAAAGTCCTCAAACCAGCAGGTGGCAAATCCAGCATGTTTCTACTAAAGGAAACGAATACCAGCATCTTCAGACTAGAAACTCGTGTTAGAGTGCCAAGGTTTATAGTTTCTAGTACAAGGTGGAGTGAGGTGGAGAGGGGAGGAGTGGATGATTTGTGCAAAGATTTTCATGTAGCTCACTATTCAGACTTGTCTTCTAGAAACAGCTGGAGCTACACAGGACCAGGGGACACGAATAGAGAAAACAAATATTAAGGGAGCGACAAGGAATTCCTCAGGTTTGCATCCCAAAATTAGTTTCAGATATAAGCATCTTTGATGGGGTGAAAGAAAATGGGGAAAGAGTAGGATCTTCATGGCTACTAGGAATACCCGTGTTTTGCTGGCCACTGACAGTTTCACAAGGGGACTAAACACCCATGTGAATGATGTGTTGGACAGCTGCCCAAGGAATGCTCCCTTTCCCTTGTTTGGGAAAGGGATGTAACTTGTGTTTCAGAAGGGGAAATGGATCATTTAGCTCACAGTCCTTTAATTATAGTGATGATGCAGGACCTTTACTTTTGTAGGAGCACTACTAATAAAAGAAAACGGGTGTTAAATTTGCTTGTGTTCTTTTAAGTTTGCCTGTTGTTCTGCAGATATGAGGCTTTTTGACCTCTTTCCCACAAAAGCCAGAGAAAGACTCACTAAGCTGCAACTTGAAAGCGGTATTGGACTTGATTTGACCTCTTGCAAGTAAGTGCTTATCAGTCAGGCCAATTTTCCTTTTCCCTTGTTTGTAGAGTTATTTTTTTTTGTTGTTGTTGTTAGGCAATTGGGGTTAAGTGACTTGCCCAGGGTTAGTAAGTGTCAACTGTTTGGTCTGAGGCTGGATTTGAACTCAGGGATTCTCTTGACTTTAGGGCTGGTGCTCTATCCGCTCTGCCACCTAGCTGCCCCTAGACCTATTCCGAATGGCAGATTTTTGCACCCAGATCTCGCAGGGTCATTTGTACCTTCTGACATCTAGAAGCCTTTGGCCGGATCTTAGATCAAAAGGCCTGCCTTACATAAGAGATTATGTTGGATTTCTTATTAACTGATTTTTAAAGTGAATAATTTCTCCCTGCTTCTCATAAGCCTTACATACCTTTGACTGCCTCTGAAGTCCAGCAGCAGTATGAACATACTACTTTCACAAACCATAATTCTTTTCTATGGAGGGCAGGGGATGGGGCCTTCCAATATTTTTTAAAGGCTTTATTATGCTATCCAATTTCTTTCTGATATTTTGGTTATTTGTATTTTTCTAAGACTTTTTTTTTTTTACTGTAATCAGTTGGTGGGGAGGAGAGCAAATCACTGAGAACCGTTAGTTCTTCAAAATAAACATTTTGGACAATATTGAAAGAGCCATCTTGAATGCTGTTCAAATACCAGCTTCACAAACTGCTGATGAATTTGAACCAGTTATGACACATTTAATTACATACGTACACTAAAAAGTAAGCAGAAAATTTCCTTGTATGAGTGATTATTTACTTCGGGGAATCTTTGCAATCTTCTGCCCAGTGAAACTGGAAACGTTAGATCTGAAAATTAACTAGACCTAATATCAGTGGATAAAACACGAGTTTTTTAAGTGGAGATAACAGACTACAATTTTCTTGAAGCTATTCTAATCACATTTAACTATTGAATCATGTCTCTTCAATCATTTAGTGAAACATTCCTCAGACTAGATAACACTATAGTTTATAATTCCTTATCTCTTGTATTTTGGAACATCTGCAAGAAGAGCAGATGAGGTTTCATGATGGTGGGTTTCAAGATGGATGTCTATAAGGTGAGCACCAAATTCTGGAAATATTGTTCTACTTAGAATATTTAGCAAACTGACATCTTGTATTAACATGCACCCATCGTCCTCGATATTTAAGTGCCTGTAGGAAATTGCTGCTAAACACTTCTTATTTGGCAAATTAAGGGGAACTGGCAAGTGGTATTTGTCAGCCAAAGATTTTGCCTCTTGAGGATTCCCTCATGATTTTGGAGAGTGCTTTATAGCCAAGATAAGCTTTCTCTTTTCCTATGAGCCTATAGAGACAATACCTAATCTAATCGGCTGTGTTCTTTGGAGGTCAGTTCTTTGAAACTAGGAAATCATTTTTATGTAGAAACAATGTTGTAAATGGTGATTAAATTCTTAGGCTGGATAAAGAAGTCTCCTTAACCCAGAGTGCAGCTGAACTATGGAACCTGATCACCATTTATAACAGCATCTCTATGGGAAAACATGTTTTGGGTGCTAGCTTATGGTGGCAAAAACACACCTCCTTAGCCACATCCCTGGCAATGATAATTCCCCTTTTCCACCTGAATTCTGAAGCTCTAAGCCACTAGTAGTGATTCCTAGAACAAGAATTCCAGTAGAACGGGGTGGTGAGCCACAGGGGTGGAGCATCCAGTGGGAAAGATGAGCAGAAGAGTTCTAAATAGCAGCAGTAGGATGTTTCCCTTCTCCTTCTAATCTCTTTTCTTTGTTTCCTCATATAGCTTGTTGGTGTGGACCATGAAACTGGGTGTAGAGGGGCTCTGGAAGGGTGGGGAATGAAAGCAGCCCATGAGAATGAGATTGGTTAGCAGGAGGAAGTGTTAATGCATCTGTGTTCATTTGTATGTAAAACAGGTACATATGTCGGGCATTTGTTTGTTGGAACTGCCTGTATTTGGAAGATCCAAAGATTCTCAGCATTGTACTCGAAGTCTCTCCTAAAATGCATAAATTAATTATTTGTCCTTGTATTTTTTTTTGTTATGCCTTA
The DNA here is from genome assembly GCF_003287225.1 of Phascolarctos cinereus. Taxonomy (NCBI): domain Eukaryota; kingdom Metazoa; phylum Chordata; class Mammalia; order Diprotodontia; family Phascolarctidae; genus Phascolarctos; species Phascolarctos cinereus. The sequence goes on along the minus strand of NW_027556402.1, from coordinate 42,061,978 downwards.
AAACTTGTTTTTTTAAATGCAGTTGGTACCAACATTTTCTCCAGAACTATGTCAAGAAACTTTGTGCTTATATTTTACAGTGTAATTTTGATGGAAGCATTTTCTTATTTTTTGCAGGACAGAAATGGGAATAATAATTACATTAAACCTGGCAATCATGTAGTCAAAAAAAAAAAGAATGATGAAATAAATTGACAGTTGCTGAGGAAACTGGGAAGACATAAGCAGAACTAGGAGAACAATTTATATAATGACAACATTATAAAGAAAAGCAAGTTTGAAAGACTTCAGTACAGTACTATGATAAACCATAATTCCAGAGGATGAAAAATGAAACACACTGCCCACCTCCTGTTGGAGAAGTAATGTATTTAAAATGCAGAAGTAAACAACACAGCCAAAGTAGGAATTTGTTTTCTTGGACTATGCGTATTTGTTACGAGCTTTTTACTTTTCTTTGCTTTTTACATATGTTCAATTCTGGGGGTAGAATGGGAAGGAGAGATAACAAATGCTTGTAAAAAATGTATCTGTCTATCTATCTATATACGCCATTGGTCTTAACAAATGTGGCTGATTCAGTATAAACCTATTCCCACTCCTGAAAAAAAAATTTATGCTTGGTCGGTAGCATTTTCTTCACATATACCTGAATGAATTTGAATGTACTGAACACCATTTATTGCCAGATACTCTTTTAAAATGAGAAATAACCCGAAGTACATAGAAATAAAACAACTATAGTTAATAAAGTTATAGTTCCTTTTTGTAATTTCCCTAATAAAATATTTATTTTAAAAACTTCCTTGTCTTCATTACCTTCTTTAGGATTGAATCATTTTTCCATGGCCCTACATTATTTTAGATTTTTAATTTTTATCCACAAAATCAAAGGTCCAAACAAAGAAAACCCCAAAAGTTCTTCCCTGATCCTTATCAAGACAGCAGTAGGTCTTAATAACACTACCCTGCCTCATAACCTCGTTTCTGTAGCTCATGATTGTCAGGCAAATTTTTATTTAAAGAAGCCCCTTTAGAGGAATTCTTTTGTAAACCAAAGAATCCTTGTTGTAATGCAAATAACCACCCCTATGGTTATTTGGATTTTCAAAAATCCTGTTCCTCTAGTTTTCTCCAATTGGGATTCATATTGCACCAAAATCTTCTTAAAGCAAACAATCTATCTTTATCCCAGTTACCTAACACATTGCTATTATGGGAGCATTGAACTGACACCAATGTTGGGCTACAACATATTTTCTTATTCCCATAAAGATAACAGGCTGAAGAAAAATAATTTTAAGGTACAGAAGTGTTTGAAAAATATGTAATTTTACACTACAGAAAATAAGAGGACTTATGTAGATACTGAAAACACTATTAGTTTTAGGAGTATTACAGAAATCTTGGACTAACAATCTCACAGTTAAAAATCAAGATCAGGAATATGATTTTATTGCTGAAACACAAAGGAACCTATTATTTCATAATACAAAGACTTGTTCAGTTTTTAGTTCTACATAAATATGATTCTTCTGAATATTCAAAGTATCAAATACAAAACAGTAGTGTAGTAAGAAAACTAAATGGCAGAAATAATGATCAAATCAACAACATTAATTAAGATTACTAAGGATACCATCTATGCCATTCAAAGGCACTTAAAGACACAAATAATTGAAAAATACAATATAAGATGACTTTATACCACAGAAATTAAAATAATTAGTCCAACACTCCTATACTTCTTTCTTCTTCAATATTAGTGGACCCACATTATCTCCTGTTAATTCATTGTGTTTATTATGTGACCCATCACAGGCAGGAAACTAGAAGAGAAAAAATTAAAAGTGTTATTCAAAATACAAGATCCAATAAATTTAATACTGACTAAAGTGAATACAAAGCAAACTGATTTTGAAAAGTGGATATCAAGTACTTCTGACCAAACTACTTCATTTTACTTAGCACCTTGACACAATAAAAAATAGTTTGAGACTACTTACAGCCTTCTTTCCTTTTTAAAATCTCAAACCAAGCAATTGAACAAACAATTAAGCCATTGTTTGTTGCATCTTGTATTAGATCTTAGAAAGTTCATATCAGCCAAAGATAGGTTTACAGAAAGTCAGTGCAAATGCCTAACCATTTCATGCTGCAGCTTGAAATTAAAAACCACCTCAGAGTATATTCACATTGCAGTCTGGGTCCAATCAATCCTAAGGCATTTATTAAGCTGACCACCTTATTATTTATGTTATTATGACCAATTTATTAAGACCAGCTGACGGTCACTGTCCAAATAACAAAAGAGCATGATGAAAGATTGTCAACAGGAAATGATACTGATGACTTCAAACTTCCTTTTTTTAAAAATTTTAAAAGTATAAATACTTTAAAGAGGAAATGTTATTATAGATACTCTATGATAAACCAGTTTACATTTTGATTCTGAACAAAGTATAGCAATTTACACAAATTTTCACTGAAAATGGCCCTTTCAAGAGTACACCTATCTCTAAAACACAAATATTATACAAATTGAGAAATGGAGAAATTATCAAACATCACAAGAAATCTTCCAACGTGCAGAAGGAATTTAAACTGTGATTCAGGGAAGTAAAAGTGCCACAACTGCAAAGAATTTTTATGTTTATATGTAAGTAGGCATCTTACCGTCTTAGAACGCCAACACCTGCAGTAAGCAGCTTTAGTAAGACACAAATCTTCGATGTTTATTTCATTCACTACTTTTGGATTTTCCTTCTGAATCTTGAGATTAATCAGGCTATCTTTCTGTTGTTTCTTCTTGGGGAGGAATGGACGAACTGCAAGGTAGCCTAGCAGTGCAAGTACGCCCAGGAATGGTAATAAACGAAGCCATTCTGAAACTAAATACACACAAATTTATTAAGCTTTGCAGTGCTGTCTTTTAAAATCAACTCTAAACTGCTGCATGAATTAAAAAAAAACACATCCCCTACACTTAAGATCTTATTTTAATGGGTTAATTAGGGCCTCCTGGTAATTAGCCATCACTGGAACCTAAGGTAAAAATTTATTCATGAATAACGACATCAAGAATTCAAAATCTAGGTCACTTGGAATCAATGATATCCTGATGTTCTTAGGTAAAAAGGAAGCCCACAGCATATGACTATAAAAGAATCCACATTTTTTTTATCACCAGTATAATACTAAATCAATACCTATTCCAAAGCATAAGTATTGTTTTTTTTAAAGAAATGAGTTTTTATTGGTCTTCTATTATTTACATCATCATAGTTTTCTCCAGTATCCTTTCCTCTCCCTATATAACAAACAGTATTTTATAAAGAAAAAAAAAGGAAAAGAGGAAAAATCCAGCACAACCAATCAATATCCAGAAAAAGTCTGAAAACATGTACAATATACATCTCTGGTCTTCTCCCTTCCACAAAGGGATGAGTTGGGGGTGTCCTCTCATATTTCTTGATTCAGGTCATGCATGATATTTATAGTTTTGCTACATTTACTTTTGGTTTTTGGTATGTGACTGTCTTTTCCCTTTAAATTGTTGCAGTCATTAGGTATATTATTTTCTTGGCTCTGCTTACTTATGTAGATATTTCCATTCTTCTCTGCATTCATCACATTAATAATTTCTTCCAGCACAGTTTCCATTTACATTCATGCGCTACAACATGTTTATCCATTCCCCAATCAATGGGCTTCTACTCTGTTTCCAATTCTTTGTTATAGCAAAAAGTGCTACACTAAATATTTTGGTGTATGTGGAGACTTTCTTCCTATCAATGGCTTCCTTATGGTATAAGTTAAGTAACAGAATCTTTAGGTCAAAGTATATGAATATTTTAATTACTTTACATAATTCCAAATTGCATTCCAAAATGATTGTACCAATTCATAGCTCCGCCAACAAGGCATTAGTATTTCAATAATTCCACAATACCACCAAAATTGACTACTGCCATTTTTTGTCACCTTTGCCAATTTGCAGGGTGTGAGGTGAAACCTCAGGGTTGTTTGATTTGCATTTCTCTTATTATTCATGATATGGAATATTGTTTCCAATGGTTCTTAACACAACAATTTGCAATTCTTCTGAGAACTATTCCTATATATCCTTTGACCATTTATCTATTAGGGAATGGCTACTAGTCTTAAATATTTGTTAATTGCTTATGTATCTTGGATATCTAATCCTGAAAGAAATTTGATACAAAGATTTCCTCTCCCTCATTTAACCAATTCTCTTCTTATTCTAGGTGCATTAATTTTGTCTGTGCATAAGTTTTTGTTTCACATAATCAAAGCTGTCTATTTTATTTTTTGTAATTGCCTCTCTCTCTTGTTTGGTTAAATAAATGCCCCTAGCCATGGCTGTGAGAAGCTGTTTTTCTCTTCTTTTTTAAAAAAAAATATTATGATATTTAAATATTATGTTCTCATAACCATTCAGAATGTATTGGTGTTGGCTTAAGCTTAATTTCTGACAGACTGCTTTTCAGTTTTCCCAGCAGTTTTTATTAAATAGGGAACTCTTTTTGAAGTAATTTGTGTGTTCAAGTTTATCAAACACAAGAGTACCAAGTTAAATCCTTCTTGATTCTCCCTTATCTAGTCTGTTCCACTGATCTGCCTCTATATATTTTAACCAATACCAGAAGGTTTTGATAATTGCTGCTTTATATTATAGTGTGAAGAAGTGCTATTCCCCCTTCATCCCTATTTCTTTTCAACATTTCCCTTGATATTTGGTATCTTTTATTTATCTAAACGAATTTTGTTATTATTCTATCAAGTTTCTCAATTTGATTGGTATAGCATTTAAAAAAAATTTTTTTTGGGGGGGGCTTTTAGGCAATTGGGGTTAAGTGACTTGCCCAGGGTCACACAGCTAGTAAGTGTCAAGTGTTTGGTCTGAGGCCAGATTTGAACTCAGGTCCTCCTGACTTCAGGGCCGGTGTTCTATCCACTGTGCCACCTAGCTGCCCCATGATTGGTATAGCATTAAAAGTATAAATTAATCTTGGTAGAAATTGTGTTTTATTACATTAGCATGGCCCAGTCATAAAGCACTGAATACTCTTTGAAAAGGACTTCATAATCAAATCTATACATGTCTTTGTGTGCTTTAATGGATTCATCCCTAGATACTTCATGCATTGTAGATGTCTGCAATGGGGTTTCCCTTTATATTACTGCTTCATGGATCTTATTATGAATAATGCTGTTGATTTTGAAGGTTTATTTTGTAGACTGCAACTTTGCTGAAGCTATTGTCTTGATGAACATTTCTGCTAACGTCCTAGGATTTTCCAAGTATGCCGTTACGTCATCAACAAATATGGATAATTTTATCTCCTCTTTATCACTTACCTAATTGCTGTTGCTAGAATTTATTAGTGGGGAGAGTGGGCATCTTGTCATTCCTGTAATTCAATGAAAGTATACCCATTGCATTTGATGCTTGCTTTAGGATTGAATACATGCTTTCCATGATATTAAAATAGACCCCTCTATGCCTATACTTGCATAAATCTAGTGAAAAGATAATGGGAAAATATGATGTGAAGAAAATGCTGGAGAAGCTAGACCTAAAAGACACATATTTTTCTAAAAGGGACTGTTAGACAATATGTATGTCTTTTCCAGTGCACGCATAAATTCACATTGTACTTCGTCAAAGGCTTTTTCTACATTTATTGAGATAATCATGTTGAACCTCTAAAAGAGGTTTTTAAAAATCTGTTCCGGTTTTGTTGTGATTTTACCTTACTAATTGGATATTTCATTGATTTGATTTTCTTCCCTCTTTTTAAAAATTAGATTAGCTAAAGGTTTATCAACTTAGTAGTCTTTTCCAAGAACCAGTCTTCAGTTTTGTTTATTTCTATGGTTTTATTGGTTTCTAGTTTGTTTCTCTTCTAATTTTTAATATCTCCTCTTATATGCTTATTTTAGGTTTATTTATTAGATTTCTAATTTTTAAAAAATACATAGTCAGTTCTATTTTTAATCTTCTCTTTTTCAGTTTTGCTAACATATATAAGGATGTGATTTCCTACCCTGAGGAATGCTTTGGCTGCATCCCAGAAATTCTGGGTTTTTTTCACATAATAATGGTTTCTGTGATTTGCTCTCTGACCGACTCATTATTTAGGAGAGGGGTGGAGAATCCTCGGCCTTGAGGCAACATGTGGCCCTGTACCACGGGAGGAAACTTCACAGAACAAAACCCCTTAATATAGGGATTTGTTCCAAAAAACTTGGACTCAGTCAAAAGGTCACACCCACAGACCTAGAAAGTCACATATGGCCTAGTGGCTGCAGGATTTCGTGGTTAAGTTCCCATTTGAATTATCTTGTTCTGGTCTGTAAAGGACAGACTCATTACTTCTGCTGTCTCTTTATGTTTGCAACATCTCTGTGTCCTAATATATGGTCAATTTTTGTAAGACTTCCATGTGGTGCTGAGAAAGACATATATATATTTTCTTACAGTCCCCTGTAGAGGATGACACAAATCTTTTAGGTCTAGTTTCTCTAGCAGTTTCTTCAGATCATATTTCCCCATTATCTTTTTGTTAGACTTATGTGAAACTGAGAGAGGGACAATGAAATCTCCTGTCATTATTGTTTTACTGTCTGTCTTTTTGTAGCTCAATTTCCTTTATGAACTTGGATGCTAAGGCATTCACAGCATATATATTTAATACTGATATTGGTTTATTGTCTATGATTCCTTTTAGCATAATGTAGTTTCCCTGTTTTTAATTTCTGAATGTTGATTTTTGCTTTGTCAGATAGCATGACTGCAACTCCTACTTTTTTGGATTCACTTGACACACGATAATTTTTTTCTTCCAGTCCCTCAGTTTTATTCTGTGTATTTTTTTTTGTCTTTTAAATGTGTTTCTTGTGAGAAACAGATTGCGGGGTTTTGCTTTCTTATTTAATCTGCCACTCTTTTTTACTTTTGGATTTATGTTTATATTTTCCTCTATTTGTCTCCAATACTGGATTTTTTTCAAGTTATGATTTTTTTCCCCCTCTTCTACTATAAACACAGTACTATGGCTCTCTAGTTACCTTATTATTATTATTTTTTAAGGTAGAATCATTCCTATTAGATCTCTTGTTCTCACTCCCAACCCCCTTCCCATTTGTTACCCCTTTCCCTTTAGAATTTTGCTTATTAGTTCTTTCTTTGCCACTTTTATTTGGTTATTTAATTTCTCACAGAATCAAAACTTATGAGGTATCCATTCTGGGCTCTCCCCTCTAAGCAACTTCTGCCACTCTCTTGTTAGAGCTTGCTGTCTGGTCCTGCCTTTCCCATTACGCATCACTACAGAAAAAGTCCTTCGGGTTACGGAGAAGACACTTTCCTATGGCTTGACTCCCCAACATTTCCAATTATGCAGCTCTCTACTGACTTCTGCCTTTCCCTGGTCACTTTCCTTCCTTATTTGTTTCAAAACCTCCTCTCTGGATCCTGTGGCCTTCCCACAGGTGCCAGTTGCCCCTAGGAGTTCTGACTCCATATGCCTTCCGAGACAGGACAAGTGGTGTCTCTAAGCACAGAATCCCCACAATACTTGGTGCTTCTCTTCACCCATGAACATTCACCAGTGACACCTCCTCCAAACCTTTCTATTCCCTCCCCTTTTATTATTCCTCCCTGCTCTTTTCAATTACTCTCCTGCAGGCTCTCCTCAACTGAGAGGACAGACAGCAGGAGTCATTTTCACTTATAGCTAGCCCTTGACCTGAGCATGGCACACCACATGCTCCTCTCTATCCTCCTTCCTTCCCCACTTCCACTGACCTTCTCTTTTTGTAATTTAGTTCCACAAAAACCACTGATTCACCTGCAGCAGGGTGTTCTGAGGTTCAGGCCATAATGCCCCAAGGCCTAACTCTCCACTACAACCTTCATCTGACTTCTGCCATCACTCCTATCTCTTTGTATACTTTTAGAAAGAAGTCTCTTAATGTTCTGTCTGCTGTCAGTCTGTTGCTGTCCTTGGCTACTGCGTTCGTCACCCCTCCTGCATTTCTGTCGTCTGGGGTGTTCACAAAGGAAATAATCACTTCAGGACTGGTTTTCTTTCTAGGAATGCCTCTTTATTACCGACCATTCATCTTTTTTCATTTACTGTTAAGCTAAGATTTGAAGGATGAGTCACCTTTGGCTGCATCCTGAGGTCCAATGCTTTTTGGAGCACATCACTGCATTCCCTCCCACATTCTCTGGTAGGTATAAAAGTCTCCTGCTGCTTGAATGTCCCTGCCTTTGTATTCGAAGGTCTTTCTACTGGTTCTTTGAAGAATTTGTTCTTTCTCAATGAAACTGTTACATTTAACCACTACACCATGACTTGGAGTTTGCAGCCTTGGGTTGCCCCCCGTCCAAGAAATCTATAAATTCTTTCAACTGGCACTTTGTTTTCTGTGTCAAGACGTTCAGAATACGATTCAGCAATTTTCTTGTATTACTTCTTGCATCATGGTGTTTGGGCTTTGTGATCTGAAAAAATTATAGGTTCTTCTGGGAGACCTAAAATCCTTAAGTTGTCACCAAATATCCAGTCTTTGGAATTATATTTTGCTTGCATGGAAAGCGTGTGTGTGTGTGTGTGTGTGTGTGTGTGTGTGTGTGAGAGAGAGAGAGAGAGAGATTTTTGCTTCTCTTCTTCTGGACTGTCCTTCACTTCTATGTATTTGCATTCCCAATCAGTTGACACTGAATCATTTTCCTTTGTTTTGCAATATTTATTCATAGATGCCTAAACTCATTCACTAGATCTGGAGGTCATATTTCTTGCTGTTCTTGTCTCCCCTGTTGGTTTATCTGCTTATGTTTAAGGTCTTTTCTTCCTCCTGAGAACTCCAGTAATTTCAGTCTTTCTCCCCATATTTCCTCTATTGCTCACTTTTTCTTCTCCTTCCCCTCTGATGGTGATTTCCCTAGGGGCTGGATCTGAAAGGTTCACCAGCCTAGGTCTCTGTCCTAAGTGACTTTTACAGGGACAGGCCTGGCTCTAGCTAAATGCTGGGCTCTTTCTCTTACGCTTAGCGGAGTGCCATAAAGCCCTCTATGTGTGTTTGTGTACACGTACAGTACCCTGCTCTGTTCTGTTCCTCAGTTCTCTGGCCCAGCAACGTAGAGCACTAACACATTTCTGCTATTCCAGTCTGGGCAAATTTCTGCCATTTGGAGTTTGGGTTTCTATGGTACTAGAAAGAGGCAGGGGTCAGTGTGTATCTAGATACGTGTCCTGCCCATTCTCTGTGGTCCTCTGCCTTCTTGCAGACCTCTGTGGCAACAAAGAATCATGCTGCTGTGCTGGCTTACTACAGCCTCAGCAAATTTCTATAGTTCGGGATTTGGATCTCCACAGCACTGGAAAGAGGGAAGAGGGGTCTGGATGTGGAGTTGCATTCTGTTGCAGGTCCATGAGTCAGGCTGGCGAGTACGATCTTGCTGCTGGGAAAGTGGTGGGTGGGAGGAGCAGGATATTGAGTGAGCTTGAGTTAGGTATTTGTTCATGAACTTTCTTTAAACCTTCTTTCTGTACTTGTGTCCTAGACCATAAAGCCAGCTAAGTTGTTTTATCTCTGGAGCATAATTTCTATATTCGACAGGGCTAAGAGGTCCTGTGGATCAGAAAAATGTCAAGTCCATGACCCAGAAGTCATGTGATCTTTTTCATAACAAAACACATTTGCCCATCTCAATCTAAAATTGCATTCTCTCTGTGAAAAGCTTGTTAGTGCCACGTAGTATATATCAGAACACTATACCATGAAAAATGAGTGAAAATGAATATACCAAAATTTTTCAGTATTTAAAAAAATGTGTTAAACCTTTCTCTTTTTTTTAACATCCAAGAGTGATCATAATACGAGTCACTTCTAAATCTATGTTCTGTAGAAGTACTATATTCCAAGTTGAATTGGTTTATGTAAAAAAAAATTCTTGAAATCAAAGATGATCTTTGCAAATAACACACTTTCATTTATTTATAAGGTATATTATATCTTAATTTCAATTTAATTGGCAGTAACATCTAACACTTTTGCTAGTTGTGTATAAAAGTAGAAATCTAAATGCACTAGGTGAAATGCTATTTAGATTCATTCATTTATTCATTCATTTGATAATCTGTGCCCTTAAGAAGCTTATAATCAAGTCACAGAATTTAAAAGAATCTTTTAGGAAAGCAAGAATTCTAGTGTAATAAAATAATCATTGTCTAATTTAGATGATTTGTAAATTATAATTTTCAAACACAGGTATTCCTCCAATTTGCTTGCCTTACCCCCTTCTATACAACTACCCAGGATAGGCCACCAATAATTTCTCTCTCTGGCTTCTGTTACTTGGATTTTCCAGGCCTCTATGTGTTTTTCAGATTAACGTCTGGGTCTGCTGATCTCTAACCCCTCAGCATCTCACTACAGGTTTATTTAGGATGACACATTAGGTCCCTATTACCTTCCCAACAACTCAACATCATGTCCCCATCTCCTTTTATTCCAAAGATTTCCCATGACGCAAAGCCCTATTTTCACCTGTCTTTACCCAACCCTAGCCAGGTAACAACCTACTGGTTTTTCCATTGCAACACAGGTAAATCTTACTTCAGTCCTCCATGTTCTCAAGTAGTCCATCAATATCTAAATGAAATTTCCCCAAAGTGCAAAAGTGAAGGTGAGAATCTTGTTAACCTCTTGGATAGGGGGTCTAAACCTTTTTTCTGTCATGGACTTCTTTGACAGTCTCATGAAGCTTCCAGGCCCTTTTTTTTTTAAAGAATGTTTTTAAATAACTGAAGGAAATGCTAAAATCCAGCTTGTTATTATGCAGTCATATTGACTCTATGTGACCCTGTGGACTTTTGCCCAAAGAGTTTTCTTGGCAAAAATACTGGAGTGGTTTGCCATTTCCTTCTCCAGTGAGTGTCTGTTTTACCTATGAGGAACTAAGGCAAATAGGGGTTAAGTGACTTGCCAGGACCACAGAGATAGCAAGTGTCTGAGGCTGGATTTGAACTCAGATCTTCCTGACTCCAGGCCTGGTACTCTATTCAGTGCACCACCTTGCTGCTCATTAAAATTCAGTTACGGGGTAGTAAAAATATATTTTTTTCCCCTCCCATCAAAATTCAGAGATTCTCTGAAATCAATCCATAAACCGACCATAAATTAAAACCCTTTCCTCTAGGAGAATTTCCAGAACGTAAGTTATGCAACCTAGGCTTTGCCCAAGGGAGTCATCATCCAAGAAAGAAGCACATGACATCCCCAAGGTGATACTTTCAGCTTCCTATAGCCACAGTGTCCCTCTCCTATTACCCCACCCTCACCATTGTGTCAAAGTAAATTCAAGTGGAAAGGGGGGGAGGAGAGAGGAGAAAAAAATAAAATGCCCAATGAGTCTATATATCTAAACTGTTAGATAGTTTGGCATATAGGTTTTCCCATTAGCTAGAGATATTACGTGTAGTAGAATAGTACTTTGTTCCAGTGTTTGATTAGGGAATTAATTGGGATTAATTAATTAAGGGAATTAATGCTGTTTGGATTTATATCACGATGTCTTCTGCTAGAAAGGGGCCCAAAAAAATCCTGTCCTACCCCTTACTCCCTCCCCTTTCCCTCCCCCAATAGAACTTGACTGTGGCACTAGAATTCCTAGTTATAGATCTGAGAATTTTTGAGAATTTTCATTGCAAGCAGAAGTGAAAACCCATAGGAAAATCTCAAAAGTATTAGGTTACCTTTGGTTTCTTTTGAGAGCTTGCTCTTTTTGCTCATTTATTCTTCCTGTCCTTGTCCAGCCTCTTGCCACCCACCTAAATATGCTGAGATCTTTCCCATCCTTACAAATTCCCTCAGGCTTCCATCCTACATCTCTGCCCAAGTCCTCATAAAAACTATCTACACTTGTCTGTCTTTTCACTACTCACTTCTTGACCTCTTCTAGTCTATTTTCTCTACTGAAACTAGACTTTCAATGATTACAAATATTTTCAACTGCCTAATTCTAAGACCCCTGGCTAGTTCTCATTCTCCCTGATTCTTTCTTACTTTCTGGTGGTATAGAGGATACAGCATTGGACCTGCAATAAAGAAGACCTAAATTAAAATTTGGCCTCAGATACTCATTAACTGTGTGAGCCTGGGTAAGTCACTTCATCATCTCTATTTCTGTGCAGATGACTCCAAATCTATGCATTCAGTTCTAATTTCTCTCCTGAATTTCAGTTCTACATCTTCAACAGCCTACTGGACAGCTCTACCTGGATGTCCCATTGTCATTTCAAACTCAACTTGTCTAAAACAGAATGCATTTTCTTCCCCAGTATACCCATCCCTTCTCCAAGCAGCCCTATTTCTGTTGAGGGTACCACCATCTTTTCAGTAACCCAGGTTCCTAACCTCAAAGACTTGACTTGGTTTTCCTCTCCCTTATCCCAGGTTCCCAACGTCAAAGACTTGACTCAGCTTTCCTCTCCTTTATCCCTATACCCAATCAGTTTTAAGTCAGGTTTTTTTTTTATTCCCATAATATTTCTTCTCATTTCTTTTCTCCACTCACATGACCACCACCTAGTTCAGGCCCCTAGTTGCAACAGCCTTTTAATTAGTCACTTTGCCTTCAGTCTCTTTTCTCTCCAGTCTGTCCTCCACAAAGATGTCCGAGTAATCTTCATAAGGCCCAATCCTGATCATGTGACTAACCTGCTTAAAAACCTTTAGTAAATCACTACTGCTTCCAGGATTAAATATAAACCCCTGAGACTTTTTATAATTTGGTTCCAATTTACTCTTATTTCACATAACTGCCCTTTTCACATAGTACACCTTCCCATCAAACTGGCCTACGAGCTCATCTCTAAACTCAACATTCTATCTTTTATCTTAATGTATTTAGTACACGTATATATGCATGCACATATACATGTTCTTCTCCCCCTCCCCCACTCCCAACACACTGCTTATCTCTGCTTTTTTCATCTTTATGTTCCCTAAGGTTCAGCTCAGGTGCTACCTCAACTATGGGCCTTCCTTGGTCCCCTCCTTGTTAGTGTTCTATTCATTCTGGCATCACATTTACTTACCTGTGCACATATTATATCTGCCAAGTAACACGTAAGCTACACAAGGACAGGAAGACTTTAGATTCAAAGCCTAGCACAATACTTGTAGAGTAGGTACTTACTAAATGTCTCTGAGTGTCTATGTCAAGTTCCATTCTAGGCACCATGGGAAAACAAAAATGGAAGACACAGTCCAACAAGGGAACAATAATGAAGTAGTACATAATTCTATTTCACATGTATTTACTGAGCACCAACTATGTGCATAGCATTTTTTTGGGTACTGTGGTTAATGACACACAAAGCCTAAAACACACTTCCTGTCCTTGAGGAGCTTACACTCTAGTTGGGGGAACAAAACTTACACATATTCACTTTAATTCAAATCAATGAATCCCCTTTGGTGGGAAGGGAGGAGAATAGATCGTCCTATGTTGTACAGGCAGGAAGTACAGTGGCCACTCATGGCGCCCAATCCCACTACTAATCAGCATGGCAGTGCCACCATGCTCCATTTATAACATCGATTGGTTTGCTCCTCCTTAGGCAGCCTGGTAGCCTCTGCACCCAAAGGCTCATCACACAGCTGCCCACCTGATTGGCTTAGCCTGTTCTAGCTTAGCACTGAAGCACTGAAGGAATCTGCCAGCACTACCCCCCTCACCAGTAGAGATCACACCTGGCTTAAGGGTGCACTGTGAAAGCAGCTATATAGGTATACTGAAATGGGCACTGGATTTGGAGACCAATAAGGTGTTTTCAAATGCAAGCTCTGCTACTTGCTAGCTATGTGATTTTATTTAAGTCATTTAACGATTTTACATTGTGCTTCAGTTACCTCATCTGTAAAATGAAGGTAGTATCTACATTATTCATCTTATAAGGCTGTTGTGAGGATCAAATGAGATAAATGTACAGCACAATGTTGACCATAAACTGCTATATAAATGTCAGCTAAAAAACCCCCTTCATTCCCTAGATAATATGTGCTATTTTTATCATTATTTCCCAGTATTATTGTAAAAGATTTGGCTCGTGAAGGAAATAGACAGGAGTCAATCATATGAAAAATATGTTATTTAAAACGAATAAATTGCATGCTATGAATGTGCCTGACTGAAACTGGAAAATAAGATGGGCCCTGATAAAGAAAAATTGCAGTTAACTGAGGGAGTCAGTTGCTAGATGGTTAAGTCTAAACTACTTCGTACTTCAATTTCCTCAAATACAAAATATATTATTTACGGTTATACACCAAGATAGATGATTAATAGTCTTAGAGCATGATGAAATATTTCAATACACATACTAACAGGCATAATCTTTTTGAACAGAAATGCAGCAATATACCATAAGAGTTGTAAAACTCTTCCTGACAATGATCTCACTACTAGGCTTACAACTGAAATGCAGTATCTTTAAAAAACACACACAACTATCCACACAAAAATTTTCAATGAAGTTTTATTTATAATAGCATACACATAGAAACTGCTTTAGGTCAAATCATAGTACAGGAATAAAGAAATGACAAACATGAATAACACAAGGAAAAACAGGAAGACAAATGAAGAAATGCAGTGTGAAGAAATAGAACCAGAATAGACATACTATCCACAGCTATGTAAAAAAATAGCAGTAAAAATTTTTTTAAAACACAGGAAAACAGATTAGAAGGAAAATGGAAGCAAATAGGATTTTAAAAATTATTTTGTTAATGTTAATATATATTTTAAAAATAAATTATAATTTGGAACATATGGCTTTATGCATGAACATATTAATTTGGTTATATTTGTTGATGGTTACTAAGTTTACAATAAAACAAATGCATGCCTAAAACAGTAATATTTTTTTATATTGATTTTTTTTCACTTAGGAATCTTTGTAAGCATTAATTTATGGTATTATTAAGCATATCTGCAAAATTTTAAAAAAATGCATCATGAAAAAGTGAAATGACCTACCAAGTATACAAAACAAAGCAGGTTCAAAAACAAAGTACAGAATTTGGACTTCTTTCCTAAACTTAATATGCTATAGCTTATACAAGCTATAAATAGAGATCAAATGGTATTATTATGACCTATTAAACTACCTCAGTGTTTATTTTCTGATATGCTTAAAATTAATTTTCATAAAAAATAATGAATGTTAAATCTTTCTGTTATATGATAGGGAGATACATCATTATCTCTTCTAGCATTTAGCAGTGCCTGGCACATAAGTAATAAGCATTTCATAAATGCTTGTTGATTGATACTTTAGAAAACAGCAGACACAGAGAGTTTAATTTCAATTTAATAACATAACTACTGGAATGAGAAAAAATATCCTTGGGCATAAGCTCTCTTTGACTCAGTTACCTCATCTGCAAAATGAGGAAAGATGTTGGACTGGGTAGAGTCCCTTTCAGCTCAAAATCTATGTCACATGATTCCTATAAATTTGCAGGTTATAGCAAAACTAATTTAAAACTTTTCTTGTAGGAATAACCGTGAAAAAAGAAATATGAAATATGGAGAACAGGATGAAGAAAAAAATCAACCTAGGTATAGCAGTCTTAAAGTGTGGAGACTGTCAAAGGATTGGGGGGGGGTACTAAGTCCCAGTCTTAGACCAGGGACAGACATTAGCATCTTCAAAGGGTTCCTGGAATGATAAATGGCATATCTGTTCTTTCTCCTACCCTCTATTTTGTAGCAATGGCGGTTTTTTACAGTTTCTTTTACATGTTTATTCTATTTTGCAATACCTTCTATACTCTGTGTATATACGTGTGGGAAGGAACAAGAAAACAAGAATTTATTAGACTACTAAATGCTATGCACTGTGCTAAGCACTGGGGCAACCAAGACAGAGGATATAAGCTAGAGGGATCAGGAAATGCTTTGAAGAAAGCCTGAGACTTTAAGAGGTGGAGGTGAGGAAGAAGTGCCTTCTAGGCATTGAGGACAAGCCGGGCAAAGACAGGAAATGTAAAGTCCCGTGTGAGGAATTGTGAGAAGGCCATTTTGGCTGGACAGAGGAGTACAAGAAGAGTAATACAGAAGGTTGGAAAGACAGATTAGAGCTAGGTTGTGAAGAGCTTTAGATGCTTTAGAGGGTCTATAATTATAAATTTTAAGACACTACGGTCTTCAAGGATTCAGAGTTGTGGTTGACCCAAAGGGCAAAGGTCCCGCATTTGAATTCCAGCTCTGCTCCTAACCTTGTGTGTGACACTGGGCAAGTGATAATCTCTCTGGCCTACATGTTTCTCCACTGTAAAATGACAATATTGGATTTAGATGACATCCTAAAATCTCATCCAACTTGAGGAAGAAAGGTGTTGCTCAAAGGTGTTCTGCTAACAGGCTTTTAATAATACCCAGATACACAGCATTTGAAGCCGTAACAGCCACTTAGCTATCCTCCAGGCCCCAGTATTCTAGACTCTGAGGTCTATAACCAGCTGGAGGGATGGAGTAATATTTATAAGGCTAATCCTAATCAGCTGTTGCAGTGGTCATTAGTTCAAAGGACTCCCCATGCTAATTTCACATTGGCCTTGATAGTGCATGCACTACATACAATAATCTCTAGAACAGCAAGGCTTCTTCCCCTCTTTTCTGTGGTCAGGAAGGTGGGCACACACATAAATCACTAGCTTTCGACAGCATAACAATAAAAGAGGATATGTTTGTATAAACAGACACATGGAAACTAACAAAAATATACATTTTGTCATATAGGTTTGCGACCACTAGGTTATCTTCAACTCCTCATCTTTATTTTCTTATCATTTGCCAAGCTTTATTCTACCTCCACAATATTTCTTCACACAACTATCTCTCTAGTCCAGGGTTTCATCTCTTCTCAGGATTGGAGAGGGGAGATACCTGGAACAGGGAGATCAATTAGGAGGGTATTTCAATTACTAAATTTAGAATAAATGCACACCTAAAAAAGTAATGTTTTGTATCTTGATATTATTTTTTCATTTAAGAATCTTTGTGCTATTGCAATACTCTCCTTATTGATCTCCCTGCTCCAAGGATCTCCCCTTTCCAATCCATTCTCTTCACAGCTGCTCAAGTAAGATCCCTAAAGCACATTTCTGACCAGGTCATTCACCAGCCTGATAAACTGCACTGGCTCCCTGTTACCTGTAGGATCAAATACAAGCTATACATGTAACAGGCAAAGTTCTGTATCCAAAGGTAGCAAAGGAAGAGACTCTCCAAAGAAAGCCCTAAATTGGTTGGAAACCTAAGCAACTGGGACTGGGACAATGACCCATGCTGTGTGCTTACAGTGACATGACAGCAACCCTCTGATGTGGATAAGCCAGGCCCAGGAGTTGTTATCCCTGAGATTCCAGAAAAGTTGCTGAAGATCCAATCCTAGGAACCTCAAAGATCCAGGAGGGCCTGAGTTCACGAGGTGAAGGTTAACACAGATGACCAAGGCCAACTACCACACTGCAAAAGGGAGCTGGGGATGCACCCTGGATCTGGCACAAAACAATTCAGGAACTAAGACTAGAGAGAACAGTAAACGGACAATACAGACTAAGATAAATAATTAGAAGAGATCCAAAGTTGCCTAAAAAATCTAACATAGCAGGCAAAAATAACTCCCTAACAATTGCAAGCAGAGAATACAAAGAGGAAAAATGGATTTTCTACAAGGAACACATAAATAACTAAAAATAAAATGTGAGATTAAAAAATGAAATAAAAACTCTAGAAGAAAAAACTGGAAGGAGAATAGCTTAGGGAAAAAAAGGGGTAACATTTATTCTTTGTCATGGACTCCTAAAAATTAGACTTGACCAAAAAGAAATCAATAACTCCATGAGACAGAAAGAAATATTAGCAAAAAATCAAAAGCTTGAAAAAGTAAAAATATCTAAGATATTTGCTATTAAAAAAAGTGAAGATAGAAAGAATCCACATATCACCTCCTAAAAGAAACTCTCAAGATGAAAAGTCCAGTAATGTCATAACCAAAATACGGAGTTTAAGTGTCAAAGAAAACTACTACAAGCAGCCAGAGAGATAAATTTAAGTACTAAGAGACCACTGTCAGAATCAAACAAGACCTGACAGCCTCTACTATAAAAGAGGGGAGCTCTTGGAATACTGTATTCAAAAAGGAAAAAGATATATGCTTATAATCAAGACTAATTCACCACAGAAGACTGAGTAAATATTACAACTGAACAATTTTTGTTGTGTTTCAGTCATTTTTTTCAGTCATGTCCAACTTTTTGTGACCCTGTTTGAGGTTTTCTTGGCAAAGATACTGGAATGGTTTGCCATTTCCTTCTCCAGCTCATTTTACAAAGGAAGAATCTGAGGCAAACAGGGCTAAGTGACTTACCCAGGGTCACACAGTATCTGAGGCCACATTTGAACTCAGAGTCTTCCTAACTTGAGGCCTAGTACTCTACTGCACCACCCAATAATTCACTTTTAATTGAATAGGGAACTTTAAAGCATTTCTCAACTCTGAAAGGAAAACATAAGACAAAAGAGAAACTGAAGAGGTACATTTGGATGAAGGGACTGTAAGATGAAGTGCTAACATTCTAATGTGAGAAGTGCCTCTTCAGAACCTTAGTGTCTCCAGAGGGTACAAATGTTAAATAAATATAGAAAAACAGAGGTCATGGATGTGGACTGGTTCTGTTCCAAAGGCTTTAAAAAGGGAAAGAAAAATATACTAGCGTAAAGAAAAGGAAAAAGGGAGTAGAACTTACTATTTCTCATAATGGGGGTTGACTATATCCCTGGACTTTTAAGACTCTTAAGTACATTCCATCCTTGAAACCCTAACTTGGTGGGAATGGGGGTAGGGTGGAAGGGAACATGAGGATGGCACACTTCCTGGCTCGTTCTTCTCAGAATTTCAATTTTAAAGAAAGTCACTAGGCTGGCCATGTTTTTCATTCCTCTCCAGGCTCCACTCCTGAGTCTTTGGACTTTCTTTGGCATTCCTTCTCTTTGTTATCTTCCATTTTCTTTTCAGCTTCTTTTTTATGTGTTTTCCTTCATTAGAATGTAAGCCCTTTTGGGGTAAGGACTGTTCTTCCTTCTGCTTCTATTTGTATTTCCCAACACTTAGTACAGTGCCTAGCACATAGTAAACACTTAAGAGAAATGCTTGTTGACTTAATTTAAGAATACACAAACATAGAAGGAAGTGGTTTTCAGGTGAGCTACTTTCTTAACTGAAAGAGACAAAGTTTCACCACAAAGAGAAAGAGTAGGATATAGAAAATACACCAAACTCTAACAGGGCCTCTTTTCTTCACCATAAAGAACTTAAAAAGAAGAAGCACAAAAGAAATTAAGAACATGCTTGACTGAGAAAACAGATGGGCTACCTAAATTCGACATTGGTATCAATATATTTAAGGAACCAGAGGAATGCCTTGCTGGACTTAAAAGCTAGGAAAATCTGGGTTCAAATACTGCCTGACACTAGTTGCGCTACTAGTCATTGAACCTCTTTGGGCCAAGGTTTCTTCATCTGTAAAATGAGGGGGCTGACTTGATGACCTCTAAGGTACCTTCTACCTCTAATGATACTATGATCCTGTGATCCTATGATTTTCAGGAAAAAAAAATGGAAAAGATTTGCATAGAATTAGAACATATAGAAAGATTACAGTCTGCACTAACAAAGGAAGAACTATATAGATGAAACAGCATCCATTTAAGCACCTAACTACCTGGTTTTGACCTAGTCAGATAATTTGGCAATAAATTATCACTAGATAATTTCACTGCATAAAACTCTTATTTAGGACAATACTAAATAAGTAAAGAATCAAAATATGGAAATTCACAGCCTCAGAGTGTCAGCTCTGGAACCATCTCTGAAAAATGTGTAGGGAACTGGCATACCACATTAAGGTCTTAGGGTCTGTTATTGTATCCCTGGGCATAAGTAACATAAACAGTGTCTCCTACACTATGCAATTCAAGCCAACAAAATAGTTTATCTTTGCAAAGAAGCTACACTCAGTTTAGCCACTGTGTTTTAAATCTGGCACTATACTGTTTTCCAGCTTCTGTTAAAAATTTATTTTTAAAAGTGGAAGGGGACCTATTCAGACATCAATAAAAAATTTTTTTAAGTGCAGATATTACTAGCAACAAACTTTCAAAGGACTACTGTCAATCTACCTTATCATACTTCAAGGGCCTCATTCTAGCTGTTTCTGGATACAGATAAGTATTGTCTAAGTACTCAAATACCACACTGTAATCAAGAATCCCATATGTTTACCAGGAATGCAGCGTCATGGTGAGAGAACATGTGGCTGGAAAAATACTGTATAATGTTAACATGAAAAGAAAAGACACATGAAAAATGTAGCAGGATTTATGTCTCTGGAACATTTTAAAATGAATTCAATGCTGAAAAAAAGTTGCTGGGCTAACACTCCACTTTATTCACCAAACTTATACCCCAGTTCAATGTTGAAAATATTTCAAAGTAACCTCCACACTGAGGATGTGTCAGAGGCTATACAAGACTTTTAAGCCTTTGATGATATGGTACAAAATTTAGTAAATACTACGTCTTCTTTTCACCAAGATTATTTTAATTCTTCCAGTTAGAAAGTTCATATTTTTTCTAAATCAAAGTGGTCATAAAACAATGGCTAGCTAATTTCAGACACTAAACAAATGGACAATTCAAACACTAAGTGTTAAAAACAGAATATGATTAAATGCATGAGAAACACAAAGAGTGTTAGTTATAAGAGCTTTGAGGAAGGAGGAATGTCAGGTTTCATGGAGATTAAGATTTCAACAGGCAGAAAGAGTAGGATATTCAAGACAAAGTAGAGAATGTTTAAGGGAACAATATATGGCCTTTTAGAGTATGTGATGGAGAAAAGTATGGAAATAATGAAATAAGTATGAAAGTATAAAAGAATGGGTAGAACCTGCTTGTGGAGGTCCTAGAATGCCAGGCTGTTTGGGCTATTATTTTGTAAGTAGCAGTCACTGAAAAATTTTTAAGCAATGGAATATCCTCATCAATATACGTCATTAGTGCACTTTCCTCTCCTTTGCAAAGATGTGAGCATCAACTGGAAAGCCTGTTCGAGGATCAAATGAGATAAGATATGTAAAGTACTTTGCAAACTTTAACCACGAAATGCTAGCTACTATTTCCTCAGAATATTGTACATAGCGTCAAATGATGCCGATTTGTGGGCTTATTTGAACTGCTTTTTCTTGTTTTGTTTTTAAATGTTTGAGTTAAAAAGGATGGCTTGTTGCGTAGTGAAGGAGGGATGTATTTAGAAATGAAGGCAATACAAAATAGAAAAAAAAGTTTTCATAAGATTTTTTAAAATATCTGGGCAAGAGGTAAATTAATCCGTGTGGACCCACTCAAGGATATGCTTTGCCACTTAAACAAAGCCTTCGAAGTGAATGGGCCAGTCAGTCCTCAATTTCAGCTTTTAAAAACTAAGATTAAATCAGCAAAACAAGAAACTCCTCAATACTATGTTACACTATAAAGAGGAAGTAACTGAATCCAATTCAAGAGAAAAATAGTACTTGTTTATCCACAACCAAAGTGACGTTGAGTTTCATGACAAAGGTTTTTAACTTTGCGAATTTTTGTTTTTTTTAATGTTTTGATAACCGCATTTCAATCTAATTGAACCAGCATAATTGGTTTCCTTTGTAATCCCGTGTATTTTGTGCATTTAAAACTACAGTTCTGATAAGGGGCCTACAGGATTCACCAGAATGCCCAAGAGGTCCACTACACAAAATGAATTATATTAGAAGAACCTCCCACCCACTGAATCGGAATGTCTTCTGGACTTTCTCCAAAGTGGAGAACATGCATACTATGCAGAGGCTCATATTCCACGGTCTGTGCTTAAAAAACAAAAACTTGTTAACTGCATTTCAACGTAATTGGTTTCCTTTGTAATCCAGTGTATTTTTAAGGTGTTTAAAAACACTCGGTGAAGGAGGTTAAGATCCCTTTACTGGTCTCCCAGCAACTGAATGTTGCATTGCAAAGCTTCACCTCCAGCTTCAAGCGCCACGCAAAGATCACACCAAGGAGTTCGGGACTGCACCCAATGCACGTCACTCTAGCTGAACTCTTTTTGGATGGTGAGCCTTTCTGTCCTAAGTATCTAAGGCGGCGGTGAGCAAAGCGCCAGCGGATGGGGGAGGGGCGGGCGGAGCCACAAGGCCAGCCTGGGTCAGCGCATCTGCGGTGAGAAGCAGGCGCCCACGAGTCCTGCAACGGCCGAGCACAAGCGTCGATGGAGACGCCATTCCAAGGCAAGGCAAGTCGGCAGCTCACTAAGTGCCTGCTCCGCGCCTCGGGACGACCCGGGGTGACCCCAGCTCGGTGCACAAAGAGCCACACGCACACCCGCACCGGAGGGGCTGAGGCCTCAACATGCGCAGGCGCAAAAGAGTCCTGCCCACTCCACCCTCCCACTTCCGCCTCCCAGCGCGCGCGCTACGCCGGGTTACGAAGTCCCGCCCCCGAACGTGCTCCGTTACCTCTTTCCCCTCCCACCACCCGTAAAGAGTAGGTCAGCTGTGAGTGGGGGACAAAGTCCACGATTAATGATTCCCCATTTATGCCTCCCCTCACATATGTACACACTCCCCCCCCCAGTTTGTTTACCTGTGAGCCGGGCGAACCCGGTAATGCTCTCCGGGACTGGGAGCCGCTTGAGGTAGGCGGGGAGCTGCACCTTTACGATGCGGGCCACGCTCTCCAGCACCATTCTGTCTCCAAAGCACCTTGCCTTCTGCTCTCGGAGCGTGCCCTGACCGCTAGCTACTGCGCCTGCGCCACGAGCCGGGTTGCTTTCCGTCTCCCGGCTGAAGTATGCTGGGGATCTCGGGGAGGCGGGTCCGTGGCGGGCTCGGAGCGAGGGAGCGGTGACCTGCCGGGCGCTGATTGGTGGTGCGGCTGGTGACGTAAGAGGAAGAAGCGCGAGTCGCGGGCCGAGAAGGGGCAACCGGGCGGGAAGCAGGAGGCCCAAGCAGGAAAACGCGCGCGTATGCAGGGATGCGCAAAAGTGTGGCCGAACCGGGGTCTGCTTGGCTGTTTTGTTTGTTTCGACTTGACGTCTTGCTCGCCGGGGCAGGTGTAGACAGGTGCCCGGGACCCAGAGCTGCACCCTGGGCCTGGAAATGAGAATTGACCGCAACTGAGGTCAAAGGTTATGTGTCCTACCACCCCGTCTGCATTCCCCAGCGCACTCTGTTGTCGGACAAGGAAGCAAACGTAATTTATTTTGCCGTCTCAGAATCGGCCGAAGAAGTGCTTCCTTTTTAAAATCTTCTCCTAGTCAAGCCAGCAAGCACTTATTAATCGCCTACTGTATATGCAACGCACTGTGCAAGTCCATAGAGATGTAACTAATAATAGCTAGCATTTATGTAGATGTTAAAATGCTATACCGTTTTGCGAAGCGCTTTGCATATGTTGAATCTCATTTGATCCTTAAAACACACTTCGAGGTGGGTACTGGTGTCCTCTGTATTTTACAGATGTGGAAACTGAGGCCTAGGGAGATTAAGTGATTTGCCCAGAGCCACTCAGCTAGTAAGTGTTTGAGGTAGTATTTGAACTCAGGTCTTACTGACTCTGGGTAAACACTCTTCATTTGGACACTGGACAAAAGACTCACTGCCATCAAAGAGTGCAAAGTCTAATAGAGGAAGACCATGCTAAGCTAACAACTATGTACAAATAATACAGATGTACAAAGATAGGACAAATTGGAGATAACGTTGGAGGAAAGGCTTCTTGCAGAAGATGGGACTTTAGTTGATAAGGAAGGTGTAGCTGAGGACATAATAAAGGAATAAGCAGGCTTTCTCAAACTATATTTTTCAGGAAACCGCCTCATAGTTCCACAGTTGTCAGAAAGCTGCAGAGAATAAGAGGTCCAGCAGGGTTTATTGTTGATTATTTTTTAAAAATCATCTAATTTGATAGAGCAAAATTTTGCTGGGCTTCACAAAGAAGTCTGCTATGTAAATGTTAAAATTATAAAGAATAGATATTTATTCAGTAGAGTATATTTATTATTAATTATTAATATCAAGAGGCATAAAATAGGAAAATTTATGTTGATCAAAGATATTTGCCAAATTATGCAACCAACACAGAGTCCACATGAAGGTTATTTCCTATAGATGGTAGAATTCCCCACGTTCTTCAGTTTGCAGATCATACAGTTCAGAAATTCCTTAAGCATTATAGCACTGTGATCATTAATGTATATTCTCTTAGTTCTGCTTTCTCCAATCTCCATCAGTTTCTGTAAGTCTTCCCACTTTTCTCCAAATTCCTCATTGTAGAGTCTCTTATGTCAGATAAATAAATCACTCTCCTAGAATAGTTCAGTCTGACTATCCACATAGGAAAAACTAAGCAGATGAAGAATGTCTATTGTCCGTTGACAACAAACATTTATTAAGCACCTGCCATATGTAAGACATTGGTGAGTGGGGATACAAGGAAAAAGGAAAAACATTCTCTAATGGAAAGCCCATTAGGCTGTCACCAATATTTATGTCACAGATAGACTGTAGATAAAACAAGGAACAGGACCCGGAATTGAAGGGGGAAAAGAGGGCAGGCTGTATGGCATTTGACAAATTGCACAATGTTTTTAATGACCCCAAATTTCTCCTTGGAACACAGTTACAACATTCTTTAAAGATTCAAAATTGTGGAATACCCAAAGGGCAATTGGGAAACCAATGTTCAGCATAAGTAAGCTGTAGCTTATTACCATTGCAATTAATTCCATACAAAAAGCAGCATAAAAGATAGTTGGAGATGGGTGCCAGAGTTAGGTAGAATAAATGGATACCCTGTATGCTGTATGCTGTATTGGTATTCATGTAATGTCAAGGGACCTCAAGGAAGTCCATCATGTATTGATTTTTTTCCAGACATGGTAATATGTACTCAAATACCCAAGAAAAGGGCTAAAGTAGAGAGGAGTTGCAGTCAGCAATAGTGGAGGAAGTGTTCACAGTTGATGAAATCATGGCTTCTTGAACTATAAATAGCACAGTGCATTGTGTAAGGTGTTTAATAAATTATTTGGATGGTCATGCTTAAGTGATAGAGGACGTGTTAAGGATATAGGACTTCCCAGGTGCATTAGAGTTGTTGAAGTCTAATTAGGGCTAGACTAAAAATATTTTGTTGAGGTAGCTTGTCATTATAGTCTTAAAAGACTGGAGACAGTGGCTTGTTGGAAAGGCATAGGAGGGCATTCTGGGGAGGAAAGGAGTCCCTGAGCAATTTCAGTACCTGAAGCCACCAAATCACAATTTTCTCTTAGTAAAGGTCTCTGGGCAGTGGTACCTGGATTTGAACTTTGAGATGCTCCAAATCACTAATAGAGATATAAAAATTAATTTGAAGTTCTACCTCATACCCATTATTGGCAAAAAGAAAAGGACGTGCTGGAGGTACTGCTTTGGAAAATAGGCACATTTTGTAACCATGACACTCAGCACAGTACCTGGCATATTATAAGCACTTAAGAAATGCTTGCTAAATGACTAATAATGCACTGATGATGGAGCAGTGAATTGGTGCAGCCATTCTGGTAATCAAATTGGAACTATGCCCCAAGTCACCAAATGTTTATTCCCTTTGACCCAGCAATACCACTGTTTAGCTATATACTCCCAAAGAGACCAAAGGAAGATGAAAAAAAACTTATGTATGCAAAAATATTTACAGAACCTATTTTTGTAGTAGAAAAAAGCTGGAAATGAAGAGAGTATCCATCAGTTAGGTATGGCTGAACAAATTACGGTTTGTGAATATAATGGAATATTATTGTACCATAAGAAATAACAAAATGAACAGTTTGAGAGAAGCCTGGGAAGACATGTATAAACTGATGCAAAATAAAGCAGAACCAGAAGAATAGTTTATGCAATAACAATATTATAAATAGAAACAACTTTGAAAGACTTTAGAACTCTGACCAATGCAGTGATCAAACATGATTCCAAGGGATTGAAGATGAAGCATATTTCTCATATTCTGACAAGTGATAAGACTCAAAACACAGAGAAATATTTTTGGACATGGCCAGTGAGGGAATTTGCTTTGCTTGACCATACATGTTTATTACAGGAGTTTTCCTTTCTTGATTTTTGGGTTGGGGGGAAGAATAAATAAATGCTTGTTAATTGAAAAAAAATTTAAATGTAAACTTTAAGGATCTTAAGTCAGTCTATCACCCACAAATTCAATATTTTTTTTAATTTGATGATTGGAGTTTTCTTCTTTAAAAAAAAAATCACTGTGACTTCCAAATATCCATGTTCCATTTCTTCCCATACATATAGCCCCGCCTTATGACAAAAACAATTAAGCAAAGCAAACTGACAACATATGTAGCATTCCACATCTGTAATCTGTTGCCTCTGTATCAGGAAAAAAGAAGTGTTTCATCATCAGTCTTCTGGAATCAGGACTGCGTTGATCTGAATTTTTTGTCTTTAAGTTTTATTTCTTTTACATTACTGTGGTCATTTATCTGTATGTTTCCTGAGTTCTGTTTTCTTCAGTCTCGGTCAATTTTTTAAAGTCTTTCCAACTTTCTCTGAATTCCTCATATTTGGCATTTATTATGGAACGTATTTTATTACGTTCACATACCACAATTTATTCAATTACTATTCAATTAATGGGCTTTGCTTCCAAGTTTTGTTACTTGTCCTTTCCATGCTACTAATGAATATTTTAGTGTACTGCGTGGAGGAATGGTAATGCTCAGTAATGGTAATTCTAGATAAAAGAATATGATTTGATCTGATTTGATCCATTTACTAATACTTAAGACAGCATAAACCTTCTTTTAGTATTTGGAGACATGATTTTTTTTCTTTTCCCTTAGACACATTGTGCTAATTCCCTTACAAGCACATGTATGCATACATACTCATAATAATAAAGCTAACAAAAATGCTGAGTAAAAACCAACCTGAACCTGGACAACTGGCATCAAAAATAGACACTGGAAACAGAGGAAGAGTTTATGCTAAGAGTAGTGAGAAAAGCTTTGTTATCAAAAAGCATATATTGTGTGCAAGGATACATTTTGAGATAATGTAATAGGAATCAGTGATTGGTAACTCTCCATGTGCTGTCTAGCTAGCACAAGCCCATATGGTTAGGAATTATATTTGTCATGTGGCCCTAGGACACAGAATCTAGCCTAAGGTGACCAAAGACTTACTTGTCTTAAGTTCACTGATACATTTTGTTTTGAATGAGAAAAGACCACAAAATTTAGCAGGTAGTAATATCAGTTGAACTGGTGGGATCTTAAGCCAAGTTCACAAAGGGTTAAAAAGTGAGTGAAGGCAGTGAATATAGATAGTTTTTTCTAGAAATTTAATTTTGAAAGGAAATAGAGATGTAGGAAAATAGTTTCAGAGAATGGCAAAGGCAAGGAAAAATTTTTGTTATTGTTTTTAAGGATAAGGGAGATCCAGGCAAGTTTGTAGACTGCAGAGAAGCCTGTAAATAACAAAGATTAAAGATAAGATAGAAGAGGACCTGAGGATGACTGAAGGAGCAAGGGGTGAAGATGGGAGGGGTTGAAATGGAGGGCAAAAGCAGAGGGTTTAGCCTTGGCAAGGAGAAGGGTCACATCTTTTTCAGAGATTACAGCAAATGAGAGAGTAGTGAATACTGTAAGGTTCTAGGATATAAAAAAGAAGAGAAGAAGAATCTCATGATGGATGTCATACTTTCTCAGTATAAAGTAGGAGTCAAGATCCTCTACTGAGAGATGTGGGAAAGGGTGAAGTTGAAGAATTGAGAGGAAAGAAAAGATGTGGAATTGCCACTGTGAAAATTCTGATAATCAAGGAACAAAAGGATTGCCCTGCAGCACTGATGGTACTGAAAATTATCTATTCAAAGATTAGATAGTCCTTGTGTAATGGTTATGTGATTTGTGTCTTTTCTTCTAGAAGGAAAGGAGGTAGATGGTAGGAGTGGGGTTGGGATTGGTAAAGCAGGAGCATCAAGGGGGTGAGATTCAAGGGCAGAGGAAAGTTTATAAAGTAATTAGTCAACTATAGAGGTCAGGATCTTGAAGAAAGGAAAAGGAGGCCAGTACAGGTTGATGGATAATAATAATAGCTATCAATTTTATAGAGCTTTCTAAGGTTGCAGCTTGTTTTATAAATGTCTCGTTTTATCCTTGCAACCCTGGGAGGTAGGTGCTATCGTTATCGCTATTTTACAGATTTTAAAGAATTGCCCAGGGTCTGACAGCTAATAAAGTAAGTGTCTGAGGCCAGATTTAAATTCAGGTCTTCCTGACTCCAAGTCCAGTGATCTTTGCACAGCATCACTGAGCAGATGGACTAGAATAACTGAAGAGCGAAATGACCAGAGGTCCCAGTGAGAGTGAAGATGCAAAATAGGTTTCACAGGAGTGAGAAAGAGACAGGTAGAAGAACAGAAGGTTAGCATCATAGAGAGAAATTTCAGAGTTCTCAATCATTGAAGCAGCCAGACAGTATTGTAAATAGAGAGCTGGGTTTGGAGTCAGGAAGACCCGAGTTCAAATTGTGCCTGCAGTACTAACTAGCATGTGATCCTGTGCAAGTTACTGAACCTCTCCAGGCATCAGTTTCCTCATCTGTAAAACAAGGAGGTTGGACTCAATAACCTCTAAGGTTCCTTCCAGTGCTGAACCCACGATCCCATAATCTCTGATTGTAAATAGAAAAGTTGTGTGTGTGATGGTGATTTCAAAGTTACGGCTATACATTTTTGTAACTAAGATGGAATAAAAGTGTAGATCATGGGAGCTGAGGATTTTGATGAACTGGGAGGCCACAGTATTTGAGGAGATACAAATATATGTACATATATACACATATGTTCTCTTAGTAAGAGAAGGGATTAGAGGAGAGAGGAAGATAGTGAGCCAGGTACTGAATTCCTTGAGAAAGGAGGGGAAGGGAAAGGACAAGGTGCTGTAATAGCAAAGAACTAGAAATCAAGTTGGTGCCCATCAGTTAGGCAGTGGCTGAACAAATTATGTTAAGTGAATATAATAGAATAGTACTGCATCACAAGAAATGACAAAAGGATCAGATTCAGAGAAAAATGAGAGTACTTGTATGAATGGATATAGAATGAAGTGAGCAAAACCAATCACTTATACAATACCTACGTTGGAAAGTAACCCTGCCTCAGGCCTTGTATTGGAATAACCATAGAGGCACTTCCCCTGGAGCCCATAGGCCACTGAGGTCATGAACCTGTGGGTGGTGCTTGGGAGGTTCACAAAGAAATCAAAGTGGAAGGAAGCCACAACTCGGGTAGAAGATGGGGTTGCAGCCATGCAGATTTTTGCAGAGTTGATATTTCTCTCATCTAAGAGAAAACTCCTAGCATAAGGCAGCTCTGATGTGGTGATGATGTGATCACTGGGCCAACGGGAAGTGTTGGGTGAGATGACCCTTGCTGCCCTCTCCTGGCTCTGATCCAGGAATAAGGAAGAGGCCCGTAATTGCCTAATTGCCGCACTCTTCAATTGTTTTAATCGCCTTCTCTCTGTGATCAGAGGAGTAAGTGCAGGAAAGCCCTTGTTCTTGCAGCCCCTGGCTGTGCCCAAGCAGTATACTCCTAGATTGGCTCTCTTTCCCCTGTAATTTCTATCCATTCCTTTATTACTGTTTATTCTGGCATTATATAAAGCATGCTCATAACTATTAACACTCTTGTGCTTAGTGTGGAGAATTCAGGGTTGGGCCTACTGGAGAAGTACAAGGAATGCCCATCAGAACCTAATGTGAGGCAGGAGGCAGAGAGGTATCCACGAAATGATTTCTTCCCTAGGAAATTACATGCCTGGTAGTGTCATACTAAATGAATGGAGAGAGGATTTATCAAGTGCTTACTGGGTGCAAAGCGCTGTGCTAAATAAACTCTGAGGATGCAAATAGTAAAGACTATTTTGTACTCTCTGCTAATGTGGAACGTACAAGTCAGATAGTTCCCATGAGCTTTAGAGAACTTTGCAGTGGTAAAGCAGACGTTAATGCCTCTTTGATGTCGTTTCTGGTTGAACTATTTGACAGTGCCAAGGACTTGGACAGAGGAACTTTCTTCTGGGGATCTTCAAAAGAAGTGGAGATAGCACCTGTAGGAGTAGTTGCTAGGCTGCATGTCTGTAGGGGTTGCTCCCCAGGAAGTTGGCTACAAATACTGGGCTGGAAGCATGGCTGTTGCCAAGGCTCTAGCCTCTCTCCATCACGGTCTGAGGGGAGATAGTGATCAAGGTGGTGGTTCACTTGCCTGACGTGTGGTGCTTCAGCTAGGCTGGCTTGCCTGCCCTGTGTATGGCAGTAGATTAGGATGGGATGGAGTTGCTTCCCCAGATGATGGCTCCGAGGACTAAGCTTGAAGTAGAGCCAGGAGTCTGAAAGGTGCTGTCATTTCCAGGCTCCTGTGCCTATCTGACTGGTAAATATCGTAAGAGCTACTGTTATAAAATTCCTTAGCAAATCCCTTGTAGGTGAGCAGGAGACAAAAAAGCAAAGAGACAGATTTATAATCATAAATCCTAAGTTTTCCCTAACCTGTTGTTATTGGTGAGGTAGAAGCCTTCCTTGACTTTAGAGATAAAGTAGTGTTCTTTCTCTGATTACCTTTAAGGAAAGCATTCCTAGATTCTTCTCCTCTCCTTTCTTCTATCCCCTCCCTTATTCTTTGCTAGGCATGGAGTTAACTGTACTACAGTAACCCTGTTACATGTATCCTACATGACATAACTACCTATTACATTTAAAGGACGATACTTGTTATATAAAGGAAAATAATGGCAAAAGACTTACTAGTTATGGCCAATCATGACTCCAGAAAACTGATGGTGAATCGTGCTTCCCAACTCTTGGCACAGAGATAATGGGATAGAGGTGCAGAATGAAGCTTGGATTTTCTGTCTGAACCCCTTCTGGTGCCTGTTGGCCCTGGACTTGGGCTATTACTTACTGTAGTTTTTTTTTCTTTTAGATTTCTTGATCATTACTCAGTCTAGTGTTATTTTTTTCCTTCATCCTTGCTGGAGTAGTTGTGAGAGAACTGGGGTATTCTGCTTCGACTCCATCTTGAGGAGAGTTCCCAAGTTTCCTTTTTCTATTAATGGTACCACCAGTAGAGTTGTCTGAGACTCCATCTTTGCCCTTCTTCTTTGTGTAGTTGATGGCACTAACCACTAATGGATTTGGGTTCGAATTTGTGAGGAGTATCTTCTAATGAGTGTACCTCACTTGGTTTGAGCCCCTGTCCCCTCAGCAAACCAAGGAACCTCGAAAGTCATCTTCGGTCTAGTTACTCAGTAGTTGTCATGGTAAAAGAAACCCCATCAAACAGTAGTATATAATCGCTAAAAGCATTTAATGGAAGAAAAAAGGAAATGTCAAACATTAGAAACATTCTCTATGCCAAGTACTATATCCCTCCATTTCCTCTGAATACCCAGGAAATGTTCATGACAGCTGTCGGTAATATTTGAAGGGGTATCATGAGAAAGGTTTAGACTTGTTCTTTTTGGTCTCAAATGGCAGAAATAGGAATAATAGATGGAATTGCTGTGGTGAATTTAGGTTTGGTGCCAGGGAAACTTTCCTAACAAAGTTGCTCAACAGTAGAATGGGCTACCTTGATAAATGGTAGGCTGCATGACGAGATTCCTTTCATGTGTAGAATAGACTTAATTGCTCCTGAGGTCTGTCCAGCTTTCAAATTCTGTGATTCTAATTACTTTATCCTTAGACTTACCTGACAGTAGAGACAGGAGAGCCTGCCTTGCATTCCAGTGTCAGAACTTGTCATCTGAGTCTTCATTATTCCATCTCTCTCACTCTGCTCTTGGCAGTTGATTGAAGGTTGTTGAAAGCCTTCCCAGTGAATGTGTATTTATTCTGTAGTGTTGTCAGGATTCTTCCAAGGCTTTAGGGTCTAATGATATAGTCTCAACCCCATGCTGGCCCACCTGCTTTGTAAATCTTTAACCTTGAAGGAGCCTCTCCAGTCAGAGGCCTTACTTCACTATGCAGTCATTCTACCCAGTCAGTCCCAGTCACCTTTGATGTGTCTGTCTTTTATGTTTGCTACTTTCTCTCCATTTCCACTAGAACTACCTTAGTCCAGTGTGACAGAACATCAGTTTCCTGATGCATTTTTCCTCACTTTTATACAGCTTCTTCTCTATACCCAAGCCCCACACAATTTTCTGCAGCCTTAGTTTTCCTAGCAGCTTTCTTGGTGAAGTTTCTTCCGTCCATAAAACCTTATTGGTCTCAGCTTCTCTGACATAGCTTCCTGACTGAGGGCCAATAAAAAGCCTGAGCTCTGTGTGCTCCAGGCCTTTCAGACTTGGTGGGTGCCTAAGACTTATACAAGTCATCAGGTCCTGTAGACGTACTTTGTTTATTGTAGTATTTATTTATTTCTTAACTATTTAACATGTATGAAACTATGCTACTGTTTTTATTCAGTTCCTGTCTTTTTTCTGTGTTACTGATGAAGTTTTTGAGTGTTGTACTTCTAATCTTATTTTCCTGATAAGCCCTATGAATTTTATTGTGTGATTTTGCATAGTGTAGTGATTTTTAGGAATGCATATTTTGAGTTATAGAATTGATGTATTTGCCAAGAACTAGAGCCTTGTCTTCCTGACTCCTAGTCTAACATGATTGCTACTGTCCCTAAATTATTTCATGCTTCCCCATAAATGTGTCTTTGATGATATTATGAAAGTTAAAAATGACATAGATGGGTCAATTGTTTGACCAAATATAGCATATTTGTCATTTTTTATGTTCTTAGAGTACAGTAGCAAAATCTATATACAATCTACTGTAACAAATAGACATTATGGAAAATACTTTTTAAAAATATAAATATCCAAAGAATGCAGTTAGGAAAAAAATTCTAAATTCCAGATGAGATTTAGAATCTTTACATAATTTTCAAGCATTTCAGTGTCATGAAAGAAATATTATTAATATTAGTGATAGAAAAATACCTCAAATCATCAACTTTGATTTCCTTGCCAAGGAAAGAAGTATAGGTTAACAATATGTTACTTATTAATAGAAATTTAGTAGAAATAAAATTATTATAGAATAATATATAATTATAATAACATAATAGTTAATAGAAATTTTAGCTTTTCTTAACAGATGAAACCTATACTCTTATGCAGCAGAAAATTTCACTGACAGCATTTTTCTATTCTTTGGGATTTTAGGCCTTATTCTGAGTTCTTCCCTCTAATCTTATCTTAAAATGTGCATATATTCCAAACTGTCTGTGATTTTCATTTTGGTCCATGGGCATTGGTGGGAACCCCCAAAACATAATCTTAAGTGGAGATTATATCATATTCCCCTCTCTCCCAAATTCCCCAGGTCTGACTTGATCTTAGAAAAATTTCTACTGAAATGAACTTAATGGAGTGGAGTTCCAAGGTATTTTGGCTGGTTCTCAGATGGCAGAAATGGAGTCTGTTGATGGGCCCATACTCAAAACCTTTCCAGCTTAACAGGGCCTGAAAGAGCTTAACCTTTTAGAGCCTGGGGTCACCTTAATGCCAATACAAAGCATAGACTTTAGTGGAAGAATATGTTTCTGTTATAGAAAAATCGATGTAAGGGGGAGGGAAGATTCCTTTTTGCTTCATGTTGTATTTACCTATTT
Source organism: Phascolarctos cinereus (assembly GCF_003287225.1). Lineage (NCBI taxonomy): Eukaryota > Metazoa > Chordata > Mammalia > Diprotodontia > Phascolarctidae > Phascolarctos > Phascolarctos cinereus. Next base: position 42,028,088 of record NW_027556402.1, on the reverse strand, counting down.
CATTTTCCCCTTTTTATATGAGACTCAATGAATTGGTTTTTCATTTAAATATCATTATGGAGGACTTCTAGATAAGATGATAACTTAAAAGGTTGTAGAGAAGCTTAGTTCTCCTGTATATGTTCCAGCAAAGATCTAAGAAGAACACCAGATTGAATAATGATCAAGAAATCCAAAGAGAAACAATAGCAAGCTATTTCAGCCAACCCAGCACTGCCCAAAGAGTTAGCCAGAACTGTGCTGGCATTGAAAAAGGTATACAACCAGAGAATCTAGTGAAAGGTCAGATAAGCAAACAAGAAGCCTATCAGTGCTCTGACTAGAGGCTGCACTCTCTTTTGAGTCAGGAAGCCCTGAGTACCTTGATGAAGATGATCCAGGGTAAGATTAGAAACCCACAGTGCTCTGACTTTGGCCATGGGCCCTGGAACCCTTCAGGGAGACCACAGTGAAATACATGGAAGTCTAAACTAGAGACTCTCCGAAAGACCCTGAAGGCCTTAGTGCCCTGAAGCAGAATGAGTAAGAGGGGCATGAAACTGGCCAGGGCTATGAGTGTGGACATACCAAGAGAGGTAAAAGCCAATGCCAAGAGCCTAGGAAATCAATTTCAGGACCAGAAAGGGCTTGATCACCTGCATCCAAGAGTACTGAAGGGTGTAGAATCTGGCCCTGACATGGAATCAGAAATTTATTCCTATCACCTGAAGATAACAGTAAATAGAAGATACCAAATTTTGTGAAGAAATATTATGGGTCAAGAGATACCTAAGAAATAAACCTGGGGGGAAAAATGATTCCACAGTAAGTATAAGCAAAGTCTGGGGGTGGGGGTGGGGGGCGGAAATGATTTGGCCTAAAAAGACTATAAGAATACATGGAAGAAATTTAAACAAAATATACCAGCCAGGATATCAGAGTATGAGGAAGCATTTTATCTCAGTTCCCTGAACACAAGACTTAGCGCTGGGGCACAAGCACTACAGTTTGTTTACCCTAATCCAGAAGGAAAGGAACTTCAGACTTAGCCCCTAGATGAGCAACAGGGCTTCAGTGCTGTCATTCTGATCTTGATGCCCTAGAGGAGATGTGATGCTTGGAACTTAGGTGAGCAATGGGGTCTTGATGTTGTCCTTGTAATGCCAGCAGCAAGACAGCAGATAATTCAGGACCATAAAAAGCCAAAAAAGTACCGCCAGAAGTATACATAGCCTAGCCTTTAAATAAACTCCTAATCCAGAAAGCAGAGTAAACAAAAAAAAGATCAAGAGCTATTGTTATGCCAGAAATGCCCAAGGTACAAACCCAGAAGAGAAGAATAACCCCAAAACACCTTCGGGCAAAGGAAAACATAGCTCAGCCACAAGATCAGTTAGGATTCCTTTAAAAAAAAAGATACAAGAGTTATTTATTTTGAAAAATCTAAAATATAAATTAAATGAGAATAGTAGAGGAAAGAATTGGAAAAGAAGTGAGAGTTATGAAGGAAAGAGAATTAAAATATAAAACCTTACCCAAGTAACAGACTTCCTGAAAATAAGAATGGATCAAATAGAAATGAATGATTCCATGTAACAACAAGTATCAAAATAAAGGGGGAAGATTAAAAAAAAAGTTGAAGAAAATGTAAGGTTATCTTGTATTTGAAAACATCTAGAAAGTAGATGAAGGAGAGATAATTTAAGAATAATTGGATTCTCCAAAAGATAAGTGGTCAAAGGATGTGAACAAATAGGGGCCAGCTAGGTGGTGGAGTGGATAGAGCACCAGCCCTGGAGTCAGGAGGACGTGGGCTCAAATCCATCCTCAGACACATAACACTCACTAGCTGTGTGACTCTGGGCAAGTCACTTAACCCTAGTTGCCTCACCAAAAAAAAAAAGAAAGAAAAAGGATATGAGCAGTTCTCAAAATTTTAAACTATTAACAGCCATATGAAAGAATGTGATAACATATGAGAACATAAGAGAAATGCAAGTCAAAACAAACTTGAGGTTTCATTTCACACACTGCAAAAATGTACAAAGATGACAGAAGATAAGAATAGTCGATATTATCTATTGTGAGTTAGGCACACTGGTGCATTGTTGGTGAAACTGTGAATCAGTACAACCATTTTGCAAAACACTTTGGAATTATGCAAATAAAGTGACTAAAATATCCATACCCTTTGACCCAAAGATTCCATTAGTAGGCCATTGATAAAAAGAAAGTACTCATATTCACCAAATTATTTATGGCAGCATGTTTTATGATAGCAAAGAATCTAAAGCAAAGTAGATGCCTATAAATTGAGGAATGAATAAACAAATTGTGGTAAATTACTATGTCTTACAGTAGGATGCTATAAGAAATGATAAATGTGATGAATTCAGAGAAGTATGAAAAGATCTACATGAATTGATGTAGAATGAAGTAGAGCCAAGAAAACAATGTACTTAATAACTACAACAGCGGAAATGGAAAGAACAACCACATACCAAAAAATCAAAAGTTAATGTTGCAATCAGGATAACACAAGATTTAGCAGCTTCTACATTAAGGGATTAGAGGGCTTGGAATATGATATCCCGGAGGTCAAAGAAGCTAGCATTAAAACCAAGAATCACCCAGCAAAACTGAGTATAATCCTTCAGGGGGAAAAATGGATATTCAATGAAGTACAGGACTTTCAAGCATTCTTGATGAAAAGACCAGAGCTGAATAGAAAATTTGACTTTCAAATACAAGACTCAAGAGAAGCATGAAAAGGTAAACAGGAAAGAGAAATCATAAGGGAGTTATTAAAGTTGAACTGTTTACATTCCTACATGGAAAGATGATGTTTGTAACTCATGAGACCTTTATTAATGTATAGATCAGTTATGCTTATTTTTTCTCTTTTTTTGTATTTTAAAAATATTTGTTAAATGGGATAGGTCTGAGGGAGAGACACTGGGGGAAATTACAAAGATATTGGGGGGGGGAAAGCATGAATAAAAACTTTTTTTAAATAAAAAGAATCACTGAGCTACCTGAAAACCATGATGAAGTCTAGATATCATATTTCAAGAAATCATGAGAGAAAATTACCCAGACGTATTAGAACAAGAAAACAAAATGAAAATAGAAAAAAAAATCTATTCATCACCTGTTGAACTTGGAATTCATCACTGTACTGAGCAGAGATCTAAAGTCTTCCAGAGTTGCTTTTCTCTCTAGGGTTGTCATCATTATCTGAGTTGTTCTCCTAGTTCTACTTACTTCACTCTTCATCAGTTGATAAAGGTTCTTATAGTTTCTTCTGAAATTATTCATCATAAAATTTCTATCTTTGAAGATGTTCAAAAAACTAGAAAACAAAACCATTAAAATTGTAATTAAAAAACAAAATAGAAATCTTGAAGATCAAAGAAGAAATTAACAAAATTGAAAGCAAAAAAGTTGAAATAACAAAAACTAGATTAAAAAAATAGACAAACCATTAGCTAATTTGCTTTAAAAAAGGAGAAAGAGGAAAAACAAATTACCAGTAAGTTGGTATTTGTTAAATAGTTCCTACAATATCCCAGGCACTATACTAAGTACTGAGGATACAAAGAAAAAACAATTCCTCGTTCTCAAGGAGCTCACAATCTGATGTTGGAAACAACATGCAAACATCTATGTGCAAATGAGATACATACAGTGTAAATTGAGAGTAATCTCAGAGAAGGAACTAAGATTAAGGAGAACTGGGAAAGGCTTCTTGCAAAAGGTGAGACTTTAGCTGAAGACTTGAAAGAAGCTAGAAAGAAGAGAAGGGGAGAAGGAGCTTTCTAGGACTGGGAGAAAGCTAATGAATAATGCTCAGTTAGGAGATGGAGTGTTGTATACCAGTATCAAAAATGAAAAAGGAGAATTGATAACAAATGAAGAAACAACATTATTAGAAAATTTTACTCAATTATATACCAATAAAACAAAATGTCTAAGTGAAATGTACAAATATTTACAAAACATAAAACATCCAGATTTGTAGAACATGAAATAAGGAATTTTAGCTGACAGCCCCTTCTTAGATAAAGAAAATGAACAAGCCACAAATGAGCTCCCAAAGAACTCAACTACAGAACCAGATGGATTTACAAGTGAATTCTACGAAACATCCAAACAATAGTTATTCCAGTATTACACAAAGTGTTCTCAAAAATAGCAAAAGAAAAGTTCCTACCAAATTCTTTCTATAGTACAAATGTGGTCTTGATACCTAAGCCATAGATAATCAAAACAAAGCAAGAAAACTATTGACCATTATCCTTAGTGAACATTTACTTTACAATTTACAATAAAATATTAGCAAAAAATCCAGTCATACTGAACAAAGATTATACACTGACATGATTGAATTTATACTAGGAATGCACAGTTGGTAAACCACAAACATAATTGACCATATTGATAGCAAGAACAACAAAACCCAGATGATTGTGTTAATAGTCAGAAAAAGCGTTTGACAATACCATCCATTTCTATTAAGAGCACTGGAAAACAAAGGAATAAATGGACCTTTCCTTAACATGGAAAATAGTATATCTTCAGTGAATAGCCAGCATTATGTAATGGGGATGAAGTAGAGTCCTTTCTAATAAGATGAGGAATGAAGCAAGGCTGTCCTTTGTTACCACTTCTCTTTAATCTAATGCTGGACCTTTTAGCTCTAGCAATAAGATAAAAAGAAACTGAGGGATAAGCATAGGCAAAGAAGAAACAAAATTGCCACTTTTTACAGATAACAATGTAATACTTGGAGAACCCTGGAGAGTCAACTAAATTGAAACAGTAAGTTTTGCAAAGTTGCAGAGTATAAAATCCATGTAAGTCATCAGCATTTTGGTATTTTACCAATAAAATGCAGCAAGAAGAAAGAAAAATTACATTTAAATTATAAAAAAATGTAAAATGTAAGGCTACCTGCCAAGCTACACATAGGTTGAATAAAGCTATGAAATACTCTTTACACAAATAAAGACAGACTTAAAAAATTGGAGAAAGAATAATTTTTCACAGGTAGGTCAAACCAATATAATCAAAATGACAATACTTCCTGAATTAATTCACTTATTTAGTGGCTTGCCACACTACCTAAGAATTACTTTATAGGACTAGAAAAGAATAATAAATTAGAGTAACAAAAGGTCAAGACTCTCAAGAAAAATAGTGAGAAAAAAGTGGGAAGGAAGAGGGCCTGGCAGTACCACATCTCAATACTACAAACAATAAACATTTTAGTATTGGTTAAAAAATAAGGGTTCAATCAGTAGAATAGATTAAGCATGCAATATAAAGTAGAAAATAGACCTAGGAGTCTAGTGTTCAGTAACCCAAAGACCTCAACTCCTTGCATGACTCACTATTTGACAAAAACTGTTAGAAAAACTAATCACCAATCTGGCAGAGCAATCTGGTTTGGGCCTTAAAAAATAATTCAGGATAAACTCCTAAAAGGTACATGACTTGAATATAAAACGTCACATAATAAATTAGAGAACCAAGCTAAAAGTTATCATTCAGGTTTATGGATAGAGGAAGACTTAATGACCAAGCAAGGAATAGAGAGGCTAACAGAAGCTAAAATGGACAATTTTTATTACATAAAAAGTTTTTGAACAGACAAATTCAGTGCAGCTAAGATTAGAAGGTAAATAGTTAACTGGGGTAAAATCTTTGCAGCTAGTTTCTCTGATAAATGTCTCTGCGTTATATTTAAGTTTTTTTAATCACTGAAAATTTGACTTCTCTCCCTCTCACCTCCTTTCCTTACTCCCAATTTAGAAAGCAAGAAAAACAAAACCCCTGTAACAAGCATGCATAGTCAAGCAAAACATATTCTCCCACAGGCCATATTTTAAAAATGACTCAATGAGCACTCAGAGTAAATTACTACTTTGTTAGGGGGTGGGTAGCATTTCTTTTTCATGAGTCCTCTGGAATCATGGTTGGTCATTGCATTGATCAGAGGTCAAATAAAAGAGTGAACTTTTGGGAAACTGATGAAAAAACTAGTGCTGAGTAGGAACTTTGAAATACAAATACAAGAGTTGTTTTTAACCAATTGGAAGGAGTTGTATAATGGAGACATTCTAATGTAGGAGTAGAAACAAATATCCTTTCAGAATTTTAATGTATTCAGATGGTATTGAGGAAGTTAAATGAGACAGACAGGTCCTGGGGGTGGATTGATTCTGTTCTGAGGGCTTAAAGAGGGAATAGAGAGAGCCGCCTCTTATACCACGTGGTTAGGCTGAACAACACCAGTTATAGAACGTCTGCACCTGCCACCCACATTCTTTCCAAGGCACTTGCATTCTACATCTTGATTCTCCTGAAATCAAGCTCCTTAGCCACTCCATGTGGAGAAACATTCCCAGCTACTCTGTGCATGCACCAGATCCCCATTACCCTAGCTAGACCTACAGTCTCACTCAGATGACACGCCTTTTTCAACTAGTATTGCACTCAAGGTAAAAAACAACTGAATTTCATTCACATCTCTCCTGCCTTTCAGAGCATACCCTCCACCTGGTTAGCACCACCCACTAATTTTTTTGAAGTTGGGAAAAAACATACTCAGCCCATCACCATACCAATTACCTGGTTACTTGGAAATGTCTAAAGAAAATGCTAATAGGGTTGAAGTTGATGATTGCTGTCAGAAATCTTACCAAAATTTCAGAGACCCTGTCCCTGCTGTATTTTCTTTGCCCAAACATTAGTTTCATGTAAAATTAATTACATGCTATGAATCTGAAATTATTATGTAGTTTCCAATCAGTAAACAACAAACATGTATTGTGTACCTACTATGTGCCAAGCACTGAGCTAAGTGCTGAGAATACAAAGAGAGGTAAGACAGTCCCTGCCCTCAAGGAGTTTATAATCTAATGGGAGAGACAAAATGTAAATGACAAGGTACACATAAGCTACAGATGGGATGAAGTGGAAATAACCATCAGAAATGTAAGGAGTTGGTATATCAGTGTGCTAATTGATAAAATTTTTTTATCCAATTAGATAGTAATCAAAAGTGATTCATAGGAAATGGAACTTGAGCTACATTAGGATTAAGATGTTTGTGTGTCAGGGGTAGCAAAAGAACTTCATTTTAAAAAAAGTTTCATGGAGAAAGTATATATCGAGAGTGAAGAAAATTTGGTAGAATTTTACTGTACACAAACCAACTGTGAGAAAGCTCAAATCTTTCTAATACTTTTAAAAACAGTTCATGAAAAAGTGATTCTTTCAATTTCCCAGTGCAATAAAATTTCTTTAAAAAATATATAAAAATTTGATAGGAAGAGGTATTTCTAATTTTAGTAAAATCTTTAATTTAAATTAGGATTTAGAGGGGCCAGTGGCACATAGCTCACATTTATGTCAGCTGAGGGGGTAGAAGGCTGAGCTCCATGGTGAAGACACCAAAAAACCAAGGATATTGGCACCTGGGACCAAGGGTAGGGTGGAGGGAAGGCCAGGAGATTGAAGGTAGGGAAGATTGTAGATAGGGAAGGTTCACCCCTGCTCACCATCTGGTACTTTCCTATTTTAATCTTTGTTGCTAACTAGGTGCTAAGCTCTGTTGTTTCTGTACTGTTAAAAGATTGCAAATGCTGCCATTAGTCTCTAAATATGGCACTCTGGAGCAAATCCTCAGCTGCTCCTCCCTGGTTATGCTATATCTTCATTTATAAAGATCTCCACTTAACAACATCATCCTATTTATAGCTTTAAAGAGGGAATTGACACTGGGAACATAACTGAATGTGGGTAAACTAGCTTTAGTGCTTAAGGTAATTGGAAATGAGATCTGCAAACAAGAAAAATACATATTAATAAATTCATGGAAAGAACAAAAGGTTTGGATCAAAGGACTTGAGTTCCTATCCCTGATCCACTATTCACCAACTATATGACCTTGAACAATTTACGTCATTTCTCTGTGTCTGTGTCTGTCTCTAAGGTCTCTAAATAGTAGGACTCTGAAGTTTTAAAAGATCAGCTTTAATCATTCATAGTCATTAAAGCAATCCACCTACATGGAGTTGTCTATGCTTCTTAAACTGTGGGTTGTGACCCATGCGTGGTCTCGGAACTGAATGTGGGAGTCACAAAAAATTTGGCAACAGTAAAAGGTTTCTGAACACGAAACGACCCAAAATTAATTCAAAACAAACGCATGATGTATCCGAGGTGTCTGGCAGTGCTTGCCAGCATTGCATCATGTGAATTCACTGCAGCCTTATTTCTGAACATACAACTTGTGCACTTTGCACTGCATGTGCCATTGTGCCACAGAACACCAACAAACACTGCCAGAAACACCTTGGCTCAGATTAAAAACTATTGTGTGTTATGAATTGCAGTGTTTTTACTGTACATGCAAAGTTTTTTGCTCTAACAGAAACATAATAGTTTAATTATGAAAAATAAAGAAAAGATTTTTCCTACCATCATTCCTCAGCATGTATCAAATTAGTATAGTTTTGGATTGTATTGTATTAGAATGTTTGATTAAAATTTTTTTCCTCCTTCTTTTACAGAAACTAAGTGATTATTTGCAGCAAGTAAAAACAAAAGCCCTTTAATAATATTTCTCCACCATCACTGCTGTATGTGTGTGTGTGCGAACATCAGTTTCTTAAATTTAGCACAAACAAATGTAATTTTATAAACTAAAGCTAGTGCTTATTTGAGAAATTATTAGCAATATTTATATTTTAGGACAAAATATTTTTTACTTATGGCTAAGTGGCTAAATTTAGACAGAAGAGGTAAAAATACTGATGACAATGTGGCAGAGTCTTCACTACCTGGTTGTAGTGCACCCATATTGAAAAGAAAAAGAAACTGTCAAATCCTCTCAGGAAGATGAAGTTTAAACAGACTATTGAAATTGAAAAATGAAGCTGTTAGATTTCTGAATGAGCAGAAATCTGATTTTGTTAATTTTTTTCCAAATGACTTAAAGCTTTCAAAACTATGTTATATGTTGGATATTTTTGAAAAAACTCAATGATTCAAATATGTTGTTTCAAGGAAAAATTGTAATTTATTTATATTAAAAGATAAATTTGAAAGTTTTACCAAAAAAGTTAACATATGGAAGAATAGGGTGGAAATGGCTCTTTAGAAATGTTTACGGCTACAGTTGATTTTATAACTGAAAATAACTTCCCAAAGATGTAATTGTAAGAGTTGTAATTGATCATCTGAAGTGCCTGGAGAAACAGTTTCAGAAATACTTCCCTTCAGATTTTGATTTTAAAAAACTAAGTTGGGTTCATTAACCATCAATTGAAATAAAAAGCATCAGTCATCTACCATTAAAAGTTCAGGAAGAATTTGCCAAGTTATTAAGTGAAACAAGTTTAAAACCTGAGTTTCTTAAAGAATCATAAAATGGATTTTAACTTGTGTTGAGGACAGAATTTCCAACAGTTTCTGAAGTGGCCCTAAACATCTGCCATTTTTGTATTACATATTTATGCAAGTGGCATTCTTAACATTGATGATTATAAAATCAAAATATCAGTCAACTCTGAAAAACACTGAAGATGCATCCATCCTACAGTATTAAATATTCCACCAAGATTTAATTTTTATGTAAAAATAAACAAGCATATCCATCTCATTAGATTGCAAATTTGCTTTCATCTTTAATAAATGATAAAATTATATGTATACCAAAGAATTGTTTTAAAATAAATTTCTTTATGATTTATTATCAGTAAATTTTTTTGTATACCTATTTTATTTACCTATATATCCAGAGTCATGTAAAAATTTCTCAGGTGAAAAGAGGTTGCAAGTGGAAAAAGTTTAAGGAGCACTGGTTTAGGTGAAGCTCCTAGAACAGGCCTTCACAACATTCGGCCCGAGGGCCATAAGCATAAAGATTTTGGGCAGCCTATGAAAAATGTAGAGGATATAAAACAGGCTTGTGGCCTGCAGGTGGTATGTTGTGCAGGCCTGTCCCAGAAGGAGGGTGTTAGATTAGGATTACCTCTGAAAAATCTTTTCAAATTCCATGGTTCTGTAAAATTATGTTAATTATACCTATGGGGTAAAAAAAATCTTTCAAGCTAATGAAGCCTATTCAGTCATTTTGCTTTTAATTTGAAGACTGTCTTAAAACATGTAAAGCAAAATAATTGTTTTGTTTGGATTCATTACCTAAATTTGTGTATTTGTAATTTTAGAGGAATATCTTTGTAGCCACTCCCCCAGCTATGCACTTGCTTTCAGTTTGGGGGCCCCCAGAGGTCAGCTGACTAGAATTACTCTTAGAGTTTCAGGGGCAGATTACCTTAAATGGCTATCCTTCTTATATGAGGACTCCTCAGCCCTCACATGTGTGCCTCATTTACAATCAACCATTTGATTCCATTAACTTTCAGAAAAGGGGTTTACTGACAAGAAATGGTTCAAAACATTCCCCCCAAACCTGTGGTATATGTTTCTCTTATACAAACAAGCTTCCTAAGGAGCATGAGGTCAAATTTAAAGTACAAAGACTGTGAGGTATATATGTAGAAAACAGAGTGGAAGGGAATCCTCACTATTCCTGATACTGAGAGTCCTTTTTTTTCCCCTTCATGGAATCTTCACCAAGTTTTCCTTAGTTGTAGCTCCCTACTAGGTAGACAGCCCAACCTGGTCTCCATGGGTCCATTCCTGTGTCCATAGCTTGAAAGCTAATGTGGCATTCCATTCCTTAGTGCTATCTTCCCTCTGGTAACTATCAGCCCTCATCCTCGGAATCTTTCATACTTATAAAATCACCTAGGTACTCCCACTCATCTAAGATTAAAAAAACCCACAAAATTCCATCCCAGACATAGGCTTGTACAGACAGGACATGTGCTTATGGCTGTCATTCAGCTGGATAAGAGACTGAGCAGCTACCTTCCTCAACCAGAGAGAGAGAGAGATTTATATGTACACTCAGTTCTAGCTCAGCAACCCTAGAGTCATCAGTTCCTCCACTTCCACAACCAATTATAGAATTCTTAGTCATCACATAGTATACAAAGCTCTGAGTCATCATGACTGGAAGTAGGCTCACCCTTGGCTTTCACGTGGACCCAAGCAGAGAAAATCTATATATTCCCCAAGGACTACCCTCCCCATTAGCCCATTTATCCACATTAGATCTTAGTTTGCCTTTAGAAACACATATTAGAAATGAAATCATATTTCCAAAAAATCACAGGCTCATAGATTTGGAGTTGAAAATGATTCTCTAGTCCAACCTCATTTTATAGATGAAGGGCTGAGGCTCAGAGAGGTTATATTACTTGGCCAGAATCACACAGTGAGAGTCTGAGGAATAATTTTAATCTAAGTCTTTCTGACTCCAAGGCCAGCTCTATCACTATGTCATGCTGCTTCTACTATGCTTTTTGCAAATATTCAGGCTAGAAAAAGCACATACTTTCAGAAAGGGTAATCTTAAGATAATTAAAATTTTCAGCATTTTGGCCCATGATTTAACATCTCCCAAATGATTTTTTTTCTTTCTTTGAGTGAGTCTGTGCTCACTGAAATCCACATGTGTAATTACTAAAGAATCAAGGACTTTCAGAATTTAAAAGGACTTCACAGTGCATCTAGTACAATCCTTACATGAAAAAGAATCCATTCTAAAGTCAAGTGATCGATAATATAAGGACGGGGATGCATTTCCACCCCTAATTAGTCACAGAAGGCCAAGGCATCTGGAATGAATCTATCAATAGTAAGCTAGGTGTGAATAAGTTCTAAACAATTTTAAAGAATAGGGGCTTTGGATCATTGGATGAAAAGCAATGATGTCACACAAATGTCTTGTGATTGACTGAAAGGATTGGACATACTTCTGAATATGTCTATACACACACACACAGAGCAAACTAACATTGCAGCAAGGTAGATCAGAATCACACATTCTACCAGTAGTGAGTTGAGTGGTCAAAGCCCAGTGGTAAAGGATTCAAACAAAGGAGTTACCCCCTAAAACTCTGTGAGAATTTACAGTTTAACATTCCCACTAGGGCCTCTCCCCCAATCTGTACTTGCATTCACAGGCTGGGTCACCACAAGGTGGCTGACTACTATCTTTAGGAGTCTAGAAATAATCATGAAGAGCTGGGGTTTTCTAATATTGTTCCTCATAAGCTCCCAGCAGTGTGTTTCCTTTTGATTATTTAGCCAACCTTAAATTAGCCCTTAGGGAATTTATTAAGCCAGTATAGCAGGAAAAAGTTATTACAGAGGGGGCAGCTAGGTGGTGCAGTGGATAGAGCACCAGCCCTGGAGTCAGGAAGACCTGAGTTGAAATCTGGCCTCAGACACTTGACACATAACTAGCTGTGTGACCCTGGGCAAGTCACTTAACCCCGACTGCCTCACTAAAAAGCAAAAAAAAAAAAGTTATTACAGAAACAATTCCTTCCAACCTGAGGGTTACCTCTTTTTCCTTTTTTTGCTTTATTTTACTTTTTTATTTAAATTTTTTTCAACAATCACTTTTATAAGATTTTTAGTTCTAAAGTTTTTTCTCCTTCCCTCCTCTCCCTCCTCCCCAAGACAGCATGCAATCTAATATAAACTATACATGTACAATCATGTTAAACATATTTCCACATTAGTCATGATATGAAAGAAGAATCAGAACAAAAGGGAAAAAACACGAGAAAGAAAAAAAAAAGGGGAAATAGTATGCTTTGATCTGCATTCAGACTCCTTAGTTCTTTCTCTGGATGTGGATAGCATTTTCCATCATGAATCTTTTGGAATTGTCTTAGATCTTTGTATTGATAAGAAGAGCTAAGTTATTCAAAGTTGGTCATTGCACAATGTTGCTGTTACTGTGCACAGTGTTCTCCTGGTGCTGCTCACTCCACTCAGTATCAATTCATGTAAGTCTTTCTAGGTTTTTCTGAAATCTACTTGCTAGTCATTTTGTATAGAACAATAGTATTCCATTACATTCATATACCACAACTTATTCAGCTATCCTGCTATTGATGGGCATCCCCTCATTTTCCATTCTTTGCCACCACAAAAAGAACTGCTATAAATATTTTTGTACATGTGGGTCTTTTTCCCTTTTTTACTATCTCTTTGGGATATGGACCTAGAAGTGGTATTGCTGGATCAAAGGGTATGCGCAGTTTTATAGCACTTTGGGCATAGTTCCAAATTGTTTTCCAGAATGGTTTGATTACTTCACAACTCTATCAACAATGCATTAGTGTTCCAGTTTTCTGGGAGTAAACTCTTATATACACAAGTTCCCCTGTAGAACTTCCCAGGGGAAAGTGGGCTCAAACATATAGTAAAATGGAAGTGACGCACTTGTCTATAGAACTTGTGTTGCTATAAGGGATAACTTACAAATCCTGGTTACTAGAAGACCTTTTCTCACTTTATAGGAAGTTCCCCACAGGTTTAGCTTCGGCTGGCCTCTAAGAATTGGTGAATTTATAGAGTTGATAGCCTGTACTCTCTTTAGGAGTCTAGGAATAACCATGAAGAGCTGAGATTTTCTAATATCATTACTCATCAGCTTCCACCAGTGTGGAGTCAGCCTTCTCAAAGCTGTTTTTCCTTAATGTGTTTAGTTTGTTCTCAGTATGTCTTTCAGCTCCTGATGCAGATGCTGCCATCGGCATCTACCTACTCTGAAGACTCTACTACTGATGCCAATGGGAGATCCAGATCTTCTGACCTTTGAGGTTCACAAGATCATCACCTGGTTAATGGGAATGGATAAGAGAATCTCATGCTCCTCCCCATTCCCCGAGGGTTAATTCTCCCAGAAGTTTTTCAACCTGGCTCCTTCCACCATTTGAGTTACTGCTAATATGATACATGATTCTAAACTAGTTTGCTGTAGTATATATAGGTCTTGAGCCATACCTAATTCTTTTAACCAATAACACAATATTTCCTATATGGTATCATTTGTTTTCATCCAGTGACCCAAAGATCCTGTGCTTCTTTCAGCCTGATGACTTATTCATCTCTAGTTTACTTTTGATTGACCAACTCAATCCAGATGCCTGGGCTTTCTGTGATTAGTTGGGGAGGAGTAAACGATGCAGGATTAAAAAGAGACTCCAGGGGCACACCACTAGAATCAAAGAATTTCACAGTTATAAAATAACCCAGCAGCCATCACTAGTGTGGTAGGAACAATATCCTAATCTCTCCTATGCAAAATAGGCTAGTGTTTTTTTTTTCCTTAAAAAGTATTTCGACCCTCCTCAACACTAGGTTGATTCAGGGGATTAAAGGCTCAGACTGTTAATATCACTTTCTCGATACCACAAGGAACTCCAGAAATGCTTTGATTCATGGCTGGTGGATCACAACTGGTAGCTCAGGCCAAGTGAGCTTTCCTTGGTTGAAGCAACCGGAGGTGTCTGAAGTGCACATCCTTGTTGAATATCCTTCTGCTGTGGTTAAGAAAAGCTCTTTTTGATTAATTGCTTAATGATCTGCAAGTATCTCATTTTGTTCCAATACCTAGCCTAAAATACCAGGGGGACCAGCGTGAGTCAGGCTCACTCAATCCATAATCAAAAGGAGTCCCTCACCATAAAATAGCCAATAGTGGTCATCTAGCTTCTGCTTAAAGAGCTTCAGTATGGGGGAACCCACTACCTTTCAAGACACCCTGTTCTGTTTTTGTGCATAACCCTAATTGTTAGGAAGAACTGCTGACTTTTTAAGTCCTTATTCTTTGGGTCCTTTCATTCAATCAACTCTGAATCCAACCAACATTACTGTTAGCTTGGCCACTTGCTCTGAATATCTGCAAGCCACAAGTCCAATGATAATATTATATTCCTTTATATTATTATTTGTCAAGGTGAGATTCAGAGAGGTTCCCAGCAACCACAATCCCTTCAGTTTTTATATTCATAATCAAGAAACTAGCCACTCAATCATGTTTTGTTTTGTTTTTTTACACTAACTCCAAAACACAAAATCTAGCTCCTAAGGCATGCTTGGGTTTTGACCTGTCAATCAAGTAATCACCCACAATGATAAAATCATGGATCTTCTGAAATACTGAGGTAAATTTGCGTAGTACTCTAAAGATAGTAGGAGGAATTCTCATTTATCTCAGCTATTTCCAGTACTGAAATCAGGAGAACTAAGCATGCATGACATGCTACGAAGGCTATGGAATCCACTTACCTGGCATTGAATCAAACCTGACGTTATATAACACTTCCCCTTTGCATGTTTATGTTTCTTCTCTCCCCAAAGCTTGTGATCAGCATTTCAGGGCCCTGGTCTCCCACATGTGTGTCCCAGGCGCTAAGTGACTATTCTGTTTATGGACACTTTGTTGAGAAAAGTAAAAGGTCACAAAATCCCAGAGCTGGTGGTTAAATAGGTCAGCTAAGGAATAAGGAATTCAAGGGCATAAACAATATGTTCGTAACATCTGGATGACTTCCTGCTTCCTGTGTGTCATCGCAACTTAAAAACAACATGACAGTGTGGCTCATTCCTGCTCAGTGTGTGCTTAGTTGGGGCTCTCTACATCTGTTTCAGTTGTATTCCCCATTCTATTTGTATGTTATTCCTGATTTTCACATTTCTTTACATTTTAAAAAATGCAGTCCTTTTATTCCCTTAGCAATTCCATTAAAATTAATTTCAGCTACTGTTCAAATTCTAAACATCTGGTGCCTGGACTACAACATGAACCAAAATATGCTCGTGCTCAAGGATGTCTTATGGCAAACTACAATAAACATTATTTCATTAATCTTGTTTAAACCTTATAATTTCTCCAAAGACCCTAATTCTTTTGTTTGTCACAGCTAATTTCCAGGTGATGAGCTTCAAGGCCACTTTACTATTGACTCCCTAAATAATGATTCTCATCCCTTGTTATACCCAGTAATTAAATGGAAATTGTGTAGTACACTCACTCTTAACCTCAGTGGTGTAAGAGTCAGAAAACCTGGATCAGATCCTGCCTCTGATGCTTATTAGATGAGTGACCTTGGGCACATCACTTCACTTGCCTTGGCCTTAGTTTCCTCATCTGTAAAATGAAAGGGTCGGACCAGATAGCTTCTGAGGACCCTTCCAGCTCCAGATTTATGATTCTATGAATCTTTCCCACAAGTCAGCTAGCTTTCTTGTGATATGATTCATGTGGGAACTCCAGGTGAGGAAACTCTCTCTACCAATTCAAATCAGCATTTGTTCTGCAACTTACAGTCATAAGACATGCCTGGATCACTGAAATATTAAGTGATTTGCCCAAGGTCAGATAGCCAGTTCATGCCGGAGGCAGGACTTGAATCCAGATCTCCTTAACTCCAAGGCCAGCTCTCTCTCCGCTAGGTCAGTCTGCTTCTCTTTCTTACCTTAAAAAAAATCGATTCCAAAATCATTTGCTTTTTTATACTGTGTACTTTAGATTTTTCTGACTAACTTACTAGGCTCTAGCCATTTATTATTAATCATCATTATCATCATGATTATTATGTTTTATAGTTCTACCATGCTTTAAGGTTTACAAATCTCCCAAGAACACCGTGACACAGACTGAGGAAATAGTGTTATTCCCATTTTACATAAAGGGAAACAGGCTTCAGGTGATGAAGCAACAACCACGCAGTGGCTGAACTGTTGGCGGTCTGGCCTGCACCCAATCTCATTGCTCATCTCACTCTGCCACCGAGTCAGCTCCAACGCCTTCAATACTGCACGTAATTCTCTACAGCTACTACTACAGAGGACATCTTGAAAGTCTTAGTACAGTTTGAAGTTAGTGTAGTGAAAGCTGTAGAGAATTATATTGGAGTCATAGTTTAAATATTACATATTTGCCACATATTATTATATATTAACCATGTAGCATTAAGTTTCGTATATTTAAGCTTAAAACTGCACTAGGACTTTTGGGATATCCTATATATGGCTGTGTGTTTAACAAATACAATTAACAAATATTTAAGTATCTGCTTTGTGTAAGACACTCCTGAGTACCAGAGGGTTGGCAAGAAAGGATTCTAAGACAATTCTAATAGTCAAGAGGTTTATACTCTCATTGGGGAAATAAGATAGATAAAAGTGAAAAGATAGTTAATAATGCAGGTAATCAATGTTAACTGTGTAGGACTCTCCTCACTAGTAGAGAGTGATTACTCAATGTTTCATGCCTAAGTGAGGGACAGTGTTGGTGAGAGCTTGGAAGAGGAGAAATCCTTGTCCTTCTGGCTGCCAACTTTGAGAGAGGAGACATGCAATTCCAGATTCTCTTTAGAGAGAAATCCTTGAAGGGAGGGAAAAACTCCTGGAAGAAGTGAACATGGAGAGGAGCTGGTGCTTCAATCACGTCCCTATCACCAGCTTACCCTGCCAGAGACTTTGGGGCAGTGAGTGAGTGAGTGAGTGAGTGAGTGAGTGAGTGAGTGAGTGAGTGAGATCAGGCTCTCTCTTTCTTTGACTAAGAAACCTGATCCCAATGAAAGAACTCATTCATTCTGTTTTTGTCCGATATATTCTAAAATCTGTGTAACTTCTCTGATTTGTTTGCTGTCAACTTGGATAAGTGGATTTATTTAGTGCCATGTGTGATGGTCTAACAATCAATAAAACAGTAAATCAAGCCATGATTTGTAGCATTTGCCAATTTCTGTGTGTAGATGCTCACTGAAAATTTAACCATTGGTTCTCATAAGCTAGTTCAAGATGGTTCCAGTATACCCCTGGTCTAGTCTAACTTGTACACAAAGGACTCCCCACTATAACATATTCAATAAATGGTTACCCATTTTCTACTTGAAGACCTCCAATGAAAGGGAGCCCACTTCTTTAGATGGCCTGTTCTAATAGGAGAGTCCTTTTTTTGTTGTTTAATTTTTATAAAGGGATATTTGCTTTAAAGGTAAAGCAAGAATAAAATACAAACTTCCCCAACACCTGAAGGGCATAATCTCCCTTACACTACCTTGGTCTCTTGTTTGGGGTTTGGGGAGGAGGAGAGGGATTAGGTTCATATCTTAGCTCGGTTCCTATCTGGCATTAATCCCACCAGATTTATGTCCAGATGTGGCATGACTGGCAGATGAGTCCTTCCATTGGTTTGGATTCCCAAAGATCACTCCCTAAGATCACTCTTTATGCCTACATAAGGTCTAGAGCCCAGACTATGGAATGCCAGGCCTCAGAGCATCCTCCTGATGACCTTTCTAATTCACTAGGTGATGAGGCTCTTCTCTCTTCACCTCAATTGGAAAAGAACAAATCAAAAAGATTGAGGTCTGTTCCTCAGGGCTGCATGGCCTCAAAGAGGAGAAGGCACTAACATCTTTCTCATTACCTCATGGTCTTTTACCAGATGAGTGACTAAGATCTCCTAAGAGTAACTGAAGCAAGAGGCAAAGAGCCACAATTCTAATTGTTAAGTTTTTTTTCCCCCCAACATGAAGCTTAAATTGGCCTCATGGCCACTTTTATCCATTGCTCCTGCCTCTGTGTTCTGGGACCCAACAGAAAAAGTCAAATCTGTCCTCCACCTGACATCTCTTCAACTACTCAGAAACAGCTTTTTAACTCTGTCTTCTCTAGCTAAACACGCTACATTCTCTAGCTTATCAACACTGTGTCATGTTTCACGGAGCTGAACCCACTACTGCAAATGATGTCTGATGAGGGAAGAGTGCAGTGCGATGATCAATTCCATAGTTCTGAAAGCTAGGCCTCTTTTCTTTTTTCAAAGTTGCTACTTATTATTTAAGTTGAAGAACAGGGTATGAAGGGGTTGGAGGGCACATTCATAACAGAGAGTCCGAGGTGGAGCCCTAGAGGAGAGGGAAGAAGGGAGGAGACAGGGAGACCAGAGCTTGTCCTCTGTGTCTGCTCTAGATGGGGTTCATCCTGATTTCTGAGCCTTGGTCCGATAACATGAGGTTCCAGGGGCTACAAGTAGGGGGAGCCAAAGTTACACATCCAACCAGAGGTGAGGGCTGGGATTCGCCTTGGATCAGCAGCACTGCCTCCTTTTAGGAATTGAAGCGTAGTGATAACTTCCATCCCACTTATTTCAAGCTAGGCCTCTCTTAATGAACATCTGGGCTGCCATATCACACTATGGACTCATTACTGACTTTATAGTCCACTAGGACCTCCTGATCTTTTTTTTTTTAAAGAACAATTACTTTCTAACCATGCTTCTCTTATCTTGTATTTGTGAAGCTAGCTTGTTATACCAATGTGTGAGACTTTACATTTATCTCCTTTGAATTTTACCTGATTTGATTCAGCCCAGTGCTCTTGCCTGTCAAGCTATTTGTAGCTCTTCATCTACCCCTCCCAGAGCTTTGTGTCACATCTGCAAACCTGCTAAGCATGTTGTCTGTGCTGTTATACAAGTGTAAGGGTGTGTGTGTGTGTGTGTGTGTGTGTGTGTGTGTGTCTGTGTGTGTTGTCCATGTAGGTTATATTTATCCATATGGATTTATCTAAATGCAGCTCAAAGGTAGGTGTGAATAGATATCTCTCAAATCTCACCCACCTGTCTCCAAGGAAGATCAATAACTGCCTGGAAGGGGGCAAGAGGTTAGGGTTGTGAGGCTAGCATGCTTTGCTCTACTTAGAGAGAGAAGGTTAGACTAGAGTTATATCTCTCTAGGGGCAATGAGTTTTTGGATTCATGCCACTTTACTATTCCTTAATTGTAATAGCAATGCTCCCTGCAGTATTTAAAAGCTTGACTCTCTTCCCACCAAATGCTAATTATACAAAGACCATCAAAAATATTGAAGAGTCAATAAACTCATTTATCCAAGAAGAGATCAAACAGAAATCAGGGAAATTACAGATTAGAATATACCACACAATACACAGCATGACTGAGCTTGAGGGGCTGGCTCTTCTACTTGCTGATTTCCAAGAGACTTTCATCCTCCAAGAACCTTTCTCCTGAAGAGAATCTGGAATCGTGTATTTGTCCTCCAAGCCAGAAACCAAAAGAATGAACTTTCTTCTCTTAAGCACTTGCTAACTCAACCCCTCACACTGACACGAGGTATTGAGTAGCCATTCTCTCCACCAATGAGAAGTCTTAAACAAATGTCTATGCTTGAGCCCCTGGTTACACAAGTAACTAACAGAAATGTTAAATAGCACAGGGCCAAGCATAGATCTTATGAGTACTCTGCTGTAGACCATCTCAACATTGACATTAAACCATTAACAACTACTCTTTAAGTCCAGTGATCCAACCATTGTAATTGGTACATGGTAATTGGTAAATGGTAATTATCATATAGTATATATCTCTCCATTATTCTCCACAAAATAATAAGTAAATAAATGATAGAGGAGTTCAGAAGATATCAGTTAACAATTAAATTCAGAAGATATAAACTTTAAAAGATTGCAATACAAGGCAGTGATAAGTATTAAAAGAGTGGCAGCAAACCAAACCTTCATTTCCTTTTCTCTCACCTCTCAACCTTCTGCAATCTGGCTTCTGACCCTATCACCCAACTGAAACTTCTCTCTCCAAAGTTACCAATTATCTCTTAATTACCAAGTCATAAGATCATAGAACTTAGGGCCAGAAAGGAGCTCAGAAGTCATCAAGTCTAACACCCTAATCTTACAGATGAAGAAGCTGAGACAGATTAAGCATTTTGCCCTGCATCATGTAGGATTAAAAAAAAATGTAGGTCTTCCTGATTCCAAGTCAAGAACTCTATGACATCACGTTACTTTCTCAACCATCATCCATTCTCTTTGACCTCTCAGTGGCATTTGATGCAGTTGACCACACTCTCCTCCTGGATGCTCTGCTCTCTAGGGTTTTGTGGCATTGTTCTTTCTTGTTTCTCCTACCTGTCGGTTCTTTATTTTTCTTTCCTAGATCATCATCAGTCTCCTGCCCCTTAACCTTGAGTGTATTGTTGAAAGGAAAATTCTTCATTTGGGTTTTCACCCTGATTAATGAGGCAAAACTCAGGACAAAGAGAATTAAAAGGATTTTATTATGAATACATCAAGGTAGCAACATCTTGACCAGCTGACCATTGAAGATCAGCACTGGCTTCAAGGAGGGGCCAGCTTTTATGGGTAACTTTAAGACAATTCAGACAGGTCCACCTCAGCAGAACAGGTTGAGCCCTTGCACCTCAGTTCCTCCCCAAGATAGCAAGAACAGTGACAATTTGTAGGTAGGGGTACAAAGGTCACACTGGGGGGGGGGAGTGACAAAGAGTAGGTAATGCAAAAAGCTGCAGACTTGGTGTCACCTTCCCCAACACAGATTGACAAGCAGGGCTGGGAACAATAGGTCACTGAGTCAACAAAACTTTCAGTAGTACCCCAAGACTTTGCCCTGTGTTCTTTTTTCCCCTTGTACCCTCCCACTTGGTGACTCCATTAGCCCTCATGGATTTAATCATCTCATCTATCTGCAAATGACTCCCAGATTCATATATGAATGAATGATTGAATGAATAAAGCATTTATTAAGTACTTAGAATGTGGAAGGTACTTTGCTAAGTGCTGAGGATTTAAAATAGAAAAGTAAGACAGTCTCTGCTTTCAGGGAGTTCACATTCTAATGGGAAAAACAACAAATATGAAAGATTTCAAATATAAATCAGAAAGAAAAGTCCTTTGGGCCTTGGAGTACAGCAGCAAAGCAGGATGGGGGGCTACATCTATCTAAATCATTTTGTCTCCCTGCAGAGTATGCTTCCCATGTTATTATTAAGTAAATGCCTTTTATCACCAGTTGGATGGACTACAATTGTCTCATTTTGTTCCAATCCTGAAGCTGAACCACCAGACCATTCTGAGTCAGGTCTGGCCCACAACAGAGGTCAACGAGAAAGAGCCATCTCTTCCAGCTCTAATATATGATCCTATGAAACTGGAACAATGAACAATAAGACAAGGAAAATGACACTAATCTGTTAGATTTCTTTTCATAAGATACATTGGTCGAGACATTTTCAGTTCATTTGTGTGTAATTTAACCAGGCAGTATAGGTAGGGATCCACCCTTCACTGGGTCCTCTTCTATAGATTTAAAAGATCTTTTAATGGGGCAAAGTGTGAGGGAAAGGCAGTAAGGGGAAATCTATGCCAGCACACCAGGTAGGAGAGCAAGGGGATATCCACACTACATATACTTATTGGATGCCATAGACAAATTTCATCTGACATGACAATAGCTGAACAATTTGCATATTTCAATAATTCAAAAAACTTAAATGAGCAGAATACAAAGTTAGCTAGAAGAAGGAGGTATAAAGTTAGGAGATTAATGAGAGTATACAACGCTAGGATAGTCAGTGAAACACAGGCACCATGTTATAGTCAATAAAAATTAATTAAGCATCTACTATGTGCAAGTCACTGTGCTAAGCCCTGGGGAAATAAAGGCAAAAGAGTTCCATCTCTCAGAGATCTTAGAATATGATGGGGCAGATAACATGCAAACGACTACATAAAACAAGGCATATACAAGATAAATTGGGGGTTTCAATAGTGGAAAGGCACTGGAACACAACTGGAAAAGTAGGCTGGAATTAAAAGGACCTTAAATGCTAGCCAGGCTGAGGTATTTGTATTTTATTCTAGAAGCACCACTAGGGCTTTTTGAGCAGGGAAGTGACATTGTCAGACGCATGATTTAGGAAGATCACTGTGGAAGCTATGGGGAGGATGAACTGGAGAGAGACTTAAAGAGGCAAAGAGATCAATTACAAGGCTATTGAGCTAATCCAAGAAATTTATAAGGGTGCTAGCTGTGAGAGTAGAGAGAAAAGGACAGATATGAGAGATGTCGTAAAGATAGAAATGACAAGATATGACAGTGGGTGATTGCTCAGAGATGGGCTTTGAATAGAAGCCTGAAATGATGGGAGTATCCCTGACAGAAATAAGGAAAGAGGAAAGGTGGCATGGAGGCGGGGGGATAATCAGTTATATGTGGGAGAGCCCTCAGGATTTAAAGGAAAGTGGATTTATCAAATTTCTGGGTAGGACCATGTGGCAACAGAAATGGGGAACCCCTCAAGATAACTTTTTTTAAAATTTTTTTTAGGCAATTGGGGTTAAGTGACTTGCCCAGGATCACACAGCTAGTAAGTGTCAAGTGTTTGATCTGAGCAGGATTTGAACTCAGGTCCTCCTGACTTCAGGGCTGGTGCTCTATCCACAGCGCCACCTAGCTGCCCCCTCAAGAAATCTCTTGCTTTAAGTTAGTATGGTTTTTTTGTGGGGAGTTTGAATTTAATAATTTGACCATATCATATTAAGGTTTACAGAGAGCTTGCCTCAAAAGAGTCTGTAAATGATGGATAGTACAAAGATTTCTATTCCCACTTTACATAATGAGCCTCAAAGAGACACAGAGTGACATGCCTAAGATCCCACAGCTAAGAAAATCACAGAATCAAGATTTGAACTCTGGGTTTCCCACATCAAAATTAGAGCTCTTTCCACTCTGCCACACTGCCTGTCAGGGTGGTATAATCCAAGGGGGCTAGATTTGGCATCAGAAAGCCTTTGTTCCACTCCCTGCCCTACACAACCTTAAGCAAATCACTGACCTTAGCCGCAGGGTTTGGACTTCACAGCATCCAGAACCCCTTCCAGCTCTGAATCTAAGACCCTCTGATCCTGCAATCACATGTGCCTCTGATACAAGAGTTTCACTGAAGAAGAAAATGTGGAAAAAAGAAAATTCTAGTAATCATTCTCTCCATGAGCAAGGTAAACAAATGCTCATCAATGCAAGAGGTCAAAGGACACCTGAGAGAAAGCCAAACAGATACCTGAAGGAAAACAGTGACAATTCTTGAGTAGAACTTAACAGATCTTAAGAATTTTATCCATTCAATCCAACAAATATTTACTGAGGCCTCTACTATGTGCACCAGACAAAACAAAACAAAACCTCAAAACCTGAGGAAGTTGAAATGAATTGATCACCAGCTGAGCTGGAGAAGGAGAACGTGGAAGCTGGTATCCTTTCCATGCTATTATTAAGTAAACTTATTTTGTATTAAAAGTTGGATGGACCATAATTGTCTCAATTTGTTCTAATCCTGGAATACCTCACAGGGTTGCTGGGAGAAGAACTCTTTGTGAGGTCAGTGTGATTCTCATCCATCAGCGGGAGTGGGGAGGAAGAGGAGGGTCTGGAGGAGGAAGCAGAGGAGTCAGAAGAAAAGCACAACCCGGGGAGCTGCAGCAAGTCATAACTCGGCACAGGGAGGCACAGCGTGTTCTGCATGGCCACATCCCCACCCTCACAGGTGGTCGGGCAGGGCTAGTTCCACTCTACGTGATGTTCCCCTGTCGCCCTGGCTTCCGTTTCTATTTCCTCCTCTTCTCGCTGAGGAACTCTTTTGGAGCAAACCAGGACTTCTCAGAGCCACAAGTTCCACTGATAGGCCCACTTCGACAAGTGCAACAGTATGAAGTGGTTGAACCTCTCCAGTTACCCATTTTAGGGATTCCACAAGAACTTTCTTCAGATGCATCTGTGCATCCTGAGATTGTCCGCTACCGCCTAGGCCTGAGAGACCATAACTTTACCCTTTACCTCCTCAGAAACAGGTACCTGGTGGGGTCAGACTACACAGAAACCTACACTTTGGCTAATGGCACGGAGGTGACTGAGTGGCCGAAGGAAGAGGAGCATTGCTTCTATCAGGGTCATGTGGAGGGGCACTATAATTCCTCTGCCAGCATCAGCACCTGTGATGGCATCCGGGGCTCTTTCCAGATTGGGTCTACCATCCATCTGATTGAACCACTGGTTCAAGGTAGATATGGCAGCATCCAAGAGAGACAAGGCAATGCCCAGGAGAGATATAGTAATGCCCAGAAGAGACATGGCAATGCCCAGGATAGACATGGCAATGCCCAGGGGAAACACGCAGTCTATAGGGAAAGACATTTCAAGAAGAAACTGAGCCTCTGTGGTATCCCCAGGGTCACCCTACATAGAGAACTAGAGACAAAGATGGCTACAGTCAACATGCCCCCAAGCTGGGTACCTGGATCCATCCCAAAAGACACTCACTATGTAGAGCTCTATGTGGTGGTGGAGCACACAGAGTTCAAGAAATATGGAAACCTACGGAATATACGGAATAGGGTGAAAGAGGTTGTGAATCAAATAGATAGGTTTTATCAGCTGCTCAATTTCCGTGTGGTTCTAATTGGCCTGGAAATATGGGACAAAGGTAACAAGGCTGCAATCAGCAATGACATACAGTCTTCCCTGAACAACTTCCTGAAATGGAGGGAAAGCAATCTAATAAGGAAGAAGCAGCATGATAATGCCCAGCTGATCACAGCACTGGATTTTGGAAGAGGGGTGGGACTGGCCAGATCGGGTTCCATGTGCACAACTAGGTTCTGGGGGAGTGAACCAGGACTACGACTCTCATCCATTTGGACTAGCAACCTCTATAGCTCATGAAATGGGACACAACCTTGGCATGGACCATGATGAAAATATCAAGGACTGCTGGTGTGAGGTCAGCAAAATGCAAGTGGGTGTGTCATGCAATCCATGGGGGTTGGTAATGCCTACCCCAAACAGTTCAGCAGCTGCAGCAAGGATAATCTGCAGAAGTTTCTTAGGGGGAATATATTCCAGGCCAACTGCTTGACCAACTTCCCAGACCTGGAGCAGAATAAGGGAGAGCCTGTGTGTGGGAACAAGTTTGTGGAACGAGGGGAGGAGTGTGATTGTGGCCTTCCATGGGAGTGTTTGAATCTGTGCTGTAACCCTGTGAACTGCAGGCTGGCCCCAGGAGCTGATTGTGTTGAAGGGGAATGCTGCCAGGAATGTCATTTCACAGAAGCCGGAGAGCTCTGTCGGGATGCTCAGGATGTCTGTGACCTGGCTGAGTACTGCAATGGCCGACAGGCTAAGTGTCCAGAAAATGCATACAAAGAGAACGGCACACCATGCTGGGAGGGCTACTGTTACAATGGGGCCTGCCCCACTTACAAGCAGCAGTGCGAGGCACTCTGGGGTACAGGATCACGAGTGTCTGATGACAGGTGCTTCTGGTTTGGGCTTCCTCGAGGATGCACACTAGCTGATCATCCTGCCAAAAGGGGCTTCAACAAGTGTGGGGACCTGTACTGCTCCAGGGCTAGCACACGGCCCCCCTCCAGGGCTCTGTGCACCTTCATTTTGGGAGGTAAAAGGTGTGACCTTGCTGTAATGCAGATCGAAAGCCATAATCCTTTCGAGATCGTGGCCACTGGCACGAAGTGTGGTGAGCAGATGGTGTGCTACCACAAGCACTGTCAGGGCCTCAGTGTCTATGGCTCTAAGGACTGTTCCAGTCAGTGCCATAATCACGGAGTCTGTAATCACAAGAGAGAATGCCACTGTGAACCAGGCTGGTCTCCTCCATACTGTCAATCACGGCAGTTTAGGTTCAAAGCAGAAATATTAATCCCTGGGTGATTAATGTGGAGGAGAGTTTTGGAATATTCTGAAAAAAGGTAAAAGATGAACAAATAATTGGCTACAACAAGTGGATGAGGTGCTTTTCATTGTTCTGCCTGGGGACAGAGAATGAAATTTCTTCATGGTCCCTAAAGGTAGTAATGGATAGCCTGCCCCTATGCTTGGTAATAATGTGAAGCTATCTAGAAGACAATCTCAGAGCCCTGATTCTCCACATAGGACCTATCTTTCTGTCATTGAAGTCCTTGGGGGCATATGCCCAATCGTATGATACTGGTTCAAAGGATTTGGATTTTATAAGTGACCTTCTTATATAGTAACAAATTATTTTCCAGAACAGTTGGAACAATTCACAACTCTACTAAGAGGGAATTAGTGTGCCTGTCTTCCTGTAACCTCTCCAAAATTAACTACTTCTATTTTTCATCATTTTTGTCAATTTGATGGGTATTGGTTAAAACCTCAAATTATATTAATGTCCATTTCTCTTATTATTAATGATTTAGAATGTTTTTTCCATATGATTGTTGATCATTTGTTTGGCAAAACCATATCCATTTTCTTCTCAAAAAAATTTAAATACTACTTCACTGTTTTCACAAATATACAAAAACTTTATTTTACTTCTATTTTATCATAGGAAACAGACCCAGAGAAGTTAAATGACTTTGCCATAGTCTCTTAGGGAGAGAAGTTAAGGCAGTTCAAAGCCTTTTCTACCTCTCTATGAAAGCTAAAAAAAAATTAAAACTCCTTCCGTAAGAACCAAAAAGGCAAGAAAGAGACACGAGGGAAGGGTCTGAAACGGATTCCAGGGTGATTTCTAGGGGTAGAGAATGTCTTTGATAACATGGTCCCATCCAGGGGCAATGTGGAGTTCTAACAGGAGAGGTGGGATGTCATAGGTCTCAGTCTTTGCTGGCCTAGGGCCACAATTTTTCTGGAAAATGTTCAGTTTACCTACTCTACAGGGGCCAGGAGCAGGAGGGGAAGGAAAGAAAGGAAAGAAGGGACAGGGGGAAGAGGCATCATTCTCTGGGGCAGATTCACTGTTGACATTTCAAGTGCAAGGAAAGTAGTCCAATTGGGAGAAGTTTTAGGAATACAAGTGGCATGGGTAGGCCATCTGCCTCTAGTCATATTAGTTTAGGTCAACTCATTTAAGCCAGTGAAAGTCCATGGCACTTGAACTAGGTATAAGAGTAGGGCTTCTCTCCTGTGTAGGTCCTACAGTGGGCCTTGAGGTTGGAACTTTTTTTTTTTTTTGCTTTTCAGTGGGGCAATTGGGGTTAAGTGACTTGCCCAGGGTCACATGGCTAGTAAGTGTTATGTGTCTGAGACCAGATTTGAACTCAGGTCCTCCTGACTCCAAGGCCAGAGCTCTATCCACTATGACACCTAGCTGCCCTGAGGTTGGAACTCTTGCTGTATAACTTCCTCCAGCTGGGACCTCTCTCAAGCCTGACTATGGTCCAGCATTCCAGGTTTTGCCATTTCCTTCTCCAGCTCATTTTACAGATGAAGTAAGGCAAACAGGGTTAAGTGATTAGCCCAGGGTCACATAGCTAGTAAGTGTCTGAGAGACTAGATTTGAACTCAGAAAGATGAGTCTTCCTGATTCTCAACTCAGTGCTCTGCCCATTGCACCATCTAGCTGCCCCTCTGCATTGCAGTCCCAGGGCAAAAGGAGCAACAACATTTGCTGCTTCAGGGGAATAGGAACCTTGGTGGCAGTTCCAGGGCAGAGAGGAGTGCTTCTGATCATTCCCAGGGGAATAGGAACTTTAGTCTTAATTCCCAGACAGAGGGAAGCACTAGCAATTGCAGCTGAAGAAAAGTGGGGGACCCAGTCACAATCCCAGGGCCAGAAGAAATCTTAGTGCTAGAGGTTACAGGGGAACAAGGTCTCCTCCTGGCTAAACACCAGAGCACAGACTGGCACAAAGAGCAGTGATCACACCTCTCCTTAGATCATACCACCGTGAAAGCACCAAAAACCTACAGACCCTCAGAGCTAGCTCTGAAAACAGTCGCAAGAAAGGGCTGAAGCTTAGAACAGTGCTGTCTCCACCCTGGGAGCAAAGCCTTTAAAAAGCCTTTAAAAACAAAAAAACTTTAACATGGAATTAAAAGTCAAGAAATAGGCTGGAAAGATAAGCAAATAACAAAGAACCTGACCATACAAAGTTACTATGGTAACAGGGAAGATGAAGACACAAACACAAAAAAGACAATGATGTCAAAATAGCTACATGCAAAGCCTCAAAGAAAAATGTCAATTGGTCACAGGCTGCAAAAAAAAAAAAATATTCCCGGAAGAGTTCAAGAAGGATTTTAAAAATCAAATAAGAGAGGTAGAGGAAAAATTGAGAAGTACAAATGATGCAAGAAAATTTTGAAAAGAAAACCAGTGGTTTGGTAAAGGAATTTAAGAAAGATATTGAAGAAAATAACTCATTAAGAAACAGAATTGGCCAAATAGTAAAAAAGGCACACAAATCCACTGAATAGAAGAATGCCTTGAAAAGCAGAATGGGGCAAATAAAAAAAGAGGTACAAAAGCTCACTGAAGAAAATTGGAATGGGCAAGTGAAGGCTAATGACTCCATGAGACACCAAGAAACAAATCAAGTCTTGGGGAGGAGGCATGGAGGGAGAGGGAGAAAAAATTAAAAGTCAAAAGTATATGGAAATGATTGTTGAAAACTAAAAATAAATTAATAAAAAAATCAAAAAAAGGAAACAAATCAAAAGAATGCAAAAATAAAAGAAAATGTGAAATATCTCATTGGGAAAAACAACTGACCTGGATAGTAGATCAAGAGATAAAAATTATTGGACTACCTGAAAGCCATGATTAAAAAAAAAAGAGCCTAGATATCATCTTTTAAGAAACTATCAGGGAAACTACCCTAATATCCTAGAACCAGAGGGTAAAACAGAAATTGAAAGAATCCATCAATCACGGCCTGAAAGAGATTCCAAAATGAAAACTCCCAGGAATATTATAGTCAAATTCCAGAGCTCCCAGGTTGAGGAGAAAATATTGCAAATAGTTAGAAATAGCAAATAGAATTTAAATATTGTGGAGTCACAATTAGGATAATGTAAGATTTAGCAGCTTCTAAATTAAAGGATTGGAAGGCTTAGAATATGATACTCTGGAAGGTAAAGGAGCTAGGATTACAGCCAAGAATCACTCAACCCAGCAAAACTCAGTACAATTCTTTGGTGTGGAGGGGTGGGAGGGAGAAATGCATATTTAATGAAATGGAAGATTTTCAAGTATTGGGGCTGAAAAGACCAGAACTAAATAGAAATTATGACTTTCAAATACAAGACTCAAGAGAAGCATAAAAAGGTAAATATGAAAGAGAAATTATAAGGGAATCAATAAGATTAAATTTTTCCTATATGGGAAGATTATGCATTTAACTCTGAAGAATTGAAACATTATTAGGGTAGTTAGACATAGACAGAAGGCACAGGTGTGAGTTGATTATGATGGGATTATTTTTTTTAAATTAAAGGGTAAGAAAGAGGGATGTACTGGGAGAAAGGGGAAGAGGAAGAATGGGGAAAATTATCTCACAAAAAAGAGTCATGAAAGGAGGAGCTTTTACATTGAAGGGGAAGATGAGGGGGGTGATGGGCAGTGCTTGAACTTTACTCTCATCAAAATTGGCTCAAGGAGGGAATAACATATACATTCAGTTGGGTATAGAAATCTATCTTACTCTATAGGGAAGTAAAAGGAGAAAGGGACAACAGAAGGGAAAGGGCTAATAGAATGGAAGGCAGACTAAAGCCAGAAGCAAAATTGACTTTTAAGGAGGGACAGAGTAAAGAGAGACAGAGAAGGATAAATAGGGAAAAATAGGATGGAGGGAAATATACAATTAATAATCATAATTGTGAATGTGAATGGGATGAATTCATCCATGAAACAGAAGTGGATAGCAGAATAGATTAAAAACCAGAATCTACCAATACATTATTTGCAAGAAACCCATTTGAAACAGAGACACACATAGAATAAAAATAAAGGGCTCAAGCAGAATTTTTAAAAAATATTTTTTCCCAATTACATGTTAATATTCTTTTTTTAATGAAATTTTAAGTTCCAATTTTTCTCCCTCCCTCCTTTTCCCTCCTACTTTTCTAAGACAGTAAGCAATTTGATATAAGTTTTGTATGAACAATCATATAAAACATATTTACATATTAGTCATGTTGTGAAAGAAGAAATAAGAAAAGAAGAAACAGTTTGCAAAAAAATTAGTTTGCAAAAGGAACAAACCATGAAAAAATAAAGTGAAAATAGGAAGCAGCTAGGTGGCTCAGTGGATAGAGCACTGGCCTGCTGAAGTCAAGAGGACCTGAGTTCAAATCCAGCCTCAGACACATAATATTTCCTACCTGTGTGGCTCTGGGCAAGTCACTTAACCCCAATTGCCTCACATAAAAAAGAAAAGATGGGAAAAAATAAAGTGAAAATAGTGTGCTTAGACCTGCACTAAGACTCCATTAGTTCTTTTTCTGGATGTGGATAGCATTTTCCATCATAAATCTTTTGGAATCATCTTGGATTATGGTATTGCTGAGAAGAGCTAAGTCAATCATAGATGGTCATCACACAATGTTGCTCTTACTGTGTACCATGTTCTCCAGGTTCTGCTCACTTCACTTTGCATGAGCTTATGTATGTCTTTCCAGGTTTTTCTGAAATCTGCCTGCTCATCATTTCTTACAACAAAACAGTATCCATTACATTCATATATCATACCTTGTTCAGTCATTCCCCAATTGATGGGCATCCCCTCAATTTCCAATTCTTTGCCACCACAAAAGAGATACTACAAATATTTTTATGCATGTAGGTCCTTTCCCCTTTTTTTAATCATCTCTTTGGGATACAAACCCAGTAGTGGTATTGCTATATCAAAGGGTATGCAGTTTGATTGCCCTTTGGGCATAGTTCCAAATTGTCCAGCAGAATTTATTCAGTTGAGGTAAAATCAAAAACAAAAAAAAAAAGCAGGGGTGCCACTCCTTCATGAAACACTTTCCTATTTTGGGGGTAAAGAGGAAAAAATGCCATTCCATCAATCAAGTCTCCCATACGACTCTCCCTCCAGGGAAGAATAAGTTTTCAAGTTTTTTTTTTCTTTTTTCCCCCAATTACATATCAAGATAATTTTTAGTATTCATTTTTCAAGATTTTGAGTTCCAAATTTTCTCCTTAGGTTATACATGTACCATCATGTAAAATATTTCCATATAGTCAAAGTTGTGAAAGAAGAAACTGATCAAAAGGAAAAAAATAAACCTGAAAAAGAACAAAGGGAAAGTATTCTTTGATCTGCATTCAGAGTCCATCAGTTTTTTATCTGGAGGTGAATAGCATTTTCTTTCTTGAGTCCTAAGTACTTAACTTGGATCATTGTGTTGCTGTGAAGAGCTGAGTCATTCATAGTTGATCATCACACAATTCTGCTGATATTGTGTACAATGTTTTCCTGGTTCTGCTCATTTCTCTTTGCTTCAGTTCATACAAGTCTTTCCAGGTTTTACAGTCGGGTTGCCCTTTGGGCATAGTTCCAAATTGCTCTCCAGAATGGCTGGATCAGTTCACAACTCCACCAACAATGCATTAGTGTGCCAATTTTCCCACATCCTCTCCAACACTTATCATTTTCCTTTTTTGTCATATTAGCCAATCTGATAGGTATGAAATGGTACCTCAGAGTTGTTTTAATTTGCATTTCTCTAATCAAAAATGATTTAAAAGAAATGCAGGGGAAGGTGGCCTAGCAATTCCAGATCTTAAATTGTATTATAAAGCAGCAATCATCAAAACTGCTTGGTACTGGCTAAGAAATAGGGAGGTGGATCAGTGGAATAGGTTAAATATGCAAGACACAGTAGTCGATGACTATAGTAATCTATTATTTGATAAACCCAAAGATCCCAGCTTCTGGGATAAGAACCCACTCTTTGAAAAAAACTGCTGGGAAAACTGGAAAAGATATGGCAGAAACTAGGCATAGACCCAAATCTCACACCATATACCAAAATAAAGTCAAAATGGGTTCAGGACTTAGATATAAAGGCTGACACCATAAGTAAACTGGGAGAACAAGGAATAGTTTACCTATCAGATCTATGGAGAACAGAGGAATTCATGACCAAAGAGGAGATAGAGAACATTATGAAAAGCAAAATGGATAATTTGGATTACATTAAATTGAAAAGTTTTTGCAAAAACAAAGCCAATGCAACTAAGATTAGAAGGAAGGTAGAAAATTGGGAAAGAATTTTTACAACCAGTCTTTCTGATAAAGGCCTCATTTCTAAAATATATAGAGAATTAAGACAAATTTATAAGAACACAAGCCATTCCCCAATTGATAAATGGTCAAAGGATATGAACAGACAGTTCTCAGATGAAGAAATTAAAGCCATCTATAGTCATATGAAAAAATGCTCTAAATCATTATTGATTAGAGAAATGCAAATCAAAACAACTCTGAGGTACCACATCACACCTATCAGATTGGCCAACATGACAAAACGGAAAATGATAAATGTTGGCGAGGATGTGGGAAAATTGGAACGCTAATACATTGTTGGTGGAGTTGTGAAATGATCCAACCATTTTGGAGAACAATTTGGAACTATGCCCAAAGGGCTACAAAAATGTGCATACCCTTTGATCCAGCAATAGCACTTCTAGGGCTATATCCCAAAGAGATCAAACAAATGGGAAAAGGACCCACATATACAAAAATATTCATAGCAGCTCTTTTTGTGGTGGCAAAGAATTGGAAATTGAGGGGATGCCCATCAGTTGGGGAATGGCTGAGCAAGTTGTGGTATATGAATGTAATGGAATACTATTGTGCTATAAGAAACGATGAAAGGCTGACTTCAGAAAAACCTGGAAACACTTATATGGTCTGATGCTGAGTGAAGTGAGCAGAACCAAGAAGACTTTGTACACAATAACAGCCACGTTATGCAATGACTAAGAATGTTAAACTGAACCCTTCTCAGCATTATGAGGATCTAAGACATCTCCAGAGGCCTCAGGATGGAAAATGCTGTCCACATCCAAAGAAAGAACTATGGAAGTTGAATTGCTCTCACTTATTTTTACCTTCTGTTGAGTTTTGTTTCATCTTTCTGATGGTTCCTCCTAATTTTTACTTACAACTTCACTAATGTGAAAATATGTTTAATGGGTATGTAAATGTAAAGCCTATGTCAGATTGTGCGCCGTCTTGGGGAGGGTGGAGGGGGGGAGAAAAAGGGAGAAAAAATTTTCCTCTCAAAAGCATATGGAAAAAAAATTAAAAAAAGAAAAATTAAAAAAAAAGGAAAAAAAAAGAAAAGAGCCTCCACAATATTAGAGATGGAAGAGCCCCTCAAGCAGAGTCACAC
This sequence comes from Phascolarctos cinereus, assembly GCF_003287225.1. Taxonomy (NCBI): domain Eukaryota; kingdom Metazoa; phylum Chordata; class Mammalia; order Diprotodontia; family Phascolarctidae; genus Phascolarctos; species Phascolarctos cinereus. The sequence goes on along the minus strand of NW_027556402.1, from coordinate 41,994,151 downwards.
AGAGGCAGTGAGTACATAGGACATAGAATGTTAGATCTTGAAGGGACCTTGGAACATAGCATGGTAGAGCTGGAAGGGATGTTAGAGATAATTGAGAACAAATGGCCCATTTTTAAGATGAAGACAGGAAAGGAAAAGATAAAGAGAAGAAATAAGTTTTTCAGGAGATCAGAGTTACAGCCCCAGGTCCTAATAACTAGTCTGGGGCTCTTTCTTTTTTTTTCCTTTTTTTTCTTTAAATTTATTTTTTAAAAAAATGATTTAGAGCTCCATCAAATGTTCTGCCTGGTTTCCTGCCTTGGCAGAAGGGGAGTAACAGTATTCTTTCAGCTCCAAGCACCTGTCTCCTTTGCCTGAACTACTTAATACCCAGCTCTAGCTACATTCTATTTCCTTCCCCATCTTGGCTCCTTGGTGCACCAGTTCAAGTTTACAGTGTCCTCATCTCTTGACAATGTTGCCGTGTCATGCCATTCCCACAATCTGCAGGCTTCACTGCTACACATACAGTACTGAAAAAACCTATAAAAAATCATGGAACTGGGGCAGCTAGGTGGTGCAGTGAAGAGAGGTCTGGCCTTGCAGTCGGGAGGACCTGAGTTCAAATCCAGCTTCAGACACTTAACACTTATTAGCTGTGTGACCATGGGCAAGTCACTTAACCCTGATTGCCCACCAAAAAAAAAAAATCATGAAACTATTCTGACTGGGTGTGCTACAAATTTATGTTATATAAACTCAACTGAGCTTTCACAGCTGCAAGGCAGTTCTTTTCCACCTCCTTAATTAACTCACCATCCTATTTAACCCTGCAGCTCTTCCAAGCCTTTTCATCCTTCTATAAACTTCCCATGGTCTCCTCTAGCCTCACCCCCTCACCTGAGAACTTTGCTGACTGACTTTCAGATATCCTTCTGATCACCCAATTAGGGATGACAACATGTTCAATAAGGTACTTCATTGTGACACTACCTCTTACTCTGGGCCTCATTCCCTACAAAATTGTCTTTTGTCCCTACTCACCATTATATCCTGATACCTGGGAAAACAGCTTGAGGGGAATGATCTTCTGAAAAGTCAGGCTTGCACATGCCAGAGAGCCCCTGTCAACAACAAGCATAGCAATACCACCTTCCACGGAGAACTCTGAAGTGCTGAGTTTAAATCCTCAGCCAGAAAGGAGGGAAAGCAGCACTCTGAGAGCTGGATGGAAGAACTTACAGCTCTCTTAACAATTCTTGCATATAAGTCCTGGTGATAATATCACCCATTTTAGGCTCATTATGTCTCTTCCTTGACCTTTAAAAATTGTGTCCTATGATTTGTAGATATACGGCCTTACAGGAAAACCATTGGTGATGAAAAGTTGCATTTTTGTTTTAGGTAGAAGCTTGGTGTGGGGGGGTGTTAAAAAGCAATTTGTTATTTCTCACATGCAACTTTTCTCTTTTTGTTTAATTTTGGGCCTAGATCATTATTCAGTGTCTGTCCAATTACTGGTGGACAGCTCAAAGGATTGGTTAGCCATCAAACTGCATGACTGCCTTGTCTATCAGCATTCTTCATCCACTTGGTTTTTCCCACATGGCTAGGTATCTTCTTTTGGAGGCTCTTCAGTTTACCTCTGGTCAAAGAGGCAATGGTCTCAAGCTACAAATTCAAAGGTACATTTTCAGACAAGGCATATGTGTTGTTTTGTTTGCTTGACTATATTTATTTGTTACAAGGGTTTTGTTTCTCCCCCCCAAAAAAAAACAGGTTGGAGGATTGAGGGAAGGGGAAGAATAGCAATTGTCAATAAGAAAAGGTTATTTAATGTTTTAAAAATGTTCAGAAGTGAACAGACATTCAAAATGAAACACAGATAAGCATGACAGCTTTGAAAATAACATGTTGAATTTAATACATACTTAGAAGGAAAAGCAATATAGTAGAGACTCACAGTTTCACGTACAATCCTGACTGTATATGGAAAGGGTCATTTTATGTGCTGTTTGTTAAGAACAGACTTGTTTGTTTGTTTTTTTAAAGGAGGCTCTGTAGTGTCCTGGTGCTTGCTGCAATGGTCACAATGTCATCTGCCTGAAGCATTTGGAAAACCTTACCATCTCTAGAGAATCCGTTTTCCATTTGAACTTTGTGCTGGACCGTTGTTCAGTCATTTTCAATCTTGACCCCATTTGGGGTTTCCTTGGCAAAGATTCCAGAATGGTTTACCATATCCTTCTCTAGCTCATTTAACAGATGAGAAAACTGAGGCAAACAGGGTTAAGTGACTTGCATAGGGTCACACAGATAGTAAGTGTCTGAGGCCAGATTTGAACTTCGGAAGATGAGTCTTCCTAACTCCCGGCTCTGCACTCTATTCACTGTGCCCCCTTTGTGCTCGACAGCCTACATGAAAGTGGCAACTACTTTTGGCATAACATATGTCTCCCTGTCTTATCCCTTTCTTGGTGTTAATAATCAAAATACTGTGGAACAGATATGGTCATACCTATTAACACATGCACAGATACCTTGTTGAAAAGCATTTGAGATTTGAGATCGTTTGCTTTATTGATCAAATTTTTAAAAGCAAGCCCTTAAGGGATTTATGATAATATGTAATCACTTTAGAAATTTAAGAATATAAGTCAACACATGAGTGCCAAATGAAATAGAAGCAGGGTGGCATAGTGGATAGAGTGCTTGACTTGGGAGTTACAAAGAACTGGATTCGAATCTCTTCTCGGACATTTACTAGCTCTGGATCTCTGAGTTACTTACTTCTCTCATTTTTTAGGTTAAATTCCCTAGACTTGTCTTCTATTCAAAGGATTGAAGGCAAATCATCTGCAGATGAACAATATGTGCTATCAGATTAAAAAGGAGACAATAATTACTTCTAGCTAAAGTGGTCAGGGAAGGCTTTACGGAGAAATTGGTCTGGAAACTGGACTTTGAAGAATATTTGGGAATTGGAGAATCAGTGATACCAAGGGAGAGATTTCCAGTAATACTACAAAATTTAAGCAAATATTTGGAACTAAGAAAGCCTAAGGCACATTAATTTTGGGACCAAAGACACTAATTTTATTAGAACGAAGGATTTATTTGGGGTAGGGGCAACTAGGTAGCACAGTAGACAGAGTACCAGACTCATCTTCCTGAGTTCAGATCTGGCTTCAGACACTTGCTAGATGTGTCAAGGAAACCTACAATGGGGTCATGAAGAATCAAACACTACTGAAACAACTAAATAACAATGGCATTTATTTGGGGAAGGAGTGTGAAATAAAGATGGAAGGGCCCTTTAAAGCAGGTCTAGTGTAAACCGTTGAGCTTTCATTGGATCCCTATTATGTCATCCAACAAATCAGATATTTTCTTTAAGCTGTCATCTAAAAATCTGTTAAATATGTTATCATACCTTCACTAGACCACATACAACATTCAGACCTCTATTTATTGGTCAGAAACTTTCAGAAATTAGAATTTCTATTTTTGGATTATGTAATTTGACATCTTTGATTACAGCGTATGCAGCAGTATATTTGTGTTGGGCAGTCAAAGTTTTAATTGTGCATTTTTTTTTAATTGTGCATTTTCTAAATAGGATTTTAGGGCCACAGATCCTTCATTGGGAGTTAGGAAGCTTGGATTTTAGTCCTGGCTGTTGCATTAACTAAGTAGTTGTGGGGTTTGGGGCATATCCTTCCTAGGTATGGGTTCCCTTTCTGTTAAATGAGAATACTGATGATGGCTATAATGAAGTAAAGGATAATGACACACAGAACCCTTACTGATCAGTCTTCATTCTAGAAATCTGATAAGAAACCTATCCTCTTCAGTAGAGAGGTGGACACTAGGGAGGTAAAATGTGGAACACAGTATAGGATAAAAATGATAAAACAACATGCTAAAACTTTTGGGATGCAGTTAAAGCAATCTTTAGGGGAGAAAATTATATCCCTAAAAACACATATTAGCAAAACAGAAAAGGAGAGGATTAATGAACTGGATATGCATTTTTTAAAATTAGAAAACCAACAAATAAGCAAACCCAAAATAAGCACAAAAGAGGCAATCTTGAAAATTAGAGGAGAAACAGATAAAATAGAAACAAAAACAAAGACTATAATCTAAACAAAAAGCTAGTTCTCTGAAAAGACTAACAAAATTATTCAACCTTTAGCCAACCTAATTACAAAAAAAGAGGGCAGAAAATCAAATCAATAAAATAAAGAATGAACAAGATGAAATCACAACAGAATGATAAGTAAAAATAATTATCTGAACCTAACACGCACATATGCCAACAAGACTGAGAACACAAAAGGAATAGATGATTAATGTTATTTTCAAAATATAAAATTATAACAGAACAGAAACAAAATAGAGATTTAAAATAATCCAGTCTCAAAAAAAGGAAATCGAACTAGCTATAAAGGAACTACCAAAAGCAAAACTCCTGGTCCTGATGGATTTACAGGAGAATTCTATCATGTTTAAAGAACAAGTAATACTAATACTACACAAATTATTCTCAAAAATTGAAAAAGAAAGCACTCTAACTTCCTTTTATGAGATAAAATAGTCCTAATACTTAAACTAGGAAAGGATAAAACAACAAAAGAGCACTACAGACAAGTATTATTAATGAGTATCAATTTAAAAATTTTAAATAAAATCTGGCCAGACTACAGAAATTTACCTAAGAAATCATTCATTATGAAAAATTGGATTTATATTAGGAATGTAAGAGAAAAACTTAGTCAACATAATTAATTATATTAAAAACAAGTACATCTAAAACCTATGATTATCTCAATGGATATGGGAAAAGCCTTTGATAAAATACAACACTCTTTATTCTAAAAACTCTACAAAGTATAGACATAGAGGGACTTTTTTAATATCATAAAAAAACTATCTAAAATCAATAAATCAGTTGTGAGATGATGAGGGCCTGCACCAAGGTAGAGGCAGAAGAGAGAAGAGAGCATATTTGTGAGATGCTTTAAAGGTGAAATTGAAAGGCAACCAATTGAATATGGGAGTGAGGGATAGTAAGGAATGGGGAGAATGGTAGTACCCTCAACAGAAAGAGGGAAGTTTGGAAGGGAGGAGGATTTAGGGCAAAGATGGTAAGTTCAGTTTTGGACATGTTGAATTTAAGATGGCTACTGGAAATCCAGTTCCAAATATCTGAAAGGCTATTGGATATACAAGACTAGAGGTCAACAGAAAGGTTAGGGCTGGACAGGTAGATTTGTGAATCATCAGCAGAGAGATGATAATTAAATCTATGGAAACTGATGAAATAACCAAGTGAAGTAGTTTGGAGAAAGAAGAGAAGAGGGCCTAGCATAGTCCCCTGTGGGACACCAATGTAACTGGTTGAGATCTGGATGAGAATCCAGCAAAGGAGACTGAAGACTGGTCACACAGATAGGAAACACAGGAGACAGAGGTGTCCTTAACACCTAGAAAGAGGACAGTTGTCAAAGAGAAAAGGATTATTGACAGTGTTGAAAGCCACAAAGAGGTTAAGAAGAATGAGGATTGAGAAAGGCAATTAGATTTGATAGTAAGGAGATCATTAGTAACTTTGGAAAGAGCAGTTTAGGTGGAATGATGAGGTTAATTAACAGTCAGACTGTAGTGGGTTAAGAAAAAAGTGAGAGAAGAGGAAATGGAGGCATCTGTTATAGACAGTCTTCTCAAAGAGTTTTTCCACAAAGGGCAGAAAAGATATAAGATGAAAATTAAAAAGGATGAAAGGACCAAGTGAGGGTTTTTTGAAAGTGGAGAAAACATGGACATATTTGTAGGCAGTACAGAAAGAGCCAGTAGGGAGGAAGAGATTAAAGATGAGTGGACATGAAAGAAGGGGAAACCTATTGGAAAGAACAGGATGGTAGGGGATCAGTTGGGCAGGTGGAAGGGTTTGTTTTGGCAAGGAGCAAGGCCATTTCTTCATACGAAATATGGGTGAATGAGAAGATAGTGGCAGAACTGAATGAGATGAGATGAGGCAGGGGAGAAAAGAGGAAGCTCCCTGAGAAGAGCCTTAATTTTTTTTCCTGTAAAATATGAGGCAAGATTCCTAGCTGAGAGGTTTGAAGGGGAATGATAACAAGTTTAAGGAGAGATGAAGAAGAGCTGCAGTGGACAGTAGGATAGTAAGTTCATGAGGGAGATATAGAAGGATTGCCTAGTAGCAGTGAAGGCTTAGCTGAGGTTACATAACATAAATATGTAGTGGACCCAGTCAGAATGGCTACATGATTTTCTCTACCTTCATTCAGTGGCATGTGAGAAGGACTGAAGGTAACAAATGGTTGGAGTGATCCAAGGCTGAATGTTGGCAGGGTGCAATCAGTAATATGATAAGGGGATCAAGGACTCAAGAGAAGAGGACAGTGTAGAGTTGAACTGGTTCACCAGAGATGAGGAAAAGGAGAGAATAGGGCTACTGCAGAGATGATGGCATGGGAAAGAACTGAGAGTTCAAGAGATTGAACTCATGGTGTGGACAAAGAGTAGGGTTTAATATGTTTTTGCTTAGACAATCGGGGTTAAGTGACTTACCCAGGGTCATACCGCTAGTGTCAAGTGTCTGAGGCCGCATTTGAACTCAGGTCCTCCTGACTCCAAGGCTGGTGCACCACCTACCTGCCCTGAGTAGGGTTTAACATGGAAAAGCAGAGGGAGAGATGGAAAGTCAATATGTCAGATAAGATTTCAGAGTTCTTGAATATAGAAGTAGTGCATTTGTGGGTGATGGCAAAACCAAGAGTATGATCATCTTTGAGTGGGTCCTAAGTGAGTTGGAGGAATAGGTCATGGGAAGTGAACAGGTTGAGGAACTGAGCAGCTATGGTGTTCGAGGAAGTGTCAATTTGCATGAAGTCTCTCAGTATGAATGCAAGAGTTCAGGAGAAGAGAAAGATTGTTAAGTCAGAAACTTAACTCATTGAAGAAGAAAGGGGAGCGCCTGGGAGGTCTGTAGACAACAGCTGGCAGAATTTTGATTAGGTGGAATATGTGAGGAGACATTACTTAGTGATGGAGATGGGGGAGAATTTGGAAGTGGCAATGGAAAGCTAGGAGTATTCTAACTCCTCTGCCTCCACCAGTGAGCCGAGTGGATAAATTAAAGTGCAGCCAGTACTGGAAAGAGTACCCAGGGATGCTCTGTCATCACTGGGGAGCCATGCCTCAGAAATTGCCAGAAGATGGAGACAGCAGGAGAGGAAAAGATTTAAGAGGAAGGCAAACTTGTTGCCTATGGAACAGGCAGTCCAGAGAGCACAGTGGAATGGGGTAAGTCGGTTGGAACTTTGGAGTGAGAGGGGTAAGGGGGATGGGAAAAAGGAGTATGGCAGTAGGGAATGCGGAATTCCATTTGGGTGATGACCTACAGAGGTTCTGAATCATGGTGAAGTAAAGGGTATGGCCAGGCGTGAGTACGTCAGTCTTTAATTGGAAGACGCCTCTCTTCTTCCCGAAGACTTTGGAGATCAGTCTAGAGATGAGTAGCACAAGATGGAACTACAGCACAGACTAGAAAGAAACATAAAAAGACTCACGGGAACTGATAAAAAGTGACATAGGCAGAGCTAGGAAAAATATACACAATGGCTATCACAATGTAAACAGAAAGAACAGCAGGTATAAAACAACTGAAAATGAATGTTGCAAAATTATAAGGAACAAATTTGGCTCCAAAGATAGGATATGAGAAGACATTTCCCCCCACTCCTTTGTAGAGGCTGGGGTCCACAGGTGTGGAACATTGCACATGTCAATATTTTTTTCTCTGAAATTGATTTTTCTGAATTTTTTCCTCCTCTTCCTCTTTTTTCTTTAAAGAAAACTTCTAATAAGAGATGGCTTGGAGGGTAGGAGAGAGGGGAGGAATTTAAGTGAAGAAGAAATGAAAGAAATCAATGAATATTAAAATAATAACACAGAAAATAATGGTTAATTATAATGAACAATCTCCATACTAGAGAAGTGCTGGGGAAAAACACATTTTGAGTCACAAAATTATAAACTGAAGATAAGACAACTCTCAATTTATAATGTAAATGACATGAAAAATTATTCTCTGTATGGAAATTCAATTTACATCCAGCTTTTCAAATACATCTCTATTGCATAAAATTAAGTATTTTTATTCCAAATAACCTTAGGCAAAGAAATTTAAGATCACATGGCTTTTCCCTCTTTACTCAGCTTCCCAGCCAGGTTTACTTAGTTTCTTGGAACAAGCTTCTACTTATTCGCTCTTCCTTGTCTCCCTGGGATCTCCTGGGCCTCATAGAGAGGCCCTCTCAGGCTTAACATGATCCACTTAGGTATGTAGCAAAAGAATTTTCTACCTCTAAAGAGTATACTACCTTTCTCTATCCAAATATTCCAGCAGTTAGGTGGCATGGTGGCTGGAATGCTGGGGGTGAAGTCAGAAAGACCCATCTTCTTGAGTTTAAATCTGGCCTCAGACAACTTACTAGCTGTGTGACCCCAGACAAGTCACTTAACCTGTTACCTCAGTTTCCTCATCTATCAAATGAGCTGGAGAAGGAAATGACAAACCATTCCAGCACCTTCACCAAGAAACTCCAACTGGAGTCATGAAGAGTTGGACAGTACTGAAACAAGTGAACGACAAAAATTCAAACATCAGAACTCTGGGAGATAGGCCAATGTAAGAAACCTTTGTGTCACTGGTCTTGAAACACCTCCTGTCTCAGTAACTTTCCCTGACTTAGAACTGAAGAACCCCTAGTTTATTTAGCCTTATCAAGTCTAAAAGAACCTTAAATGGCACCTTGAATGACATCTTTTATTGTCTTGCCCAACTTATTAATTTTTTTTTTAGGCAATTGGGGTTAAGTGACTTGCCAAGGGTCATACAGCTAGTAAGTGTCAAGTGTTTAGTCTGAGGCCACATCTGAATTCAGGTCCTCCTGACTTCAGGGCCCATGTTCCATCCACTAAGCCACCTTGCTGCCCCATAAATTTTGTTTTGACAAAGATAAACATTATCAAACATACAAACCACAAAGTAACTACCTGAAAATAATTAAACAAAACAGAAAAAAAGCATAATTGGAATTTATGGATGTTTATGCAACTGTAAACTTTGGGGTTTCATTGTTTCTTAAAATATAGCATGATACATTTAACCTTTTTGTTGTTGTTTACTGTCGTCTTTATTTACACAGTACATAGTTTCTTTTGGTTCTGCTTTCTTCACTCTGCATCACACCATACACATTTATCTGTATTGCTTTGAAGTCTTCACATTTGACACACATTTCTTGGTCAACATTCCATTAGTTTTATATATATTAAAATATGGCACTCCTAGTAAATCAATCAGTCAACAAGTATTTATTAAGCTTTTGGTAATATTTTAGTTAATTAATAGGGATATAAAGAAAGGCAAACCCTAAGGAATGGCCTGAGATACATAGAGATTCAGTGATCTGCCCAGTTCGTACAGCAATTAAGGGTCAGAGAAAGGATTTGGTATGAGATTTTACTGAGTTCAAGCACAGCACTCTAATACATCTTGCTATATTTATTATTATCATCTACTATAGTTTATTCAGTCATTCCCCAGTCATTGAGCACACAGTTTGTTTCCAACATTTTGCTATCATGCATTGCTATGAATAGTACAGATAGGCTTTCTGATCAGTAAACTCCTGTTCCTCTAGGGTATAAAACCTGCAGCAGGATCACTGGGTCCAAAGATGACTGACAACAGTTTTGTAAGTTTTATTATTTAATTACATATTGCTTTCCCAAATGGTCAAATCATTTTACAGCTTCATCCAAAGTAAATTAAATTAGCATGCCAATTTTCCCTCACTTTCAACAACACTTAATTTTTCCATATTTAAGAGCATATAAGGACTATGATTTCAGCAGGAGGCTTCTGAGATTCACTTGGGGCAAGAGTCACCAAATATGTTTTTAGTTAAGGTAAACTCTGAGTGATCCATCATACCAAATGAAGAACTCTTCTCAGGACAGAGAAGTAAGGCAGAGGGAGCAATGGAAGAGAGGAGGCTGTGATATGGTAAGGAATTTCAGAATTCTGGACCATGGAGGTGGAACACTTGTGAGTGATTATGAGATCAAGGGTATGACCATCCCTGTGTGTGCTGGCTGAAGGAGAGTGCAGGTGCAGGTCAAGTTGAGGAGGTTGGTGACCTGAGAGTATGTGGTATTGGTTTTATATTGAAGTTTCCAAGTATGAGGGCACAGATTAGGGTGAAGAAGAAGACCACAGGCCAGGTACTGAACTGACTGAGAAAGGAGGGGAAATTACCTGGGAGCAGGTAAGATGACTGTAAAAATGATCTAAAAAGGGTGTTAGAGATGGAGGGAATAAACTTTAAAAGGGAAGTTGCTTAATGATGACAACACAGAGGTGCTGGAAGTGGCAGGGAGGGATTAAGAGTTTGACTATTTCTCTTTCCAGTCTTATCAGGAGATATGAGGTGCTGTCATTCAATACTGGGAAGGTGACCAGAAATACTGCATCTTCTGGAAGGAGCTTGAAAGAAAGTTTGTTTATTAACAATAGAGTAGCACTGAAGAGGGCATAATGTTATCTCGGGGTAGGACAAGATAAGAATTTGTGGGGTGTAGGACTGACAGGCATGGAGATGAGAGAGATGGGAGTGAGAGCAAGTAAAGTGAATTTTTACCTAGGGAGCTGCCAACTCTGAATCACAAGGATTAGGAGAAAGGTATTTGAGAGTTTCCTAGCCATAGACCACAATCATTTGCCTTTAGATCTCACCCTTAAAAGTCCAGTAATCCTGAAGGGAGGCATTAGTATATTCTCTTTCAAACATCAGAAAAGAAACCAAATTGAATATTTAAGTTGGTAAATATCTATTGATTGTATCCCCAAGGGTCTGACTGAACTCATAGTCAAAACCAGTTCCTTTGACTTATTCCAAGATAGCAGGGGATGATGCAAAATCAGAAAATAACCCCCTCTGGGGAACTCCCTTGGCTCCTGGATAAATTTGGTGTCTGATGCCTGACTCCTGGATGAGATTCTGGTGTCTGAGGTTCTGGTCGAATAAGGTGTTGGAGGTGGTAAGCAACATAATACTGGAGCTAGAAAGCAACACAATGCCTGACCTTCAGGAATTTACAATCTGGAAAGGTAAAAGACAGTTCCTGCTCTTGAGGAGCTCACAATCTAATGAGGGAGAGAAAATGCAAATAACTACGTACAAACAAGATAAACTGGGAATAATTAACTGAGGAAAAGCATTAGAATTAAGAGGGATTAGGAAAAGATTCCTCAAGGTGGGACTTTAGCTGGGACTTAAAGGAAGCCAGGGAAGCCAGAAAGTTTACCAAGGCTTTCCCCAACCTAAAAACAATAAAGGGAAAAGGAAAAGAAAACTAATATTCCTATCTCAGAAGGAAAGCCTTCACCCAGAGCTCCCAGAAAAATGGGGCTCTTCCCACAGGGATTAAAAACTTGAGGTCAAGTGAAATCACCTCTGTGCCTTTCAAACTGATTTGGCTTAGTATTTCTGTAGCAACATTAATCCACTGGTACCAGAAGGGGACTCTCACCTTCTCCCTTGACTGCTGAGAGGACCCTCTTCTCTGGGCTCAGTTAGGTAACATATGCTAAAACAAACCGGCTTTGGGTCCAGGGAAGGACTGAAACATTCTTCTTCTCCTTCTTCCCCCTGCTTTGGACCTACACCCATCAAGTTTAATCCCAGAAAGTTCTGTTGGTTCCTGCAACAACACTGGACACCCAAAATCATTTCAAAAGATTGCTACTCACGCACAGGATAATAATTCCTAACTCACCCAACTACAGAACAAAATAAGGTAGGGCAAGCCTTGAACACATGTGGATTAAGGACACGGGACTGATTAGTCAGGGTCTCTAAGTCAGCATGAAACCTTATTCTATAGACCTGACGTATACAAGGATCTCACAAGAAACAATAAATGTAAGTCTGCTTAAAAGTAAAAATGAAAAAAAAAAGAATATGAGCTATCAGTGAACTCTAGGTGAACTGCTAGGCAATGGAATTTCAGGGATGCAAAATCAGACTACTAATATTAGCTATAACGTGTGACTAAGCAGTTGGGTGATCTTGAACAAATGGGTCCAGTAATTCAACATAAGCTTTCAGACAATCAAGATTTATCAGAGAGAAACTGGTCTGGTTTGTAAGAAAATATGATGGAAAAGAGACTATCCAATTGCAGTCTAAAACAAAAAAGAAAAATGTTAATTTTTTCCCCTAGATCTCTGTGAAAACAGGATATCTAAGAATGAGACTCTCAGATGAAGTCTCTCCAGGGAGTACCTGAAAATGTGAAAAGCCTTAAAATTATCCCAAAGAAACCCCCACCATGCAGCATCTACTCTGAGATGACTTCCCCAATTCTTACTCAAATTGGCAGGTTGGGTCCCCAGAAGGAGGAAATACTAATATTGATATTTTTCATTGTTCTAATAATAGGTAATCCTTAGGAAGTACATGGAGCATTCAGGGAGGACTAGAACTTCTGATGTGAGGCCTTGCCAGCCACTTTCCAGGCTGCTTATCCACTTTTGGTGTTCATTTACACCCAACTTTCACCTGTGGCTCCAAGAAGCTGTAGCATGTGCAGGGACCACAATCTGGTGAAACTGTCTAGGCAGATAAGCTAAAACAGGCTGAAGGTAACTGACAGGCCTCAAAGTCCTCAGTGAGTTAGGGGGATGTCTACCCCAAGCATGTGAAGATATCCCCCAGTGGAATGGGTGGATGAGAACAATTTGTTCCAACAGCCATGAAGGCAGCTGAAGCAGGTGCTGTGGAGTGCTTAGAGCTTGGTCAGACATCAAACATGTCAAGGTCATCCACTGCATCCCAGGCCATCGCCAGTCCTCCTCTCCTGACTTTTGTTTTACCACCGGACTTAGATAACTCTGGGAGAGTAAGGCTGACCACTTTGTGCAACTCTACTTCACTTAAATCCATCCCATGACATCATTGGTCCTCTTTGAAAATGAAGTATGAACAATACCACAAATAATACACAAAAAGAAATTGAGAAAGATCAATCACTCAGGAGAGTAGAAGGAAAAGGAAGAGAAAGTATCCAGGAGAAGATTGTGGTAGATCCGTAACACTAGCCTAACAATGTTTCTAATTGATTATTAGCCCAGACCTTTAATTAAAAACCAGCTTTTTAGCAAAGAATTTACCAAAATGGCATATCAAGGAAAGGTTTATAAAATACCTACATTTAGAATAAATACAAAATAAATAACAAGGTAGGTTACGGAGGAGGGGCAGTAGCAGTTGTAAGGATCAGGAAAGACTTTGTCTAGATTAGAAGACTTTGCTCGAGGTACATCTCATAGGAAGTAAGAGATGCTAATAGGTAGAGCTGAGGAACAAGTGCACTCCGGTTGTAACACTAGGTGTTGCTGGGCAGGGTAGGGTTAGCAGGCTGGTATTAGACCCTTTGTGCTCCCTCTTACCACCCAGAAAGAGGCAGAACTGAATCCTTTCCAGGGCTCTCTGGAGAGGTGGTTTCAAGTGTGACCTTTTCACTGCCCTCTCCCTGTACAGTGCCTCTCTGGAGATTTAATCAGCCAGTCTGTAAAGCAATTAGCTTGCTTTTAGGCAAGGGGCAATATAATGGCCTTGTGGCCCATGTGCTCGATGTCTCTCTTCCCCCTTCCCCCTTATTATATAAGGGAAACAGTTACTAGCTTTAATTACAATAGCTTAGAGCCTCCAGTTAAGACAACTCACATTCTGATAAGTTTAGTTATCCTATTTACATTTTGTGTATTTCCAGATACTCTTGGCTTCTTTAAAGGACTAAATGAATGAAAAAACACTATTGTCCTTACTTAGTCCCTCTCTGGAAGTATAACATAGTGGATAGAGAGCTAGCATCCAATACAGAAAGACCTAGGTTCAAGTTCAGTCTCTGATACCTACTGGCTGTGTGACCTTGAACAAATGAGATGACTTTTAGCTACCCAGTTGCTCTAGGCAACTCTCTAAGCAGTTACTATAAATTGCAGAACTGAATTGGTAGAAAGGAATTGCCTCATCCTGGAATTCCCCATACAAATGAAATCACAACTGCAGTTGCTATCCCTATTCCTATAAGCTCTGGGGGTATGAATCCAAGCAAGATAGTCCAGACCCTCAAGGAACTAACAATCCAAATGGGAATTTATAAAAGGGAGTCAAAATTGGAAATCAGGGGAGAGGAGAAAGAGCAGATATGAGTACACTCCCAGCAACACGGTTTGGGAATTGCCAGGAAGTCGTGTGGTAGCCTGGGCAAGTAAGCCAATAAAAAGCTCATCAACTAGAGCTCATGGTACCAGGGGCAGAGTCTGAATTCCCAAGACAGCCAGAGTATAGGCAGCATGCTGGCTGGGCAAGATTAAGGTGAAAACTCAAGAGTCCAGGGTTCCAGGAGAAAAATCAAGACAGAAGAAATGCTTACATAAAAAAAATAGATCTGAGTACATTCTAGTGCCTGTTACTGGATAGGCAGAGTGTGGAGAATATTTGGGAAATAAAAAGACTTTTTTTTGAACCTCAGTTCTTGGAGAGGGGACTACAAAGGGTAGATTTGGTCTCAGTTCTTTTTATAGTGCCTGTACGAATACTCAGGACTAATTCAATCTCTCCCTTCAGTTTCTCCTTTTACCTACTGCTGTTGAGTTTCCAGACCCAGAGAGGGCTGAGGATGCCATCTCCTCCACTGCTCCTGCTGCTCAGTTTTTTTAGTCCTCATTCCTTCCTCTCAATCTGCTCTCTCAGAGACTATGTGTTTAAAAACTTCTAGTTATGACTCAAATCCACCTTCAGCTCAGAGATTTCAAGAGTCCAAATTGTTTTCTGAGCTGAGAGGGAATGCTTGTCCCTCTGGACTACAAATCTCAGACACCTGTCAGTTCTCAAACTCCTATTTCACGGGTGTCAGAGACAGCTGTGGAAAAGCATAGGAGATGGTTATGTATGAGGAAAACAGAAAACCACAGAGTTCATGAAACAGACATATATAATAAGGCTGGAAAGAAAGGTTGGGGCCAAATTTGTGATGGGCTTTAAAAGCCTCATGGAAGTGTTTAGAGGCAATAGGAGCCACCAAAGTTGACTAAGTAGGTGAGTGATAAGGTAAGATCTTTATTTAAGGGAAACCACTTTGGTATCTCTGTGAAGGATAGATTGGAGTGGATAAAAACTTCAGCAGAGAGAAAAATTATGAGGCCACAGCAATAGCCCAAGCAAGAGGTGGATGACTTGAATTATGGTGTATTAGTAGGAGATAGGTATAGGATTCAAGAGATGTTGTGGAGATAGAAATGGCAAATTTGAGGAATTTATTAGATGTATGGCACGACAGAGAGTAATGTCAAGAATAACACCATCACTAACCTAGGAGACCAGATACGTGGTGGTACTCTCAACAGAAATAAGGAAGTTTAGTACAGTGATTGTTTTGGAAGGATTAATCACAAGTTCTGTTTTGGATTTGTTGAATTTGAGATCTTTCTGGGATATCCAAGGTAAAATGTATAGTAGGAAAGTTGGTGATGGGGACTGGAACTCAGGAGAGAAACTTCTGTTTGGCTAGATATATAGATGATAATGAAACCCATATAAGCTGATGAGATTACCATGACAGTACAGAAGGTCCAGGACAGAGCCTTGAAATACACCCAGAGTTGGAGGCATCATATGGATGATTGAGCCTGCAAAGGAACCTGAAGAGAAATTGGACAGGTAGGAAGAACTAGGGAAGTGCAATGTCACAAAAATGGAGATAAGAGAAAGTATTCAGGAGGAGAAAGTGGTTAACAGTTTCAGATGCAACAGAAAAATCAAGAAGGATGAGGATGGAAAAAGACCCGCCAGATACGGCAGCTGAGATGGTAAGCAACTTTGGAGAGAACCTGAAGAGGATGTGGAGGATAATGCTAGAAAATAGATTTCACCAAGTTATAGATGGTTTAAGAGTTTGTATTTAATTGTATAGATGGTAGGTGGGCACCAGGAGGAAGGGGAGCAGGTTGTTTTGGAAAAATAACTCATTGTTTTGGACATACTGAACTTGAAGGAGTATGCGTGTAAGATAAGAGCCAGGAATTCATGTGAAATGTTCCATAAGTGGTTGAAAAGACAAGGTGAAATTCAGGGAAGAGTGTGGTCTAGAGAGATATATTTAGGAATCATCTGTATAGAGCTAATAAAGCCATGAGATGATATGGATCTTGCTGAGAGTATAGAGCAAGAGTTTTTTTTTTCAAACTTTTTTCCCCCCTTAATCATTGTGAAAGAATCAGAAAGGGATAAATCACGAGAAAGAAAAAAAAGCAAAAAGAAAAGTGAAAATAGTGTGCTTTGGTCTACATTCAGAATCCATAGTTTTCTCTGGACGTGATTAGCATTTTCTATCACCGTTTTTTTGGAACATCTTGGATCATTGTATTGCTGAGAAGAGCTACGTCTATCAGAGTTAATCATGGTGCAATGTTGTTGTTGCTGTGTACAATGTTCTCCTGGTTCTGCTCACTTCACATCCATTCACGTAAGTCTTTCCAGGTTTTTCTTCAATCTGCCTGCTCATCACGAACAATAGAATTCCATTACATTCATATACCACAATTTGCTCAGCCATTCCCCAATTGATGGGCATCCCTTTGATTTCCAATTCTTGGCCACCACAAAAAGAGCTGCTATAAATGTTTTTGTACATGTGGGTCCCTTTCCCTTTTTTATGATCTCTGTGGGATACAGATCTAGTAATAGTATTGCATATCAAAAGGTGTGCACAGTTTGGTTGCCCTTTGGGCATAGTTCCAAATTGCTCTCCAGAATGGCTGGATCAGTTCACAACTCCACCAACAATGCATTTCCCCAAATCTTCTCCAACATTTATCATTTTCCTTTTCTGTGATATTAGCCAATCTGACAGGTGTGAGGTAGTACCTCAGAGTTGTTTTAATTTACATTTTAAAGCAAGAATTTTAAACTTTTTCTGTGTTATGGACTTCTTTGATAATCTGTTGAAACCTATAAACTCTTTCTCAGAATAATGTTTTTAAATAATTAAGGAAATGTTAAATTTCAATTAGAGGTCATGAAAATAAAAAAGTAATCTTTCCCCATCCAAGTTCAAGGACTCCCTAAAATTTATCAACATACTCTTCTGGGATCCATAAGTCCCAGGGACCCCTGGAGAAAGAAGAGGAAGAAGAATAGAACCTACTGATATCCACATTTTAGGGAAAATAAAATTCAAGAAATTCATGGTAATCCATGAATGAGACTATTTTATCTTCCTGAGGTGATTAAAAAAAAAGAAAGCTTATTAACAGGCAAATTGTTGGTCAAATTTTAGAAAGCATACAAAAACGAAGTGCAAAAATCTGGCAACTCATAGAAACCTTGGAGCAAAGTTAGTTAAACTAGGATATATTCCACTCTTTCCAGTAACTCATGGCATAGCTATGAAAATTAAAGAAACAAAATATGAAATTAAAAAAATTTTATTCAGTAATTTCCATTATATAAATAATAAGTACCAATGAAATTATCTTCAAAATCATGATATGACAACATGACAATAAATTGCTTATGTCAATCTCAAGTTATAGCTTTGTGTATAGGTTTTTAATATAAATTTTGAAAATCTACCAGTCTTCAACATTTCTGGCATCAGATGACTTTGTGTCACATGCATTTGAAAATAACATTTTAATTTTTTTTCTAAACTTCTAGTCTGATTTTTATTAGATCTTCAATTTTTTTCAGGCTATAACTTCACTTAAAGTTTAAACTGACATTCTAAACACAAAGTTTACCTTTGGTTCTATCAATCATAATTTGTGCCTCAGTCCACATTCATGAAGGTTTGGTATAGGATTATTTTTGTTTCTTGTATTCATTTAAAATAGCCAAGTATTAATTTTTTTGACTTGCCAAACATTTTTACACATTATACTCCAGATAAGAATGTGAACAAGTACCACGTGTATATAAATTAAATTTATAAAATTATGTCCTTTTTATTACTTTCATGTTTCCCAAACCTAAAAAACAAATGACAAAGTTATAAAGTCTAAAAATACAAATGTATTGTCAAGTTAGTATATGTATTGATCCATGTTAATTATATCCACAGGTAAATTCAAACACTTTCCTTTAGCCACCATAGCTGCTCAATACTGGGCAAAAAGTATCATATCATCAGCAACTACAAATTTTTTTGGTAAATTTAAAATGTAACTCATAGCTCCATAGCATGGCTTAGGGGGTAGAGTCCTGGACTTAGAATCAGAAAAACCTCCCAAGTTTAATCTCTCTTGTCCCTAAGTTCTTCATTGGTAAAGGTTAGATTAGATGTTCTCTGAGACCTTTCCAACTCTAAATATAGGACTATATGATACTAGGGAGTGGCCTAAGGTGAACAGAGATATAGTAACTTGATCAGCACAAGATTTAAGCCCACCCACATCTTTCTGCTTCCATTATCTATCGGATGGGTATGGCCTCAGACCGAGGCCTGGAAAAAAAACCTTAATTTAGAAAGGCCAAGGTCATCCACTGCATTCTGGGCTACTGTCAGTTGTCTTGACTTTGGATGACTGGAGGAGAGAGTGATACTGATGACTTTGTGAAACTCTGCCTCAGTTCAATCCAATCCAGGTACAAGTTAATCACCTGGTGATGCCACTGGTCCTCTTTGAGAATGAAGGACAAACAACATCTATTACTCTAATAGATTCTGAGGAGCCAAACTCCTGAGCTCATGAACCTAGCTCAGCTGAACTAGGTTTAAATGTAATTAAGAAATGTTCAACAAAACAAATGAAATAAAAGAACTCAAGGTTTTCTAAGTCAGTATGTGGCCTGCAGAGATTTGTTTCTATTTGAATTTTACACCACCGTATCAGATAACCAATTTCAGTATAACAATATATGCCTTAAGGAGTTAATATTAAGGTTTTTTTTCATTTGTTCAGAGCCCCCATGGAATATATTGTGAAAAAACTCTGACCCTGAAACTGGAAGATGTGGATTTGAGTCCAGGGCAAAATTCAACACTTATTAACTGTATGAATCAGTTTCCTTACCTGTGAAAGGGGAGTAGTATGTATAGCATCTATTTCACAGGGTTGCTGTAAGGAAGATACTCTGTTTCAATTATTAGAATAGCCATGAACTAGTGGATAGAGAGCTGGCCTCTCAGCCATCTGTCACTGTTACATACATGCTCTGTGACTGTGAGCACTAACCCTCAGAGCAGGTGACTCCTCACATTGGTAAAGGGAGTTCTTTAGGAGTTACTTATATCAATGACATCACAGGTCCAGTCCCTATTCATATTTATTATAAGTCATTCTGAATAGCTGAGTTTTATGGAAGGCTAAATGTTTATCTACATAAGCAACACAACTTTTAAAAAATGTTAGCCATTTTTGAATTGAAATCTTTCTAAATGCTTCCTGCTTTAAGGTTTTAAGGTATTCTATGCTTCCTTGACTTTTTAAACGGAGTATACAGAACATAATTTAATCTTTCCATGAAGATGACTCAGCATCATCATTATGAACATCATTTACTGTGATGTAAGAGTGATGCCATCAGGGCCTAATGAAGTGTGTAGGTCTGTTTGCCCCTATACTAAATGGCCCCAGGCAGATGTGCTTTTTTTTTTTTTTACGTTCTTGTGTCTAAATTTTAGTTTTTCTCATTTCTTGATATCTGGCTGTCAGAAGTTTTCCTATGCTGTTAGTGTGTCTTTGGTAGCCTCTCTCCTGTCTAATTTGCTGCTTCTGGTCTGACAGTAAAATTGGAAACTAGTTTATCAAACTCATTATTAGACTTCAAAATAAGAGTTAGTAAGCTCTGAGTGAAGTCCCCATGGCCTCTCCTATAAGTAAGGTTAGTAAAAGAACTTCAAGCTTGGATTTTATGACCTCTATTTTGGCTACTTTGCTGCTTATCTGCTGGCTTTTGTCTGTGTTCCAGATAGATGAGGTTGCCGGATAAGGGAGTTCCAGAGAAGTAAGGTTATTACTATAATAAGATGCATCATCTCTATGTTGTATAAGTACGAGGACTTGTGAAAGTTTTGTGATCCAATTTTTTTTAATGTTAAGTTTACTATGTTTTTTAATCTGTTAGGTGTCATAATAGTTTAAAAGAGTTAATGCATGTGAAAAGTGTGAATTCATATCTATGATAGAGTTTACTCATCATATGACATAGAATCTTATTCAGTATGTTGACTTTTATACACCCCTCATTCTGATTTTGCCAAACTACTAAATTATAACTAACAAGCCACTTTGCCTCACAAGTCCTATTTTTATATTAACACAATGAAATGGTAAGATATACTTATATCAGAGGTAAGTTATGAGAAATATAAAGTCTTTGGGGGATAAAATGCCCACATTTCTAATATTATTAATACTGTTACTTTAAAGCCAGGGTACCAAAGGTAGGAACAATGACCTAGTGATCTCACAATTAAAACTAAGTGTGGTTCATTCAGAAAACTTAACTTGCTAATACGTAGCAAGGCACTACAGTATGAAAAAGTATTTTTTAAAAAATAAATTCTCTGGAATACATACAGCCTATATTAGGAATTAAGAACCTTTGTTCTAGCTGTCACAGGCTACTGCCAGGGAAAAAAGGTATCAATTAAGACCAATGTTTGATGGATGCCCATTTGTCTTTCATTTATTTAGACTGTAACCTGGTTAAAATTTAAGGTGTCCCACTCACCTTCTTAACAGGAAACAGAAAATTCACCTGAACAAATAATCCTCAAAATCAAAAATGTCAGTTAAGAGAGACAAAGAGGGGTTAATGCAGAATAGAGAGCGTAAGAGACAAAGGGGTAGAGAGGCTAAGGAGAAGGAAGAGGCCCTCTGTAGCTTCTAAGATGAGTAGATGTGCTAAAAGCTATTGGGTCACCCTGTTTACCTAGGCTGTAGACATCGGACAAGTCTGTCTTTTGAAATTGTTTAAAAATAATTTTTGCATTGAGGAACTTGTCTAACTTTCTTTTAAAGTCTTTAAGTACATCCTTCTAATATTTCCTTACAGGTAAGGGTCTGTTTTTCTTATCTCCAGACCCAGAACTGTATCCCATACATATTACGGTAGGCAACTAATATATTTTTGTTGAACGGAACTGCTAAGGCTTCCTTACTGTAAAGTTCTTAAATTCAAAATCCCTTCCAAGTACAAAACCTTAAAAATTAGGGATGGAGAGAAGACTTTATTCCAAAAAAATACTTACAGAAACATGGTATCAGTCAACTTGCCATCAGCCTCAAAGTTCCTTTGACATTCAAAAGCTGTAAGACTGCCTTCTCCCAGGTCTAGGAGATTGGGGTTCCCTAACTATGTCTTTAAGTTACAACTTAGAGCAAAACGACCTCCCCCTGCTTTAGAGGGGTAGGAAACACTGAGCCAAGACAACCAGGAAATGATTCCTTAACTTATATCACACTTTACGATCAGCATTAGTATTTTGATCAACACGATTACCAAAATGCCTCCTAGGTCACTTTGCTGGGTTTCACTCTCTCCAGCCCTCTGCATTTAAATGGAAAAACGAGGAACAGCCCGTTTCAGGGCGTCGAACCCTGCGTTTAACCTTGGCCGGGGCCCTGGTCGACATCCAGGCGGCCTGCCCCGAGATGACCCGGGGCAACCGACCCAAGAGCTCTTCCACGGGCATCCTGAAGGGATCTTTTAATTAGGCGCATCTCACTCCCGAGTCCTCAAATTAACCGGAGGCCCCGCGGCACCGGCATCCCGAACTGTCAAAGGCAGCACCCACCGGCCTGGGTACCTGCGAGGAAGGTGCCGTCTAATTGCGCAACGTCCTATCACGCTCCGGCCCCTCCCTCCGCTCCTCTCTGATTGGACGCATGGGAGGAGGGCTCACCATCACCCAGAGATGTGCACGCGCCCCGGGGAATTCCATTTCCTCTCTAGGCCGTCTGCGTAATCCTTCCGGCTAGCTCCCGGCAAGGGGTTCATCCTAGTTACTCCATTAAACTCTCGCGACAGTTGGGGTACGGGGCAGTGGGAGGGAGCGGGGTGGAGAAAGAACCAAGGGTATCCATCACGACAACGACCCCTAACCTCTCCCCGCCCCGTAAATGCCAAGCCTCCAGGATGACCAGCCAGCAACATGATTCTCGCGAGATTCCATTTCCCCCTACCAAATGAGAAAGGGCGTGAGGACCCCGGCGCTGCAGCCTTCACCACCTCCCCCCCCATGGTCTCCTTCCGGTTCTCGATGCTTCTCTCTGCCTGAGTTTCCCCGCCTCCAGCTTACTCTCCTCCCACTTCAGCTCATGACCCGCCTCCGGCCCCCGCCCTCTCTGCCCAACCTCCGATCCGTTTAGTAAGGATTCCACCTTTTGAGCTAGAAGAAGGAAGAGCATCCCTAACCGTGGTCCCCAGCTTAGGAAGAGTAGGAAGTGAACCGTTCCCCTCCGCCCTTTTCGTCCTCGTCCAGTCCTCGCGACGGCGGCGTTGGCGGACTGATACGCGGCGGCGGTGAAGGGGCCCTGCGGGGGGAGGGGCGGAGCGTGGCAGCTGGCAGTAGTTCCGTCAGAGCGGACATCTTGTGGCTGTGAATTGCGCGTGAGCCCCGTAGGGCCGGGGAGGCACCAGCTGCCGCGCGGGGAGGAGGCCGAGGCCGCAGCTTGAGGGAGGCCCCGGCTCCTCTGTACGCGTGGGTGTGGATGACTAGGGGAAGGGGAGGCCGGCCGATTTAGGCTGGCCGGGTAAGCGGGGAGCGGGGAGGTCGGGTGGCTTTGAGCGGCCAGCCAGTTGGGTGGGGTGGGCAGAGGAGGGGAGGACGGGGTTGCGGGGCCCGTTCGCGCGGGAGGCTGGGGGGCGGGGCCGGGGGGCGCTGCGCGCGCCGGGCCCGGGGCGGCGCGGGCGCGTAGTGGTGATGGTGGAGGTGGCGGCGGAGGCAGCAGCGGGCGGGAGCGCGCGTGCACGCGCCTGGAAGGCGGAGAGTGCGGCGGTGTCCAGGGCGGCAGAGATAGCCACGGCCCTAGCCCCTTCAGAGCGCACTCGAACCCCTTGGCTTCTCGCTCTCTGCGGCCGCTTCTCCTGGGAGCAGAGACGAGCGGGTCCAGGACCCCCGCGGCCGTCTGGCTGTCCCCTCCCCCCCACCTCGTTCGGCTCCGGTGACGCCGGCGCGGCGCGGCCTAGGCCTCGGGTCCTCCCCGGAGCCGACTCGACCCCGTACCCAGCCCCCTCTCCGGTCCTGGGAGGTCGGACTCGTGGCCTTCTCTGGCGACGCTGCCTCGGGGCTGGAGGACGGCTTCGCGGCCTTCTCCGGACCCCGGATCGCGACGGTTTGGGGGGGAAGGCATCCCTGGGCCCGGGCGAGTGCTGATCTGGTCCGTTTTTGCACAAGGCGCTTGTGTCGGGCGGAGCCGGTGTGAGAAGAGAGATCCCCTCCCCCCAACCCCTCCCCGCCGCCTGGGATAATCAGAGTTTTTGGCCGGATCTTTCTGCCCACCGAGAGAGTGCGGAGTCAGGCGGAAAGAAGCACACACCATGGCGCTGAAACGGATTAATAAGGTAAATAACAGCCGCGGCTGGAGGGCGGGGGCTGTGCTGGCGGCGGGCCCGTAGAACCCCTCGGGCTGGGCGGCCCTCCCCGCCTGGGGATCCTTTCTCGGAAGTGAGGCGGGAGCGACTGATTTTTCCAGGGGACCCCCTCCCCGCACTTTGAGCAGCCCATGAAGCGCCACACGGAACTGCGTCGTAGCGTGAAAGCCGGGGCCGGGCCCTCCGGGGGCAGAGAGATGCGCTTGTGTGACCTTGGGGGGCGCCCGACTGCTTCACACCCCAACTGTGCCCCTGTGACCGAGGGCTGCCCCCCCATGGGCGTGAGGTTGTTTGGGGGGGGGGAGCGTCCACTGAGTCACCGCGATCTTCGGGGCCCGGGGAAGGGTGGCTGTGTGCGCCCCGCCGGGGGGACTCCCCGACCCTGGCCGGGGACCCTGGGAGACGCTGACACAATGTGGTCGGTTTCCCCAGCGGTGCGGTCCGAGTCTGGCTGTGGGGGGGGGTGTAATCCCAGCCTTCCCCATCCCCATTTTTCCAGGGAGAGTGTGGTTTTTCCAGTTGATGAGGGAATGATGGTAAATTACTGATAGAGGTTGCCAAGAATCTCAGGTTTTCCGAAGCGGAAGGGATGGAGGAAGCCTCAGCTGGGGTGGTTGAGGATTTTTCTTAGTCTAACTTCTGTCCCGCATTTTAAGATGGCGGCGGCTTTGCCTAGTTCTCTCTTATCTGTGTCTTTGGGCTCTAATGTGACAGACCTGCACGCGATGATGGTTTGTTTAACGTTGCCTTGGTCAGAGGGGGCTGTAGGGTTAGGACACAGTCTCAGAAATTTAATACGGCCAAGGGAAATGATCGGTCATATTTTTCCAAGTCTATGCCTCTTTGCTCTATTATTCAGGGTTTGGCTCTTGCACCATCCGGGCGGGTGGAGTATTTACAACAAACTTGAAAGGAAAAAAAAGTCTGGCCATGAACTCGGCCTTCCCAGAAATTAGGAATGGGAAGAAGTTATAGTAAATTCTGATCTAATAATTATAAAAGAAGTTTTGTTTGGGAAGCTATCTGAAACCAAAAACTTTAAAACAGTTTTGAACTAAATCTGTATTACATGTCCATTTATCAGTAAAAATGTTCGTATTTTTAAAATCTTAGTTGGATGTGCTGTCGGTATTTTAACATTGCTTTGCTTGGCAAGGCCCAAATTATTAAAAAGGAGGGGATGTGGATTAGTAAATTTACATTCCTGTAGTGCAAGGAGAATACTTTACTCTCACACTAAAATCTTGATTTTTTTAGGTCTTTGACCCCGATACTTACTGGCTGTCTGAACTCAAGACAAATTACAAATTTCCTCATTTGTAAATTGAGAGTGAGTTGACCCAGATGATTTCTAAGTTAACTTTCCAGCTCTAGCAATTAGAAGATTTTTCCTCAACTAATTACTGGTCTAAATATTCTCAAAGTTTAAAATCAGCAGGATTTCTTCATCAAACAAATAGGATTCAGGTGGTTGACTAAGGGAAAGAATTGCTTCAAAGTTCAGCCCAAACCCTACTTTCTACTTGCCAACTTTCTTGATGTCCCTGATCTTGTTGCTAGTACCTTGTATTTACTTTACAGTTTGTTTTTATGTATATACCTAATGTTTTCCCCAGTACGTGTGTGCATATTGTTTTCCCCAGTGGAAGGTAAGCTTGGAATTAGGGTGTGATTTTAGTACATATATCTTTACTAAATGTGGCACAGAGGAAATTCATGTTGATTAGTTTAGAATTTGCTGAATGTTTCACTGAACCTAGAGTTTTATATAGAGAGTTCTGTTCACATGAAATTGAACATAGAATTTATGAATTTAGATTTGGATGGGACCTTGATAGGTCATCTAGTTCGAGTGTCAAAACTCATGAAGCCCCAACCATATTAAAATGTAATTGGGAAATGTTTAACAAAAAAAAAATTTAAAGAACAATACAGCATTCTCAGTCAGCATATGGCCAATAGGGATCTATTTCTTTTGAGTTTGGCACCACTGATCTAGTCCAATCCCTTCATTTTACCAGAATGTCCCAGAGAAGTGAACTAACTTACTCAGGGTTATACAAGTAGTTAGTGGCAGACTTAGGATGTGAACTCAAGTGCTCTGGCTCCAAATAAAATGCTGTTAATATATTCGCAGTGTAGTTTCATAAATTTTTTTCTGGGATGCAAGTATATTGATTTTCATTTGAAAAAGCCTAGATTTTATTTTAATGTAATCCTCTCTTTGTTATTATTCAGTCATTTTTTTAGTCTTGTCCAACTCTTTGTGACCTCTTTTGGGATTTTGGCAAAGATACTGGAGTGTTTGCTGTTTCCTTCTCCAGCTCCTTTCACAGATGAAACTGAGGCAAACAAGCTGTGTGCCCAGGGTCACACAGCTAGTAAGTGTTGGAGGACAGATTTGAACTCAAGAAGATGAGTCTTCCTGACTCCAGGCTCTTCACTCTATCCACTATGCCACCTCATTGTTAAAAAGAAAATTAAAAAGTAAAGAGGGAGTAATTCTCCACTCTTCCTTATTCTTTATTTTCTTTTCCAATTATGACTTGTTTTTATGAAAATCTTTTTGTGTGTATATATCCGTCTCCGTTTCAACCCAGTAAATCTTGTAATTCTAAAATCTTAAGATATCCAAGTCTATAAGTATGAACAATTTTATTTAACTTAGGAAATTTTTAGCATATCATACTGTATGAAAGAACTGATGTTAAAGCATTTAGTTACTTGCATAGTAATAGCTTTGTTGAGGTCAAGCATGATGTGATGAAAAGGGGGACTTTAAAAAACAGGGTTTAAAATTAGTTTCTAGGTTCAACATCTGGCTTTGCCACTTCACCTGTACTTACTAACCTTTACCTGTATGACCTTAGACAAGTAACTTAACCTCTCTTGACCTATTTGCTTCTCTGTAAAATGAAGGAACCAATAAGGTTTCTTCCAACTCTTCTGTCTCTGATGCTATAAACCTCTCTGGAACAAACTCCAAAGGAATATTTAAAGAATATGTAATCATTTTACAGGTCAGGAAATGAAAGCTCAGAGGGCATTAAGTGACTTGCCCAAGATGACGCAGCTAGTCATTAGCAGAGGTGGGACTTAGAATATAGGTTTTCTCGATCCAGTGCTCTTTACAGTCATAAGTCATGTTGCCTTAGCCTGGTAGTTTTTCATATGCTTCTGCTTTAAAATACTTATGATTAATATTACATAATATTTCTTATAATACAATTTGACCTGTTGGGGAAATTCAATTTTAATGAGTTCTACTTTCAAAGTCAACAGTGAGCATTTATTAATTGTCTGCTATATGCCTGACATTGTGTTTAAGTGTTTTTTGGCTACACTATCCAGATTTAGTTTTCTGTAGATAACAGGATTCCAAATACATACAAATAAAGATTCTCAGGTGCCTTAGTTTTTTAATACAGCTCATTGTGATATTGTTAATTGAATGGTTAATAATTTAATAATGAGCTAGAGAGCCAGCCTCAAAGCCAGGAAGACCTGGGTTCTAGTCCCTTTTCTGACAAACATTTATTTGTATAAAATCACTTAACCTTATGTTGCTTCAGGGAACTAGCTCCCAGCTCCATTCCATTCTCCATTTAACTGTCAAATTTAGCTTCCAAAAGCAAAGGTCCCTCTGAATTTCATAAGCTCTTAATGGCTCCCTTTTACCTTCAGGATCAAATAGAAGGGAAGGGGAAAGAAGTAAGCATTTATTTAATACCTAATACTTGCTAAATACAGTGCTAAGCACTTTTATCTGATCTCCACAACAACCCCAGGAGGTAGGTGCTATTATTCCCATTTTACTGTTGAAACTGAAAAGAGAGCTCAAGTTACTAATTGCCTCGGATCACACAGCTATAGTAAATATGTGAGGCCAGTTTTGAACTCAGTTCTTCTTAACCCTGGCTGGATGCTGAATCCACTGTGGCTCTCCCCTTCTCTTTTATCTCCCGTGCACGTAGTAGGCACTCGATACTCACTGTTGACTGAGACTGAGTGCTAAATCTTAAAGCCTTGTATGAGTTATTAGAAGCCACCAAGACGTAGTTTATAGATAGACCTCAGAGCCCTTAAGAATTGGTTTCAAATGCCACAGTAACATAGTGGTCGTGTGATTCTTGGCAAGTTACTTAACTTCTCAGCACTCTGTTAAACAAAGAAAGTTTATAAGCTGCAGAGAAAGTGCTTACCTGCCTTGGTCAAAGGAATTTACTCAAACTGGCCCTGTTCTGTCACTGTTGCCTCCCTCCCCATAATAATGCCTTATTAAAGAGCTCAGTTTCTTTAAGTATTTAAAAAGACCTGTTTTGCTGAATTTTATGCATTTAGATTTTAAACATTTAAGCATGAAATTAGTTGTTTTTATGAGGATTTTGCTAAGTGAATCTTATTGTGAGTTTGGGCTCTCTTTGCCCCTCAGTTTGTATAGCTGGTAAATGAGAGGCTTGTACTAAATTGTTTTTGTAGTCCTCTTTAAATATTAGCTGTCCTTTTTTTTGGCTAGGCAATGGAGTTAAGTGACTTGCCTAGGGTCACACAGCTAGTAAGTATCAAATGTCTGAGGCCCAATTTGAACTTAGGTCCCTCCTGACTCCAGGGCTGGTGCTCTATCCACTGGCTACCTAGCTGCCCCTAAATACTAGCTTTCTAAAAATAATTGATAAGTATCATTAGTAATACAATTTTAACCTTCCACTTTAAAGTTTGTATCCATCAGCTGAGCTGTGCCTTCACTCAGAATGTCTTTTTGTAGCTATAGTTTCTATCTGAATTACCCTAGTTGGGGGGAGGGGATAATTTCTTTTTGTTTGAAAGCTGTCAAGTTTGGCCCTAGTTGAAATTGAAGGTGAATTTGATTTTAGATCACTGCCATTCTGGTTTCACCGTGGCAGCGGTACTGGGCTTTAGAGCTGGAAGAAATCTTGGAGATCTAGCACAGTCCTCTTATTTTAACAGTGCGGTGAAGTGACTTGTCATCTCAAAGTCACACAGGTAGCAGAACCTGGATATAAGCCCAGATAGGCTGACTCCAAAGCTAACCTGCTTTTTTTCACTCACTGCTTCTGATGATTTGCAGCTCTGTTCCTTATTGTTGCCTCTATGACCTTGAAGCTATACTAGCTTATGATCCTCCAGCTCCTTTTCCCTTGATGGCAGTGTTTTCCCACCCCGGTTTTGTTTTCCTGTCCCATAGTTATCTTAAGCATGAGAAAGAAATGACTTGCTGTCCAGTCTTCATACCTTACCAAACCTGGGAAAGATCTGATACCAGCCATTCTGCAACCAACATTCATTTACACTGTTATATAGTGTCTTTACAAAGAAAGCCTGATTTCATTTGAACTTTCAGTTAATCCCTGGTAAATTGAAAACATAGTGTTAGGAGGTGTATCAAAGATAATTTCTGCCCTTCAGGGAATTTATAATCTATTAGAGGCATATACAATATCGCTTACTGACCCCTCCCCCCCTTCCCCGTTGCCAAGGTCATCTATTTCACCTTGACAGCCTCTCTGTAAACCCCATTCTCTCCTCTGACACTGTGACCACACTGGTGCACCTCCTGCCTTAATTATTGCAATAGCTGCTGAGGATTGGGGGGGGGGGGTTAGGGTTAGTCCTAGGCCTGCTTCACATCTTCCCACTCCAATCCATTCTCTATTATTCAGTCTCTAAAGTGATTTTTCTAAGACACACCTGATTGTTGACCACCCCTCTGCCCCCCAAAATAAACTCCAGTGGCTTCTTGCCTCCAGGAGCAAATGCAGAATGCCAGAATGATCTGTTTGGTGTTCAGAGCCTTTCATAACCTAGTGTCATTCCCCTACCCATGTTCTTACACCTTACTCCCCCGACCCTTACTCTTTGATTCAGTGACACTGGCTTTCTGCCAGTTCCTTGAACAAGACTATCTCTTAGTTCTGAGCATTCTCTCTAGCTGACCCCCTGTGCCTGGAATACTCTCCTCCTCTCTGACTACTGACCTCCCTGGCTTCTTGTAAGTCTCAACTAAAACTACACCTTCCTAACTCTTCTTAATTCCAATGCTTTCCCTCATTTACTTATTTTCCTATTTATCCTGAATATAGCTTGTTTTGTATATATTTGTTTTCATGTTGTCTCTTGCCTCTTTTTGTATCCCCAGCCTAACCCCATTGCTTATCCTGGCACGTAGTAGGCACTTAAATGTTTATTGAATGTTACAATGCAAAAACAGAATAGAATCTCATAAGAGAGACATTAAGTAAAGAGAAAAGAATTCAAAAGAGGGATTGTTTACATCTGAGATAGAATCAAGTCTTTCATTTAATATATGGAGACTAGCATTTATACTGGGCTTTGAAGGAATGACGAATAAGATGTCCATATACAAAGAAAGGGTAAGAGTCATTCCAGACCTAATTAGCCGGAGAGGAATGTATTTGGGGAATGATAGGCAAATTCACTAACTCTTTCAGTGCTCTAATCAAATGTATCTGGGATGAAATAGTCCCCATTTGGTTGGAGTATCTGTAAGTGACAACTGCTTTGAATGCCAACTAAAGTAGTTCTGTAGGCATTAAGGAGCCAAAGTTATTTACATTATAAGTCTTTTTTCTCTAAAGTGGAAATGACTAAGTGGAATTGCAGACATTATGGAATTGTGGGGGGGTGGAGCCTGGTTCTTAGTCTAAGCTCAAGGGCCATCCCTGAGGGAAATCTGTTTCAGTGTTACTGTTTAGTTGGAAATGTGTACCAAGCATCTTCTATTTTTCATACCCACTTCTAATGGCTCTGAAACTGACTACCCATGGATAAATTGGTTGGGCAGATTGGATGGATATAGACTGGCATTTCTTAAATTTACAAATGGATGTTGATATTTTTCTTCATTGAATTTTCGGTTTTGATAGATTCTTTACCTTTCCCCCACCCCCCTCCATATGTCTTAAGTAATGAGTTTAATAAGCTTTTTGTCTATGACTTCAACTACTATTGTATTGAAAATGTAATTGTTACAACATGGCTTATTCTCTGACTTCATTAAAATGTTCATATAAATTTGTTTTTGGGATAACCCTATCGAGTCTGGTTTCTTTAACCTTCTTCTGATGAATACAGAACTTTTCTTTTCCTGTGATCTTGGTGAAAGTTCAACTTTTTCATCTCTCATTTTCTTGTCCTCTACTTCTCCAAATTTGTCTTTGATGATTTGCGTTTTGTTTAATAGTTTTTGACTCCATTTGTACTTCTGCTCTTAAGGAAAAAAAACTTCATTTATTTAAATTAAGCAGTTTGGTCTTAGGGTGGTTTCCTTGAAATGGAAATGTTAAGCTGAAGTTTTTGAGTTTAACTTGTGACTGTCACATTGTTTAGAGTTCATAAATCATGTTTCCTACTTAATACTTTGGTTTTCTATATTTGAAATTTGAGGAGAGCTAGCAAAAATGTAAAAGAAATTACTCAGAAGCCTAAATATAAGATAAATACTACACAACTTTTCCACTGACGTTTAAAACCCTTCACAAAGTTATTTGTCTTTTTGTGTTTTGTATATCCTTTTGGAGGTCAGTTACTGAGCTGCCAGTTCATCCTGTTGGTTGATGTGTGTAATCTTTGGTTCTTGAAACCTGCATAATCCCTATCCTATCCCCACAATTTCTACTTGACTGCCTTTTGATTATGGTCACTTAAATTTTATTTTAGTTTGAAATTCCCTTGTGGAAAATTTGCATAACGTTGAATGGAATATTGTACGAAAACAGTTTTTATAACATAAATTTAGGACCGACAACCTTTTATATCCTTCTATGCTGTTTTATAGCTTTGGTGGAAAAAGTTAATAGATTAAAATCGATTTAATTCTCATTTTCTTTTGACTACATAGATTAATTCTTTGGAATTACTTTATAAGATGGGAATAAGGTTTTTGTCTTCGTAGAATGATAGGCATTGTTACTAGTTAGTATAATAATTGCATTTATGTAACTTTGTATAATTTACAAAGCACTTTCTTCATGGCAGCCCAGGAAAACTAGTGCAAGTATTGTCTTCATTTTTAGTTGAAATGGAGGAATTAGATGAAGTGACTTCTCCAAGGTCATAAAGCTTTTTAAGTGGCAGAGTTGAGATTTGAACATGAATCAAATGGATTTATCCTACAACAGCAACTATATAATGGTAGCTTTGTGCCTTTAAAAACATCAGAGGGATATTTTTTTAAGTTGTATTGGTAATATAATTCATTTCTCAGTAAGCCTGTCTTCCTTCTGAACTTCTTTTAACAAAGAAAAACACAACTAAAACCTACCAACAAAACTACTGTCTCTAACAGCACATGCAACATTGTTCCCCTATAGTTATCACTAGAGAGGAAGAACTGTGTTTCATCTGTTCTCCTGGCCGAAGATTTGTCATTTAGGCTAATCTGGGTACCCTGATGCCTTTTCTAGCATTTATATGTCTAATTTTGAGCTCATAAGCTTTTTACACAAAATTGAAAAAAGAAAAATTTATGTCATAACTACGTCTTTACTTCTAAATGTGTCAGTATGGCAGCAAGATAGGGAGGAAAATTCCTTATCACTAGGCATCAAACTGTTTATACCTCTCTTAGCCTTAGTTTCTTTAGCTATAAAAAAGGTACTTCTTATTTTACCTGCATCCTGGTGCTTCTTAGAGAAAAAAAAACTTCTTAAACTGAAGTATTTTTATTACTCGCACAGTTAATTCTCAGTGCTGTATTTTGGGTCCTATCACAGGATCTGTGTACTTAGGGGAGTTCACCTACTTTTTAATTTTATTTAATATTTAGTCTTATGGTTAAAAAAAAAAGTGACATTTTGTGAGGTACTTTCCAAAGAGTTAACTGGAATAATGAAAATGGCAAACCATAAAGAATTGTTACACAGACTTACTATGCTTAGAGTGTGTCACAAACATGAACTTTACATTATTAACTATTTATTCCACTCCCACCTCACCATTCTTTTGGCTTTGAGCAAAATAAACACACAAATTTTTCTTTAGGTTGAGCCATCATTTTCACTGTATTGACTGAAGAATTAATCTTCCTCTAAATTTACAGATTTTTATTAATGAAAGAAAACAGTATCATAATATTGCATTAGTGAGTTTTAAGGTTGAATATCAATTACATATGTTTTTGATGAGTGGCTTTTATTATTGACCTTTTTTACTTTTTGAATTGCCTACCCTCCAAAATGTACCTGTGGCTCAGGATGCATTGCATTCATTGTAATAACCCTTTGTTAGCTCCGTGATTTTTCTCTTGGTATCACATTTCTTCAACTCTACCATTTAATCTTTTATCTCATACTGTACTTTGCAAAAAGCTGTCTTCAGAAGTTGTAAGTTTTGGACCAAATCCAGTTTCTCCTTAAAGATCTGTCTTCCATCTTTTATACCAGGAGTTCTTAATGTGGAGTCTGAGAACTTGGTTGAGAACTGTATTTCTGTGCATTTATTTTCCTTTGTAATCCTATGTATTTTTAGTTTACACTTTTAAAAAATCACTCTGAGGAGTCCAAAGGTTTTACCAGACTGCCAAAAGAAGCCAAAAGGTTCCGTGATACAACAGAGGTTAAGAACTTTAAAACTAAAGCAGTGGTTTTTCTTCTTACAGTTGAGGAAACAGATTTAAAGTAAGCGTCTTGCCCTCCCAGGTACACATAGATTTGTAATTCCAGCTTTAGGTCCATCTATCTCTAAATGCAGCACTTCTACTCATCGGCAAGTGGCGTTTATTGCCAAGCCTTTGTTCTCTACTTTATTACTACATTATTAATTTAAGTGGATTTGTGATTTTTCAGTTACACAGGTACAGATTGCAATGCAACTCTCCTGTCTTGAGCTTTCTTAACCTTGTCCAAAATCTTTTTTTTTAAAGATTCATTAATTTATTTATTCTTCGTTTTCAGCATTCACTTCCACAAGATTCTGAGTTTCATATTTTCTCCCCATCTTGTCCCTCCCGCGACCCCTCTGGAAGTTTTTTCCTGCTTTACTGCATGATGGACCTGACCTGGTTTTTAGTGTTTATTCATAGTTGTTTTGTTAAACATAACATGTGTGCAGCTACTAATTTTTAAATAATTTTAACATAGTAAAGATTAAAAGCTTAAATCTATTTGTTTCTAGGTTTTCTAGAAATTTAAGGTTTGTGAGACCAAGTTACTATCTACATAGATGATTTTAAAGGGAAAATTTTATTGTTTATAAAAGCTAGCTTCCCTTACCTATCATATCTAATTACAGAGAAGAACGTACTTGTATTAGGTGTCTCACCTATAATTATAATTAAACAGGAAGTTTCTGTTTATCTTCTTAGTGATATGAAATGAGAGAAGTATAGTTCCTACTTTGTGAGTCTTGAAGATAAAAATTTTCAAGCTTGCTTAAGAGTTAAAAAAAATCATTACTAATTTTGTATTAATATCCATGTATAATGACCAAAGTGTAAATATAAACCCTAATACTTAACAAATTTCTCTTAATATTTTGAACTACTGATTTAGCAATTAATGCATCAAACTAGAGTTTAAAATGAGAATTAGTGAAACTTTTCAGAACTAAATTGTGTCGTTTCAAATTATTGTGGAGCTTTATAATTTTTAGTAAGAACTTTATCTTTCCCTTCTCTTCAAAGATTTAATTATGACTGTTCCACAAAAGTATTTCTGCAATGGAAGCAGTGATTGATTGTCTTTCTTGTTACCCAGTACCCTTTTATTTTAATGTCATATTTAGCTATTTCATAAGACCCAAACTGTTAAATACTAAGCCTTGTAAATCTTGCTCATCACTTTGCTAAATGTGATATTCTTTTTTGTATTACTATATAACATTTGGCATCTAGGTGTCATAGTAGATAGAATGCTGGACTTGGAGTCAGGAAGCCAACATTCAAATCCTGCCTTAGACATGACTCTGTGAAACTTAACTTTTCTATGCTTCCATTTCCTGGTCTGTAAAATGAGGGAGATATGGATGATCTGTGGCCATAATTTTTCAGATAGTTAATTAGGTGCAATCTTGAGTTTATGAAGCTATTTAATTCTGTTTAACTTTACATTTATTTGCACTAGATTAAATTTTTCATTCTTGTACTGTCCTCCCCCTTCCCCCGTGGTGCCTAAGTTTTAGTGTTCCATACTTGGCAGCAAATACTTGCTTTGATTTGAGTATTTTTCCTGTAGTATTTTCTGTCATTGGAAACTCAGAGCTGGCCTTGGAGCTAGGAGGCCTGAAGTTCATCCAGCTTGTACTGGTTGTTTAATGATAGGCAAATCCACTAACTCTTTCAGTGCTCTAGTCAGATCTCTTAAGAGTATCCTTTATATAGGAAGTACCAGTTGGTGGAGCATTTCCTTATCTTGTAGTTCCCTAAATCAATGAAATCACAAGTCCAGTCTATCCCTATTCTATACATTATCATATGTCATTGTTGGTTAAGTTTTA
Organism: Phascolarctos cinereus; assembly: GCF_003287225.1. Taxonomy (NCBI): domain Eukaryota; kingdom Metazoa; phylum Chordata; class Mammalia; order Diprotodontia; family Phascolarctidae; genus Phascolarctos; species Phascolarctos cinereus. Next base: position 41,958,995 of record NW_027556402.1, on the reverse strand, counting down.
AAATTGTAACATTTTATAGAATCTCATCCTTGGAAGGGTCCTTTGAGGGCTTCCAAAAGTTCAACCAGTAGCTGAATAGAATCTTCTGGATTTTTTGTTTGTTTTGTTTTGTTTTTAGTAATTTTTGTCCTCTGCAACTTTTCTTCCTTTGGAGACTGGTTTGTTTCCCTTGGTCAGTAAAAAAGGGCAGACTGAACTTCAGTCTATTAAAATTAGCATCAGTTTAAAGTTACAGTTTATAGTTTTAAAATAGGTGCAAATAAATGTATAACTTGTATCTAATTGTCTCAGGGAGGAGAAGAGGGAAGGAGGGATTGAATTTGGAATTCAAAACATTTTTTAAAATGTTTTTAATTGAATTTATTTATTTTTAGTTTTCAACATTCAATTCCACAAGATTTTGAGTTCCAGGTTTTCTCCCCATCTCTCCTCCCACTCCAAGACAGTGTGCAGTCTGAATACCCATTCCCCTAATCTGCCCTCCCTTCTATCACCCCCCTCCTCATCCCCTTCCTTTCTATTTCAAGACTTTAAATAAAAATGTTTCATTAACTCTACAGAGGTTAATTTGCCACATCTATTTTTTCTCCCTCAGTCTGCAAATCTCTACTGCTTATATCCATTTGTTAATTTAATGTTCCTTTAATGTTCATTATTCCCTTTCTTTTTTACACCTGGGGTGGCCAGTAGAAAATGAAGTGCTCTAGCAGAGGTATCAAACCTACTATCTGGCAGGTAAAATTCCAGAGAACAGCCTGAACTAGATTAAATTATTATTGAGATATTTAACAAAAATAAAAATACAGGTGCAACATAGTTAATGTTAATTTGTGTTTTGTTTTTTAGGTTTTTTTTAAATCAATATGTAGCTCTCAGGGATTCATTTCTATTTGAATTTGATACCAGTGACTTAGAAGGCCAACAGGCTGGAGATGATACAGTTTGACTGTGGAAGTTAACTGGCCTATCTAGGGATCAAATCAGTTACATTAACAGTCTGACCAGTATGGGGTTACTAACTAGCTATAGCTTAGAAACAGTGGGATCTGGGTAAATTTGACAAGGTAGTGAACTACTTAAAAAAGGATATGCTATCCAGATGGCTTTAGTGGCCTGGGGTTCTCCAGAAACTATTTTTGTTATTTGTTTCAAAATCAGCTTCATCAGCTTATGCCTGACCTCTAATATTTCCTGCCCTTGAAGTTTGTTTGTTTTTTGGTGAGGCAATTGGGGTTAAGTGACTTGCCTAGGGTCACATAGTAGTAAATGTCAAGTGTCTGAGACCAGGTTTGAACTGAGATCCTCCTGACTCTCAAGGCCAGAGCTCTATCCACTGCACCACCTGGCTGCCCCTTGCTGACTGTTTTAATGTGCCCACCTCACTGGATGAAGGGAAAAGATCAGAGAAGAAACAAAACATCAAAAAAAATTAAAATTATTTAAGTGACACTTGTACCTAAAACAAAAATCAAGTTTTCCATTGACATTTTATATTTAATTCAAGATTGTCCTGCATCAAAATCTGCTCTTTCATTGTGATTTATAATTGTTGGTGGCCCTTGGCCCATACCTTGGTATAAATATGAATCTCTTTTTCTTATCTTCTCCACCTTCCTTTTACCTTTTTTCACTTTGTTAAATAAACTTTCCCTACTGTTGCTCCTGATAGGCATAAAAAAGACAAGTAGACCTTCATCTTCTTGATTGTCGTCAGAAGTAGAAAAAATTGATTTGGGTAGATAGGAACAGCATTAGAAGGATGATAATATAAAGGAAGAAAAAGGCTGAATCTGTAAAACCTAGAAATGTGAAGATAGATTTGCCACAGTACGCTTTTACTTTTTTTATATTGTGGTTTTGTTTAGAACATTTTTTAGTGTTGCTCTTTGGATTTAAGATGCCCCTTCAAAAATGGAAATTTGTGTAGGGCTAATTTTAGATTTGGGGCCAGCATGTAGTAGTAAAATGAATCGAGTTGACTTTCTAGGTCAGAAAGATCTGGGTTCATGGCTTCTATATGCCACATTGCCTATGTAATCCTATGCAAAGTCATCCTTTAACAGGTTTCATTTTTAGCTGTTACATATGTCACTTGTAAAATTTGAGATCAAAAATAACTTTAACTTTATTATGTCAGGCCAGATGAAACCATCTAATACAAAAATAACTAAAACTTTTAAAAAAACCATATTCTACTCCAGACATATCACATTTAAGTGCACTGCCTCCTAATAAGTTCACATGTCTATAATAATTAGTACTACGGAACAAAATTTTTAAATCATTCAATTTTCTGAAGAATCTGTAGTTAACCTGTCACTCCTTTAAAAAGCTACATATGTAACAGCTAAAAATGAATCCTATCGCACACCCCTCCACTTTCTTTACAAAGGCAGGGATCATGGTCATTGCACTTTAGAAACCTTTACCGTTGCCAATTTTTTTGTGACTCCATATGGGGTTCGCAACTCAGTTTAAGAAGCGCTGTTAAATAACCCCTTCATTTTGTTTTGGTCACACAGTGAAAAGCTTTTAAAAGTTATCATTTGCCTTTTACCAAGACTCAAAAAATAGTATTTATTACTTTAGCATTATCATAGTCTTCCAAATTGAAGAATGTAGCTTTTTTGTTTGTTTCATATACCGTTTTAAAGTGAGATTGGTCTGTGTCACTTCACTATTTTGCTTTAACCCAAAATTCTAATCTAGACCTTTCATTTCTTGTTTGCATATCTGAAATTTGGGTCAGAATGTTTATAGAATATAAATTCATGGTGTATAATCCAGTGACTTTGTATCAGTCTTGGGACAATGAAAATTTAGGGAATTCCTGTGAAGTTGATAGCCTAAGTTATCTAGCTACAGTAATTGTGTTAATGTTTAGCTTTTGATTTTTCTAGTAAACTTTCCTTATTGGCTTGAAGCTCCTATAGAAAATAATTTCATTACTGAAGTAACTTTTTGCTGTTTAGAATTTGTTAAATCTAGAATGGTCCTTTCAGATGACTCTTCTGTGTAGTATTGTTAGTGCTACATGACTTTTTGTCTTAAATTCGGTATCTCCACCATTTAAAAAAATATTTGATTAATCTCTTAAAATAAATTGTATTCAATTTTCTTAAAGAAAGCCAGTCTTTGAATAAATGACTCCCCCCCTTCCCACCTTAGCATTTTCAAAAAGTGATCTCATCATCATTAGCTCCATTGCCTTCACAACCACCTATCCGTACTTAAACATTATGTTCAGCTCACGTCCATGTCCTATAAATCAATATGCTGCAGGGACTTCTAGTCCCCGTGGTAGTGTAAGGATACTAATAGAACACGGGCTCTCTATTAGTTGTCCCTAACTTTTACTACGTAACTAGCTCACTTTTTATGAGTCTATATTTCTCTTACATTATACTTCTTCATTTGTAGTATGTTGCAACCAGCTCATGCCTACTGTAGGTAAACTACACATTTGAATTCTGATGGTATAGCATTATCAAAAGAATATTGGTATTTTAAAAGGTGGGTCTTTGTTTCAGGGAGAAGCTTGGTTATTAAAAGCACTACACGACAATACCAAGGACAATCATACATAGTAAACTTACACATACATATAATAGGTTATCCAACCAACTGTGGATATGTAATGTTGGCTATACCTTTGTGAATATTTAGGCTTAGTTCATTTGAGTGATTATGGATCTAATTTAGTAGGCTACATTGTTTCAGGACTTGATGGAATTAGTACAGTGTTGTGTATACTCAAGAACTTATGAAGGATATGACAAGACAATTCCGCTTAACTCTTTGGCAGAGGTGAGAGATCCAGGGGTGGTGTGGAACATTGCATATTTCAGCCTCTGTGACCTATTGATAGGTTTTACTAATTTTTCCTCTTTTTTAAAATCTTTCTTACACTGGATTTAGCTGTATTAGCTACAAGAGGATTAGGAGAGGAATACTGAGCAAAATTTTGATATAAACACAAAAGAACTAAATTTTAAAAAATTTTTTTGAGGAACCTCTGAGACCCTTCACCATTTATAGGTAATTCTTCTTCCATTAGAATTCTGCACTAGATGTCCTTTTATTGCAGTGACAAACAGCTTTGGCCAAGCATATATGACCTTGTTTTGTGCCTTTCTTGGTGTTAACATTTATTGAGTTATCAGAGTTATCTCTTGATGCTTCTTTTCACAAATCCTTAGGATTTTAATTTGTGCATTTTAAGACCCCTTGTTTCAGGAGAGAGTTTTTAAAGGTAACTCAGCTGTCTCAAATGCTTTATATTTTATAGTCTCTGCTCTTGTTTCCTCTGTACTCTTCATTCAGTTGTATGACAAACAATATGTGCTTTATAATATTGTTTGTGAAAGCTTATCTGTTACCTTTTTATGCTTTCCAGAATGCTTCTTGTTTGTGTAGATTACTATAAAATTTTTGTTGAATTTGGTTAGTAAATAATACTCTCTTTTTGCTTTTTCTCCCTTAGTGTTTCTCTGTTTCAGATACCTGGAGGCTTAGTCCCTAAACACCCTCACTTGTGTGACTATTCCCATTTTTATCATCTTGTGGCATTTCTCTTATACCACACACACACTTCTCTGTGTGTCTCTCTGTCTCTCTCTTCTGTGATACTTGTGGACATGTGGTATCTACACTTCATTGTCATTGATGGAATTTAGAAATCCTCATAGATAGTTCCCATTTTTAATCACTTGTGTTTTTAGTTTCATCCTTAAAAGTGCCATGAAAATGATCTCTTGCCAAGCTTATGTAAAACTATTTCCTCTATTCTCAGTGTTTTATGAGGCAATGCCACTTAAAAGTTTCCATCATCTTACACTTAAAGATTTTATAAACAAATTAAAAAATGCAAACTAGACCTAGCTGCCATGTCTCTTAACTTGTAAAGGAGCTATAGGTTTTTGCTAGCTGAGACTTTTGTGATGAATGATTAGTATTGCTTAAGCTTACTTAGAAAATAGTTGTGGTTTTTGTTGTCTGTTCTTTAATCCACTTCCCATTTTTTAGCAGCATTAACTTTTCAAAATAGGTCAAATTGAAATTGCCTCAATTTGTATGCCATATGTTTTTATTTTTTAATGTGATTTTGAGTATTATCTCTCCTTGAACACGTTTGAGATAGTTAATTCAGAAATGGCTACTATATTTGTAACTAGTTATTCCCTTTCTCTTAATTTCCTTTCTTTTAGTATAATCATGTTTTTTTGTGAGATACTGTTTGGTGCTGTGAACATTCCTCATACTATAAGCTCTCTACAAGAATATTAATGATATATAGACCTGTTGGTGTGGTGTTGACCTTTAATTGACCTTTGACCTTTAATTTCTTACTCCAGAACCATGTTTTCCAACATTTTTCACCATTTCCCTTATGTCCGCCTTCACTTGGATTCCCTGAGTGTTAAAATTTTATGCTGATTTATTTTTGAGAGTCTTAACATATTCATGTAACAGTACGGCATTCTGTCATTTACTGAACTATAAGACCGTGTACATTAAGCATTATTAGTTAGCTTCAAGGATGTTCATTGTGGCTTCTGTTCTTTTTTTCTTTTTTAAATAGTTGAAGTTGTGGTGTGTATAATCTTTTGGAATTTTTCTTCAATTTCGTTCCTCCCCCATAGTTTTTTCATAATAGCCTCTAATTCTATGGGCAGTGTAGAACTTCTGTTTTCTGAGGAATATCCTACAATGATGCTGTTTCTGTGTTTAATTTCTCTTAGGAGTAAACTGAATTTGGAATGAAAAGGTATTCCCTGAATTGGTAGTAATGGCTATTATTCCTGATGTTCACATTCATGAATTTAATAGAAAAAACACCATAGTCTGTGGCTGTGAGACCTGCCTAGGATTGCCAGCTCTATGTGACCTTTTGTTTCTCTGTTTGGCCTGATAAATAAATGAGAACTTATTCAGGTAGTTAGGAGAGAATTTTTAAATGTTAAAAATAAAAGTTTACCCACTGTTCTCATACTTTATGTCTAGTGGCGAGTTATACTAGAGAAACAGTTGTTGAACCACATCCAGCAGGACCTTATGACTCTAAACTATAATAATAAAGTTTCCTGATACATGCCCCAAGATGGTTTTATTACTATGCAGTAGTATGTATACTACATTAGCAATGTGTGAGATTATTAAATTCTGAGTAGCACTATCTGTTTATGAGCATTGTCCTACCTGTGAGAGAAGAAAATTTGTTTTAACATTGGGTTTTGGGTTTTTTCAGATGATTAGAGAATGATTTAATTCTTTGAAAAGTAATTTTTGATGGCCACTAGGAAGTCAGCACTTCTCCTAAAGTCTTATTCTTTTTTTTTTTGCCTCATTTTGACTTAATCATTTTCTTAGGTTCCTGGAAGGCTCTTGTCATTGGCCTGCAAGCTATAGCAGATTTTATCAGGATGGGGAGGTTTTGAGTACAGCTGAGCATAATAGATTGTACTTGTCTGAGAGGCAAATTAGCTGAATGTCAAGGGGTTAGCTACTATATCAGATGAACTTTTTTGGTCACAGAAGCTTAAGAAATAGCCTACTTGTGGAAGAGAGATTGTGATTTTTTTCATTGGTTGAGGTCATACCTACACTGAGGAAGTAACAAGTCTTTAAAAGAAATATTTGAAGTAAGGAGTCAAAAGAAAGTCATAATATATCTAGCTCTCTCTCTACATATACATATATGTGTATATACATATATGTAACACACACACAAGATTTTATAATTTTTTTAAAAAATTTCATCATTTTGAGAGTGCATATAGTGGTGTACCTTTGACCCATTTGTCCAGGATCTTGAAATGAAGCTTTACAAAAAAAATTTTCCATAAACTAATGTTACAATAATTCTACCTTGTATAACCCAGAGGTAAGACACTGAAGTGTCTTTTGGTTCTTTAAAGAAAAATGTTGAGCAGTTTGTGGTATTATATCTTTTATTATAGTCTTTGAAAAACTGGTAACTTACGTGGTATCCATAATGTTAATGCTGCTGTGTTTGTAATCCTTCCCTTCTCCTTCCCGCTCACCCCCCAAATGTTTCAGGGAAAGATGGAATTTGAAAGGCACTGAGGGTTTTCTTTACTGTAATAACCTACATTGATCTTTCTCTCTGAGTGCATATAGCATTTTTTCCTACCTGCCTCTCCTCTGACAGCTTATCTGATGATAGGATACTCTAGGGAGAGTGATGGATTTGAAGTCCAAGCTTAGGCTTAAATCTCTCAGGCCTGTTATAGTTATGGCCATTTAGGCAACTACTTATACACTCTTTGGACCTTAGGATTAGATGATATCTCTGGTCCCTTACAGCTCTCTAAATTCTGTGTTTCATCTAGTCCTTTTGAAATAAGATAACCTTACATCTCTCACAGCTTGAAATGCCATGCCTTGCATATAGTGGAGCCTAGTTGTGTTGATTGGTATTAACTTAATGACAAAGACAACTGGTATTTATTTTCTAATTAATGGGAGTGTAATAAGTGTCTTAAATTTAAACGTGAGATGTATTTACTCCTCAAAAAGAGACATTTGCTGTATTAATATAATAGCTTTATAAGCCATTTGTCTAACTATTATTATTATTATTGGCAAGGCAGTTGGGGTTAAGTGACTTGCCCAGGGTCACACAGCTAGTGTCAAGTGTTTGGTCTGAGGCTGGATTTGAACTCAGGTTCTCCTGACTCCAGGACTGTATCCACTGGGCCACCTAGCTGCCCCTATTAAATTTTAAAAAATTTTAATTGAACTGAACAAAGAAAATGTGGAAATAAGCCCCAAACAATGAACCTTCAGGGTTTTTTTTTTTAAGTAATTGTCTGTGTGTCTGGGTCTGTGTTTGCTTTTTGGTGAGGCAGTTAGGATTAAGTGACTTGCCCAGGGTGACACAGCTAGTAAATGTCAAGTGTCTGAGTAGGTATTTGAGCCCAAGTCCTCCTGAGCTCTGTCTAATACCACCTAGTTGCCCCTAAGTAATCTTAATGGTAACATTTTATTTGGTCTAAATCACTTACTTTGTCTTTTGTGACCTTGTAAAATATCTTTCCTTACTTGAAAGTAATTGTAGTCAAAATGAGTACTGATTCTGCAGTCCTTGTTTTTTAACTTTGTATACATTTTTTCATGTCTTAAATACTTTGTAACATTTTATTCCATGTAACATTTTATTCCATTAGTAGATATCAGTTTACTTAAGCTACTCCTCAGTCATTGGAAAATCAGCAATATTTTTATATATAGGTCTTAGGTCAAAAAGTATTGGCAGTTTTGTTACTTTGTTACTACTCCTGTAGTATGTTACCACGTTATTGTCCAAAAGTGGATATTCAGCTGCATCTCTCTTCAAGAATAAGTGAGTTTGTATAAAGTGAATTGTTTTTCCTTATTTTATAATATATAGAAGAAGGCAGAAACTACACTGACATGGCTTTTGTTGAAGCTGCCATCAGAAGACAAAATCCAATGAACACATTTTAAAGTTTTTTGTGTTATTGCATTATAGTTATTGGGGAGTGTAGTTGAATGTGCTAGATTTTTGGTGAAATGAAATCTAAGTTGCTGGGAAATTAATTTTATCCATGTTCTTAAAAAGATTTTGTTAATATCAGGAAAACAAATCATTGCCTTGTAAGTATCTTTTTATGTTATTAAATTTTGGGATACATGTGCTCCCAAATACGAATGGTTGCTGTCACTTCATTTCAAAAATCAGGAAAAATAGAGAATCACAAGTACGAGACAAATTAGAATTCAAGGCAGAATTTGAACTAGTAAGTAAGATTAGTGAAATAAATATAGGAGCGACTTTTTTTAAAAAAAATTTCTGAATAGGATTTTATTTTTTTCCCAATTACATGTAAAGATAGTTTTCAACATTCATTTTTTATTCCAAATTTTTCTCCCTCTGTACCTGCCCTCCCTCTTCCCCAAGATGGCAAGCAGTCTGATATGTTTATTTCCACTTGTGGCTTAACTTCTATTTTTTTTTATTAAACAATTTATTTTTAGTTTTTGACATTCACTTCCATAAGATTTTGAGTTTCAGATTTTTTTCCGCCTTCTCCCCCAGGTGGCATGCATTCTGATATAGGCTCTACTTATACATTCATATTAAGTATATTTTCACATTAATCATGATATGATGTAAAGAAGAATTAGAACCAATGGCAGGAACCATGAGAAAGAAGGATCAAAACAACGAAAGAAAAGGAGAGCAAATAGTAGGCTTCCATCTGCATTCAGATTCCATAGTTCTTTCTCCGAATGTGGATAGCTACATCCATCATGAGTCTTTTGGAGTTGTCTTAGATCCTTGTATTGCTGAGAAGAGCTAAGTCTATCAAAGTCAGTCATCGCACAGTGTGGCTTTTACTGTGTACGATGTTCTCCTGGTTCTGCTCACTTCACTCTGCATTAGTTCATATAAGTCTTTCCAGGTTTTTCTTTTTTCTTTTAGTTGATTTATTTTGATTTATCAACAATCATTTCCATAAGCTTTAATCTGCATTTAAACTCCATAGTTCATTCTTTGGATGTGGATAGCATTTTCCCTCGTGAGACCTTTGGAGACGTCTTAGATCCTTGCCTTGCTGAGAAGGACTAAGTCTATCAATGTTATTCATCACTCAGCATGGCTCTTTTTGTGTACAATGTTCTCCTGATTATGCTTACTTCACTCAGTATCAGTCCAAGCAAGTCTTTCCAGGTATTTCTGGAGTCTGCCTGCTCATCATTTCTTATAGCACAGTAGTATTCTGTTACATTCATGTACCACAACTTGTTCAGCCATTCCCTAACTGATGGGCATCCTCTCAATTTCCAATTCTTTGCCACCACAGAAAAAGCTGCTAGAAATATTTTTGTGTATGTGGATCCTTTTCTCATTTGTATTATCTGTATGGCATACAGCCCTAGAAGTGCTATTGCTGGGTCAAAGGGTATGCACATTTTTATAGATTTTTGGGCATAGTTCCAAATTGTTCTCAAGAGTGGTTGGATCAGTTCACAACTCCACCAACAATGCATTAGTTTTCCCACATCTTTTCCCCACATTCCCACAGCCAACATTTATCATTTTCCTGTTTTGTTGTGTGATGTGTAACCTCAGAGTCATTTTGATTTTCATTTCTCTGATCAATGGTGATTTAGAGCACTTTTTCATGACTATAGATAGCTTTAATTTCTTCATCTGAAAACTGCGTGTTCATATCGTTTGACCATTTGTCAATTGGGGAATGACTTTTATTATAAATTTGACTCAGTTCTCTATATATTTTAGAAGTGAGGCTTTTATCAGAGACGCGAGTTGTAAAAATTGTTTCCCAGTTTTTTGCTTCCCTTCTGATCTTTGTTGCATTGGCTTTGTCTGTGCAAAACTTCAATTTAATGTAATCAAAGTGTCATCTATTTTGTGTTTCATAATGTTAGCTATCTCTTGTTCGGTCATAAACTCTTCCCTTCTCCATAGATTTGAATAGGTACTTGCTCTCCTGGTTTGCTTATAAAGTATTTGTCTTTATATCTAAATCATGTACCCATTTTGATTTTTATCTTGGAATAGAGTGTAAGATGTTGTTGGTCTATGCCTAGTTTCTGCCATACCGTTTTCCAGTTTTCCCAGCAGATTTTGTTAAATAGTGAGTTCTTATCCCAGATGCTGGAGTCTTTGGATAGGAGTGACTTTTAAAGAGTGAAATTTAAGGGTAATTAACCTATGGCCTGTGAACTTTGTTTTTTAATATTGATAATTATATTTCGAGATGATCAGTATCTTTTTTATTTAATGTATTTTATTTTATGCATTTAAAAACATTCTGAAAAAGGGTCTACAGACTTCACCAGGCTGTCAAAAGGGTCTATGACACAAAAAAGAAACCTCCTTTTAAAAATTAATTGGGGAAAATGCTAGGGCTAATGTTTGTTTTTTGTTTTTGATAAATGCAAAAATGGCACATCAGACACATTTCTATATGTCTGGTAAGGAAATGAAACAATGCCAAAAAAGATTAGAGTTTTCTCTTGAGGTCTAACTAAAAGTTGATTATTTTAAAAAATCAGATTTAGTTTTGGTCTGAGTGAGAGGAGAATTTAATATAACAGTGCTGTTTTGTGCAGCCCTTTTTGTTGACTTGAAAGAATGAAGACATCAAAGCTCTCTTCTTATTTGAAAATAAAACGTTCAAAATTAGAAAGTGAATGATTTATTTTCTTTTAAACTAAAACCTCTTGAAATCAAGTATCAGAAGAAATTTTTAAATATGGTTTGATAATCATTTGTTAATATTTAGCATTTTCTTTTGGCTAGCTGTCAACAAAACCATTTTGATAATTAAAAGCAAATAAATTTGAAATATCTTTCAGTTACAACTTTAAGTTAAAAAATTTTGAGAGGATCAGGCTACCCATCTCCTCTAATTAGTTGCTTGTAACAGGCATTCCAAACTTATATTCCTTGTTTCTCTTTCTTCCAACTGCATTCACCCCCTAAACTTACACTTGCATTCCAAGAAGACAATACCATCTCTCTTCTTTATGCATTTTGCACATTCTGTTCTTTTCTATGTAGCTTTAAATTATCTAAGTATACATGTCTGGGATTTTAAAACATGTGGAAAAATGAGATAAAACCCAGAAATTTAAAAAGATATAATTACTTATCTGTTGGTTTAGAGGAGACTAGGTTAACATAGTCTAGAGAAAGGTTATATGGCAAAAGAAAAACAGCTTTAATAAAACAACAAAAAATAATAGAAACCAAGATGGTTGTTTTCCTGGTCTGGTAAAAAATTGTACTATTTATTATTGGAAAAGAAGAACCATTTTGGAATTTGAGTTTAGAATAAGATAGTACAAAAATTAAAGTTTTTTTTAGTTGTATTAAAGCAGCTTTATATTCTAGTGCTTATATTCTATAAAAAGTAACCTGTGGGGAAAGACATTTGCGTCACTTATGAAGGGATGTGGAAATGAAAGTTTCTTTGTAGCTTATTAAGTATTTAGGACTATGTATGAAAAGTTGATCAGTCTGCCCCTGACACAAGATTTTTTATCTTTATGTTCCATAGATTGATTTTCTGGTTCTTCTTGATATCACATATATAAAATAAGCTTATCACTAAAATTCTGACCGTAATTTTTCATTATTATTATTATTATTGTTGTTGTTGTTAATTGCATTTAGAAGGCACAAGCGTTACTTTTCCTATTGGTAAATGGTGTGACTGCTAGTTAATATAAAGTTATTGCTTAATGAAAGTGAGTATTTCATACTCTTCATTTTAGAGTTCATCCAGATTACAATTTAGATATTGGCATTTAATTTTCTGGGGTCATATTCCTTACCATGGAAAGCTTAGCCTTTGGACAAATCAGTACACAAGAGCATGCCTTCAATAAGGAGAGCCACACATAGGGTGACATTAAGCCTAATACAGTGCCCTCTCAAAAGCAGCGCATTAATAATCAAGTTTGAGAACTTGGGGAAACCTTATCATATAAGGAAGCATTGATGGAAAGGCCTGACTTAAAGTGTAGTGGATGGAAAAGGGCAGCTGATGACCAAGGTTCAGTAACTTCTGTAGAGTCTGCCATTATGAAAAATCTATAGCATTGTTACCAACTAATCAGATTAACCCGTGGCACCTACCCATCCCCTTTACTCAATACAACCATTGGGAAAGTGCATATTGTCCTGGTTTACATCTGCTTCTCTTTCTGTACTGTATTTTGTTCTGTCTTTGTGTGTCACCTGTAGAACGGGAAACCTGTTAAATAATTGTAACAGAGATGCTTTTTTTATTTGCATGTCTACATATTATGTTTACCTGTAACTTTTCTTCTATATAGGAACTTAGCGATTTGGCCCGTGATCCTCCAGCACAGTGTTCTGCAGGTCCAGTTGGGGATGATAGTAAGTGCCTTCTAAAACTTTTCATTTAATTTGAAAATAGCATATACATTTTTTTAGATGATAACAAGAGTTTTTCTTTTTCTAGTGTTTCATTGGCAAGCCACAATTATGGGACCTGTGAGTATTGTGAACCTTTTTAAATGATGATTTTAATTGAAAATTCCATATTGATCTGGTTAGAATTTTAAATATTACTAGACCTCTTTGCTTAATGAGGTGGTAGTCATAAAAGTTTGTTTTTAAACAATAACAGTATTGCCCCTGAAGGAAATATCAAGTAATTTAAAGACTCAGTCACAAGTCTTAAATTCCATATTTGTTACCCATCTTGTTGTTAAGGTGTGGCATATGTATGAAATGGCAAAACTTCCTTGACCTCAATGCAGATGACCTTTATAGCTGTTCAAAGCACTCTCAGTGCTTCCTGGTTATTCCTATGACAAATTATTTAAATAATTCTGATCTGACAATGAGTCGGGCATTATTCAAAGGTGTTACTCTGTTTAAGTACAATTCACAATCATTAAATTAAGTGTCTAGTGGTGAATCAGCTATGTTGACGTTTAACTATATAATTGTATTAATAGCTTTACAGAAATGTAAAATATTTTTTAGGTAAACAGTGTGAGGAATGGTAAACTGCTTTTTAATCCAGCCAAGATAAAGATTAATTGTATTCTGAATTACCACATAATATAGGTTAAACACTTAAAAGAATTGTCAGATAATGCAGTATACCATACTAAAATGTATGCTGAATATAATAATCTTTGAATTAGGAGGTATTTCAGGATTTTGTGGTATCTTTATTTTAACAGAGTTTTTTTGTGTTAAAGGATTAATTGGTGTTTCAGTGATTTTGGATTTTGAAATAAATGTTAGGTTTTCATATTACTTCAAATGATGCTATACTTTACTGTGTAAATGGTAGCCATTTTAACAGTTCCCAGTCAGAAGTTTCAGGGTTTAGGAAAGTTTGATAAGGAGATTTAGCTGTAGTCCTTTCCAAGTGAAACAAAAATTGAGAGTCTTACATAGTCAGAATCTATATTTGGAGTACTTGAGCTACATGTCATTTTATTTCTCTTACACTTCTACAGATTCTTCTCTCATTTCTACCTTTAAGTCAAACAAGATTGTGTAGTGTTGGCACTCTTGGGTAACAGAAAAAAATTATTTAGCTTTTTAGATTGATACATATTTATAATTCTAAACCAATTTTCAGGGATTTAAATGTAAGTCTATATTTGTTAGCATAACCTTTTGGAGGGGGGCTTACATAGGAAAGTGAGATTTTTGGAGTATGTGTAAAACTAAAATGTAATTTTAATATGTATCTTGAAAATACTAAATGTTAATTATTATTTAAAATATATAAACCTGCACCCACTATAATAGTGCTTCCCAACAGGTTTTTTCTGTATAAGAGGTGAATTTTATGAAATGCTAGAAGTAGAATTAATTTTAAATATATTTGGTAAAATATACTCACCACTAACATGGTGAAGAGATGGTCTAAATAATTCTTATGTTTTATATCAGTTTTCAAAGAATTAGAATTCTGTAAATAGACATACTAAAACTATACTAGAGGTCATTTTATCTTTGATTTATAAGATTTTTTAGGTTCTTGTGCTTTTATGCTTTTTATGAGAACCACTTATACAGGTTGAAGCATGCTAATAATAGTTGTTGAATAGTTATTTCCAGTCATCAGAAAAGCCAGTGTTTTCATATTCAAGGCATATCTTCTTTCTTTGGTTTTCAGAATTAAGTGGAGAGAGAGAGAGAGAGTGTGTGTGTGTGTGTGTGTGTGTGGTGTGTAGTGTACCAGCACTTTCCAAAAGGAAGAAAATTGCCAAAACAGGTATTTTCTGTCGTCTTTACTGGAATTAGAGCTTTGTATTCCCAGCAACACTTACATGTTAATGATTGGGTGGGGGGGATGCTAATTGAAATTACTTCCCCAGCTTTTCAGAGAATGAGTACCACTATCTTGACATTTCCTCTAGGAATAAGTCAATTAATAGAAATTTTACTTTCTAAAATACAACCAAGTCTTCTAGATTGATTTTGCTACATCCAGAAGTTCAAATGCCAACTTGAAGTCAGCTCCCTACTAGATGTGATAAATACATAATTTAAAAAATAATGCACTGTGTGTGTGTGTGTGTGTGTGTTTGTATTTAACAAGATATAGCTTATGTTCCCTGATTTCAAGGAATGGAGACACTGCCAGGAAGCATTATGGGTGGTTGGGATGGATCAACCCAACGTGGACTGTATTTTCTCCTCAAATTTTTATCACATACAGTGACATTAGTAGTAGGGACTCATTTGACTTTTTGTAGTAGTGTAATGGGTAAGTGATAAAAATAGTATTAAGTCTGTAGTCAGCCTTTATTTGGATAACTGTTCTTGTGTAGTCTACTCACTTCAGCAAGCACTTAATAAGCACCTATTAGTTACCAGATATGTATTAGGTGCTAAACATACAAAGCTTTTATTTCTTATTTATTTGTTTATATGCTTGCTTGCTTATTTATTTATGGCTAGGCAGTGGGGTTAAGTGACTTGCCCAGGGTCGCACAGCTAGTAAGTGTTATGTGTCTGAGGCTGGATTTGAACTCAGGTCCTCCTGAATCCAGGGCAGGTGCTCAATCCACTGTGCCACCTAGCTGCCCCCAAAGTTTTTATTTTAAAAGGTTCTAGCCTTCAGAATTTACTTTCTACTTGGGGAGGAGAGACACTTAGGAAACAAGGTGTGCATAGATAAGTCCATACAAAGTACACACACAGTAAAATTTAAATCATTTGTGAGGATGGGAGGAAACTTATTTCTGGGCAGAGTCAGGAAAAGCCTCATGAAGGAAGGTGGTAGTTGAACTGAATGTTGAAGGGAGGTAGATGTTTTAAGAGATAGAATGAGAAAAGCATGCATTCTAGATGTGAAAGATCCTAAGCAAAGCCTTAAAAGTAGGAAATTGAGTTTCACGTATGGGGATCAGCTAAAGTCTGTTTTGTAGATTAGGGAGTAGAGAAGAGTAATTATAACAAGCTTTCAAAAAATAGATTGGAGCCTAGATTATAAAGAGTTTTATATACCAAACACAGAGGATTTTGTGTTTTATGCTAAAAAGCAGTATGGGACCACTGAAGCTTCTTGAACACAACAGTGGCACATTCAAACTTAAACTTGAGAATTATCAATTTGGCTGCTGTGTGGAGGATGAGATTCTTGAGAAATTAGGTGCAAAGAAATAATTAATAGACTTGCAGTAGTCTGGGCCAGAAATATTGAGGGGCCTGGTCTAGAGCAGCTGTGGTGTATTGGAAATGGGAACATCAGTATAAAGTAGGTTATAGGAATAGATGAAGAGTTTAGTTGTGAATCTGGATGACTGGGAAAAAGGAGTATAATCAGGAGGTTAAGGAAGTGGGTTTATGGGGAAAGGAAATGAGTTCCCCTCTGCCCTTCTTGAGGTTGAAATGCCTATGGAGCATGTAGCTGGACAAATTTTTGCTGCTCTCAGGTCAATTGACTGGAATGAAAGGATCTGAAATAAAATGAGGCTTAAAATGGTAAGGTGCAAGCATAGTGGAAGGCTTTAAATGCCAAACTGAGAATTTGTATTTTATCCTAGATGCAATAGGCCATTGAAAATTTGTGTGTGGGTTTGTAAAAAGTAAATTGAAGAAGAGAGTATTGCCAGAGAAACTATTAGGAAACTGTTGAGGCACATGAGGCAAGGGATGATGAGGGCATGAGCCAGGCAATGTTAGTGGAGAGTGGGATGAATATTGTGGTTTTTTGCTGTTTAATTTTTATTTTCAGTTCCAGATTCCCTCTTTCCATTCCCTTACTCTTTGTGAAGGCAAGAAATACAATGCCCATTATCATGCAAAATATGTTTCCACATTAGCTGTGTTGCCAAAAGAAAAAAATGTTTCAGTTATGCATTCAGTCTGTGAATTCTCTAGCATTTTTAACCTTGAGCCCTTTGAAATTGTTGCTGATCATTATATTGATCAGAGTTGCTAGCATGGGTGGGGAACCTGTGGCCTAGAGGCCACATGTGGCTCTCTAGCTCCTTGGATGCTGTCTTTTGACTGAAGGTTTACAAAACAAATACCCTTAATAAAAAGATTTGTTATGTGAAGTTTGCATTCAAAGTGCTGTACTTGAGGACCTAGAGGACCACATGTGCCCTTGAAAGGTTCATCACCCCTGCTAGCTCTTTCACAGTTGATTGTTGTTACAATGTTTTTGTTACTGTGTTCATTGTTATCAGGGTTCTGCTCACTTCACTTTGTATTAGTTCATGTGAATCTTCCCAGGTTTTTCTTAAACAACTAGGGTGGATATCATTGAGGGTAAAAGTGCCAAAAGATGGCTTAATATTTTCCCCCAATTACACGTAAAGATAATTTTTAACATCTTTTTTTTTAATTTTGAGTTCTAAACTTTTTTCCTCTATCACGTCTCCCCCTCCTAAAATAGTAAGCAATTTAATATTGATTATATATGTGTAATCATCTGAAATATTTTCATATTAGTCATGTTGTGAAAGAAGAAACAGACCAGAAAGGAGAAAAACCATGAAAAAAATAAAGTAAAAATATTTATGCTTTGATCTATATTCAGGCTTTATTAGTTTTCTCTGTAGATGTAGATAGAATTTTTCATCACAAGTCCTTTGGAATTGGCTTGGATTGCAGAGAATAGCTAAGTCATTCACGGTTGATCATTGTGCAGTGTTGTTGTTATTGTGTACAATGTTCTTCTGGTTCTACTCACTTCACTTTGCTTTAGTTCCTGTAAGTCTTTCCAGGTTTTTCTGAAATCAGCCTGCTTGTGATTTCTTCTAGCACAGTAGTTTTCCATTACAGTCATATACCCCAACTAGTTTTCTGTTCCCCAATTAATGGGCATCCCTTCAATTTTCAGTTCCAAAAGTTTGTTTACTCTTACTGGGTATGGGGTTTTAGATTGGTGATAAAGGGTGGTGGTGCTGTCAGATGGGTAGTTTGGAGGAGTGATTGTATTTTAGACTTGTTCAATTTGAGTTAGGTGGGTCTGTCCAGATGGCGGTTGGTCATGTGGGAATGTTAGAAATTTGCACTGAATCTCATCAATAGATTTGAAAATCATTTACAGAGAGATGATCATTGAACCCCTGGGAGCTGATATCAACCAGGGGGGAAAGAGTGTACAGTGAGAAGAGGGCCGAGGATGGCATTTTAGAAGATGCCTAGTAAGAGATGGGAGAAAGTGGTTTTTTTAAGGGCTGTTCTTGGGAGAAAGGATTAGGTTTAATCTATTCAGTCCCAAAGGCAATGCTTAGGAACAATGGAAGGAAATTAGTATATACAGACTAAACTTCCAGACAACTAGAAAGAGATCTTACTAGAGCATTAGAACTAGAAGAGACTGACTGGGTTCAAATCTTGCCCTATACTTAAAAGCTATACCATCAGCAAATTAATTTTTCAGAGCTCCTGTTCCCTCATTTTAAAAGTGGGAATAACAACCATCACATCATATAATTCTCAAGGCTATTGGGAGGAGACACTTTACAAAGCTTAAATTATTCTAAATATGAGTTGTTGTTGACATTATCTAAAGAAAAATAGACTAGATGACTCAAAGTCCCTTCCAATCTGAAATTCTATAGTTTTATAAATGGAGTGCACAGCTATTTAAACTTGAACAAATCACATCCTCATAGGCTTCAGTTTTTCACATAATGAAGTAAGAGTCAGTCAACTAGTGTTAGGCTAAATAGCCTCTGAGGTCTTTACTAGCTTCTAGAATAGGGAGTTCTAAACCTTCTTATTAATTAATTAATTAATTATTAAAGGAGGATCTGTTGGGGTTGTGTTTTTTTTTTTTTTGGTAGTCTGGTAAAGCCTATGAATCCTTCCTTGAATTATATTTTTTATGTGTGAAATATATAAGATTACAAAGGCAGCATGTTGAAATATATATGTATGTATGTTCAGGCTCTCCAGGTTAAGAACCCTCTTCTACATCTCTGGTCCTGATGATAAACACATTGGGCGTAGGACTAGGGCAGTGATCCAATAGCTATTCAAAAAACCCTTCCAGAAATCTTCTGGGACTTAGAAATGGGTTATTGGTTTGTACTGTGGTCCCAAATGAACTTTATTCTCCTGGATTTTCACCTATGTAATTTCCTATTTATTTCTTAGTTAATTTATTCCCAAATCAGATGGTTTTGCTTCATGCCTCTTTAACCAGAGTTTTTCTAGCTTGGATGATGATTTCTGTATTAAAATTAACTTTGAAATTTCCACCAAATCATTACTTTACTCTTTTTTTTTTTTAGTAATGAACACAAAAAAATTCGTAATCTAAAATCTTATTATTGGTTTGTTATTGTTAAGAAACATTGAGTTGTAGCCATTGCTGATACTCAGTAAAGAACCAAGACCATATTTCCTGGTCCAGTATATGTTCTTTATTTTGAAATAACAACAAAAAAACTCACCAGTTTAGGTTTGTTAAAAATGATATGTGGTTTTTGAGGTACCTGATATTTATAAGTTAACTAGGTGTCGTATTTTGCTTTAACAAAAATAGTTTATATGAATCGAGAAGTCCAGAACACTTTTTTTCCCCAGTTGAATTAGTGTGGCCTGCTTCTGTTCAATTTAAGTACTTTATGGTAACAATGATTTTTCAACTGGAAGTAAGTGAGGTTTTGTAAAAAGTGTTTAAAAATCAGAGCCATAAATTCTATAGAGTCTTATAATTTGGGACAGATTTTCAAGTTTATCTAATTCAGTCCATTCCTGAGCAACTATCTCCTCTACAAAATTTCTGACAATTAGTGGCCTATCCCAGCCTTACTGCATTTTTTATTGCGTTAATACATATTTATGGAATAAAACAAGCATTTCCATAACATAGGACCATTTTTAAAAAGATGTTTGTACGTGAAATTGCGAGTCAACTATACACAACTTTTGTTATTCCTTTCAACAAATATACAACAAAATTATTATGTACATTTCTTTTTTCCCCCTTTTTTTCCTGCTCTCCTCCTACCTCATCCTAGAGATGGCTACCATTAGACGCAAATGTGTGTGTGTAAATTATTCTATATATACTTCTGTTTATCACTTTCTCTTCATGCAGATAAGTGTGTGTCTTCATATGTCCTTTATGGTTAATTTGGGTATTTATAATAGTCAAAATGGCTGTTCATTCAAAGTCATTCTTAAAACAATATTGTTACTGTATACAATGTCCTCTTGGTTCTGCTCATTTTACTCCTAATTTCATGCAGATCTTTCCATGTTTTTCTAAGATCATTGAGTTTATTATTTCTTATAACACAGTAGTAGTATTCCATCACAATCATATACCATGACTTTTTCAGCCATGCCCTAATTGATGGGCATCCCTTTAATTTCCAGTTCTTTCCTTCTGCGAAGAGCTGCTGTGAACATTTTAGAACATATGGGTTCTTTTCCTTTTTTCCCTAATCATCTTTGGAAATAGACCTAGTAGTGGTATTACTGGGTCAAATGGTATAGGTAATTTAACAACTGTTTGGTCATAATTCCAGATTGCTATCCAAAATGGTTGGATCATTTTATAATTCTACCAACAATGAATTAGTGTCCCAATTTTCCCACATCTCCAACATTTATTACTTTCTCTTTCAATTATTTTAGCCAATTGGTGTAAAATGATATCTCATTTTATATAACTAGAAAGCAATATGGTTGAAATTGGGTGTAGACTAGTATCTTACACCATTTACTAAGATAAAGTCAAAATGGATACATGACCTAAATATAAAGAGAGATATTACAAGAAAATTAAAAGAACATGGAACATATAACTTATCAGACTATAGGGAAACAATGCATAAATAAACAAGAGATAGAGAGCAGAGTTAGATGTAAAATGGATAGTTTCAATTACATTAAGTTTTTGTGTAAGTAAAACAAATCTAGTCAAGATTAGAAGGAAAGCTGAAGATTGGGGGAGGATTTATAGATTATCAGATAAAGCCCTCATATCAAAAATATATAAAGAACTTTGTCAAATCTGTAAGAATATGAGTCATTCCCCAATTGATAATTGGTCAAAGGATATGAACAGGTTGTTTTTCCAATGAAAAAAATCAAAACAACTTACAGTCATGAAAAAAATGCTCTAACTCATTGATTAGAGAAATGCAAATTAAAACAACCTTGACATAACAGCTTTTGAAGACCTTACTGTAGCAAAAGAGAACCCTTTTCTTTAGGTAGTCCTGTACCATCTTTGAATAGTTGAGAGAAAGAGATCTACAAAGAAAGACTATATCCTGACATTTTATTTTTAAATTTTTTTTCAAATTTATTGTTCTTTATTATTTTTAGCATTCTTTAAAATTTTTGAATTCCAAGTCCATTCCCTCCCTTTCACCCCCGTCCCATCCATTGAGAAGGCAAGCAATATGTTGGTTATACATGTGAAATCATTAAAAACATTTTCATATTAGCCATATTTTAAAAAAAAAGAAAATGAGAAAATTATACTTCAGTTTGCATTCAGAGCTCATCAGTTCTCTCTGGGATTTTTTTCAAGGAGTCTAGGCTTATCAAGGTTTTTGAAGTGAGCATGGTATTAGAAAGTTTTTCATCAAACCTAAGACTTGACGAAACTTGTAACTTCCATCCATTGATCCTTGTTTTGCCTTCTGAGATAAAACAGTCTAATCCTACTTCTTTATGATAGCTGTTTGCTTTTATGGGCAGTTATCTTGTTTTCCCCTAGGTCTTAATCTTTTCCAGGCTAAATATTCCCAGTTTATTCAAGTAATTCTTGTGTGGAATGACTTGGTTGTGGGGCAAAATCCTGGGGCTACATGCTACATAGCCTTCTTTGGATGGAGTACTATGCCTTTCTCACTGAAGCCTAAAATGAGCTTTTTTGACTCTCTTGTCAACTTTTGTCTCATGCTTATAGTCCATCAGAACCCACAGATCTTTTTTGTATCTTTTGTTATTTAGGCTGCCAAAATATAAGGCAAAACATTCTTGCATTCAAGGAATTTACATTCAGCTAAGGAAACACACAGATAATTCAAATAAATAAATAGCATATAAACAAAACACAGTATTGGGAGAGGGGAGGAGCAGCATTAACAACTAGAGATATCAATCAAGAAAGGCCTGTTGGAAGACTTGGCACTTACTTTGAGCCTTGAAAGGAGCCAGGGTGTCTAAGAGGTAGAGAAAGGAAGGAAAGCCTTCCAAGCACCGGGGACAGCCTGTGCCAAGGCCTATAAGTGGGAGACAGCATGTTCTATGTGGAGAACAGTAGCAAGTAGATTGATTTGGTTCCAATGTACAGGAAATTGGGGGGAAGGGGATGGAGTGTGCAAATATTTAACATACCAATCAGTAGGAAGATAGACTGGAGCTGGATTGTGAAGGTCGTGAAATACCAAATGCATCTTGGAGGAAATAGGGAGCTACTGAAGTTTCTTGAGCAGTAGAATGACATGGTAGAATCTTTATTTTTAGGCTATTACTTTGGCTTCTCTGCAGTAGATAGGTTGGAGAGACGGTAGGTCATCAACTCCTGTCACTCCATATATTCATTTGCCAAATCTTAACCTTTTCTGCCTCTACATGTCTTGTATCCAGTTTCTTTTCTTTGCTGCCACAGTTATCAACCTTGATTCAGGCCCTTATCATCTTGCAGCACAAATCATGTCACTCCCCAGTATGATCAACTGTAGTGGGTCCCTATTGTCTCTAGGATCAAATATAAGCTCTTATGTTTGGCTTTTTTTTTTTTTAAGGCAGTTGGGGTTAAGTGACTTGCCCAAGGTCACATAGCTAGTTAAGTGTCAGGTGTTTGGTCTGAGGCTGGATTTGGACTCAGGTCCTCCTGACTTCAGGGCCAGTGCTTTATCCACTCCACCACCTCGCTGCCCCTCTTATGTTTAGCCTTTAAAACCCTTCGTGTCCTGACCGCAGTCTACCTTTCCAGTCTCCTTATTCATTACTCTCCTTCCCACATTTTGTAGTTTAGCCAAACTGGCCCCCTCTCTACTCCTTATGCAGGAGGCTTTAATGCCTTTGCTTTGGCCATTCTGAGTGGATAGAAAAAACCCTCTTTTAATGAAAAGTTCATCTCTCTTATATCATCTTTACGTGAAGCCTTTTCTGATTCCCGTCACTCAATAATGCCTTTTTCTAGAGCTGCCTCATACTTTG
Organism: Phascolarctos cinereus; assembly: GCF_003287225.1. Lineage (NCBI taxonomy): Eukaryota > Metazoa > Chordata > Mammalia > Diprotodontia > Phascolarctidae > Phascolarctos > Phascolarctos cinereus. Next base: position 41,935,825 of record NW_027556402.1, on the reverse strand, counting down.
TCTTTTTTCTGTACCTACTTATCGCTTGTTTCCCCCATTAGAGTGTAATTATACTTTTTGGTAGTAGGAATTATGTCATTGTTATTTGTGTCCCCAAGGCCTAGCAGAGTCCCTTGGCACATAGTAGGCACTTAATAAATACTTGTTAGTTGATTGATCTAGAGACACCACTTAGAAAGCTGTTGAAACGGTCTGTGCAAATGATCGTGGTGTGAGTAGAGAGAAGGGTACAAATACAAGGTATGTTGTGGGGGTAGAATTGACCACAAGACATGAGTGAGCAAGAATAAGGAGTTGAGTATGATTCCTAGGTTGTGAACCTCTGTGATTAGAAAAAATGGCAGTACACTTAGCAGAGAAAGTAAAGGTGGGTTTAAGGAGAAAGAAAACGAGTTCTTTTTTGTACATAAGGAGCTTGAGGTGCCTGTGTGACCTGCAGATAATGACTACAGGATTATTGCTACATAACTGGAAGGGATCTCAGAAGCTATCTATTACAAACCTCATTTGACAGATATGGCGTACTGAGGTGATGTGAATTTCCTCCAGATTATGCAAGGAGTTAGGCAGGCCGATGTGGGGCATGAACCCCAAGTCCCCTGACACCAGAGCCCCAAGTAGTTATCTTTCTGCTGTGCCAATGTGTTCAGCAGGCTAGTTGGAGATGTGGGACTGGAGCTGTTGGCTAATTTTTTTGTTTGTTCTTTTAAATTTTTGGAATTTAAGTCTTTGTTGTTTGTTATTGTTGTTGATGATTTCTTCAGTTGTGTCCTACCCTGTGGGACCTTGTGGACTTTTGTCCATCATATTTTCTTGGTAAAGATATTGGAATGGTTTGCCATGTCCTTCTCCAGTGTGTCTCCATTTTTCAGATGTGGAACTGAGACAGATATAATTTAAGTGACTTGCCCAGGGCCACACAGCTAGTAAGTGTTTGAGGCCAAATTTGAACTAAAAATGATTCCAGGCCCAGTGCTCTATCCACTGTACTACCTAGCTGCTGTAGCAACCTAAATATAGCGTTTTGCATTTATACTTAATTATTTTTTTCTTGGATTCTGCTACTGTGGACTTTTTGGATCTGGACTCTTTCAGCACAGTTAGCTGTCTCTTTTTGTCTTTGGCTCTCGCCCTTTCAAGAAACATTTAATGTCTTTGTACTGTTGAACATGGAAATTTTAGATAAAACTTGGAACTTAGGTTTTTTTGGAGTTGTTTTTATCTTTGAGTATCTTTTTGTCCTATCTACCCATTGGTTTGTAAGGTCCTAGAATTGTTCACTTTTTTTGTGTTCCTAGGGTCTTAAGAAGTGCCTTGGATTTGGTTACATGCCTGCCAAATTGAAGTTTGTAAAAGAACTCTTATAACTAAACAGATAGAACCTTAACTTTCTCTTGTCAGAAAAACCAACCAAACAGAAAAGGATTAATTTCTTTCCTGGACCATCTGATTAAGGCTCTTATAAAAATACCTTGGGACAGATAAATGCTTTCTTATTTCTGTAACTTGTGTTAGGGTTAAAAAAAACTCAATTGTTTTAGTTCCTACAGAGTCATTTTTGATGCATTAATAATTAAGCTCATGGGTTTCCTCTTCTCTCGCCTCATTCACATTTTGCAAATAATATTTTGTTTCCATATTTTTTCTCAGTATTTTCCTTTCCTTGTCTTCCTATTTTTTTTCTTGGTTATTGGTACATGTATTTGTATGTAAGTTTATAAAAAGTGACAGCAGTTTTAAGATTGTTTTTCTGTAGTGAAAAGAAAAAAAAACAACAGGGAAAATCAGAGCCTGTTAGAACTAAGGGGCAGCATTAGGGATAATTTGGTTTTTTAAAAAACAAAAGAACAAAACCTAAATTTCAGATGTGAACACTTATTTCAAATAACCAAGTTGATATTCCTAATATGTGGTCATCCTATTGAGGCTATTATTGTTCATTGACTGAAAATGAAATTCTTTTGGTTAGGGGTTAGAAGTGGCCTTTAAGTAATTTTAATCCAAAGACTCACCTTTTGTTAGCAACTGTTTTTTAATTAATTAAATATTCTACAAATTTTTTGTCTTAGCTTCCCTTCGGTGTATAGTGTTAGCATGGTGTGCTCAACATGAAAACTCTGTTTAACAATATCTTTCTTTTACTACTGTAGAGCAGAGATGTCAAACTCCCAGATGTCTCATTTTGAAGGAACTAAATTAAAATGTAATTGGAAATATGACACAAAGATACTGTTAATTTGTGATTTTCTAAGTCAGTATGCACTTTCTATTTAAGTTTGACACCTCTGCTGTAGAGCATAGAATATAGAAAATTCTTGGAATAGAATAATTTTAGATTGAATATTAGAATAATATTTAGATTATAATTTTGAGAAAATTAACTTGGATTTAATTGTGTGGTACTGCTTTGTAATTTTGCTTCATAATCAAACGTGCTGAAAATAGATAAAATTGTGCATTATAAATCAGCATATTTAAATGATACCATGAACATTAAACAGATTTTTTTTTGACAGAATGACAGCCCATATCAAGGCGGTGTATTCTTTTTGACAATTCATTTCCCTACAGACTACCCCTTCAAACCACCTAAGGCAAGTATTTCTCAAAATTATTGGCATATAGTGATGTTTTACTTAGGAAATATTTGCACACATGTCCTTCAAAAATAGAACTGTTGATAATTTAGACCTAAAGAATCCTAATCTCATCTCTTATGTTATTGTTCATGAGAATGAACAAATGTCTTAATTCCTATTTGTAAGCTCTTCATACTAAGGTTTTCAATTTTCTTTAGTCAGAAAAATATCTATTATATAAAAGTTTACATTACAGTGAGTCTTGAATGAAACTGAAACTTACATAGTTGAGAACAATGACTTGACTTTATAGAAATGATGATTACAGTACCATTTGCAACAGGTCTAAAGACCAATGAATGTTATCAGTCCAAATGAAAATATTTTCTGCCTTTTTTAGGTGAATATTTTATAGTATATCATTTTGGTAGTTTTGGACACAGTTTTTTAGTAGAATCCCAAAAGGTGTTAATCCTAAACTTTCCACCAGTCCTACCATACTAAAAATTCTCATTACAACAGTTGAGATTACCTGTCTCAGAAGTATCATTTGACCTTTTAGCCCTTGTTAATTTGTGAATATTAAATTTTTATTTAATTTTTTTTACTTGAACACAACATTAAAGTATAGGATTAATTTGTTTTTGTTCCTTTATATCTCAGTGATTGAATTAGATGCCTGTTACAAGTGGACTAATTTTTAGACTTATTTAAAATCTTTTTTCTGGTTCATGAAAAATCCAGAAAGATGTGAATTCGTTTGAAAAGCCCTTAAATATTTTGTTCTTTATTTTAGGTTGCATTTACAACAAGAATTTATCATCCAAACATTAACAGTAATGGCAGCATTTGTCTCGATATTCTAAGATCACAGTGGTCTCCTGCTTTAACTATTTCTAAAGGTAAAAAAAAAATTTAAATGAAAGTTATGTAGCTCTTGATAGTATTTTCTCTCCCTCTTGGTTGATTGATTGATGGATGGATCTTATTCAGGTCTCTCTGTTAAAAGTTATTTTTGGTTACTATACTTCCAATCAGTGGGTGAAGTTTGTTGCTTCTTTAGCAGCCCCTTCTTTAAAGTTTTCTTTGAGTGAGAAAGATTTTTAAAATAATCTTCTATTGTCCAGGAAACATGATCTGAGAGTTCTATAGATTATCCTCTACTCTTTTAAACAAAATATAGTATATTGATTATTTCTTGTTACTTAGTATGCAAAGTGAAAGGATCTTGAGACTTTGGTGTTATAACATGCTGGCAACAAATAAAAATTATTCTTTTTAAAAATTCTTTATACATTTAGGTTTGCTCCTTCTCTGTTAGCTAAATTGATTTAAACTCTTTCCTGGAACCAGGTACCTTAAGCATTTGAGCCCAGGGCTTATTTGAACAACGTATACCTATGAGCCTGCAAGACAATTGAATTTATAAAACTGATAGCTTGAAAACTACAAATTATAGACTGAGAAATTAGAGCTATAAATAAATATTATGCCAACTTACGTAACACTTCAGAGATTTTACTTCAGTTTAACAAACAAACGTGCTTGTTTGCAGAACTCTGTGCTATGTACTATGAGATAAAAGGCTTAAATCAAGAAACCATTGGGAACACCTCATACTTCATCACAGATCTCCGCAATGAGTGTGTTCATACTTTTCATAAAGGTTTTCTATAGCTAGGATTCCTATGATTTTGGTATTTTTTTGGTCACCTTTGAAGAGGGGAATAGAAGGATGAGTATCTTGGAATTTATCTCACCCACAGTTATCTGGGACTGTGATTGTAGAATTCACATGTAATAATTTCACTGTCCTTGACTGGAATAAGAGCTTATAATGCACATCTTCACAGGTCTTTTCCATTTCCATTTTGTTCTTTCAGTTTTATTCTAAAATGTTCCTCAGTATTATTTGGCTTGTTGTTTGTTGTTCAGTCATTTTAGTCATGTACAAATGTTTGTCAGTCAGTTTGGAGTTTTCTTGGCAAAGATACTGAATGAGGAAACTGAGGCAGACAGGATTAAGTGACTTGCCCAGGGTCATACAGCTAGTGTCTTAGGTCAGATTTGAATTCACAAAGGTGAGTCTTCCTAACTCCAGGCCTGATACTATCCACCGTACCACTTAGCTGCCCCATTATCTAGCTTAACTTGAGGTTTGAGGTCTTTGTCCAACTTTCTATAAACTTTTTTCCTTCTGCTATTCATTGCTGTTTATGAGGTGATTTTGAACAAATTTTTCTATTGCCCTTCTATTTATGATCGTGTGAACATTTATATTCTGAAATGGTGTTGTCCTTAGTTATCATAGCTCTCTACTTGGCAAGATCAAGTGTTTGTGGCTGATATGATTTCTAGGCAAGTTTACTCATTATAGCAATTTGTATTGGTAGTCATTTCCCAGTTTCAGTAGCTCATTTAAATCAGGTTGGAGTTGACTTAATTGAATGCTATCACTTATATTTAATCTGCTAATTTACTATCAGTTTTATTCTTTGCTTGAACAAATCCATGGTGTTTCTTCTCAATGCAGATCATAATAAATATTGTATAGAAGATCCAGATAATTTCCCTTTCTTTCTGAATTTAGTTTACTGTTGTCTTCTCTTTTACAATTCAGGCCCTTATACTAGAAGACTACAGTTTCCACATTTATAAAACTTCTTAACCTCCCAATTCTGTAATCCCCTTGAATCCCACAACCTATTCTACTTTAACCATGCACAAAGATAGTCACACACTGGATCAAACCATTATCCACTAATGTGCCACTTTTTTGATTAAAGCTATAACATTCCTGTTTGATCATAGCCTCCTATAATACTAATTTTCCCTGTCTCACCCTTTTTAAAACTTATTTTAAGTTATCATGATCTCCAATCCCTCCATACTTTGCTGATTTGACTTTACTTCCTTCTCATCTTGACCCTAAAGTTAACTAGTTTGACCCTCCAAAATGCCCTGCTCCCTTCTCCTTTCTACACTGATTAAATTCTTGCCAAATCTGAACACTAGGTTACTTCCCACCACCTATCCTTCTCCCCTCTTCACATGGCTGCTATGAACAGACCTGAAGGAAATCACATGCCCCTGCTAACTATACTTTATAAATTCATGTTACACAACCTCAACTGGGCTCTTATTGCAACAAGACAATCCTTTCATTCCTTCCTAATTAATTCCCTGCCTCATTGCTCACAAGCTTCTTTCCTCAAGTCTCCTATACATCACCACCATTTCAGCAGTGGAGTTGCCCTTTTTGCCAAGGCCAGACCTTTTATGTGCCATTAATCCTGTCTCCCTCCCATCTTCTTTCTTTAATCTGTAATGTTTCCCTATCTCCTTGTTTTTTCCCTGTTGCCTTCAAACATTCTCCCTCCCCATCATACCCTACTGTTAACCTCAAGCCATTGTCTTATATCTCTCTCTTCTCTTCACTGCTTACACCTCCTTTCACTTTTCAGCTCTCTGTAGCTTGGCTTGTGACCTTATCATTCAGCTGAAATTGCTTTCTTCCAAAATGACTTTGTCCTCATAAAGTTGTTCACTTGTGTCCAAACCTAGGTTTCTTTGGCAATAATAATTAGAGTTGGTTTGCCATTTCCTTCTCCAGTGTGTCCCCAGTTTACAGATGAGAACAGGCAACCCAAAGCTGCGTAGCTAGTAAGTGTTTGAGGCCAAATTTGAACTCGGATCTTAATGGTTCCAAGCCCCAGTGCTCTACCCATTGAACCACCTAGCTGCCACTCCACAGTAGCTAATGGTCTTTTAATTGCCAAATGTCTTTTCTCAGCTCTCATCCTTTCTACTTCTTTGCTGCATTTGAAACAGTATTTTTTTTTTTTTAGGCAGTTGGGGCTAAATGATTTGCCCAGGGTCACACAGCTAGTAAGTGTCAAGTTTGGTCTGAGGCTGGATTTGAACTCAGGTCCTTCTGACTCCAGCACCCATGCTCTACCCACTGCACCAACTAGCTGCCCTTATTTGTATTTTCTGTATAAGCTTAATATATTATTGTTGAAGGACTTTGTTTCATTGCATCTCTGATGCCTCTCAGGTAGTAGGTATTTCGTATCTATTGACTGGTTTTTCTGTACACAGCTGCTTCAGAAATTCCTATCTCATCAGTCACCCACCAGTCATTTCACTTTTTGTGATACCATTTGTTGTCAAATAGTTCTAGTGCTTCTCAGCCTTTTTGAAGTATTTATACTGTGCCTTTGGACTTTCATTTCAGTCTTGTCTTCCCCTTTGCATTTGAAGTCATTGAGGTTTTTAGGCAAGCAGAAATGGGAAAGATCTCTATGCAAGACCTTTCCACCATGGTTTTTGTCATTGGCTCCTAGGGAACTGCTTAAGGAACATAGAGGTGAAGTGACTTGCCCACTGAGTAGAGGTGGTTCTTGAATCCATGTGTTTCCAGCCAGATCCAGCTCTCTTACCTATAGGGTATTCCAGAAGTCTTAATGCAGTTTAAAACTTCACTAAGACTTTTGAAACAGCCTGTAGTCTATCATTAAAGTACGCGTCGATATATTTTGAAGGGTTTTATTGAGATCTTTGTAGAATTTCCCTTCATCTTCATCCTCTGCATCAGTTATTGGTGCAACAGCTGCAGTTATTTTCTTGGAGGCTTTTCCAAATGTTTAACCATGAGTACTACAAAATAATCAGGTGCCCCCTGGAATGTTACTATTGGATATGTGATCCAACCAGTTCCTTTCCAAGGAGAAACTGTAAGTTATCCTTCCATTTACTTAGAATTTTTTTTTATTGATGTTTCATTTATAGCAAGAGTATCATGAATGCAGAATGCAGTTCCTTAAGTATTATGTTCAGTAGCGTTAATTACTTGATGAGCGTATCATGTTAGAGTGTCGAAAGCCATGTTAGTGTCTAAAAATTGTATGATTCTTCCTGCTCTTTCCCTTTTTTTCTCCCACTCTTATCATTACTGCAGAAGCAGAAGGGCCCGGACAGGATTAAAGGACAGTTTATATTTCTTTGTTTATGTGTGTTCATACCTGAAAAATTTATTACTAAGTAATGAGATTTGTTAATAAACCTTGATAATAAGATTCTATATAGGTTAATTCGTTCTCAAAAAGCAGAAATAGTTTGTTATGAGGACTATACTTGAAGCCTTGCCAACATCATAGAACCTGCCAGAGCTTACATCACGCCACAGTAGCCTGTACACCCACAAGAAAGGATTAAACTAGGATTTGGTGTCATCGGGAAATGGACTAAGATTATATAATGTGTTTATTTTACAGTGGTGAAAACCTGGGGTCAGCATTTTATTTACATCTTTTTATTTACCTCAGTGGCCACTGTCAGGCCTTCAGACTTTCATTCTGAACAGTTCTTCAGAAAATATGGCCATGGCTCCAGGATGCTCTTCATAGCATTTCTTTATCTTGTTGCCACCTTATGACTAAAATTGCAAGCCTCCAAAACTTTGCTTTTAAGAATTGAGTTAAGAAAGCCCTAGTGCATATTTTGAAGTGGTCAGGCATTAATGGAGTATTTATACAGATTTGTTTGATGTTTTGAATCAAATTGTTCTCTTTCAGTTCTTTTATCCATTTGTTCACTGCTATGTGATCCAAACCCAGATGACCCCTTAGTGCCAGAGATTGCGCGGATCTACAAAACAGACAGAGACAAGTAAGTCCAAAGTAATTTAAGGAAAAGGGACACTTTGCATAATGGGAAAAAATGGTTCTACTCACTGAACTTGTTATACTCATCCCTTGTATGACTGTCTTTAGGAAAACTCAGTTAAGAAATGTAGAAATCCAGCATTGAAGCGGAATTTACATTTTCATTATGAAAGAAAGATGAGCCTCTCAAAACTTTTAAAAAGTTTAAAACTTTAAAATAGCTCAAAAAACATATTTAATAGCTTTTAGATGTAAGTAGAGAATAGTGAAGCCATGACTTGACCCTTCACTCTTTTCTGTAGTAAAATTGGTCATCTTTCATTGATCAGTGTTTATATAGTTTTCATAAATATTTAATCTTTATAACTTTGAGAATGTAGAATTCATCACCAACACGATTAGTTTTATATTTGTTATAATTAATCCCAACTTGTTTAATTAGGTACAATAGGTTAGCCAGAGAGTGGACAGAGAAATACGCTATGTTGTAGGGTAAGGAGATCTGCACTTCATAGTGCGTTTAACCATGAGTATTGCCAGCACCCGAGTGCTGCATGCTTTAAAGCACTGAATAACTAACAAAAGGTAATGGATGCAGTAGTTAACTGAGTCTGTACATTTAACAGCTTGATGTCTGATTAGTGTGGAAAATATAATTGAGTAGTCATTGCTTGATGATACATATGCATGGCAGAGTAATTATAGTAGTAATAAGAAATTTGAATTAAATAGCTTGTCTCTTGAACTGGTAAGTAAGACAAATTTAATTAACAGCTTTGGTAGAAATGGAATGTAGTATGTTTAAAAAAGGCCTAACCAAATTTCACTTAGATGTAGAAGTTATCACATTTATTTTAGGAAAAAATATTGTTAAGCCTGTTCGGTTAATCATAACTTTTACTACTGACAAGCATGCATGTGTTATCTGTGTCACTTTGTTGTGAATCCCACTATGCATTGTTTTAAGATGCAGGTTTTTTTAAGGGAGTACTTAGACAAAGAATATAGCCATAAATGTAAGTGGAACATAATTTTATTACTGAATTTATGTGAAAACACAGGGTGGGTTGTTGTTTGTTTTCGCCTCAAAGGAAAACACCTCATATCCTATATGCAAGTATGTATACTTTTTTTTTTTATAAGAGCTATCATGATATTTTAGTTTAAAGTAGTCCTCCAGTAACATTGATGTCCTTTTGACATTTTTAAAAGTTATTGGTGGCATTTACTTCTCACCATGTATTTAATTTCTGCACCATTTCTCCTCTAGTCCTTTTCTGCCTGTGTCATAGATAGGCCTGTTAGTGGTCCAGAAAAGCATTACTCTTTCTGATGATAGTTGGGGCTAGGTAACTTAACTAAATCTTAATTCTTTTCTTTTTCTTTTTTTTGGAGGGGGGGTCAAGGCAGGGTACTGTGTGAGAATGGGTCTCCCTGTCTTACTCAGACTGGAACAATTCATATGTAGGCTTAATCCCAGTAATGACCAGTGTTCATTTTTTAATCTCCTATTTTCTAATCTTTATCAGTTCCTCCCCTTTGAACCAACTAGCCCTACTGTAGTTCAGAACTTGCAACTTAAGTGATCCATCAGCCTTCCCAATAGTAAGGAACTACAGACAGGAAGTTCCTGGTACCACTTCTAGCCTAAGTAAACAATTAACAAGATTTAGAGAACACCTTTTCATGATTGTGTGCATTATTGTAGTCTAAGCATTTTTTTTCTGGACTTAGACATGGTGAGAAGGATTTTTTTAAAATCTAGTACAAGGTTGAGCTTTTCCGCTAATATAAGGTATTTTCAAGTGTGAGAATACAATACTTCTAACTAATTTTAATGTGTTTTAAGTCTATTAAAAACAATTGGGGGCTTTCCAAATAAAAATTTTTATTTGCCCCCATTTCAGCAAAATAACATGCATACCAAAACCTCTTTGCCTTTGATTGGTGTCCTCTAGAAGGATTCCATGACTGATTTGGTGGTAATTTCTTTTCCTTATTAAGTGTTTTAAATTATTGTGTGATTTTTAAAGTTTTATTGGTTTTGAACTTCTCAAAATCTTTTCCATTATTTACAGGTACAACAGAATATCTCGAGAATGGACTCAGAAGTATGCCATGTGATGCTACCTTAAAGTCAGAATAACCTGCATTATAGCTGGAATAAACTTTAAATTACTGTTCCTTTTTTGATTTTCTTATCCGGCTGCTCCCCTATCAGACCTCATCTTTTTTAATTTTATTTTTTGTTTACCTCCCTCCATTCATGCACATGCTCGTCTGAGAAGACTTAAGTTCTTCCAGCTTTGGACAATAACTGCTTTTAGAAACTGTAAAGTAGTTACAAGAGAACAATTGCCCAAGATTCAGGATTTTTTTTAAAAAAATGGAGCATGTGTATTATGTGGCCAATGTCTTCACTCTAACTTGGTTATGAGACTAAAACCATTCCTCACTGCTCTAACAGATGCTGAAGATAACCATCTGAGGGGGAGGGAGATGGATGTGCAATTGTCATATCAAAGGAAGCAACATTACTGTAGCGGCATCCATCTTGTTAAGCCTTCCATTGTTAGAGTTTGAGGTTTTATGATATACTTTATGCTCATAACTGATGTGGTTGGAGAATTGGTACTGAATTTATAGCATCAGCAGAACAGAAAACGTGATGTATTTTATGCATGTCAATAAAGGAATGACCTGTTCTTGTTCTACAGAGAATGGAAATTGGAAGTCAAACACCCCTTGTATTCCAAAATAGGGTCTTGAACTTTTTGTAATTTTCATTTAAATTTTGTTAGGAGGCTTGGAGCTATTAGTTAATCTATCTTCCAATACACTGTTTAATATAGCACTGAATAAATGATGCAAGTTGTCAATGGATGAGTGATCAACTAATAGCTCTGCTAGTAATTGATTTATTTTTCTTCAATAAAGTTGCATAAACCAATGAGTTAGCTGCCTGGATTAATCAATATGGGAAACAATCTTTTGTAAATGCAAAGCTGTTTTTTGTATATACTGTTTGGATTTGCCTCATTGTTTGACATCAAATGATGATGTAAAGTTCAGTAGAGTGACTATTTTGCCATGTTCAGTTAAAGTACACAGTCTGTTTCAGGTTGACACATTGATCAGCCTGATGTGTGCAACAGTTATAAGCTAATCTGATGACAGTGTAGCTGGACTGCTGCACTTACTACTGGTAGCCCAGAGTTCGAGTGGACTTGGGACCCAGAAGTTTTGAAAAGAGTTTTTGTGGGGGTAAACTATCTCCAGGTGCCGCCACCCCTTTTTGCTGACTTTTCTTCACCATGTACATTTGAAAACAGCTTAAAAATTCTAACATGGGAGTAATAATGGGACAAATATACAAAAATAAAGTACTGTTTGGTGTGGGAGTTGACAAGAGGCTGTGTTGAAGTGACTTTACTTATGTGTAATTTTCATATGCATTGAAAAGGATTTGTTCAGCCGTTTACATTAAGCGTTTTTTTAATGCAACTGACATACTTCAGGAGACTAAAAATGAATTAATAAAAATCATTGCTACTGGGAAAGTTTTTGGGGGGAGCAAGGGGCTCATTCAATAAGTGCTGTCTATACCATTAGTTAAACTTTAATAGCAGCAAGGGCATTATTTAGTCATTCTTCATTCTCACACTCACATGTTCGGTTCTTAAATTTTTGCTTGTTTTCCCTAGTTATGTTATTGTCTATTGATTCATTTCTTATGGTCCTGTATGCTCAATTTTTAGTGCATCTGTGACTTCTTTCCAGCATTATATTTTTGCACTACTTACAGTTACGTGCAATCTTATTCCTTGTCTGAACACAGACATGGAAAGCTAGATATAAAATAAATGTGAAACCTTAATTTTTATAAAAAAAATTGAATATGTAGTTTGGATATGATTTATTGACTTAAAGGGTTTTTTTTGTTCTCTAAAATGAAAGTGAAATGCATGCTTTCAGAAGTTTCTTTTTTTTTAATTAATAAGAATGATATTGGAAATTCATCTTAACCGAAGTATTTAAATTTGCTTTGAAAAGTCTCTTATTGTCATTCTAAACTTAATGTTTGATTGACTTAGTTCACAAATTATAGAATGGTGGTGGGTAGATAACCTGTTTTGCTGAAAATTTAAGGCATTTTGGAAAACCAAAATCTAATTTTTTTTTAAAAGGCAGATTTATTTTGATTTTGTGTGTGTGTGTGTGTGGGTGTGTGTGTGTGTGAATGATAAAACCTAAATTCTTTCTACCCACGTGATTGTGAAGAGTTTCTTTGGTTTGTTTCCTAAGATAGATTAATTTTCTTAAATGTAAAAAATAACCTTCCTTATTCAGAAATTCAGTGATTAGTTACTGGGACCAAAAGTTTGAAACGGTAGGATAAGACTTAGAATCTAAACATTCACCGCAAAAGGATTCCTTAACTAGTCTCTTAAATTTGACCTTTTCAACATTAGATTTTGCAGATGGTTACACTTTAGCTCATAAGTTGTCATAAGTGGCAAAGACAAAGGGTTAGGACTTTGAGTTGATCAAAGAAGATAATTTAAGGTGCACCTTCTTTGTGAACCTAAGTCCCCAGCTTTTCACAAGACAATCACAGGCTTCTTGGGGAAACCATCCAGAAAGTGTTCTCTGGGTCTCGGAGAACAATTGTGATAGAACTGGAGAAACTAATGTACTGTTCTGAATTCTCACTATACGAACACTTGATATCAGTTCATTACAACCATAAACTTCAGAAGATCCCAAAAATCACAAGGAAAGGGCTAGAATGGAAAAAATAAGTCGGCCACATGACCACTAATTACTTACATGTTACTTAGTGATGCAGAAAATCGAGGTGAATTTGTTGAGGGTATTAACTATTTAGTGCTGTATTGAGTTCTGGATTTGGAATTGAGGGTTTAAATCTTACCTCTGCCACTTATTTACTGTGTGATTTTTTAAGGAAGTCACAGCCTCTCAGGGTGTCAATTCATTTATACAATGAGATGGTTGTAATAAAAGACCTCTGGGGTCTCTTCTAGCTCTACTCTATGATCCTGTGAATTTACTAACCAAAATGGATCATGGGCAATTTAGTACCTGAAACTACCGTAAATTTTTAATGCAAATAGTTTGTTTAGGAAAAATCCAGTTGGCCTTTTAGTAGTACTTAAGAGCTTTAAGTGTCTTTTTTGTCTTTCGTCTTTCAGGTACATGTTCCTGGATGAACCTGCAGTGTTTTTATGTTTTCAAAAAATTAATTTGGGGGAGGGGAAATTATTCAGAAATAGTCCTTTTCACTTGAAAATGAGCTTTCACATTCTAAGTATTAACTTTAGTTTTGAATATTAAGGATGGTGACATTGGGAGTTAAAGGTCTTTCTAGGTCCAAGATAGTCTCAATACACTGTGCTGTATTCCCTCTTTCCCACCTATTTTAATGAAGGATGTCACTAAAATATCTCACAAAGGTACCTGCAAAAGGCCTTTGACAGATAGGATGAATTGAGCTTTAAGGAATTGTACTGGTCATGAAGCCTATTTCAGATGTCTAGCTTTTTGTTTAAAAGTGCAAGGGTTTTGAAGAATATCAGTAATGGTAAAAACTCCTCTAAGCTTTGACAACTCTATTAAAAGATCGCAGTTCTTAAGATATAGTAAATTAGTGGTCTTTTGAGTTGTTATGGCTGTATTAATTACCACATGATGAACCTTAACCAATTTAAAGTAGATCCTTGAACAACAGATTGCAGTAGGCCCATGAAGATTTTCTGTCTTGAATGGGAGCTTCCAGGGAGGGCTTTTAATCTTTGCTGGCATAGCAAAAACCGTGTTCATCTATACGTTTGGTAAGATACTAGAAAACTTTGGTACAGAAGTAGGATTCTTGGTCTGCCTTATTTGGCTTGTCATCTTCAAGTTCTTTTCACAATTTTTTCCTCTAATGAGATAACTGGCACTATATTAATTATTCCGTTTCAGTACAAAGATCTGACACATGAATAATTATTTTCATCATATAGTGTTCAGCACTGTAAACTTTAGAATATTTGAGATTGCTTTGGACAATGATAGTTTTTATAGCTCTTCTAATGACAGGTTTTTACTTGAGGCCATGAAAAAAGTTAACATTCGTAGAAGTTAAGCTTGGATAAATTGGTCTTGGTTTGTCTAAAGCAATTTAAAAATTTTTAAGTATGAAGTTTGATTTTCAGAAATTTGATTTTCTGGGGGAAAAAAACCGAGCTTAACAATTACCATAAATATAGTTTCATAACCACAAATTCTTGACAAAATGTGGTTTCCTTAGTTTGGGGCTTAAATTTTTTGTTTTTTAGTCACAAAACTGATTTTCTATTTTTTTTTTAACCGACCTTTGATTTTGTCTGTTTAGGGAGCTCATCCTGAGGAACTACCAATGCAGTATATTGGCACTTGTGCAACTTGGAGAGTTGCCTGGGGCAGTAAGAGTTCAAGGGACAGACTGGACTTGAACCCATCTCTTCCTGACTAAGGTCAGCTCTATTGAATTGGCCAGGCTGCCTTAGATTATAATTGGGTGAAATCCAACCAGAACTAGTCGATTTGAAAGTTAGAAAGAACTTTGTAATCATAGTAAAAAAATCTTTATTTTACACATAAGTGATGACTTGCCCAAAGATCAGAGTTGCAGAACTGGAACTAGCCCCCAGTCCAGTTCTCTTTCACCCTGTTCTGCTTCCTCTCATGTATTCAGTGTCACAAGCTAATTGCAAAATATTGCTGCTAAGAAATCCTTTAATTATAATTGTACATTGCAAGCATTTTTTTTGGTAGCTATTACAAATCTGTTTACTGCTGAATTCTGAATTGATGACGTTTTGGAAGCAAGTATAATTGGAAATTGAGGAAGACATGAGTTCAAATCCTGCCTGAGACATTAGCTCTGTGACTCTTGGGCAAGTCACTTAGCTTCTCTGTCTTCATCTGTAAAAAAGGGGCAGTAATAGCACCTACCTCACAGAGTTGTTATGAGGACCAAATGAGATGGACCAAAACACTTGGCAAACCTTCAAGCACTGTATAAATGTTAGCTAGTATTTTGTTTAAAAAACAAAACTGTAATTCAAACTACCCAAAATGGAATGTTAGTTCGTGGAGTAGTCCACAATGTAGGCTTTTCTGCTCCCAGTAGTTTGAACCTTTCTAAGATACGTAATCTAGCATTCCATTAAAAGCATTTTCATTTGTAAATGGAAATATGTTAAAGCAACAAGATATAATTAATATTTGAGGTTAATTACGAAAACATCTGCAACTAAAATTAACTTTCTTAGGACTTTGCTAAATTTGACTCGAGATTTAGGATGGAAGGAGACTGGAGACATGTCTAAATGGAGTTGCCTTCTAAATTACTGAGCCTGCTTGCCTGTCCTGTCTTAATTTTGAAAAGATGATCCATGCCAGTGTGAAGGAGCAGGGAAGGAAAACTAATATTGCAGTTAAAAGTAGATAGCATTAAAAAAGAACTTATTTTGCATCCTACATTGTGTTTCTCGGTATCATTAATGTTTTGGGAAGTGTCAGGCTTACAGTAGATTGAATAGTAAAGCTTAGGGGAGGAGAAAATTTCTCTTGATACCCAGTTCCTTAATAAGTCTAGCAGTGTTCAAAATTTGCACTTAAAATTTGATTTTATTTAAAAGTTCATTTTAATATTTCTATCTGATTTGTACTCCCCAAATTGCTACAGCACATTTGATTGATTATGTAGATCTTTTTTTATTTTCTGCTGCCTTACAAGTTTTGTGTTCCCTTTCTACTCTTTATATTAGATAGTGAATTCTCCCCTGCCACTTTGGTCATCATCTTATGATGTTCATCAACCACACATATTACCTGAGTTCTTCAATTAAGGAAAGAATGTATACAATAACAAAAAGTATATACGATAGTTTTTAGTATTCTGATCTTGAAGCCAAAATTCAGTCCATGATAAAAGCATAACTTCTATTTTGGAGTGACTCTTGGAATGACAAACACAGTATAAGAGGGCTTACTCATTTTCTTTCTCTAATACAGTGATAATGAATGAACAAAGATGCAATGAACCACATTTTTGTTTTTTATAAGTATTTTTGTCTGGTATAGCCAGATTTCTTTCTTGAACTTACTTTCCATATCAGTTTACGTCCTCTACTTAGCAAATGGGCATACTTTAGATCTGATCATAGATCAAGTCAAGCTTAGTGTCTTGGAAAATATTTTTAAATTATGTATCAGAGCATATGGTTTTCTGGATTTTACTTTGCTGCTCATTTAAATTCAAGCTACATTCATTCCTTTTCCTTTTACATCCATTCCACTCTTGGAAGACACATTCTTGTATTTCAGAAAGGCATAGAACAATAGTTGTGATAGCTTGTGATGATATTATTTTCCATTTTGAAGCAGCAAGTGCAGGTGAAGGCCCTGATGTCCAATTTGTTTGCCTGATTTTCCTTTAGCCTACTTACTAGTCCAGGTGAAACACCGTTATAAAGAACTGACTCTGGGGCAGCTAGGTGGCACAGTGGATAGAGCACCAGCCCTGGAGTCAGGAGGACCTGAGTTCAAATGTGGCCTCAGACACATAACACTTACTAGCTATGTGACCCTGGGCAAGTCACTTAAACCCATTGCCTAGCACCCCCCCCCCAAAGAAAAGAACTGACTCTGTGATGTAGTTATCAACATGGCTCTATATCATCTAGTATCTAATTCAAATTTCTGGAAGGAAAAATGGAGAAACCAAAAGAGTTGGGTCCTTTAAAGGGAAATAGTGTGATTTTTTTCATTGCCCTTTGAGTTACCTAGAGCCTTGATTCCTTTGAGATCCCAGTGACTTATGGTTTGTGGCTGTATAGACTCCGGAAGAATAGTATGTTAAAAAAGACGGGCTTTTGCATCACAGAGCAGCTTAAGACCCCCCAGAGTATTGTGCAATTCTCTAAATGCAATCTACCTTGCTACCCTTAATCTGGGGCCTAGAATTCATTGCCTACCTGCAAGTGCTTGTGCAAAATATATGTGGAAACCTTTGCTCTAATTCAGTTCACAGAGACAGTATCACATTGTCAATGAAATATGAGAGTAAATAGAGAGCAAAGCACTGAATTTAAACAGAAGACCTTGGTTTGACTTTCAGATTCCTTATTTTATAGTTGACGAAACTGATACTCAGAAGTTAAATGACTTGGCCAGGGTCACACACAGGTGATAGCAAAGTGGGGCTTCAAACCCAGGTCCCGACTCCAAATCCAGTAATCCTTCCACTGTACTGTATTGTCTCCCAATTCTAAATCCTATTAACCTAATAAAGAGCCTTGCACTTTTGCCATAGGGATCTGGGAGTAGCAGGTGTTTAATTTGTCCAGTACTGGTTCTGGTATTCAAAGTTCAGTTTCATAGTTGTATACACACATTGATTTCTTTCAATTTTTCAGTACTTCTACTCCAGGTAATATGTATGGGTTGCTGAACTAGTGATGATGCCATTGGTCAGCTCTTTGAAATAATTTCTGACATTACATATATAGGAATCTTCTTAAGATGGTACCAGGTTCAGTTGGGAATCAGAAAGTTGGTTCCCATGGGTTGTTTCTTGGACATATCTCATGTCCCATCTGTGCAGTGAGCACACACCCCTTGTCTTTTTGCTAGGTCTGCTTCAACTGCTCTTTCTGTAGTTCTGGTAGAAAAATCACCTAAGCCAAATATCTCAGGATCCAGTTTTGGGATTGAAAAGTCAGTGGCTGCATAATATTCATAGTGATCACTTGCTTCTCTCCTGTGAACATCTATGTAGGTTGTACCATCGAAGTGTGAAGATACTGGGCCCCAGCTTCTTGTTTTCAGTATCCTTCTATTCTAGTATCTTGAACAGACTGGAATTGGTCCCAATTGGTGCAGCCGTTTTCTGGGTCTCCATTTTCCTACTGACCCTAAAAACCTCTTTAGTAGACTCTAGATTCACTCTGATGTAGTCCAGATATGAATAATGTTTGTAACTCAGTCCTCTTTTAAGTCCAATTCCTTCTGAAGGCTATAACAGCCTTTCTTAAATATCTATTGTAAAATAACTGGGAAATAAGGGTCACTTGCATTCCACTGTCAAAGTAGGCAGCGCATTCTTTATTTTCAGTCTTCCTATCACTTCTTTTCAGGGGTCCTATAAATTTCAGTGGGATAGACCCATAAACAACTTAATCAAACACTCTTGGTGTTCCAGAGAGACTTCCTTGTCCTTATCTTCTTCTCAGGGCTGGCTTTACAAACCCAGCTTCTGCAGTACCCAATTGCATTCTTTTCGTAAGTACGTTCAATCTTTGCATGACCATTTTTCTCTGCAATTTTAATAGAAAATTGATCGGCCCTTGTAGCTGTCTTTTGGTTTTGTGTAGCCTGCTTTCATGGCATCCATTCTTTACTTTTCTTTAAAAAATTTTTTTTCTCAATTAACAAGTGTTTATTTCCTTTACCTCCCAGCCCCTGCATTTGGAAAAAACAGTAACACTTAAAACTCTTGTGACATGCATAGTCGAGCAAAAAGAAAAAAAATAACCGTATTATGCTATTACCTTTATAGGTAGAGTAGTTTTATCAGTGGTTCTTTCTCACCATTTTCTGTGGTTTTAGAGCCTTGAAGCTTCATTTGCGTTGTGGGCTTTGTTTTTGTTTCCCCGTGCTGCTCGTGCATACTGTATGGTAGAAATTGCAGCTTTCTTCCTAGGTGTGACACACAGCTTTCTCTCTTTCCTTAAATAGGGCTTTTGGGACAATGTATCTGTATCCACATTAGGCTTCCTGGTCAGTTATGTATGCTGAATTCATAGTGCTGCTAATAGTGCATGCCTTATGCTGCTAATCATCTCTGGCAAGCGGCATCTAAATTGGCACTGGTTGGACTAAGGTATTTACGTAACATTATGATAGTTTGAAAATATTATTTTAAAAAATTTTGAGTAGTGTTTTTAATAACATTAAAAAGCTCAATGTGCAGATCATTTTAAATTGACAGAAGGCTTTTAAGCCTAAAGTGGACTAACTTTTTTAATACATTTGTTTCCTAAGGCAGCTCATTCTAAAAATAGTTATTAATGATTATGTACTTGTTAAGTGTATCTACTAGGTCACCGTTTCTTAACCAGAAACTTTAAACTGAAAGGATACCTGCAGATTTTCCTTTCAGCTTACTCTCTACCAATAAAAGCTGAAAGAAAATGAATAATGAAAATAAAACGTCACTTCAGTTAAACAAATGCCGATTCCTTCTAGTCTGTAATTCAGCTTATGGTGAAATGCTGTTTGGTACATTTCTCTCCGTAGAAGAAAGAATCATATCAGTTTGATTTAAAGGCTTGAAGAATATTGCTATACTTATATCTGTCTCATAATTTGTGGCTTATGTTGGCTGGAACTCTCATCACATGATGGTCATGTTCTCATGGCAACATAAATTTCTCTTTGTTAAAATATTTCTAAGTACCCTAATCCATATGCTTTCATAGTCAATAAGATTTAGTTGATGAATAGTAGTTACCAGCATATATCTAGTACTTAAGACTTCATGTTATAAAACCAATCTTAGTTTGAAAAACCTTTATAAATTCTAAATAACATCTTGTTATGTCAAAGGACAATCACTTTTCATCATATGCTGTTAACACCTTATAGAAACGTCCTAGCAATGTACCTCAAACTTAATTACGAAGTACTAACAAGTTTTAGTCATTAGTGTTTCTAGGGCCACATTAGATTAAATTTCAGAAATAAAATTAGGTTACAATGAAGTGGAAAATCTTGTAGGAAAACCCTTTGGGTATTTATTCTGAAAATCAAACTTTGTGTGTGTGTGTGAAATATTGTTTCTAAAGATAAAAGTAAAGTCTTAAGTTCTTTTGTTAGAATTAGGTTTGATCAAACAGTGTAAATCATGATCTTATTAGGAAGTCTCAGCCAAATGTATGTCTTTGCCTCTCCACCCTGAAATCTAGAATTCTGATTATTTGCTGGTCATTGAGAGATGTAAATGTATACAGTATTTAAACCTAAAGGTCTCTGAATAAGAAAAGGCTATTTTTAAAAATATAAAGCCCTAAATTTTAAATTATAGCTTTCATTTTTATCAAATTAGTTTCCTTACTATTCTTTCATCAGAAATTGACTGCTTGCCTCTTTTCTGTTCCCATCTACAGAGTGATCTTGATACTGATAAATAAATTTTTATTGTCTATATTTTAGTTTGGCGAGATGAGCCAAAGAAGATAATAGATGGTAGCCAGATAGACATGTATGTATGTAGAATTTGTTTATTTGCCTTATAACTCAGCATCTGTCTCATCTGTCTGTTAGAGCTGGTTATTTTGCCTTGCTTTACCTTTTTTTCTCCACTTAAGCTTATGGAAGGCAGCTTGGTATAATGGATAGAGGGCTGCTCTGAGAGACGAAGCCTAGATTCCTGCTTCTGACCTGTACTGCCTATTGGTAGCTCGTGGAAAGTTAATTGCAGAATGTTTATAACTCTGCGTTGGTAGGAGTGTCCTACTGGGAGTATCTTGCAGTAAAGAAATCACTGGTCTGAACAAAATACACTTCCCTAAAATCAACCACTCTGAAAGGCTGTCTCATGCTTTCACTTCTCTCTCTGCACAAAAGCTCCCAAACTTTCTAGGATGAGTTGGTAAATTCTGCATTTTAGTATTAAACTCACAGTAGTGTGCACATTTTGGGGAGTGGGTTAAATTGAAATAGAACTCAAAAAACTGTTTTGAAAAAAATGTTTTTATTCAAGATTTAAAAAAAACCCAGCTCCTTTCATCCCTAAATCCACACATCTTCTTGGTCTTTCCTTAATGATTGTAGATCATAATCCATTTGTCATGGCTTTGTTTTTATGACAATCATTTCTGTGTGTAGTTGCCCCTGGGCCACCCCTCCTCACCAACAGAAATCTTTCTTAAGTTAATTATCTTGCTCAGGACCGAAATTCTACTCACCTATTTCCATATTTTTTTTTCCATCGAGTTCCAGGTTATGAGTATGGACTTCTCTAGCTCCAAAACCCATTACCCTTCTTACTCTTAGCATTTGACACATCTAAAGTCAATCAGATTGTGAGATGCCCTAATGTCTTGTAGAAATGTGTTATTTGTCAGTTGAAAGTGTTAGCTACTAGAGTTCACATAGTGACAATTGATAATCAAAGATCAAATAACTTGGGAAAATTGGGCCTGTTTGACAATCTGTAAATGGAAGTGGGGGAGGGAGACATGGGAGAAATCCTATCCAGCTATGATAGTCTGTTATTTTGAAATTTCTATAATTCATTTCCTTCATGGAGAAACACATTTTTTATTATTGTCTTTGAAAATGAAAAATACAGTTCTTACTCTACCCATATTTTTATACCTTTCCTCATTGTTCTCAAAAATAGTTAAACGTAAATGAAGTAGGAAGCAACTAACTGCAACCCTTCCATTAACTGGCTTTTTTTTACTCCATTTTTGATTCCATTTTTAGGGAAAAGAAAATACCAGAAAACAAGAAAGGTTTGAAGAAAGTACCTTTCAGGGCATATCTTGGAATTGGTACCATTTCAGCTTAGTCCAGTGATAAATGAGAATCTTAACCAAAATTCAAAATATTCATTCTTCATCAAGAATTAAATTTGTGTCATCAAGGATTAAATTGTTCAGCAGGTGGCTGAACTTAAGGAAGTGTACAAATATTTTAACTTTTTGTTTCTTATGAATAATAACTCACATCTACATAGTGCTTTAAAGTTTGCAGAGTACTTACAAATATCTCATTTTATACTCACGACAACTTCAGGAGATGGGTGCTATTATTATCTCCATTCTACAGTGAGAAAACAGACAGGTTAAATGACTAGCCTAGGGTGACCCAGTTAGGCGAAGCTGGATGTGAACTCAGGTCTCTCCACCTCCAGGTCCAGTGCTCAATCCACTGTACCACCTAGCTGCCTCTTGATCATCAATAAACATAAACATTTCAGTATGCCAAGAACAAAAAAATAAAGAGGATTGTATATGAACCTGTGAACTTCTGTTATGTACAATTTTGAAAGCTATATTAAATTTAACAAGATGATAAATAAATTGTCCTGTTTGTGTCCCCATTTGAACTTTTTGTTTTCTTTGTATTTTGAATGCTTTTTTGATGCTCCTTCCTTTCTTTTCTTTCTTCCATCCTTTCCCTCCTTCACTTCAGCCTTCCTCCCTCTTTCCTCTTCCTCTCTTCTTTCCTCTCCATCTTTCTTTCTCTTCCTCCCTCCTTCCCTTCTCTTTCCCTTCCTTTCTTCTTTCTTTTCCTCCTTCCCTCCCTCAAACTAACTTACCCTAGCCCTTCCCAGTAATGCTTTCCAGGAACATTTTAATGACTTCACTAAATACCTCTGAGATCTCACTGAGGTATGATAATGACTCATGTTCTCAGGGGGCTATGCCAGCAAGAATATAATCTCTGGAAGGTTAACCAATCTGAAAAAGCTTCCAGGTCAGGGACAGCAGTAGGCCAACCTTACTAAGTTTAAAGGGGCTTATCAGCAAGTTCGCCACAGAGTGATGAATTGTTTGGCTGTCACAGTTTTCGAAGTTCATTTATTAAATCGTGGAAAAGTTGAGATCTGGGTCAGTCATTATAAATCCTTGAAGTATCAAAGTATTTTTGACCAAATATAGTTGAAACATGAAGGATTAACAACAGTTAACTAGAATAACACATCTCTAAATTTTAGGATCAGAGAACTTGAGCTTTGTTTCAGGGCTAACAGATCTTTTAAGTATTGCAATGCTTTCCTTGTCTGGCCTCTGTGGGTCAAGATATGGCTTTGTTTAGAATTTTGCAAGTGCTAGTACACCTCTCATTCTGTGGAATATAAATTAATATTGCTTACTTTTATATGTATATACACACACATATATGTATACCTACACATATACACACATATACATATATGTATTCATATATGCCAACAAATTTACACATTGCTATATGAGTGAGGCTTTTACTCCCTTGTTTAGGGTCTTTGTATATTCTTTTATGATTTTATCTTTCCCTCTGCTTTATAACCCCAATCTTGTTCTTTGTCTTCACCATGAGCTTTAGTCCCTCCCCTCCTCAGTTCTTTCCCAGATCATTACACCTCTCAATAGCTGTACTCCCTTCTCTTCCCCATCTTGACCCTTTGGAGAGCCACTTCATCTCTACGCTATACTGTTCTTACCAGTCCTTTTTCATCTTATCTTTATATGAGCCCTACTCCCACCATCCACTGCCTTTAGGCCTCTTTCCATGATGCTAAACAAAACTGGAGGGAAAATCCCCAAACTGCTGACAGAATCTACTACAAATTTATGTTACTTGCTCTCATCTGGCCCCATGGATGGCAAAGTAATTGTCTTTTTTGTCTTCCTGAGTCACTTTCCCTGCTTACCGTGGAGATTTTTGCAAATCTTTTTCTCCCTCTTCATACCTCTCATGGCACCTCCTCCTCCCCTCTCACTCATCTCATATTTCACTGAAAAAATGAGGCATTCGGTAGGAGCTTCCTCTTCTCCCCTCCTCATCTATCACCCAGATACCTTCTGCCACTTTTTTCTTCACCCCTGCTTCATGTAATGGAGGCCTTTTCTTGCATAGTCAACGCTCTGTACGTGCACATGGTCCCTTTCCATTCTGTCTTCTCCAACAGATCACCCTCTCTTATCATCCCTGCTCTCTTACCAATGCTGCTTCCCTCCTGCCCACAAACATCCCAGGTTGTCCCCTGTCCTCAAAAACAAAAAGTTCACTTGATTCATCTATCCGAGTTATCTGTTACCCTATATCTCTCCTCCTTTTTGTGACTCAGCTCTTGGAGAAGACCATTTATACTCAGTCCCTTCGCTCCCTCTTCTTGCTGTTTTAGATCCTGCCTTCTGACCTCATCATTTACCTGAAATTCCTCCTGCCAAAGATACCAGTGATCTTTTAATTGCTAAATCTAATGGCCCTTCCTCAGGCCTCATCCTTATCAGACTCCTCCAGCCTTTGATATCATCAAATCATCTTCTCCTTATCTTTAAAATGAGGGTAATAATAGCACCCACCTCCTGGGGCTATTTTAAGGATAAAATGAGAATATTTGTGAAGTGGTATGTGTAAACCTTAAAGTGTTATGTAAATGCTTGCTGTTGTCCTCTTTGATGCTTTTTTCTCTCTAGATTTTTATGACATGGCTCTCTCCTGGTTCTCCTGCCTGTCTGAATTCTTCTCATTCTCATTTGTGAAATCTTTTTTTTTTTTTTAGGCAGTTGGGGTTAAGTGACTAGCCCGGGTCACACAGCTAGTGAGTGTCAAGTATTTGGTCTGAGGCCAGATTTGAACTAGGGTCCTCTTGATTGCAGTGCCACTGCTCTATCCACTGTGCCACCTAGCTGCCTGTCATTTGTGAAGTCTACATCCAGATCACCCTCATGGTGGGTGTCCCCCAAAGCTCTGGCTTAGACCTTTTTTCTCTTCTTCTATACTGTTTTGCTTGGTGATCTCATCGGCTCCCACAGATTCAATGATCATCGCCATGCAGATGATTCTCATAGTGTTTTCCAGTTCTGACCTCTCTCAACTGCCTATTGAACATCTAAAACTAAAAATGTCTCGTAGACATCCTAAACTTAAACGTGTCCAGAACTGAATTTGTGATCTTTCCTCTCACACCCTCCTTCTCTAGCCTCTCCATTACAGTCAAATGAGCCACAATTCTCCCCAGTCACCCAGGCTTGCTACCTGGGTGGCATCTTTGACTTTTCAGTCTCACAGTCTGTTGCTGAGTCCTGTTGATTCTACCCAGCATCCCTTATATACTCCCCCTTCTCCCTGAGGCTGTCATGACCCTGGTGCAGGCTGTCCTCTCCCTTCATACCTGGACTATTGCAATAGCCTCTGGTGGGTCTGCCTGCCTCGAGTATCTCTGTAGTTCAATCTATCTTCTACTCAGCTATCAAAGTGATCTTTCTTAAGTGCAGATCTGACTGGGTCACACCCCTAGTCAATAAATCTAGTAGGTTTCTTTTACCCTCAGGTTGAAATATAAATCCTCTGGCTTTTAAAACCCTTCAGAATTTTGCCTCCTCCTCCTTTCCCACTTTTCCAAACCTTTCTCCCCTCCAGGTACTCTGAGGTCCTGTGACATCGACCTGCATGCTGTCCCTCATACAAAACACTCTATCTTCCAGCTCTGTGACATTTTACTGGCCGTCCCCCATGCTTGGAATGGTCTTCCTCCTTGTTACTGACTCCTGGTTTTCCTGGCTTCCTTCAAGTCTCAGGCAAATCCCACCTTTTGCAGGAAGTCTTTCCCAGCCCCCCTTCATGCAAATGCCTTCTTTGTGAGATTATCTTCATAATTTATCCTGCATTATGTTTTGTTTGTTCATAGTGGTTTACATATTGACTCCTCCATTAGATTGTAGGCTCTTTGTGGGCAAGATCTGCTTTTTACTTTCTTTGTTTCCTTAGTACTTAGCGTAGGACCTTGCCACATAGTAGGGAGTTAATAAATGCAATTTGACTGACTACTGAAGTTTATTTCCTTACTGTCCTTACAGAATGAGTTAGTATTTTTCATGTAGAATCTTAAGCCAAAAGCAAACTAATGAATAGATGGATGAATGGATGAGTAAGTGAATGAATGAATGAATGAATAAAAATAACCATCTCTGTAAGACCTTTGATCCATGTTTTGGGTGAACTAACCCAAAGCCATTCTCCTGGAGCTAGCCAGATAATTGGTATTTATGCCACAATGATCACTCTTTGACCTCTAAAAACCAGAGGAAGTCACCCACTCTTTCCCAATAATAATCCCATAGGAAATGTGTCTTCTTGAGCCCTGATAGCCCATAGCACCTGGCACCATAAAGAAGACACTCTACCCCTTGTTAGCTTGGGTAAATCAGGAAGCATTCTGGTCCCACATGCTCATTCCCCTCAACCAGTTGCTTACACTCAAAGATCCCATAGTATAGATTTGAAAGAAGGGGTAACAGATAAACCCTTTCTCCAAAAATCACTATGTTGGAACCCTCAAAAGGAGAGAACATCTCTAACATATCAGAGATAGGACTTTGCTTATGCAAAGGGATTGTGGGATGATCCCAGAATGTACCCCTCTGGCTAGAGAAGGGAGATTTCCTGAGCAACACCAACCTTGGGAATTACCTCATAAGTAACCCCAAATCAAAAAGCTTTTCCTGTCCAGAGAAGGAAGATTTCCTGAACAGCACGCTTCTTGGAGAAAGATGAGAATCCCTTCTAGCAAAATGAATTTATAGCTTGGGGAAGCAAGGGACATGAATATTGGCATCCCCTCCCCTCTCCACTATTACAGTGAGTGATTATGACAATGTGAGTCTGATAGGAAGTTCTGTGGTTTGCCTAACAGTGCTAAGATATGATTGAGGGGACTTTATGGGTTCTTTTGGTGCTTTCTATATTTCTGTGTAGTATTCACTTGTGTATTCCTAACTGAAACCTCCACAGTGGGGCAGCCATTCCTGAGGCTCTGAACTCCTAAAACTATAGCTCAGAAGCCCCCACTGGTATATTTACCTTTACTTGTCAGCCAGAAGAAACAGTTAGCTCAAAGCAAATGCATTTGCTAAAGTGACAGCAATATCAGAAGCTTCCAAACATTTCCCCCTATAAACCTGGTAAGTTTTTTTGTTTAGTAATTTTTCAGTTGTGTCCAGCTCTTCATGACCCCATTTGGGTTTTCTTGGCAAAGATACTGGAGTGGTTTGCCATTTCCTCCTCCAGCTCATTTGACAGATGAGGAAACTGAGGCAAACAGGGTTAAATGACTTGCCCAGGTATCTGAAGCTGGATTTGAACTCAGACAAGTCTTCCTGACTCCAGGCCCTGTTCTCTTTCACAAATACAGCATCAGGGTAAGAGTAGACACATGTAGTCTATTGGTAATGAAACACATACACACACAGGAAATACCTAAGGCCAAAGCAACACATGTCTCCAACAGTGCAAAGCCTAATTGTCCTTTCTCTTCTAGTATCTTCATGATGCAGTAGCAGGAACATGATCATGTAAAATAAAAGGACACTGAAAGTCTTTAGGAGGCTGAGCAATGCGGTCTCACTTCTCAGCACAGTAGCACAGATTTTGGAATGAGACATCACATTTTCAGACATGGCCCTGTAATGATTTATTTTACAGTTCTTATTTGTTACAACAGAGGTTTCTTTTGGACTGATGGCGAGGAGAGGGGAAATCATAGAGCAATTACAGTAATTTTTTCTAAAAAGAGGATCAATAGTTCATTTAAAAAGGGATGGGAGAGAAATTTTTTCCTGGAGAAAACTCCAGTTGAGGGTAGGATGTGAGACAAAGTTGTGATTGATTTTTGAGATATATGTGGATAGTTGTGCGTTTTTAAAACCCTGGACGTCATTTATAGATCTGCACTGATGACAAATGCTTCTGCATCAGAATCTCCACAGAAAGGAAGCTTCAGCTCTTTACATGAGGGGACAAGCACAACACCCTCCTGACTTCTACAGTAGAGAGGCACCATCATTCACCACTGGACATAAACTGTCCCAATATCTCACTGTAACAGCCATGTGTTAGGGTGTTTAAGGGCTTGTGTATGCCTCTGCCATTTGCTTCTGGGATTGGTGCCATAGCTACTGCCATCTCTTGGGCTTGAAAAGTCCACTCTCAGGATCTCTCTACTCAGACCACTTGGGCCAGCTCATGCAACCTCCATGAGCTTCTGCCCCAAGGGAATAATTATCAGTTCTTGTGTTGGAGAGGCCAATGTAGTATACAGTCACTCCCCACTCCCCTTCCCATCCTGCAAGACAGCTCTCTTACATGCTATGTTCTGGTCTGTCTTCAGAAGGGCTTGAGAAGTGTCTCCTGTTTATAGGCCAGTACAAAATGACAGCTCCCAGGACAAAAGTCTGTCTGCCTGAGACCCAGCCACACAGCTCTCTTTGAGGCAGGTTCAGTCCTTGGGACCCAATCAGGGACTGTCAATTATCCCTTAGTAGATTCCCCTACTCAGCAGTGAGATGTACTCAGACTGATGGAGAGGGAGGAGGACCCTCAATCCATCTTCTTTACATTAGCATATATTAGAAACTGCCTTTTATGATTTTATTCTGTAATTTGATTCTTCCTGATTTATCAATAATTTAGTTATTTGTAGCTTAAGCAAAAAGGCCCAAATTACTTTGATCAATTATACTTAAAGTCATATTAAAGTTTCAAATCTTAAAAAAAAATTGAACTCCAAGTTCATCTAATTGACAGTACTTAGGTCCATTTGGCATAACTTATAAATGCATACTGCATTTCCCTATTATCTCCAATATTAGTATCATCAAATATTTTTCCCTTAAATATTTCAGCATTTTGGAAAGGGTCAATTATATAAAATTTCAGAGCTTTAGAAAAGAAACCTTGGTTTTTTAAAAGCCCTTTTGTGTTTTTCTGTTTTCTTTCTATCTTTGAGAATCAGTTAATTCTGAGGTTTCACTTTATACCCAACAAGTGGGCAAATGTGGCAAATGATGGAAATGATCAGTGTTGTAAGGAATCGAAAGACAAGGATGCTAGTACGCTGCTGAGAGAGTTATTAATTCATCCAGTATTCTGAAAAGAAATTTGGAATTACAATAAAGTAACTAAAATGGCCATACCTTTTGAGAGCTGACTGCTAATGCATCCTATGCCCCAAGGAGGTCAGTGATTAAAAGGAAGATGTCATATACACCAAAATGTTTATTTCAGAATGTTTTGTACTAGTAAAGAACTAGACACAAAGTAGATGCCCTTTGATTGGGGAATGAGTAAACAAATTATTGTTATGTGAATGTAATGGAATACTATTGTGCTGTAAGAATGATGAAGTAAGCAGAATCAGGGAAATAATATTTTGCTTACAATGATGTAAATGTAAAGATCAACAACAAAAAATGGAAACTGAATGCTGTGTAATTATTAATGACCAAACTTGGCCCCAGAGGACAGATATGAGAATGTACCTCTCTTCCTTCTTTGTAGAGTCAGGAGGGTTCCAAACACTGTATAAAATGTCAAGCTTGACTGATGTACTGGTTAGTTTTGTTGAAATGTCTTTTTTTTCTCTGTTATTTTTTGTTATAAGGGCTCTCTGACAGGAGCAAAAAGGAAGGAATATACTTGAAATGTAGTTAATATGAAAATGAAAGCTATCAATAAAATTTTTTATTCATAAAAGAAAGTTGATAGTTTATTTAATAGAAATCAATTAGTAGCATTTTAAATTTTAATTTCCACAATGGCCCTTGCCTTGGAACTGCAAAATAAATATATCCAATGGAGAGTCCCCAGAATCCAAATCTTTCTACTATCCCATACTGCCTCTATACTGAATGCAGTAGTGTGCTGGCAAAATGTTCAACAACAGGCTGGGGGTGGGGTGGGGGGTGTGTGGGAATATACCTCTGTCACACTTTTATATTTAACATGCACTATTTAGACTTTCTCCATTGCTTTCTCAAGTCTAGACAATCAACAAGAATAATAAATCAAGTTCTAATTTGCAGGGTTCGCCAGTTTCTCAGGTGTAAATGTTCAAATAAAATCTAACAATTGGCTCTAGTGAACTTTCTGGCTCCAACACACTCCCGATTGTATAAAACAAAACTGCTGTACAAGATGTAATTTAAAACTAAACAAAAACAAACAAAAAAACCTCCAGTCTCCCCTCTTGCTTCCTTTCTGAAAGGCTGGGTCTATCCTATTTTATTTGGACATGTGAAATTGGGGGCTGGGAAGGAAGAGAGAAGCAGTTTGGGGAAGACATGGTTGGGAGGCAGTTTAAGCATATTTTCTCTAGGAAACCTTTTCTGGTCTTCCCAGCTCCTGTTGCCTTTACTCCCAAGCTACTTTGCATCCAACTATTTTTAGTTTATTCTCTCCTTTTTTTATTCTGTATATACTTACATATGTCCACTTGTCCCCCCTATTAGATTGTAAGCTCAGTAGGGATGGTTCATTCTTTGTCTTAGCAAATAGTGGGTTCTTAATAAATGTTTGAGGCAGCTAGGTGGCCAAGCCTGGTGTCTGGAAGAGTCCTCTTTCCGAGTTCAAATGTGGCCTCTGACACTTACTAGCTGTGTGACCCTGGGCAAGTCACTTAACCCTGTTTACCTCAGTTCCCTCATCTGTCAAATGAGCTGGAGAAGGAAATGACAAACCACGCCTGTTTCTTTGTCAAGAAAAACCCAAACAGGGTGAGGAAGAGGCAGACAGGACTGAAAAAGACTGATCAGTAATAAATGCTGGTTGAATGATCAGCTGCAGTAACAGGCTACCCCTCACTTCTCCCCACTTCCCCCCAATTCGGTTGTCTTTGCATTTGCTTGGATTTTTTCTTCTGTTTTCCCTCAATCACTTAATTCAGTGCCATCTTTCTCCCTGCCCGCTTCCCTTCCCTCCATTTACCTCCAGGCCCCTTAACAGAACAGGCCCCATTCCTCCAAATTGTCCACACCACTCGCGCCAGGGTATTTCTAGCACTAGGAAGACCAAACTGCATCAAGTGACAATTCATTTTTTTTAATCCATAAAGTAGGATAGTAGGATGAAAATATTTGCTTCAAAGTAAAAATGTTTTTCTTAAGTCCACACTTGGGGCACTTGTAGTGCTAGCCAAGTAGTCTTCACCCTCTTCTGGAGTTCTTTATTTTGACCTAGGTGGTACAGTGGTTAGTGCCAAGCCTGGAGTCAGGACGACTCATTTTCCCAAGTTCAAATCCAGAGCCCTGTGACCCTGGACAAGTCACTTGACCCTGTTTGCCTCAGTTTCCTCATCTGTAAAATGAGCTGGAGAAGGAAATGGCAAAGCACTCCAGTATCTTTGCCACAAATGAACAGATTTCAATGTAAGTGCTTTCCTTCGTCACCCTTTCTATTTTATTTTATGCATTTAAAAGCATTATTCTCCATACCTACAAAAGTCCAAGCCATAGGAGGCGCAGAACTCTCAGGCTGCGGGAGCGTGCATCTTCTTTGGGAGAACAAGCCCAGCAAAGCGCATGCGCCCTGGCTCAACTATGCCCCAGGCTTCCTTTTGCGTCGCGCAAAAAAAACTTTGAAAAGCGGTTATGCGGCCTGGGCTCAGCTGACCTCACGGGCGGGCGGGGAGGATCCGTAGGGTTCCCGGTGGTTTCCGACTGCCCAACCGCCTCTCCAGCTTGCTGCGCGGGTGCCTGGGATGGTGTCCCGGCCGCAGGCGAGCTGCCAACGCCTCCTCCTGCTGCTGCTGCTGCTGCTGCTGCTGGCGGCGGCCTCGCTGGGGCAGAGCCGGCCGAGGTCCGCCGGCCTCAGCTTGGCAGGCAGCTGGCTTCTCCGGAACCAGGACGGCTCCGTGGCGCTGGAGGCGCAGGTCCCGGGCTGCGTGCACAGCGCCCTGCTCCAGCACAGCCTGATCCAGGTATGGGGCGGCGCGCGCCTCGCTCGGGCTTCCCAGGCGCTTCCCTTTCTGCCTTTCCCCCGCTCTGCGGAGAAAATACGGCCCTAACAGTCGCTTTAGCGCCGGGTGGGCGTCCCAGTACCTGCAGCCCCGCTCCTAGTTCCACTGGGAACCTAGGGAGCCCAGGCGGACGCTGGAGAGGGGAGGGAGGAGGGAGGAGCTGAACTTGATCACGTCAATTTCTGACTCTGCGGAGTGAAAACAGCAGCTATTGACTACAGCCCAGTATGGTACTTGACTTTGTGGAAGTGACTGGAGAAAAAGACCGGTATAGGGAGGCCCTGGTCAGAGTGGATAATTAATTACTTGTGTAAATAATTACTAAGTGCGTGTGTTTTTAATAACCACCACCACCAAACCTGCACTTTACTCCCCCCCCCAAAATCTGGATATCCCAGGTGAAAATAGTTTGTTTTAAAATTAACTCAGTATAATTTATAATCTAGGCCTTTTGGGGGGTGATGGTGGTAGTGACGAAGGATTTAATAGGAACAGAAACAATATTACCAAAGGAAATGATTGTAGCAACATTTTGCTAGTTTTTTTTTTCCACTTTGGAAATTTAAAGTGGTAAAGAATAGGTAGGAAAAAGCTTTTCACCTTCCCTGGGATTTAGGTGGCTTTACTTTTTCTTTAAATTTTTTCTTTTTGACACCAAACTTCATATAATGAAGAACACAAAACAATGTCAGCACGAGAATGGGAATGAAAGCAGTGGATAGTGGGAGTGATACGAAGCTGAGGTTTGGCTGGGCAAGATCTACGACAGGCTAAGGGGACAAGACACTCTAGGACAGTGTAAAATTGAATTCCTTCACCGGGGGATCAAGATGGCAAAAGGAGGAAAGTATGTAGCAGGTGCAGGCATGATGGCCTGGGAGTGCCCTGTATCACACCGCCTCCCTTTTATCCTGAAAGGCCTCAACCTGTGTCTACGTTATTCTCTTAAAGATTTTGTAGAGTTGGGGAAGTAGACAATATGGCCAATAGTTAATTGATATTTCCTTGGTCACCTTTTTTTTTTCAGTTATGGTAGGTTTGTGGATTTTTTTTCCCCTTAAGCATTTGGTATACTTTTTTTTCTTTTAGATATATTGGAAATCGAGTTTTCTAATTTGGATTTGATTTTGAATGTTAGTTTAACAAATTTGTGGTTTGAATATAAACAGTTGATTTAGAAATGACTGTTACATCAGTCACTTGTTATTTCCTTTCTGTTAAAATATAACAAATTTTGTTCCTTTTTTATGTGTGGTGACTTTTTGGTGTTAGGAATGAATATCCAGCATCTTCCAATTTTTTCCTTGAGGAAGGTATTCGTGATATATAGGTGGAAGGCTTTTTTATGATGTACATACAAGCCTTTGGCCTCTCTTGTTTTATTTCTGAACAGTTTTTTTTAACAATGTGTTAACATTTTTCTATCCTGTCTTTTGCATTTAAAGTCGCCAAATATTAAAGTACACAATGGAGTTGTATTATATGTCCCTTTAATTTATCAAAGTCAAGTATATGGATTTGGAGAGAGGGAAAGAGGGAAAAGGGAGAGAGACAAAGGGAGAGACAGAGGTGGGGGGGGAGAGGGAGAGAGTAACAATTTTAAATAGTCTAGACTTGTCTCCCACTATTCCACTCAGTGAGCATCTGCCCTTGGTGACTTTCCCCATAAGCTTACAAGGCCCTGCCATGCTCCCTTTGACCACCTTTTACTTTCTTTTGCTTCTTGGTGAAACAAGGACCAGATGTTGGGTGGTGTAATATTCCCTTATTGTAATCACACTCTGGTGTGAAGCTTGTTCAGAGTTCATTTAGGTAGTTCAATTATTTTCAGTCGTGTCTGACTCTTTATGACCCATTTGGGGTTTTCTTGTCAAAGATATTGGAGGGGTTTGCCATTTACTTCTCTAGCTCATTTTATGGATGAGGAAACTGAGGAAAATAGGGTTATGTGACTTACCCAGGGTCACACAGCAAGTATGTGTCTGAGGCCAGATTTGAAATCAGGAAGAGGAGCCTTCCAGACTCCAGGCCCAAGACTCTATCCACTGTGCCACCTACCTGCTTATCTGTCAGTAGCTATTCCATAATTCAGGTTTCTTTTTTTCATTGTTAACTTGATGACACTCAAACCCCACTGCCCCAAACCCAGGAATTAAAAAAGAAAAGAAAAACAAAAACAAAAACATTTGTTAAAAAGCTGTAAAACTATAAACTTCAAATTACTCCACAGTAACATTTTAAAAAGATTTGTATGTTAGGTTTGACAAAAGTATATTTTTTGCTTCCATGCCTCTTTGTGCTCCTTTAAGTAATAGTGTCTGACATTTACCTATCACTTTAAAGTCAGCAAAACATTTCCTCTCAAGAGCTCTTTGGGTAATGTCCTGAGATTACTATTGTGTCCATTTTATAGCCATGGAAACTGAGGCTCTGAGAATTTAGATAAGCAGCTCATCATCGTACAGATAATTTTTATCTTAGGCAAGAATCACCCTCTCATATCTTCTGATTCTACCTATGTTCATTATGTCCTGCTCTTCCTGCAATCTGGGTGGTACAGTCAGTGAGTAGAGCCTGAGGCCTAGAGTCTAGAAGATCTGAGTTCAAATGCTGCTTCAGATACTTACTAGTGTGACCGTGGGTAAGTCACTTTACCTGTTTGCATCAGTTTCCTCATCTGGAAAATAGGGATAATAAAAATACCTACCTCCTAGGGTTGTGAGAATCAAATGAGATGATATTTATAAGTGCTTATCATAGTGCCTGGCACATAGTATATTTTGTATAGTGTATTTGTATAAAATATTTATTATTATTGTTAATTCTTCTGAGTATTTTTCTTTGAAATTTGTGACTTTATAAATGTACTTTAATAACATAGTCCATATATTCTTTTGTGATTCTACTTTCTTCACTATATATGAGTATATATAACTTTTCATGTTTCCTAGTAATCTTTGTATTTGTCATTTTTGTTGTTGTTGAGTGATTTCAGTTGTGTCTGACTCTTTGTGACTCATTGGAGTTTTCTGCAGCTCATTTGATAGATGAGGAAACTGAAGCAAATAGGGTTAAGTGACTTGCCCAGAATCACACAGCTAGCAAGTGTCTGAGGCCAGATTTGAACTCAGGATGAATCCTCCTGATTCCAGGCCTGGCACTCTATCTACCACCTAGCTACACTTGTCATTTCTTATAGTGTCAAAATATTCTTTTACATTTTTATGCCACGATTTGTTTAACCAATCCCTAATCATTGGTCAAAATGGGTTGTTTGCTTTTTTTTTTGCTGTTATAAATAGTATCGCTATGCCTGAACATACAAGTCCTCCCTCTATGCCTAACCGCTTTCAGAACATCATTAGGCAATAGTCCTAACAGTTAGATCACTGGTTCAAAGGTTATGAACAGTTTGGTACCTTTCATTATGTATTCCGGCCATACTGCTTTCGGAAAAGATGGTGGCAACTCAGTTATCCCAGCAGTGCTAGGAGTGTTCCTGTTTTTCCACAGCCCTGGCAACATTCATTTTATTGTTTCTTAACTATCCTTGCCAGTATTCTTAGCATGATGTGCTACCAAAGAATTGTTTTTGTTTATATTTGTTTGCTATTAGAAAGTTGGGGTACTTTTTCAAGTGGTTTTTGATGTGCAGTCCTCTTTTGAGGAGTGCCTCTTGATCTCTTTTGAGCATAAGAGAATGGATCTTACTCTGTTATTTGTTCCAGTTCCTTATAAATTTTGCGTGTCATATTTTTATCAGAGATATTTATGGCAAATATTTTTCTCTCTTCTCAGAATTTTGCTTTTGTTGTGTAAAAACTTTTACATCATCAAATCCGTCTGTTTTGTCTCAAATAACTGCTTGCATTTAATAGCTGAAAAAAGTTTCCTTTAAAGTTGTTATGTATTCCATTAATTTTTTTATCTAAAAAAATTTAGCGGGGCAACTAGGTGGTGCAGTGGATAGAGCACTGGCCCTGGAGTCAGGAGGACCTGAGTTCAAATCTGGTCTTGGATCAGATACTTGACACTAGCTGTGTGACCCTGGGCAAGTCACTTAACCGCAATTGCCTCACCAAAAAAAAAAAAAGAAAGGAAAAAAAAGAAAAAGAAAAAAATTTAGATCATTGATTTAATTTATGATAGCACAAATTGTATATCCCATCTCATTTCTTACCGTGTAACTATTCAATTTTCCCAGTGGTTTTCATTTGATGATTTCTTTCCTCTATCTGTTATGATTGTGGCTTCATCAAACAGTAGCCCTTTGTGTGCAGCTAGTTTTAAACCTGCATCATCTGTTTTCTTTGCTGTATTTTTAAAAATTCTTGCACTAGATAATTCTGATAATTACTACTTAAAAGTATAATTTGAGATTGACTGTAAAGTTTTTTCATTCTCTCCATCAATAATTCCCCTTTATAATCTTGTCTGTTTCTTCTCTATGCGTTTTATCCCTTCATCTAATTTTTTGAAGTAGCCCATTGAATTTTCGTAGCAAATATCTTTTGTCACATTTTATATAAAATATTAATACTAAAAATCAATCATAATGCAGTTTGTGAAGTGCTTCTAAGAGGACAGATCCTGTAATTTATCATTTCAGCAATGCAGATTTTCACATGATGGATTACCCTTAGTGGCTTTTTACCAAACTCAGGAGCGGTACCAGCCTTGCTAGTAAAGCAGTCAGGTCATCAGAGAATGTCCCTGGGTTCTAGTTGACTTGTAGCCATTGTTTTTGTATTGTATCAACTATATATATACATTAATTTTTATAGTATTACCATCTTGACTATTGACTGGCCCCTGCCATGAACATTGGATAGAGTTTTATCTGGTTACTTAATTATTTCTTTATTTTTGTTAAAATTGTTTCATAGTTGTAGCTACACAGGTCTTGTAGTATGTGTCTTCGTTGGCATATCTGCCTACAAAATGTCTGACCATTTAATACATTTTATCATTTTTATAAAGGATGTTTCTCTTTCATTTTTTCTCTTGATTTCTGTGATATACAGAAAGACTCATGGCTTTTGTGGGTTTATTTTAAATTCTGGTATGTTGCTAAAGCAATTTATCATCTGATTTTTGAAAAAATAAATATAGCACACTGGAACTAAATATGTAGTATGAGACACATTTTTGAACATACCCAATGTGGGAATTTTTTCCCCCTTAACTATGCTTGTTGCAAAGGTTTTGTTTTTCTTTTCTTTTTTTATGCGAGGGGGGAGATGGGAGAGAGAAAAAAATGTTTAGTTTAAAAAATTTATTTAAAAATGAATATTGCATATCGTTTTTTAGTGTAATATTTAACTCTGTATTTTCTAGTACTTATTCTCTCAATTCTTTTTCTTGTCTTATATCAAGTGGTTAAAAGAAGCAGTCTCATCAGTTGATCCTCGAAGTGGATTCTCAAGCATTCCAAGAGGTAGAAATAAGCAGGGAATGCATTCCAGGTATGGGAAGATACCCTGTTCAAAGACATGTAGGATGGATTGCTGATTTTGGAGCCAAAGCCAGTAGTCCAGCGTTTCTAGAAAGCAGAGCTTGTGGAGGAGAGTTTTGTGAAATGAATCTGTACAGACAGCCTTTTAAATGCCTTGAGCTGAAGGTTTATATATTATATTTTTGTCATATTTTAAAAGTTTTCCCCATTAAAAAAATTTAATAAGCATTTATTCTCTTTCTCCCACTATTGCTTCTTCCTTGTTTTGAAATCAGCCTCTTGTAACAAATGTGTATAGTTAGTAAAATCAAACTCCCGCAGTGGCCATATCCACAAATGTCTCATTCTGCATCTCCAGTCCATCCCCTTGCTCTCAGGAGGTGGGTTAGGTATCATGTGTCATTATAAGTCCCCTGGAGTCCTGGTTGGAGTTCTTAGGTCTTTCAAAGTTGTTTTTCCTTTGGAATGTTATTTTGTAAATTGTCCTCCTGGTCCTGCTTATTTTACTGCATCAGTTCATAAAAGTCTCCCCAGGTTTCTGTGAAACTTCCCCTTTCATCATTTCTTATGTCACCAGTCTATTACATTCTAATTCTATAACGTGTTTAACCTTTCCCCAGGTAATGGAGTATTCCCTTAGTTTCCAGGTCTTTGTCCTCACAAAAAGAGGTACATGATATTTTTGTAAATGTGGGTCCTTTTCTTCTTTTCCTGATAGCTTTGGAGTCTAGGCCTAGTAATGGCATTATTGTGTTGAGTAGCTTTTTGGGATATAACTTGAAATTCCTGGAAAGGTTTTCTTATTGATATAATTTTGTGTAGTTTATATAGAAAAGCCAGCATATCATAGTGAGTCAAGTCTAGGACTTGAAGTTAGGTTGAAGGGGTTTAAATCATGCTTCTTGCACTTAACTAGCTATGTGCTGGGAGGCAAGTCACTTAGCGAATATCTGCTTAGGCATCTCCCTGGGATTTATCTACTAAGGCCTATATAGGTTGTGATCTATGTTGGTGGAGAGAGTTTCCATATTGGAGTTCTTTACATTAACCAAATTACAGATTGTGCCAGGGTAAAAGCTGTTATAAAGGTGTTTGTACTATTTGAGCCTATTGGATTAGGGAACAGCCTTTGGAATTTGGGGGCCTATGGTTTTCAAAGAAATCTAGTGGGATTAATAAGAAGAGATTGAATATCAGTGATGATCTGATGGAAAGAGCCCTAAACTGGAACTTAGGAGACCTTTGTTCTACTCCTGGCTCTGCCCACAATAACCGTGTAACCTTGGGGAAGTAATTTAATTTCTTCCAGTGCTTAGTCCCTTCATCTGGAAAATGGCAGAATTGGACCTGATGGTCTTAAAGTTCCATTTCATCTCTAAAGTTCAGTGATTTTTAAAGTTAGTTGAACTGACCTCACATCCCTTAAATGTTCCTCCTAGGAAGGGAGAGAAAAAGCATTATTTTTGAGATCAGTTACTGGTTGGAAATAGATGCCCAATGGGAGAATGTCATCAGGGCTATCAGCCATTTGTTGATAATTTTTAGTAGGATAAAGCAGGTGATAGATAAGACTCCTTTGTCCCTTAAGCCCTACCCCCTCTTCTGTTTTTCTTTTTTCTTTTTGCTGTGTTCTCTTATTGACATTAGATATTGGCTACCCTCTATGACTCTTGGCTTCATGTGACTCTGTAGTCACAATCCTGCAGCCTTTGTCTTAATGGTATACTAGGATTTTTTCTTTTATAAAGTGATCTGGGCTGATAAAAGCTGTGGCTCCACTTTCTGCATGTGTGGTCAGTCACAAGACCAGGTGGGTCAAGTGATTGGAGGGGAGGATTCCAGGGTGATGAGTGAGGGAACCATATGGAGAATGGGCAAACTGTGGTCCTCTCTGCCTGGACAGAGAACAGGAAAATTGATTTGGAATGGAGAATTATGCCCCAGTAAAGTTTTACAAACCTGGTTTCATATCTTTTAGGCTGCCACAAACTAAGATTTTCAAAATAATGCTTTGTGGTAATATATGGGGTGTCTCAAAAGTCTTCATGCAATTATAAGCCATGTTGTCCCAGAAGTGTTATGGTACAGTGGAAAGACTGCAAGGTTTGGATAGAGTAATTGATTATAATGAAAATGATGATGACAACAAGAATATTAATATTTTTAGCTGTGAGAAAATTCACTTCATGGAGCTTCATGTTGACATTCAGCACCCGGACTTGGATTCAGGAAGATGTGTTCAAATCCTGCTTCAGATACTTACTATCTATGTGATCTTAGACAAGTCACTTAATCTTTTATAGCCTCAGTTTCCTCATCTGTAAAAATGGGGACAGTAGTAGCATTTATCTCCCAAGGTTACTATGTGAATCAAATGAGATAACATTTGTCAAGCTCTGTGCAAATCTTAGTATGCTACATATAAGCACTGTTGTTGTTGTTAGCATTGTTAAAGTGTTGCACTAGTCAGATGGGTACTAGTGCTCCGGTGGGGGCTTCAAACAAATCTTTTGGGAAGTGGACCAAAGTGAAGTGAAGAATTTGCATAGCAGTGGATGGAGTACTAGGATGTGTCCTAGGAACCCTTTAGGAAGGCTTTGGTTTTTATTTCAAATCATAATCCAGTGTTGCATCCTTGTATGAGGGTTTTTCTACACATGTTGTTTTAGCCTCAGATTGTGGTCAGGGTATCTTTTTATGTTTTTTGTAGCACAAAATGATGCAGATAGTGAAACCGGGAAAGCTTAATTTAAATACATTTAACTATATATTGCAAGTGCATATTTGTCTATAATTGCATTTATTACTGAGTGTCTAGGTTGCTGTTTTAAAAATTATTTCCCTATACTTAGTTTTTCACAGCATGACAACTATGGAAGTGTTTTGCATGACTACACATGTATAACCTGTATTGAGTTGCTTGCCTTTTCAATGAGAGTGGCTGGGGAGGGAAGAAGCGAGAAAATTTGGAACCCAGAGTTTTAAAAACACATGTTAAAAAGTTGTTTTAACATGCAACTGGGAGATAAGAAATATAGGAAGTGGGGTATAGAAATCTATCCTGCCCTAAAGGAAAATAGAAGGGGAAGGGGATAAGAGAAGTGGGGGGAGAGATAGAAGCGAGGACAGATTAGGGGAAGGGGTATACAGAATGCATGCCATCTTGGGGTAGGGGGAGGGATGAGATGGGGAGAAAATTTGAAACTCGAAATCTTGTGGAAACGAATATTGAAAATTAAAAATAAATGCGTTAAAAACAAAACAAAACAAAAAATAAAAATTATTTCCCTCTTCCTCAAACTACTTAAATGATAACCTTCTTAAAGGCAGAAAATTCCTTTTTTTTTTTTAACACCTCTGTAGCTAGAGCAACATGGCTCACTGAGCATTTAAAAAAAATGCCTGGAGGGCCTTTAGTGTGAGCAGACACAACAAGCCTGCCTGGGCTGTAGGGGTAACTGCTGTTCATGATTTGAGGTCCTATAGGCTTCAAACTGTTGCTGGCTAAAGAGAATCATAGGGCAGCCAAGTGGTGCGATGGATAGAGTGCCAGGTCTGAAGACAAGAAGACTCATCTTTCTGAGTTCACATCCTGCCTCAGACACTTACTAGCCGTTTGACTCTAGGCAAGGCACTTCACCCTATTTGCCTCAGTTTCCTCTTCTGTAAAATGAGCTGGAGAAGGAAATGGCAAACCACTCCAGTATCTTTGCCAAGAAAACCCCAAATGGGGTCACAAAGAGTCAGACATGACTGAACAACAGGCTGAATTATGCTCCTTGACCACACATCTTAAGATCACTGGTTCTCCTGCCAATGCATTATTCATCTTCATCTTTTTTGGTTGTTTGCCAGTTGTCAGGGGTTCTGAACCTTTTTTGGGCGTGTATGTTGTGGACCCCTTCAGCAGGCTGATGAAGCCTGTGGACCTCCTCTAAGTAGTTTTTAAATGCCTAAAGTACATAGGATTACACTATCAAGTCAATAAGCATTTATTAAGCACCTATTATTAACAATAACTAGCCCTTAATGCAGCACTTTATAGTTTGTGAAGCACTTTACTGTATTTCATTATTTCAACAACCCTGGGAGGTAGGCGCTGTTATCATTCCCATGTTCCATAGGAAGAAACTGAGACAGATAGTGGGTAAATGACTTGCCTAGGGTCATATAGCTAAGATGTGTCTGAAGCCGGATTCAGACTCTTTTTATTGACTCCAAGTCCACTGCTTTATCTGCTAGGCCACCTAGCTGCCTACTATGTGCCAGGCACTGTGGTAAGCCCTGGGGTGCAAAGAATGACAAAAAACCGAAACAAAACAGTGCAATAAGCTCGTGTTCTAATGGGGAAACAGCAAACAACTGTGTATAGAGGAAACTGTTGAAATATAGTGAGCAAAATCCTTTTTTTAAATTTTTTTTATACTCTAGATTCAGAATGTCTGATTTAGATAATGGAATAACTAAGCAGGGAGTATGTCCAGGAAATGTCTAACAGACAGTGAAAATAAACAGCTGTTGTCAGTTCTGTTTATTAAGTTTGAGGTTGAGTGCAAATGAAGTTTCTCTTACAGAATTAGTGGTAAAAAGGCTCTAACTGGTCAGGGATTCTACAGGTTAAGCAGGTCTAACTCAGTGCAGGTCAGGAGCTTATGCAGTATGTTGTAAATGGAATCATTAAAGGGATGCTGTAAGTATTGCTATACCATGTGTCATTTGGGCCCCAGCCTTTGACACAAAGGACTTCTATTTTAATTTTTTGGGGTGGGGGAGGGGCAGTGAGCTTCTCTCTTTCTCTTTCTCTCTCTCTCTATATGTATATGTGTGTATCTGTGTGTATGTATATATATGTATGGAGTGCTTCTTTAACAGGTTATGAATTTTTTAAAAATTAATTTTTTTTCTCCCTCCTATCACACCCTTCCATTAAACAATACAAAAAGATAAAATGTCTATAATAAACATGCATGATGCAGAAAAAACAGATTCCCACACTGGCTGTGTCCAAAAACATGTCTCATTCTGCATTTGAAGCCTGCCGCCTTTCCATCAGGAGGTGAGTGCAGTGCTTCATCTCTAGTTTCCTGAACTTATGGCTTGTCATTGTATTAATTGGGTTCTTCAGAGTTTTTAAGGTTTTCAAAATTGTTTTTTTATAATGTTATCATTGTATAAATTGTTCTAGTTTTTTCACTTCACTCTATACCAGTTCATAGAGGTCTGCCCATTTTTTCTGAAACTGTCATTTTTGGGAATCATTTTTTTATGGCAACAATATTGCATTGCATTTCTTTATCATAATTTGTTTAGCTATGCCTTCACTACAGAACACTTCTTTAGTTTGCAGTTTTTAGCTACATTAAAAAGAGGTACTACCAATATTTTTGCATATAGGTGTCCTTTTCCTCTTTCTTTGATCTTTTGTGGGCATAGACTCCTTCCACTTGAACAAATAGGTGCACCTTTCTGTATTTTTCTTGGCTCTTTTGTTTTCATTTCAAAATGTCTACTCATATCTGACCTTTTCATTAAAAATTCTTAGAAACACTTTATTTGATTAAAGCCTCATTTTCCCTGGTAGTTTTTTTTTTAAACTTTATTTTTATAGATAGATTTTTCTTGGTTGTGAACCTTTTCATCTTTTACCTTTTTAAATATTGTATTATAAAATCTCCTTTTCTTTGAAAAAGTAACTGCCAAGTCTTTTGTGATCCTTATTGTGGCTTCTTGGTACTTGAACTTTTTTGGGGGGAGGAGGGAAGCTACTTGTAATGTGTTTTTTTTAAATGTTATATTTTTTCTATTTTCACTTTGGTTCTAAGAATTCTGGACAGTTTTCACTTACAATTTCTTGAGATTTGGTAACTAGGCTTTTTTGGTAATGATATTCTTACATTATCTTTCCTTGACCTGTTTTCCAGGTTTAAAAAAAATACTCTGATGCTTATATATTCTTTCTTTCCCCCCCAATCTTTTGATTTTATTTTAATATATCTTTTTGTCTCATCAAATTGATTTGTCTGGCCCAGTGTAATACTGAGGACAGTCAGTTTTTAGGTAAGGTTTTCTCCTTGTTCTTCATTCCTTCCTAGCTATTCTGTTTTTTTAATTTCCCTTCATTTCTTCCAGGCATTCTTATAATTCTTGTGGAGGTGTGTTGTGGGATGGCTCTCTTCCTCAGGGTTTACCTCAAGGTATCTTTCAGTCCAGCATATTTCCTCACAGTATTTGGTGTTTTCCTTGGTTTGGTCATTTCAGTAGCTTCAGTAGGTAGGTTGGGGCTGTGTGGAGTGGGGGTGGGGCACGTGCTTGCATCAAGCTCCTGAACAGCAGAGGCAGACCATGCCTGGGCCTCAGTGTGGTAGTGAAGACTAGATATTGTTTTCTGTGTTTCTTTTTTTCTTTTTTCTTTTTTGGCTTTTTTTGGTGAGGCAGTCGGGGTTAAGTGACTTGCCCAGGGTCACACAGCTAGCAAGTGTCAAGTATCGAAGCTAAATTTGAACTCAGATCCTCCTGACTCCAAGGTCAGAGATCTATCCACTGTGCCACCTAGCTGCCCCTTCTCTGTGTTTCTTTTCAAACTCTGTTCTATTCCTTTTGTGCATTTAAAAAAGAAAAAGTTTCAATGGCCATCTTTTGTCAGCTGTTTCATTTTAAATATTTTTTGGGATCTTATTTTGTTGGAGGAAGGGTTAATAGTTTAAACTCTGTCTCTATGGCCAAGAGTTCAGTGATTGTTCGACGTGGTATAACTTTTTCAATTTTTTTTGTAACGTTGTTAAGTAAATATTTTTGACTTTTATTTGTACCTACAGGATCCTTACTATAGATTTAATGACCTGAATTATAGTTGGATCTCCTTGGATAACTGGATCTACAGCAAGGAATTTAGGATTCCCTTTGACTTCAGGTAAGTAGTTTTTTTTTCTAACTTCTAATAATAATCTTTAGAGGCTGAATATTGGAGTAAAGTATGATTCAAAAGCCATCTCTTAAGTGTCAATCATTTTGTAAAGTGTGCTGCTTGCCCTTCCCCACGCCTGTTCATCTTACATTTGGAAGTCTACAAGGCAGATTACTCTTTTGAAATACTGATTTTTATTATGTGTTCCCTGACCTGGGAATTGAAACAAGACAAGACTTTCCTACATAGATTTCAAGATGCTTCTTAATATGTTCCCTTTCTACATCGTGATCTTCTTTCTCATCATTCCTGAGCATAAATCCTTCATTTTAGTTAATCTTGACACCTTAATGTTGCCCATAAATGTCATACTGGTTCCCATTTCCTTGACTTTGTTTATACTATTTTCCTGCCTCCACTTTCCTCTCTCATTATATGACTTTACTAGGGTTTAGGGCCAAGCTTAGGTCTAACCTTATTACGAAGCCTCCCTGACTAGTCCATATTGACCAATCTAATCCATCTTCCTTTCA
This sequence comes from Phascolarctos cinereus, assembly GCF_003287225.1. Lineage (NCBI taxonomy): Eukaryota > Metazoa > Chordata > Mammalia > Diprotodontia > Phascolarctidae > Phascolarctos > Phascolarctos cinereus. The sequence continues at coordinate 41,891,125 of NW_027556402.1, read as the reverse complement.
TAGGCTTCTGCAGTACTTAGTCTGTACAAATTCTACTTGCTATTGTTCTTCCTTTGGTTCTTGTGTGTTCTTTTTAACTTTCCAGTTAAATTTTTTTAACTAAATTTTTTTTCAATTAATAAGCATTTATATTTTCTCCTTCCCTTTGAGTAAGAAAAAAAGAAAACCAAAACCCTTGTAACAAATATATGAGTAGACAAGCAAAACAAATTCCTACCTTGGTCATGGTTAAAAATAAATGTCTCACTCTGAATTCCCTAATTAGATTGTTAAGTTCCTCTGGTATAGAGATAATGTCCTCAGTAGGGCTTACCAGAGTTTTGAACATGTGATGGTAACTCAAGAAATACTTGCTGGTTGAAGTTAGGGAGTTCTTTAGTTTTAATAATAATATTTACATTCTACTTTATATTTTTGAAAGCTCACACATCTGGTATCCCATTTATATTCAATCCTATGCGATAAGGAATTTCAAACACTTAGAAATGATGTTATTCTTTCTAATGAAAAGTAATGTATTCTATATAATGGAAATTTCCATAAAAAACTATATATTTGAAATATGGTAGGAAAAATGAGAAATTCTCCTTAAGAGCAGCTTTTTATTCTATTTTATTTTTTTGTGAGGGCAGTTGGGGTTAAGTGACTTCCCCAGAGTCACACAGCTAGTGAGTGTTATGTGTCTGAGGGCTGGATTTGAACTCAGGTCCTCCTGACTTCAGGGCCGGTGCTCTATCCACTGCGCCACCTAGCTGCCCCAAGAGCAGCTTTTTAATAATAATGTTTATCCCATAAAATGGTCATATACCTTTATTTCCATTAGCTAGTAAGGGAAGTTTTCTTGAAATGTTACTATCAGAATTAAGTGATATGTTAATTAAAATCTTTTCCTTTATTTTTCTTAGCAAATTGCAAAAAGTAAATTTGATTTTCGAGGGAGTTGATACAGTCGCAGAGGTTCTCCTCAATAATGTCACTGTTGGGAAAACAGACAACATGTTCAAAAGATTCGTAAGTAAATAGTGTCCAGAAAGAGGAATAAGGGTTAGGCTTTCCCTTTGCATGTGTTAACAGGATTTTATGGAGCCAGTCTCTAACTTGGGAATGACAAAACATTTTCAAACTCCCAGAGTTTGGCAGATACCAACTTTTCTCTGCTCTTGGATAAACTCTACCCCTAGTCTGTGCTGTGGAACTACGCACCTTTTGGGAGGCTGATAAGTTTGAATTTTTGTCACTGAATATCTAAGTGTCTTCAGAGTTTTTACATTAAAAAAGATCAATTGTTTTTGGTTTTAGAGGATACTTGTACTTTAGATTTGTTTCTTTTCACACTTTCATTCTAGGATTGCCTATAATCATAGTGGCATTATTTTTCATTATCCAACCAGTACACAGAGCCTAGTGCAATGTAAAAACTGCCAATGTGTATGGAATATTAAAGACAGTCATTTTCTGAAGGAACATGGGAGTTGATTGTTATGGAAATTCTAGTAACCTATGCAATCTACCACCTAATTTAGGACTGCTTTCTGTAATAAAATGTTTAATTTAGTAGGGACATCACAAATACAAATCCACTTTTTTCATAGTACTATACTAGGCCATCCCTAGATGCATTTTGAATTCTTTCTTCATAACTTTTGGAAAGTCGAAAATAGAACACTCAGTAAGAGTGGCCATACCTGTGGGTCCATGTATATCAATCCTCTCACATCCTTGCCAGAAAAAAGTGCCATGAAGGAAATTTTCCTCATGAAAGGAAAGGACATAAGGATACGATGTCACAAAGGGTAGTACTCCATGTGTAGTGGAAATGATGGACAACAAGGAAGCGCCACCCTCGGAGACCCCATGCCAGAAGGCAGTGACTCTTATCAGCTGTCATCTGCTAATCACACATATCATTCACAAGCCATTTATATAGAGAAAAAATGTTCAAGAAAAAGTCAAGGATTAAAAAAAATTTTTAAAAAGTGTTTTCAGATACAAAGGAGAGCCCAAAAAGAAGATTGTACATGAAACTGCACATTTCTAATTCCTCTGGCTTGTTTTCTTTTCAAGTATAGAAGAGATTTGGCTGGTAACTTTCAAAGCTGTCCTGCTTGTTTGGGTTCTTTCCCCTACATTTAAAAAAATGCTTCAGTGACACCCTTGCTTCATTGCAAGAAAGAGGAACAAAATACACTGCATCAGATACACATAGTGAAAAAAAAAACAAACTTCCACATTTTCCGTGTGCAAAAAATGGCTCGTTCTGTACCTTGAATTACTCTCCTCTCTCCTGAGAGGTAGGTAACATGTTTCATTGCTATCACTGTTATCTCTGAAGTATTTCAGACTTAAAACATTGTTGTATAGATTGTTCTCTTGGTTCTACTCACTTCCGTATGCATGACTTCATACAAGTCTTCTAAGGTTTCTTTGAATCCGTCCCTTTCATCACTTCTTTATGTCATAGTCATATGGTATTACATTCATACTATAATTTGTTCAGTCATTCCCCAATCGATGGTCACCCCCTTAGTTTCCAGTATTTTGCCACCACAAAAAGTGCTTCTATAGATATTTTTCTAGGGAGGAGTCCTTTTTCTCTTTCTTTGGTATCTTTGAAGTCTAGGCTCAGTAGTGGTATTGCTGGGTGAAAGGGTATGCACAGTCGAGTCTTTGGGGGCGTGGTTCCAAATTGCTTTCCAGAATAGTTGGACCAATTCACAGCTCCTCTAATATTGAATTAATGGGCCTCTTTTCCTCCAGTCCTTCCAGTAGTTGTAATTTCCCCTTTTTTGTCCTTTGCCAATCCTCTGGTGTGAGATAGAATGTCAGTTGTTTTAATTTTCATTTTTCTAATTATTAGTGATTCTGAGCATTTTTTCTTAAGTCTGTTGATAGCTTGAATTTCTTCCTTTGGGAGCTGAGTGTTCACATAAAAAGTGGAGTATTGTAGGAAATTATATTGATCTTTTTTCTTCAAGATTGAGAAGTAGATTTTTTTTAAAAAATAGAAATTCATGTTCCAGTTTATATACCCATTCCAGAATTAGGATATGGAAACATATTTTCTGTCATTTTTTTTGGCTTTTTCCTGGCTTTTCTTTCTTTCTTTATTTTTTTAGACTTTGAACAAAAGTCTTCAAACAGTAATGAGGAATTTCAAACAGTCTTGTATCCAATAAGTAGCTTCTGTGTGTGTGTGTGTGTGTATGTGTGTTACTGTTTATTTTTAGAACTATCATTCTAATAAGAGGAAGATACAATTTGTACATCTTATTTGGGAGGAGAGTTAATTTAGAATAGAGATATAGAACCAAATTGCATTATGGAGTGGATTTTTCTACAGAACACTTGGATAATTTTTCTTTTTTTTTCTTTTTCACAAATTTCTGTGTTTATTTAAATTTTGCAAATCAATCTCAGTATTTCTGTTTGTCTATTTCTTTCCCCCCCCTTTAACTCAGACCTTTGATATTACCAAGGAAATCAGAGAGCTCAACACCATCAAGCTTCATTTCCAGTCAGCAGTTTCATATGCTGCTCAGCAAAGCAAGGCTCATACAGAGTACCAGATACCACCTGAGTGCCCTGACCCTGTCCAGAAAGGAGAGTGCCATGTTAACTTTATTCGAAAGGTACAGGTTTGGGCTTGGGGATAAAAGTGAACACAGACTAATTTAAATATACACTTGTGCTGTGAAATGATTCCACTTCAGCTAATGCTATTCCATTTTTCTCCCAGTTATAGAAAGCCAGACAGTAACAATTTAAATGAGAACAGAGTGGCCAGATTCCCAGGCCCATTGCTAAAAACTGTCTAATTCAGAGAGTGTTTTGTGTTTTTTGTGTTATGGTCCAAGACTGTGAAACCCTTTTTTTTTTAAGAAGTAAGAAAAAGGAGGAAAATTTTTCTTCTCTCCCCTCCCCACTTTTGTTTTGCTAAGCTGGAAATGCATTGGTCACTCACAGGCCAGATCCCACCACTGATTGTCATGGAAGCTTTGATCTTCTCTGTTTTTGATCTAGATTGGTCCGGTTCTCTCTAAGCAGTCAGGCAGAAGTGGACCTCACCATATTGACACCAGACTTAGCACAGATACCGATTGACTGTAGCCCTACCATGCTCAAGTGATAAGCCCTGGATTTATCTGTAGCAAGGACTGCGGGTGTGGAGCACCACACCTTGCATGGAAAATTACTTTTCTTATTATTCTTACAAGTGCTGGGCTTTGTGTTTGAACTTGAAATAGGAACCAGTATTGGTTCTGCTTGAAGATTGACAGGCAAATTGATTTCCATAAATGGAAGGATGGGGGGGTTAAGCAGGATGAGGTTGGTTAACATTGGTTTGTCATAGACGTTGGTCTTTCTACCAGTGTTAAGGGTCTGGGTGGAATACTTTAATTCTATTTGGGGAGGAGGGACAAGTAGGAGTCGGGAAATACATTTGACTTAATTCCATCAAGAATCATCCCATTTAAGAATTGTCTTATATGTTCACATGTTTGTTTCCCTGTTCTTTGTGATTACATTTAAACTCAGATAATTGGGAGGATTTGGTGACTAGCAGGTAGTTAAATAATATTTACTTAGTAATATAATGAGCTAAGACAAAAGAAATGCAAGACAGTCCAATAGGAATTGTGTGTCAGCATTTCTGACAATTTTATATGGTGCTGCTTCAGTCATGATACTCTATATAGAAAGCAGATCTTTAAAAAAGGACCCTTTGGGTGATTTTCATCAATCAGTAATCAAAATATTTGTTGTTTCTTGGGTTTACAGGCACAGTGTTCATTTAGCTGGGACTGGGGTCCTTCCTTTCCGACTCAAGGAATATGGAAAGATGTTAGAATTGTGGCTTATGATATTTGCTACTTGGATGACTTTACTTTTACTCCTGCTTATGGTAAGAGAGGATGATTCTTTAAAAATAAACTTTTATTGATATTTTTGGCTTTTGCAAACTTCTCATGGTGTCACTCTCCCACCCAAATTGCAGAGAGTCATCTCATATGACAGTTTTTTTTAAAAGAGGAAGAAAATGCGTGAAATGGATTCATACATTGAAAATATATGCAATGACCTTCCATCCCTCTTCAAAAGATTGTGTCTGGGATACCTTTTCATGTCTCTTCTTTGTAATTTTGTAGCATTCCCTTTGGATTGTTTTATGGTTGATTTTTCCATTTATGTTATAGTCATTTAATATATTCTTTTCCTGTCTTTGTTTACTTCATCCTGCATCAGTTCATGTAAATCTTTACATGCTTATTTGTATTCATCATAGTCTTCACTGCTTTCAGCATAAGGTGATTTGTTTTTGTTGCAGATGGCGGTTGAACTTCTGGGCTATAAAAGTTGCTATGTTTATAGTTCTGGGAATTTGGGGCTTGTTTTTCTTTTTTAGAACTTGTGACATAGTTTTTGAAAAATTGTGGAAACTATTCCTACATTGTATTTAAGTGGGAAAAATTCTTAAGATAGAGCAGGAGAGAGACTAGGACTAGTTATATAGGTCTGGGAGCCATCTTCTTAGAGATGGTAATTAAGCCCATGGGAGTGGATGAGGTCACTGATAGAGTATAGAGGAAGAAGAATGCTTGGGATTTATCTTAAGATACACTTGTATAGCTGGGTAGAGTTCAACATTCATTCAACAAATATTGGATATGATAATAGCCTGAATAAAGATTTCTCCAATATAGGTCTCCCCCTAAAGTGAGATCTTTGGAGGAAACATATCTAGAAGTAGATTTATTCTATAGAGATTACACACACACACACACACACACACGCACACACATATAAAATATAGATCTATAAACAGATCTATATAATAAATATTTTTATATATACATCTATACATACATAGATTATATATAGATATATATAGATTTCCTAGCTCTGTAGATTTATCATATAGAGCTATAGATATATGCATCTATAGATTTATATAAGAAATCTGTATCTATCTACATGTATGCATTAAGAAATCTATATATATCTACAAGTATATACTTGCATATAGATATATAGATTATATGTAGATATATTAAACAGGTTTATTCTATAGATGTAATACTTTATATATAGATCTATTATCTATATCTGCATTTATTATGTAGATCTTTAGATACATATATTTATGTATCTGTAGATCTATATAACAAATATATATCTGCATCTCTACACACATAAATATAGAGATTATATATGGATCTATAGATATAGAATTATTCTATAGGTATATAGTTCTATACTTATATAGACACATCTATAGATCTATAGAATAAACCGATATAACTATGTATCTATACACAGATGTAGCTACATAGATTTATTCTATAGATCTATTTTATATATAGAGTTATAGCTATGTAATATGGATCTATATCCATACATCTACACCTGTACACATAGGTATATAGATTATATGTAGATATATTGTTGTGGATTTATTGTATAGATTTATAGATATAGCTGCAGTTATTATATAGACCTATAGATCTATTGTACAGATCTATAGAATAAATTTATTTCTGCATATAGTCTACAGAGCTTTATATGTGTGTATAAATGTGCACTGAAAAATAATTATGGAAAATTATTATAAAAACTAATCTAATAAACATTCATTAAATTCCTGTGATGGGTGAGGTACTGAGCTAAGCACTAGGATACAATTAATAAATAGAAAGACAGCTCCTGCCCTCTGGGAGTTTATAATCTAAAGGGGGAGACAACATACAAGAGAAGGTAGAGAAGGAAGGGAGCCCAGGAATACCTGGGTACCCTAACCCTAAAAACCCTGACCTATTTGGCAAACAATAAATTTTTTTATTATGTTCTCAATAATCATCAACAAAAATGGACAATTAGACATACAAGAAAAAATAGGATTGTTAATGAACTATAATATGCAATTATTTTGAAACTGTATATTAAATTTAATACATTAATCATGTCTTTGTGTCCTTTTCTGAATTTTCTTTTCTTCTGTGTACTTAAAATGTTTTATTGTTGTTCCTATTTTTGCAGCTCTATTGCTCTCAAGTGTTTCAGCTTTTTGCCCCTCTCTACCTCCCTCCCCCCACATAGAAACTCTCCCTAATAACAAGTGTAGTCACCCCAAACAAAATAATACTCTGGCCATTCTTCTTCTGGAACTCGAATCTGTCCCCTCTCCTCGGGAGGCAGGCTTCATAATTAGTATTCTAGAGCCATAATTGTTCCCTGCATTTATCAGAGTTCAGCAGATTTTCAAAGTTGTTTTCCTTTATATTGTTGTGGAAGTTTTTCTCCTGATTCTACTCAACCCAGTCTGCATAAACTTACACAAGTCATCTGAGGTTTCTTCGAATTGGTTGTAGTCATCATTTCTTACAGCACAATAATATTTCATCATGTCCGTATGCCAGAGTTTGTTCAGTCGTTTTCTGGTTGATGAGCATTCACTTTATTACTTGTTGTTTTCCCCAAAGGTAAATGGAACAAAAAGTGTCAGGAGTTGCATAGCAGGGGATCTCTGGAAAGTGAGGAAATTTGAGAATGGCAAACAGCTGTGAGAAGTTGGGATTTTCATGCATGACTAAAATAGCTACCTCATTTTCACTTCCCCTCCCCATCCCCCACTCTCCTGTTCACTCTGCTCCTTGGGCAACTAGGACCAATGAGACCGTCCTTGTTGTCTGAGAGCTTATGTTCTACTGGTGTCTTTGATAGGGAAATTAGGAGGAGGAGTGGGTTTGGGAGGAAAGATGAGAAGTTCTGGTTTGGATATGTGTGGGTATCATGTGCTTATGAATTATTCAGTTTAACATGTCCAATAGGCAGTTGGTGATGAGGGTCTGATGCTCAGAAGAGAGACTAGGACTGGCTATATGGGACTGGAAACCATCAACTTAGAGATGATCATTGAATGCATAGAGCTAATGACGTCACTGAAAACATAAAGAGAGAAGAGAGCCCAGAATAGCTTCAAGGGTCAAACATACAGGGGATGATCTAGAAAAGCAGAGAGAGGAGTAGTCAGAGAGGAAAGAGAACTATGGCATGAAAACCTAGGGGGGAGACAGTAATCAGAAGGACAGGTAAATCGCTTGTGTGAAAGGCCGCAGAGGAGTCAAGACGGGTAAGGACTGAGAAAAGACCATTTTGTTTGGCAATGAAGAGATCAGTGGTGACTTTGAAGAGAGCAGTGTCAGCTGAGTGAGGTTAGAATCCAGATTGCAAGAGGTTGAGAAGTGAAACTCCCCAGTCCCTGGCATGTAGTAAGTGCTCAAGAAATACTTGTTGATGGACCAGCTCACTGAATGAAGGGAGAGGCATAGAGGCAACAGGTGGAGATGAATTTTCTAGGTCTTTGGCCTTGTTAGAGAAAAGAGATATTGTATAATAATAGCCTGAGGGATGGAAGGTCAGGTTGAGGATTGAGGTTAGTAATGTCAAGTGCAGCAGAAAGTTAAGGAGAGGATTAAGAAGTAGCCATTAGGGGGTCAGCTAGGTGGTGTAGTGGATAGAGCACTGGCCCTGGAGTCAGGAGGACCTGAGTTCAAATCTGACCTCAGACACTAACTAGCTAGCTGTGTGACCCTGGGCAAGTCACTTAACCCCCATTGCCTAAAACAAACAAAAACAACAAACGACAAACAAAAACAACAAAAAAAGAAGTAGCCATTGAAGCTGGTAGGAAAGAAAGAAAGAAGGAAACAAGCATTTATTAAACCTATCCTATGTGCCAGGCATTGTGCTGAGTACTTACAAATATCTCATTTGATCCTCACAACAACCCTGGGAGGTAGGTAACTGTTATTATCCCTATTTTACAAATGGGGAAATGGAGGCAAACAGAAGTTAAGTGACTTGCCCAGGCAGGGTTACCACCCCCTCACCCCCACCCCCAGTAAATGTGTGAAGCCAGATTTGAACTCAGGTCTTCCTGACTCCATGGCCAACATTCTCTCCACTGCACTGTCCAGAGTGATTTCATTGGGGATAGAAGCTGGGTTTGCAAAGTGGTAAGGAGTGAATGGCTAGTGAAGCAATAGATTAGTGAGTATAATCCACTTTCTAGAAGATGGACGATGAAGAGAGAGCTGGAATGATCACTGGTAAGGTCAGTGAGATTTTACTTTTCTAACCTTGATGAAATGTTGCATGTGTTTGTAGGCAGAGGTGAGGAAATCAGTTAATCAAGTGAGAGATTTGAAGGGTGAGGAGAGGGTGAGGATGCCCTGTAGAAGAAGATGCTGAAGGAGGTGTTACACATGCGCGGCACCCCCTTTTAAAGGGCTCACTCTGTGAACCTCCCATAGAGAAACGTAAAGCAAATTGGAATATGCCGAGTGCCTGAGCGGAGGACAGAGTTCTATGAGATGAGATGAAGGGGGAGAGGGCTTCAAGGAGGAGTGGCATTTGAGCTGGCTCTTGAAAATGGACCAAATCAGCAGGAGGGATGGTTGAGGGTTGGGGTGGGGAGGCACTGGAGGATGGGGGAAAAGGAGAAAGCATGACAGAAGCATAGGCTGTGGGAAGGTGTAGATGTTTTCAGCAGAAAGTGAGGATTCCAGTTTGGCTGGAACCTGTGTGAGGGGTTGGAAATGTGAGAGAAAACTAGAAAGAGGAATATGAATGCCTCACTAAGGACTAGTTAAGACTTTCTCCAGCAGGCAGTGAGTTGAAGATTTTTAAGTAAAGAAAATATTTGATCAGGCAAAGTAATATAATATTCAGGAATGCAGTATTATTCTACTGTATTCATTTGGTTCATGTGGTGGCACAGTGTGGAATTTGAGTTAAGAAAACTCAAATTCAAATCCTGCCTCAGACATGTTGGCTATATGACCTTGGGCAACTCACTTCTTTAGCTCCATTTTCTTCTTATTTGTAAAATGGAGAGTATGATAGCACCTATCTCCCAGCGTTGTTGTGAGAATCAAATGAATTAACAACGTAAATTACTCTGTACACCTTAAAGCACTACATAAATGCGAGCTATTGCATTGATTCTACATTTACTGATATTATCATGACTTCACAGCATTTTGTTAGGATGTTTGTGTCACTCACTCTCCTGGCCTTGGCCAGTCTCCTCTTCCTGCTCCAGCTGCTACAGGAGGAGCCGCTTCTTTGTTTCTCTCTTCAAATTCATGGCTGCAGAAAGAAGCAAATATAGGTCCTAGGATGTACATCCTTTTACCATCACCACTTCCATTTTATAGCCAATACTCAGCTGTTAGACTCTTCCATGATGCTTTCTTGTTACTTAAAGTATTATTTAGCAAAGAAAACACCTTGCTTCTCCATTGTCTTTGATAGAATTTCATATATTTTTGCAGTTAATATGCTTTGCAGAGTCTGTTGTTTTTCTGCATCTGTAAAACAAAACAAAAAATTAGTAAAGGTTTTTTATCCCGAAGTTCATTATTTCTTCTCCCTGTATCTGTTTGTATCTGTTTGTTCATCTGTAAGCACTGTAGGTCAAAGTACTTTATTGATTTTTTGAGGGCTCTGACCTATAATTTCATTGGTATCATAAACTTGAAATGAGGAAACTCCTAGCAGTTCAGATTGGCACATGCTTTGCAAGAGCCTGAGACTGTTATGGGTTAAGTGACTTACCCAGGGACACACAATTTATATCAGAGGCAGGATTTAAATTCATGCCATACTGCTTCCCTACTTTGTTGATTCTTTTTAAAAAATTAAATTTTTATTGCTATCCTCTGTATTTATATCACCTGCATCTCCCAGCGTTTCTATTCCATTCCTTCCCTTTCTCCCAGAGAGCTTTATCTTGTAACAAAGAATAAAAAGTTATTTAAAAAAAACAACACAGTGGAGAAAGTCTGACATTATCTTCATTGTTCTATACCCATAGTCTTCTCTCTGTTTGAAGGAGGGAGGGAGGGGGAGGTACCTTTTTGTGTCTCCTTTGGGCCCACACTTGGACGTTTAGAATCTCACAGCATTGATTTAAATTATTTCCCTGTTGTTTCTATTTACAATGTGCTTATTGTTTGTCTTGTTTTCCTGGTTCTGCTTATTTCACTTTGTATCAGTTTGTGGAAGCCTTTCTGTTTGTCATATTCATCATTTCTCATGCAGTTGTGTTAACATTCATGTGCCACACCTTATTTATCCATTCTCTAATCAGTGGGCATCTACTTTGTTTCCAGTTCTTTGCTGCTATAAAAAGTGTTGGTACAAATATTTTAGTATGTATGTGTGTACATATACACATATATACATAAATAAATATACACACACACGCATTTTGTGGAATAGCAGTGGAATCCCTGAATAAAAGGGTATGGCTATTTTACTGAAATATCTGTGATCTAATTCACATTTAAGAAAAAAATGTCATGATCCTTGCTATTCAGGTCACATATTTAAATTTATTATGAGAATTGGAGTAAAATGTAGGTCTAAACCTAATTTCTGCCAGAATGCTTTCTACTTTTCTCAGTAATTCTTATTACATGGAGATTTCTTTCCTAGATAATTTATTTTTTGGAAGTTTGTCATACAGTGAGTTATTGTGTTCAGCTGTTTCTGATTGCTTCTAGTCTGTTCTATTGATCTTATCAACTTTTAAACAAGTGTAAAATAGTTTTGCTGATAAGTGCTTTAAAATATAATTTTATATCTGGAAGCTCTATTCCCCTTTAATTTTGCCCTTTTCCCCCCCATTATTTACCTTTATATTCTAGACTTTTTGTTTCTCCCAATGAGCTCTGTTATTTTTGTCTAGCTCTGTAAAGTGTCCTTTTGGTTAGATTGGTGGAGCACTCAATATGTAAAAAATCTGGGTCTCATTGTCACTTTTCTTGTGGCATACCGCAGTCATGAGTACTAGTACTAGTTAAGTAGTTCTTTTCTCTTTTGAGTAATGTTTTCAATTTATCTGTGAAAGTAATGAGTGTGCTTTGGTAGATTGACTCCTAGATATTTTATGCATTTTTTAGTTATTTTGAATGGGACTTTCTATTATTCCCTTTTTGGGTTTTGTTACTGCTATATAGAAGTGCCGTTGATATTTTTTTCCTTTGGGTTGGGGGGGTTGTTGGTATCCTGTTCCTTTACTGAAGCAATTATTTTAATTGTTTTTTTCCTGATTCTTTGGAGGTTTTATATATTTATACAGATATCATTACCTATTTATATTCTGATGCTAGAAGAATTTTGCGTGAAGAATGTCATCTGTGTAAATAACTATCATGGTTTTGGTAATTTAAAAAAATCCTTCTATTTTGCATTGTTAGTTATCGATGGTGGTATTGCAGAAGACTGCTTTGATGTTGCAAGAGTTTAGTCAGTTTTTTCTCGATCTCTAGGTATTATACGGTGTAAGAATTAAGCCATTCATGTGTTTTGCATGACTGCACATATATGTATAATCTGTAATGGAAAAAATAAAATATAAAAACCAGTGTCCACTTTACAAAAAAAGAAACCATTCAATTTTACATGTATTTATTGCACCATTTACTCATCGTTCATATTTGTATAGTATTTGAAGTTTTGCAGAACTCTTTCCTCATCCCTTTGTGAGGCAGTTAGTAACTGATGTCCTGAGAGAGAAGTAATTTTCATTTATTTAAATGTTTATTCATTATAGTTTACTTAATATATGCTTTATTATATTTCTATTATAATTCATCTAATTACAGTTTAATACTGTTAATAAAGTTGCTGAGGTAGAATTCTAACAAAAGTTTCCTTATTTCAAAGTAGATACTACACTTACCATACCAAACTTCCTCATGCAGAGTACTGGTTGGGCAATGTGAAGGATATGATTATGACTAGGGTACACTCCTTGTTCCTTTTATAGGGTGAGTAAGAGCTAAGTATAAATCACTCTAATACAAGGTTTAAGACATGATAACTCATAGGCTTGGAGGATTTTTTAAAGGTCCCTTCCAATTCTGAAATGTTAAGTTTCTGTGATTCTTGGTTGTAGAGTTACAAGTGATCTTAGGATCACTGGGAGTGGGGAGAGGCAGAAATGAATACTAAGTTAAGGAATTTAGACTGTTTTGTAGTCCCAATGGAGCCAGTGAACAATTTCTTTTAACTGAACAGTACAACCATTCTGATAAATATTTCAAACTATACCCATCATTCACTAAAATGTATATATACATTTTAGTCTAGTGAAGACCATTGCTAGACTTACACCCCAAAGAGATCAAAGTCAGAGGAAGTGGACCCATATGTACAAAAATGTTTATAGTATCACTTTTTGTTGTAGCAAAGAACTGGAAATAAGGTGGGTGCCCATAAATTAGGGACTAGCTGAACAAATCATGGTACCTAAGTATAATGTCACATTATTGCACTGTAGGAAATGACAAAAGGAGTGGATTCAGGAAAACCTTGGTAGACTTATGTCAACTGATACAGAATGGGCCCAGTAGAAACAGGAAAACTGTGTATATGATGACTACAAAATAGTAAAGGAAACAACTTTGGAAGACTTAGGCGCTGTGATAAACACAGCAGCTGGTCTCAACTCCACAAGATCGATACCGAATCGTGCTTCTTGGTGGTGAGGTTATATAATGAGACTTACATTTTCAGACATTGCTAATGAGTAGATTTGTTTTGTGCTTTATTGTTATGAGGGAGCTCTGCATGTGTGAAATTTCAGGAAGTAGGGACACTAAAAAGATGGAATGAAAGAATATCATTGAATCGTTAAATAAAAAGAGAAGAACTGAAGAAAGTTCAGAAGGGGACACAGACAGGGTAGTGTTAGACCTACCATGTTGAATTTGCAATATTTAAAACAAAGCCAAACTAAATCAAACATCATGTAGCACATAGTGCAGTGCCTAATATGAAAACAGGAGTTGGGTTGGAGAGAAAGTCACTGATCTAGGCACTGAATGCTTTCTGATTTGGATCTTGTTTGATAGGAAGACAGAAGATTGAAAGCAGTAATACAGAGCTCTGACTTTGTATCTCATGATTTTTACCTAGTGTGTTCTCTGAGTCCTAAGGGGCCCTTCTCAGAAAAGGCCCTGGGCTCACATGTGCTGGGTTCAATCCTAGGAGAACCTGAACCCCACTGAGAGAGGATCAGGCTTTTCCTACACTCTTTGACTCATTATGCCCCACAACATCTAATTTCAGAGAAGAATCTCCACAGCAAAGCTTACAAATGGCTCATGTCTAGAGTCTCCCTAAATGGGATTCTTGATATAATCCTTTTATAAAATATAGAAGAATTATTGGCTAATTTGATTTTAAAAAATAAAAAAATTATCAATATAAAAATGAAAAAGATAAATTCATAACTGTTGAAGAGGAAGTAAGAACAATTATCAGGACCTATTTTGTCCAGTTAATCGTTTGCTAATGAAACTGACAATGAAATGAATGGATATTTACAAAAAATTAAATTGCCCATATTAACAATATAGTAAATAGGATACTTAAATAATGTTATCTTGGACAAAGAAGTTGAACAAACCATGAATTAATTCCCTAAGGAAAAAAATAAAAACTAAGGATCAGATGGATCTACAAATGAACCCTACCAAACATTTATTATTTTTTAGGAAGAGAACAGGCTAAAAAACAAGAAAAACTAAGTTTGAAAACTATGCTTCAATCTGCCTTTAGGTTTCATCAATTCTTTCTCTGGAGGTGCATAGCATTTTTCATCATGAATCTTTTGGAAGTGTCTTGGATCATTAATATTGCTGAGAATAGCTAAGTTATTCACAGTTAATCATTGTGTAGTGCTGTTACTGTGTACAATGATCTCTTGGTTCTGCTCACTTCACTTTGCATCAGTTCATATAAGTCTTTCCAGGTTTTTCTGAAATCTTCTTGCTTGTCATTTCTTGTAACACAATATTATTTCATCACAATCATATACCACAGCTTGTTCAGACATTCCCCAGTTGGTGGGTATCCCTTCAATGTCCAATTCTTTGCCAAAACAAAAAGAGCTGCTATAAATATTTTTGTACATATAGGACTTTTTTCCTTTTTCTTTGATCTCTTTGGGATACAGACCTAATGGTGGTATTACCAAGTCAGAGGGTCTTCACAGTTCTATAGTCCTTTGGGCATAGTTCCAAGTTGGGAAGGTCTCAGAGAGTGAACAGTGAATCCTCTTGATTCATGGGGGAGTGACTGTGGATCGCTTATCTATAAGCCAAATCTATAAGGTTTTTCATATATTCATACTCAGAGTTATATGTCAGGTTACAGATCAAATATTTAGAGGGCTCACAATGAGAAGAGAGGCTCGTATGCCAAGAAAACTTAACCACCATGGAACAAGAGGCAAAGCAATGCAATGGTGATCATCATTATTAATTAATATCAAGTTTCCTTGTATTCTAGTAATCCACTCCCACTGTCCATTAAATCAACACATTTTGAGTCCAAATATCTTATGTAGTCATCTGGTCCCTGGAAATCTCTTGGACGTTGTAGAATAGGCGTCATTCTCCGGGCTGCTCTGAAAGGGCTCCGCTTATCTGGTTCCAAATCACTTGTAGATAATTCCGTTAAAATCTGCCAGTAACAAGACTTGATACAATTCAGTATGATATCTTTAATTTGGTTTTCCAAACCTGAAACTTGAGGGAATTGAGGGGATTAGGACATCAAGTGGTTAATTGTGAGAATTGGGTGAAGCACAATGATTCCATCTTATGACCCAATTCTGCAGCTCGCTCAGTTCCTTTTCTATTCATTTAATTGGTCTAATACAACTTCTGTCTTGTGAGAAAACTTTATTCAATTGCAGGAATTGGGAATAAACTTAATGTATTATTTGAATCTAGCCCTGTGTGGCTGGAAAACTGGACTATCTCTGCCTGCTGCTTAGAGACTCTTAATTAAGGACCTAGATGATGCTGACCAGAAACTCAGTCAGATCCAAACATTGATGTAAAATAGTTTTCTCACAGTTGCACAACTCAAGCAATCTGTATGTCTTACCTGATCCCATACTGATCAATCAGTTACTGTTTCTATGTTTCTTTGATTTGTATACAGACACTTAGGGGGAGTGGGACACCTCTTTTTTCTGGTTTCAGGGAATTGCAGCTATTCACTCTTTTAAGATCCTCCAAACTTGGAAAGTCCCCACTCTTTCATCCAATTAAAAATGGTATTACCTCATATTGTATTGTTTCCTTTTAATTAATTGGCCTTATTTGATCAGTTGTTTTTAATGCATAAAAGTCTGCCTCCCTCTGTATTTAGGGTCCATTGCCAAAGTGGAAGAAGGCTACTGATCCCGTTTGTTGGGCAATTGCTATGCATTGCTTAATGAATCAAAATACTCAGGAGCTCAAGCCTTTATTTCCTCAATTATTTCATCTTTCACCCACCACAGTTTTTTTTTTACCCGCCGCAGGTGTGAGGTTCCTCAGAGTTGTTTTAATTTGCATTTCTTTAATTAATAGTGATTTAGAGCATTTTTTCATATGACAAAATAGCTTTGATTCTTCTTCTGAAAATTGCTTGTTCATATCTTTTGACCATTTATTGATTGAGGAATGACTCATATTATTATAAATTTGACTCAGTTCTGTGTATATTTGAGAAATGAGGCCTTTAACAGAGAAACTTGCTGCAAAAAAATTTTCCCCCAGTTTCCTGCTTTCCTTCTGATCTTGGCTGCATTGGTTTTGTTTGTGCAAAACCTTTTTAATTTAATGTAACCAAAATTATCCATTTTACATCCTGTAATACTGTCTATCTCTTGTTCAGTCATAAATTCTTCCTTTATCCATAGATCTGGTAGGTAAATGATCTCATACTTCCCTAATTTGCTTTATGATAACACCCTTCATTTCTAAATCATATGCCCATTTTGACTTTATCTTGGTATACAGTGTGAGATTGTTGTCTGCCAAACATTTTAAAAACAAGTCAACCCACTGGCCATATCTATTTATGTATTATCTCATCCTGCTCATATTGTTTCCCATCTCTTTGCTGAGAAGTGAGAAACCAGCATTGTATTTCTACTTATAGTCCTATCTGGTCCTGAGAAAAGAACAGAAAATGAGAACTCTATGTGAAACTGTGATTCAGCCATCATGTGCAGCTGTTATAGTATTTCAAATTTATCATGGTAGTTCAATACTACCCTGCCCGTCTTTGTCCTCTTCCACATTTTCTTCAGTTTTCTTCTGTTTAATGATTCATTGATCTTCTTTTCTTTCTCTGTCACTTTCCTTCTCACTCATAATCCCCCCCCCAAAAAAAAGCCCTTCCTTGTAACAACCAAGTATTAACAAGCAAACCAAACTCATACATTGGCTGCCTGCCTCATTTTGTACTTGTGCGTCAAGGGGGGAAACGTGGTTAAGTAGTTGTTTTCTTGTCACAGTTGCTCATTGTGTTGATCATGGTTCTTAAGTCTTCCACCCTTGTTTTTCTTTAGTGTGGTGGTCCTATCCTTATGTAAATTATTTCCTTGGTTCATTCTTTATCATTTGGTATAAGGCCTTTCAGCTTTCTATGAATCTATCCCTTTTGTCATTTCTTACAGTGCCAATGATACTCTGTCATATTTATACAGCATAATTTGTTGTGCCAATAATACTCTGTTATATTTATACATCATAATTTGTTTAACCATTCCTCGATTGATTGGCACCCCTGTAGTTTCCACTTTTTTTCCCTACAATAAAATATTCTCTCTTAAATATTTTTGTACATGTAGGTCCTTTCCTTATGTTTTTAAAATCTCTTTGGGGGTATACATCTTGTAGTAATGTTACTGGATCAAAAGATATGTCATGCACAATTTAGTGACTTTTTGGTTATAGTTCCCAATTACTCTCCATGAGGGCTGGACCAATTCACAGCTCCATTAACAATGCATTAATGTGCTTGTTTTTTCCCATAGTACCTCCAACATTTGTCGTGGTCCTTTTTTTTTTTCATTTTTGCCAATCTTATGGATGTAAGGTAGAACCTCAGAGCTGTTTTAATTTGCATTTTTCTAGTAATTAGTGATTTGGGGCATTGTTTCATATGGTTCTTGGTAACTTGGATTTATTCCTTTAAGAACTGCTTATTCATATCCTTTGACCATTTTACTGTTGGAGGATGATTATAATATAATTATATAATTAAAGCACTTCCTTATAGGTCTTAGAGAACTGCATTTATTTATTTGCTTTTGAGCTTTGTGTAATCATAGTTTATCATTTTGTCTGATTCTCTCTACTCTTTTTTTTTGGTCAGAAACACTTTCCCTGAACACAGTTGTGATAGATATTTCCTTCTTAGTTTTTTTACATTCTTTATGAATTGAACTTTTATTTCTAAGTTACAGTTGTCTGTGTTGTGAGATGTTGGTATGTCTAGGACCTTGTGGGTTTTTTCCAGCTCTGATATTCTGTGGTTCTTTTGCTTCTACCTCATTTTCCTCTAAAATAAAAATTAAAAAAATCATTAATTGTGATAGAACTTGAGTTTTCTTGAAACTGAACATTGAATGATTAACTGATTTTCAGTATCGGTTGAGTAAAATGGTAATCCGAGATCAAGTTGTGAAAAGAAAGTTTGTCTCCCAGAAAATATAATTTGAGCAAATTACTTTTTTGTAGTTAGTAGACCAATAAATTAGTTGTCCCAGTTTGCTGTTTGATGTCCTCTTTCCCTTCTTCCCCCTCCCCCCAAGCTAAGAAGAAGTTGTGGTGTGTTTGTTTTTTTTTCCCCTTTTTTCACCTCTCCTAGTGAATAAATGCACTGTTTTCTTTAATGTTTTAAGGATAAAAATGGCAGCCAACACTCCCTAGAGTATTCTGAAGTTTCCAAAAATAATCCCATGTCTGAGCTAAAGCTAACTTAGCTGAAGTTTCCATGGAAAACCTTTGTAGGAGGAGGGCAGATTTGTTCATTTAGGTTAATTGCTTCTTGACTCCCTCTTCTTCTGATTCATTACCTGGCCACAGGAACCTGGGTGTGCATATCTGTGTCCTTTTCTTGGGAGCCTCTCTGAGTCAACTTGAGAAGAGATTAAGAATCTGGACAAAAAGCCAGGAAACTAACCCTTGAGCCCTATCTGACATCAAACCAGTATACGAAGTATCGGGTTTTGCTATTTTCTGTACTGTACTTTGCATTGGGCTTTATAATTTTCAAGATTCTGGCGCATACATTTTACCCTCCCAAGAACCTTAGAAGTGTTGGGACTAGGCCCAGAACCCAGGTCAATTCTTTTACTTCCATACCATGCTTAGCATCTTTGTATGGTCATCTACTCCTCTCAGTTGACACACAAACTTTATTAGCCCCTCCTATGCAAGACACTTGGCTAAATGATGGGGACATAGAGCTGAAAACTGCCACTGGCCTTCCCTGTGGTAGGAACACCTTCACAATAATATATTATTATTATTATAATAAATAATAATAATAAATTATGAATAATTTTATAAGTAAAACTAGCCTAAAGATTTAATTGGCCCAGGGAATTAAATCTTAAAACTTTAACTTTGGGGCCAGAGGAATTGTGTGTCTTCCAGTTTGATTGACCAGCCCATCCGAGTTAACACACCCTCCTGACTGGCATGTTACCATCAATGTAGGCAATCACCTCATGCATGAAATTCTACATCACTGAATTATTAAAGTAGTTGTATGTACTGTCATTTAAAAATTATATTTTGTCTTTTCAATTAACAAATTTTTTTCCTCCCTCTCACCTCCATTAAAAAAGGAAAGCAAAACTCTTTTAATAAATAAACAAATTCCCATATCATGCATGTCTAAAAAATGTGTGTGTCCTTCTGCACCTTGAGCCCATCATGTCTGTGTCAGTAAGTGAGTATCATGCTTCATCATCAGTCCCCTGGAATTATGCTTTGTCATTGTACTGATCAGAGTTAAGAAAGCATTTATGTCTATGGGGTCACAAACAGTTCTGCCTTCTCAGTGAGTCTAAAAGAGCTTACAGATAATACTAACCCTTTTCTATCTATGGATTTTCTTTTCTTTTTCTCTTTATTTCAGTGAGCAGTGCCAGAGAATGGAATCTTAAAATAGAAGCTTATTTTGATGTAGTTAGCTCAAAACCGCTTGGTGGCCAAGTAACAGTGAGCGTTCCAGATTTGCAGACCCACCAGATGTATGACATCAAACTTTATCCTGGACAGAGCATGATCCCCTTGCTCCTGAACATCAACAAGGTAAGAAGCTGATTCTTGCAAGAAGCATATGGGATGAAAACTGAGTCCTTTTCATCTTCAAAGAACAGGAGACAAGAGGCCATGTGAGTCACTTGTCTCCATATCTTTACTCCTTTGCATTTTTAAAATTCGCCCTTACAAAATTAATCCACATTGTGTATTCTGGAGAACATTTTCTAACCAAACCCGTTTTGGTATGTTTCCTTTCTCCTTCATTTTTATCTTCTGTATAAACTACATCTTTTCTCTAACTGTCAGAACTGCAGGATCATTTAGGCTCCCAACAGAATTCAGTAGGACTTCAGGCTCATAAAAGATGGAGAAAGTGACTCAGGATCCTTGATCCCTAAGGAGGCAGGAGATAAGAATTGCATCTTTACTATTAGAAACATTATTCCAGAGCCACTAGATGATGTTCTAGGTATAATTAAAAATGAATTAAAGATAAGATTACTTTCTGTATCATTTAACATTTGTTGACATATTTCCAAGTGCAAACATCCTCAGCTTTTGTGCACTGAGGTGGAGTGTGCCCTGTTCTCTTCCTCTGGATGCCGTTTGTATAGAATCAGCACAATCTTTAACAAAAAAGGAAGGGCTAGCACTGGAGGACAAAAAGATGGGCTAAAGCTACTTAGTAGCTGGGAGAAGTTTGTCTGAATTGACTTGATGTCTCTTAGAAAACAGACAGGAGAGGGGAAGGCTACTTAAATCATTATCTTCCATGTAGCAGGAGATGCCTGATAAATATTCAGGTCTGATTGAATTGAATAGAAAAAGCTTAGTATCAGAAAATCTTGGGGTTCCAAATCCCTAGGAGTATGTGCCTCTATTCATTTACCATCAGCCAGCATGAACTAATTTGTCCTCTTACTCACTGGGGTTGATTAATATCTGTAAGTTACATTCAGAATTCTGAAATCAGCTTGGCCATGGCTTAATAATAAGTTCTCTGTTCAAGTAAAGTGGTAACTTTAGACTAGACTGATTGATTATACTACCTGATTAGAAAAGTGTGTGCTAACTGGTGAAGACTACAGAAGAGAGGAAAATGCATAGTATCATAGACCTGAAGCACCAGTGGAGTTTTTGGAATTTCTGTGCCACTACTTTTTTCTTTCCTTGTCCTTTCTTTGCGATTTAGTGTCTCTTACTCTCTCTGTTCCTACTGAAATTGTGGCACATTGTTTGAAATGTTATTTGTGGCCTAATTTCTGTTTCCCTGATTTTATTAGTGAGATGCAGTATTCTCCAGGCATAGTGTTTTTGGCAATTCTGCTTTCATTTCTGGGACCCAAAGTTTCTAGACTCAAAATTTGAATTCGTGGTTCATTTTCCCCCTCCTCTAACTTGGTGGTGTTGGCTGTGATGGAGTGGATGAAGAAAGCTGGACACGTAGGACAGTTATTTTTAGTTATTTGCTGGACATGTGCCAAACGTTACTTATATAAGATGACTTTGTCTATTTCTTAAGAACACTACAGTGGAGACTTGGTGGCCTAATGGACATGGAAACCAAACTGGGTACAATATGACAGTAACTTTTAAACTGGAAGGAGGCCATCATATTGAAAAATTAACTAAGGTGAGTAAGCACTTTTGATTCATATAGTCTTTTTTATGCTAATTTTTAAATTTACAAATCAGTGTCATAAAATGTTAAGTGCTTCTATTATATTGCCACCGCCATCATCATTATTGCTGCAGCTGCTGTTGTTATTAATCATTTAGGTCATTTTGAAAGCAGGCAAGTGTTCCAGGTGCAATATTTCTCTTGCTTGCTTAAAACTTCATCACTGCCAGAGAACTGGGCTCTATTATTACTTGGAAGGAGTTTTCTCAACCTTCTCCCAACCTTCCCCTTTAGCTAGTGGCGTTTATGAAAACAGTGGAGTACTTTGTGTGCAGTAAAAGCAGTATGTAAACATTTTTGCTTTTATGTAACAATATATTACATTACAAAGTGCATGTTGAAAAGCCTGCTGGGAGTTTGGTAAAATTTAGAAACACTGTTGATGTAAAGCCTTTTCTGTTTGGTTGAGTTTGCAAGTTCCTTCTTAAGTTTTCTTTTACATAAAAAAATTAAACATAGAAAATGCTCAGGGTATACCTAAAGCTGGCAGCTTGGAGCTTTTCAGTCTTCCCACAAAGGCATTTTTGTCTAGTTCCTAGTACTGCGATATGGTGGCAGAGAACCTCAGAGCAACATGGCTTATGACATCATTTCAGATAAATAACTTCCCTAAAACAGACATAGTGAAAGTCAGACTTCGCAGAGTTAGGTCCCCACAAGTCCCAGTAACACTTTATAGTATCAGTATTGAGAGATAGGGCTAATTATTTCAAATAATGCCTGCATGTTTCCTGTGTCTTTCCAGCATTAAATCTAATAGGTATATTTAAACAATATTTAAATATTTGACCCTGCCAAATCAAGGCTTGCTGTGCCATCTACAATGTTTCTATTTTTTTTCTTCTGTGGCCCCAGGTGTGTTGAATATATTTTCTCTAATCTCTAGCTTATTTACTTCCTTGTATAGGTGTGTTGGTTAGGCAAAACTATGGTACTCAGTATTCACATATTCTTCTACTGCTCTGTGTTTGCCACATTACGATATTTTTTGTGGCTAGTAGGGTAATCCCACGCAAGCATTTTTTTCTCCATTGGCCATGGCCTAACCACCAGGAATTCAGAGTTAGAGTCAGTAAACATTAAGTGCCTACTGTATGCCAACCATTGTGCTAAGTGCTGGGCATATGAAGAAAGTCCCTGCCCTCAGAGCTTGCAATCTAATGGACAAAGCTTGGAAATAAAAAGAAGTTGAAAAGGAGTTGGACAAGAGGGTGTCTGTCTTGAGGGCACGATGAAGTCTTATAGCCAAGGCAGGAAATGATCTGAAGAGATGTGAGTTACAAAGTTGATTTCATCTTGCAAAATAATGAGTTTCTAGAGATCATGAAATCCAGGATTGCAGCAGGATGGGAAATGATGAGGGATGGTAAAGGATCAGGGAGGAGCTTTCCAGTGCCACCCTCTCCAACCAGAGTGAAGGAAATGGCCTCAGAGCCAGGGGTGCTGAGGAGGTGTGAGTCACATGAGTTGATTTCCTCTTGAGGAATGATGAAGTTTTGGAGATCATGAAGTCATGATCGTGAGCAGCCCAGGTGGGAAATGAAACTGACTGACCTGTGTTGTTCCAAAGTAGAGATTTCATAGGCATAGCACAGACCAGGCCTGTATGACATGTGGCCCGTGGGTGGTATGTTGTGCAGGCCTGTTCTACATCCTCTACATTTTTTTGAGGGCTTCCTGAAATCCTTTCACGGGCTGCGAGTAGCATGGACTGTATGTTATGCTGACATAGACTGTGTCTAAAAATGATAATGCATGATGTTCGAAAAGACCATTTGACTGTTTGCCAACCTCTAGGAGAACCATAAGAATTCAACTCTTCAGCAGTGCAGAGATGCCTTTCATCTACCCCTGGGTAATGCCTAGCCTTGAAGTCCCAACCAGTGTAAAAGCCACGTCCAGAGAAAATGAACTAGAATCTGAGATGACTACACAGGGATTCTCAGCTGAGGACTGTCTGAGAGAAAGACAATCAGCTTGGAAATAAAAATACCCATTTTAAGGTGTCTTTTTTTTTAAGGCAATTGGGGTTAAGTGACTTGCCCAGGGTCACACAGCTAGTAAGTATCAAATATTTGGTCTGAGGCTGGATTTGAACTCAGGTCCTCCTGACTTCAGGGCCGGTGCTCTATCAACTATGCTACCTAGCTCCCCCTTTAAGGTGCTTCTTAAGCAGCATTTTTCTAACACTTCATGGATAGTGACTATCTTCTACGAAATTATAACCCTATCTTGGTAGTAATGACAATTTGCCAACATGAAGTTAGGCAACATTCTTGTTTTATTCTTTTTTTGTTTGTTTTTTAGGCAACTGGGGTTAAGTGACTTGCCCAGGATCACACAGCTAGTAAGCGTCTGAGGCTGGATTTGAACTCAGGTCCTCCTGGCTCAAGGGCTGGTGCTGTATCTGCTGCACCACCTAGCTGCCCCAAGGATATGACTGTCCCTAGGGCTTTTTTTTAATTTTTTAAAAAATTTTTTGCTTTTTGGTGAGGCAGTTGGGGTTAAGTGACTTGCCCAGGGTCACACAGCTGGTAAGTGTCAAGTGTCTGAGGCCAGATTTGAACTCAGAGGGCCTCTTGACTCCAGGGCCTGAGCTCTATCCACTGTGCCACCTAGCTGCCCCTCTCTTGCTTTATTCTTACTGAAAGCTAACAAGTGAGGTCTCTCTTTGTCTTATTTCTTTTTATTGATCTCTGTCAATTTTTTTTTAAAAAAAAGAATGACTATTTAAAAATTCTGAACTTAAATACCAAAAAAAGAGCATTTACGCACACAGCAGAACACAAAAAGAGGATTCTCTATGGAGCGTCCATTTCATGTGATTTGCTTTTTAATAAAAGTGTATGGTAAATTCTGTGTTATTTTCAAAACCGTCCTGCTTGTCTGTGTGCATCCTTCTGAAGTTCTTTGGTTCATTTAAAAATATTTCAGTGGCCCATCTTTTTTTTTTTTGGTGTCACTATTGCTTCTACAATTAAAAACTAAGAGAAAGGGAAAAAAACCCCTTGTAATAAGTGCATTCAAGCAAAATGAATCCATGCACTGGGCTTGTCTAAAAATGTCTGTCTCTTTCTGCACCCCGGGCCCATTCCCTTACTGGCCAGAGGTGGGTAACATGCTTCATCCTAGGCTTTTTGAAATCTTTCAAAGCTCTTTTTCCCTATCATATTGTTATTGTATAAATTGTTCTCCTGGTTTTCATCTCTGTGTCAAGTCAGGAATCTGAAATTGGCTCCTTTGTTTCTTATGGTACAATAATATTCCTTTTTATCCATATCCCATGGGTTTGTTTTTTTTTTAAAAAATATTCTCTGAGTCTGAGAAGCCATCTAAGGCCTCTCATAGAGTTTTTGCTTTTCTTTCTTCCCCCCCTAACTTTTGTTCTCCCTTTTAGGATCAGGAAGTTTTTTTTTCCCTTGTAAGTCACTCCCTCTCTGGTATTATCCTTCCTCTTAACCTCCCCAGCTACCCTAGTCTTTGCTTTTTCCCTGTTTTGTTTGAAAAATTGTATGTGTTCATTTCATATGAGTAAGGTTCATCTGATACCCACACCTCCCACTCCTTCCTCCATATTGTATACTCTTGTTCTCATATACTCCAGTTATGATAAATAACAAGTCCTACCCCCTTCTTCCTCCTGTCTGTACTGGTGGGTTTTTCCTTTTACCTTCTCTTATCTTTCCCTTCTTAAAAGTCTCAGGAAAAAAACCAATTTATTCCCAGGTCCTCTGCTTTTCTTATTTAACCGTCTCAATACCCTTTGAGGACATTACATTCTTTCTTTTTCAGCCCTTAATAATTGTATTGGGATTGATTTGAAGGTGAGACCGTTGTTTGATTTAGATACCTGTGATGATTGATATTAATGAAGTGAGACAGTTTTGTTGTTGTTCAGTCATTTCATCGTGTCCAACTCTTCATGACCCCATGGACCATAGCATGCCATGGCCTTCTGTCCTCCACTATCTCTCGTAGTCTGTCCAAGTTCATGTTCATTGTTTCCATGACACTATCTGTTCGTCTCATCCTGTACCGTCCCCTTTTCTTTTTGCCTTCAATCTTTCCCAGTATTAGGGTCTTTTCCAATGAGTCCTGTCTTCCTGTTAAGTGACCAAAGTATTTAAGCTTCAGCTTCAGTATTTGACCTTCCAGTGAATAGCCTGAATTAATTTCTTTAGGCATTGACTGATGTGATTTCCTTGCTGTCCAAGGGACTCTCAAAAGTCTTCTATGGCACCATAATTCAAAAGCATTGATTCTATGGCACTCAACTTTCCTTATAATTCAACTCTCATAGTCATACATTGCTATTGGAAAAACTGTAGCTTTAGCTATGTGGATCTTTATTAGTAAGGTGATGTCTTTTAATTTCATGGCTGCAGTCACCATTTGCAGTGATCTTTGAGTCCAAGAATAAAAAATCCGACATCGCTTTCATTTCTTCTCCCTCTGTTTGCCAGGAAGTAATGGGACCAATTGCTAAAATCTTAGTTGTTGGGTTTTTTTTTATGTTAAGCTTTTCCAGCTTTTACGCTGTCCTCCTTCACCCTCATTGAGGCTTCTTAATTCCTTTGCACTTTCTGCCATCAGAGTGGCGTCGTCTGCATGTCTGAGATTGTTGATATTTCTCCCAGCAGTCTTAATTCTGGCTTTTGATTTGTCCAGCCTGGAACATCTCACTGTATACTGATCATAGAAGTTAAATAAATAAGGTGGCAGCTTTGTCATACTCCTTTTCCAAGCTTAAACCGATCAGTCGTTCCATGTTCAGTTCTAACTTTTGCTTCTTGATCTGCATGCAGGTTCCTCAGGAGATAAGTAAGATGATCTGGTACGCCCATCTCTCTGAGTATTTTGTTGTGATCCACACAAGCAGAAGCACCTGTTACTCCCTTGCTTTCTCCATGATCCAGTGAATGTTGGCAATTTGGTCTCTAGTTCCTCTGCCCTTTCAAAAACCAGCCTGCTCTTCTGGTAATTCTCAGTTCACATACTGCTGATGCCTAGCTTGCAGAATCTTAAGACAACCTTGCTGGTGTGAAATGAGCACAGTTGTTCTGTATTTTTGAATATTCCTTGGCACTGCCCTTCTTTAGGATTGGGACATCAACTGATCTTTTCCAATCCAGTGGCCACTGTGGAATTTTCCAAATTTACTCGCATATTGAGTGCAGTACATTAGCAGCAGCATCTTGTTAAGGTTTAAAATAGCTCAGCTGGAATTCCCTCTCCTTCACTAGCCTTATTGTTAGCAGTGCTTCCTGTGGTCCACTTGACTTCATTTTCCAGGACATCTGGCTCTAGATCAGTAACCACACCATTGTGGTTATCAGTGATGTTAAGATCTTTCTTGTACAGTTCTTTTAAGTAGTCCTGCCACCACTTCTTAATCTCTTCTGCTTCTGTTAAATCCCTACCATTTTGGTCTTCATGCTCATTTTTACATGAAACTTTCCCTTGATATCTCTAATTTTCTTGAAGAGATCTCTTGTCTTTCCCATCCTATTGTTTGCTTCTATTTCTTTGCATTGCTCTTTTAAGAATATCTTATCTCTCCTTGCTATTCTCTGGAATTTTGCGTTCAGTTGGGCATATCTTTTCCTTTCTCCTTTCCCTTTCCACTGAAACAACAAGTCTCAATACCAGATTCCTTCTCTAAGCAATCAAGTCTTATTAAATGTTTTTTACCCAGAATAGTTTGTTGTTCTGAAAAAGCTGCAAGTAGTGCTGCCAGCCTTTCCCTCCAACCTAGCATAGGCTGTTATTGTTTCTTTTGCCTTCGCCAAAGACTCTTAGAATGCCAGAGCTGGAAGGATCCAGAGAGAGCATGTTGTCTAATAGCCTTGTTATATTGATGAGGAAACTGACCAAAAGAGACTCAGTCTTTAGGCTCAGTGCCTAAGAGGGAAGCTTTCTGTATTGTGGAATGACGTAGTTCACCTTTTTTTATATTGTTTATATATACATATATGTGTATAAAATGTAGATTTTATATTATACTGGGTGCAGCCTTTTGACTGAGTCCGAGTTTTACAGCGCAAATCCTTTTATTAAAGGGATCTGTTCTGTGAAGCTTGGATTCAGTCAAAGGGCTGAACTTTGAGGGCCTAGAGGGCCACATGTGGCCTTGAGGCCTCAGGTTCCCCACCCCTGCATTAGATGCTAAGGTTGCTGTTTTTCAGATGTGATTAAATCTTAAAATTTCAAAGATACATCATAATAAAGGGAGGAAGGAATATGGTGATACACATATCTTTTTACATACATCAGAGCAGATTTCCCTCATCTATTTTGTGAAAAGAAAAAAAATACAAATAATTCATTCTGCTAGGTATACCACAGGTAACAAATTTTGTTTTGATTGCAAAATGACCAGATCTTTTCTAATGTATAGTAAAATATACATGTATGAGTATATATTTATACACACATATATCTCAATACATATTTAAACATGTATATATTCTATGGGTAGAATATATATTTGAATATGTGTGTGTATGTGTATAGGCACGTGTGTATGCATGTGTATACACACACATACATATATATGTACACACAGACAAGCACATGCATGTATATAAATATTATCTTTTCTAAGGTCATTGTGGTGTAGTGTAAGGAACCCTGAGTTTGGAATCCAAGGCTTCAAATTCCAGCTTTGCCAGTGTGTCATTGGGCAAGCCACCTAGCTTCCTTCCTGGAGCCCAGTTTAATCCTCTATAAGATGAGGGAGTTGGACTACATTCTTTGCAGTTAATAAACATATCCAATGTCATTTAAAATGTGGCAACCTGTAATGCAACTATCTTCAGCTAGAAGTGGTAAAATAGTGTTGATAGTTGTTGAGAAAAGGAAATTTCTGTCTTTCATTTCTTGTGTGTGTGGTGTGTGTGTGTGTGTGTGTATTCAAGGTCACTTTTTTATTTTTACCTCTTTAAAAGGCATCTGTGGTGCAGTAGATAGAGCACTGGACCTGGAATCAGGAAGACCTGGGTTCAAATGTAGCCTCACATGCTGTGTTACCTTGGGCAAGTCAGTTAACTGCTGTTTGCCTAAGTTTCCTCCATTAGAATGTAATGTAGGCAGGAATTGTTGCCTTCATCGTGAATTCTCAGGGCCCAGCACAGTGACAGACTCATATAGGAAGGAGGTGCCTAGGAAATGCTTGCTGATCGATTCACTGCCCCTTAGAAGGTGGGATTGTGGACATAGATCCATGGTAATATTCAGCAGGAGAATTTTTTTGAAGGGTGAAGTTGAAATGAGGAGAGCTCTCAGTATTGGTCATGCAGGCAAGATTTCAAATAGAAAATAACTCTTTTGAGAAACCACTGTCACATGGCTTTGCTTTATGAGGTATCTGATTACAAACAGCTGAGAAACAGCCTTTAGTTGATGAATCAAGATTCATTACATCCTGACTTTACATCACCCATCTGGTCTGATGAAGTGACTGGTACCAGGGAGAGAAATCGGAGATGTACACTGTATTTACTCATCAGGCAAGATTCCCCTTAAGCCCTTCTGTGAAGATACTTATAGCTCCTGCCTGAAAGATGGTATTGAGCTGGCCAGGCCTGCACTCTTCACTAAGCAATTCTGTTTTAAAAAGAAATAAAATAAAACTTTAATGAAGCTAGTAGAAGGCCTGCCTGTCTTATGTGGATCTTAAAATGCCTTTCCCAAAGAAGAAAAACAACTATATTGGAGAATGTAAAACATCCAAGTTGGTGTTCCTGCATATTTAAACCCTTTATCAACTCATCTGGCAAGCAGTCTCTGTATTTTATTACCTGCAGGCTCAAACTTGCAGGTTTTGTTTGGACTGTTTAAAGGAAAAACAACTTTGGCCTCATAGAAAAATACTATCCTCAGTTTGGAGCCTGCTTTGGCCCTGCTCCCGACCCTATGCTAAGCTCCTTTCGCAGCACGTTATTTTATGCCAAATAAAGTACCTGTTGTAGGAGATGACTTTGATGTTACCTCTCCCCCTGGGAGGAAGACTAGGAGGGCCAGATGCTAATCAAGGCCCATTAACTTTTAGCTTGTCTGTGTGCCCCTGGGGGAGTAATGGGTAACAGGGATAACTTCTCCCCAGAAGCCCTGTCAGGAGGCCTCTCAGGCCTGTCAGGGACTTAGACCAGTGCGATAAAATTCTTGTTGTGTGGGGTGGGGCACAGGCATTGGCTGCCTTTCCTAAAACTTTGCAGAACAAAAGGTGTTTTTTAGATCTTGTGTGTGTGTGTGTGTGTGTGTGTGTGTGGTTTATGAATTGAATTGTTTCTTCCTTGTATACATGTGGTGGTGTTTTACTGACTCAAGTTCTTGGAATCACATGAATTCCCTTTTATTTGCTCCATTTTTCCAGAACTGGCAGCCAAGTTTGGAGTTAGGACTTTCTGGTTAGTCATTCAGTCAAAAAAATATTTATTTATCATTTACTATGTGCCAGGCATTGTGCAAAGTACTGAGGGATACAAAGAAAGGCAAAAATAGCTCCTACCCTTACTTTCCAATGGGACAGACCACATGTAGATAGCTAGGTAATCTTAGAGGAGAAGGCTCTAGCATTTGGGGGTGTGGGAAAAGCCTCCTGCAAAAGGTGATGTTTGAACCGAATCTTGAGGGAAGTTGGAGAAGCTTGGAGGCCAAGGTGTGGAGGGAGAACACTCTAGGCACAGAGGACAGTCGTTGCAAAGGCACTAAGTTGGGGGGTAGATTGTTGCCCAGAAAGTATGTTATTATAGAATTTATGGAAGGTGGGGAGGGGGAAAAGTAGCGTTTAAGACAGATGGAGAGACAGGAAGAGGCTAGGTTGTGAAGCGCTTTAAATGTCCAATAGGGCATTGTATATTTGATTGGAAGGTAATAGGGAGTTTATTGAGTTAGAAGGGTGAGATGCTTAAATGTGCACTTTAAGAAATTCACTTTGGGGATGAATATGTACAAAAATGTTTATAGAAGCTCTTTTCTCGTGGCAAAAAATTGGAAATTGAGGAGAAGCCCATTAATTGGAGGATGGCTGAACAAATTGTGGTATGTGATTATGATAAAATACTATTGTGCTATAAGAAATGATGAGCAGGGTGTCCTCAGAAAAAAACCTGGAAAGACTTACATGAACTGATGCAAAGTGAAGTGTACTGTGTCTGTAAAGCAATATTGTAAGGTGATCAGCTGTGAATGATTTAGCTCTTCTCAGCAATGCAGTGATTCATGACAACTCTGAAGAATTTATGAAAAATGCTGTCTATCCCCACAGAAAGAACAGATGGTGTCTGAATACAGATTGAGGCATATCTTTTTTACTTTCTTCATTTTTCTTGAGGTTTTTTTTTTTGTGTGTGTTCTTTGACAACATGACTATTATGGAAATGTTTTGCATGACTGAACATGTATAACCTATATTGAATTGCTTGCCTTCTCAATGG
The DNA here is from genome assembly GCF_003287225.1 of Phascolarctos cinereus. Lineage (NCBI taxonomy): Eukaryota > Metazoa > Chordata > Mammalia > Diprotodontia > Phascolarctidae > Phascolarctos > Phascolarctos cinereus. The sequence continues at coordinate 41,859,875 of NW_027556402.1, read as the reverse complement.
GGGTGAGTGGGGTGGAGAAGGAAGAAAGGAGAGAATCTGGGATTTATAGTTTTAAAAATGAATGTTAAAAAATGTTTTTACATGTAACTGGAGAAAAATAAAATACTGAATTAAAAAAAAGAAATTCACTTTGGCAGCAGAGTAGAAGCTGGATTGGAGTGGGAACTGAATTGAAGCAGAGAGACAAATTAGAAGAATCTTATAGTAGTGTAGATGAGGTGATGAAGGCCTCTGACAGCATCTGTGTATGGAGAAAAGGGCATGTATGTGAGAGGAACAGGTGAGTGCAAGAGTCAAGGAAGACACAAAGGTTGCCAGCCTTATAAACCCAAGTGACTGGGAGGATGGTGGGACAGTAAAAGAGAAGTTAGGAAGGGAGAGGGTTTGGGGGAAAGATATTGCATTTTGTTCCATATTTGAAAATTTAGTTTGATTTTTGAATTAAGCATTTAATTTTCTCTACCTTTCATCTCTCTGATTAGGAAAATAAAACAGAAAGAGCAAAACTCTTCTAACAAAGATGCATAATCAAGCAAAAAAAAAAAGTTCCAGCTTTGTCAGGAGTTCAGTAGTAAAGATTATCAGTCCTCTGGAATCATGGTTGATCATTGATCATAATTCTTAAATCTTTCAAAATTTAAAAAAAAATTTTAAAAGTCTTTACAGTGTTGTATAAATTGTTCTCTTGGTTCTGTTCACTGCATCAATTCATTCAATTCTACGTGAGTTTCTCTGAAATGTTGCATAATTTCATACAGAATCACATTCTACTATATTTATATAACACAATTTGATCAGTCATTCCCAAACTGATGAGTACCCCCTCAGTTTCTATACTTTGCAACTATAAAAAGGACTGCTGTTTTTACATATGAATCCTTTCCCTCTTTCTTTGATCTATTTGGGCTATAGGCCTAGTAATGGTATTAGTGGGTCAAAGGGTATTCACAGGGGCAGCTAGGTGGTGCAGAGCATAGAGTACCGGCCCTAAAGTCAGAAGGCCCTGCATTCAAATCTGGCCTCAGACCTAACATTTGACACTTACTAGCTGTGTGACCCTAGGCAAGTCACTTAACCCCAGTTGCCAAAAAAAAAAAAAGGATATGCATGTATGCACAGCTTAGTGACTTTGGGGGCATGATGCTTACTACTGTATTTCACTGCATGATTGTCGCACCCTGATTTTCCAGTCCAAAAATTGGTTTATAACCTTTCATCTTGTAATCGTTGCATGGTATAATTCTGTTCTTCACGTGGCTTAAAAAGTAAACACAGCAGCAATGTATTCACCACTGGCATATCGATATGAATTTATCTCTCAGCATTGTGAGCCTCAAGCCTAGAATTCTCAGTGCACATGCATTGTCAGTATATTTCCGAAAGCTGACTTGCATGGTTTGTTTAGAATGTTGCAGTACTAACAGTATTGTCACTCAGCCCGATGAAGAGCACAAAGCTGCCATGAGTAAGTCACGTGATATGGTAAGACTTGCATCTTCTTGTGCTAGCTAAACTGTACAGTTTGTCTGCCAGTGATATAGTTTAGTAATAAATGATTTTTAAGTAATACTGGCACAAGTTTAAAAGCTTCATGTCGTGGTTGCACCGCACTTTTTTGCAAAAAAAAAAATTAGCATAAAATCTGTTGACAATTATGTGGTGAAATAGGGTAATTGTTTTTGATAAGGGCAAGGCCAATTCATAGTTACATTGATTTCTTGCAGCCCCTCCAACATTTGTCATTTTCCATTTTTGTTATCTTGGACAATCTGATGGATATCAGACAGTACCTTGGAGTTTTTTGGATTTACACTTCTCTAATTATTAATGATCTAGAGCATTTTTTCATATGGCTGCTGGTAACTGGGATTCCTTCCTTTGAAAACTGCTTGTTCATCTCCTTTGACCCTTTTTCTATTGTGGAATAGCTCTTATTATTATAAACTTGAATTAGTCCATTATATATCTTTTATACTTTTATCAGAGAAACTTTCTAGGAAGATTTCCCCCTCCCGTTTCCCTTTCCTTTCCTTCCAATTTTAGCTGCATTTGCTTTTGTTTGTACAAAAGAATTTTAATTTCATGATATCAATATTGTCAATTTTATCTTTTGGGATAAGCTGTATCTCTGGTTCATCTGATTTGTTTAAGATGTGACCTTTTATATCTTAAGTCACGTACTCATTTGGAGCTGATCTTGGTATATGGAAATGAATTCTGTTTTAGACAGGTTGAGTGCAAGGCACCTTATGGGACAGTTAGTTCAAAATGCCCAAAAGAAACATGAGGTTTTGAGACTGGAGCTAAAGAAAGAGACAAGGGCTGAGTAAATCACTGGCATAGTGATGATAATTGAACCCATGGGAACCTATGAGATAGTAAAGAAGGAAAAAGAGAAGGTAACACAAGATGGCCTTGGGTGATATCTGTGGTTAGTGGGTTTGACATGGATGAAGATCCTTTGAAGGTTACTGAGAAGGAATAGTCAGACAGGTAGTAGGAGAGCCAAGAATGTCATGACAGTGCCTGGCTTATGGCATTTTCTACACCTCAGCTTCTGACCTTATGCTAAGACTTCTGCATTCATATTGATATTTCCTCGTACTTCCCAGTTCCTCAGTCTACTAGGTAGTGCAGTGAATAGGACATTGGGTCTGGGTTCAAATACAGCCTCAGACACTTAGCTAGTTGTATGACCCCAGGCAAGTCACTTAACCTCCATTTTCTTCAGTTTCTTCATCTGTAAAATGAAGATAATAATAGCACTTACCTTCTGGGTTGTTGTGAGGATCAAATAAAATAATGTTTGTTAAAATGCTTAGTGTATTTCCTGGCATGTAATAAGCACTATATAAATGCTAGCTATAATAATAATGATTATGATGATCTGACTCCTCCACTCTACCTCAGCTGCATACAGAGATTCTTATACACTTAATCTTGCCATCATCCACAGATGTTTTACTTGTGTATTCATTAACTCTTAAATTCTTTTATTTTATCATGCTATTTATCATTTCATATTTCCCTATGTCTTTCGACTCCAAGCTCTATACTTTGTCCTCCTTGTGACCTCCATTTCCTCTTCTTTTTTAGTTATATCTCAAACTGACACCCTCTCACTGGATACACATAGCACACGCTTCTCTTCCCTAGAGTGCTGGACCACTTCAGCTCCACACTGCTCTCCACTTGGGTTCCTAGACCCCTTGTCCTGCCATTGATCATTGCTTGCCATGCCCAAACCTGGATTCGTCCTAAAGCCTGCTTTCTTTTATTCCTGTTGGCGTGCTGCTTAATGGCACTGGAGGAAATCACAGAACTGTTGGATCCACCACAAACTTATTGTAGTTAATCTCAACAGGGCCTTCCCTGCTGCAAGGCAATCCTTTTACAGCTCCCTAATTGATTCACTCTCCCACTCTCCACAGTGGTTATTTCAGACTTTCTCACTTCTGTTCAAGCCTACCTTGGCTCTCTCTCCCTCCATGCTTTCTTGCTGTGGACCTTTTCATGGAAAAAAGACCATTTACCAAGAGCTCATTCTTTCCTCCTCATCTCATATTCTTCTGGTATCATACTTTATCTTCTTCTTCACTCCAGTAACTGATGAAGAGTTGGCCCTTCTATACCTACCTTTGATCCTATCCTCCTGCTGTCTCCACTGGCAGAATGACCATATTATCACCCTCTGTCATTTTTAAATCTCTCCCTATTTACTGACTCCTTACCTGTTGCCTACAAACACACCTATTTCTTCCCCATCCTTAAAACACTTTCATTTGATTCTACCATCTGTGGTAGCTATCCTTCTCTATCTCTCCTGCCTTTCTCTGTTCCAATTCCTTGAGAAATCTGTCTATATAAGACATATACCTTTACTTCTTCTTCCCTTGATCTTTTCTAAACCCTCTGTGATCTGGCTTCTGACCTTATCATTCAACCAAAACAGCTCTCTTTGAACTTACCAATGATCTCTTAATTGCTAAATCTAATGATCTTTCTTCTTTAATAGTCAGGAGATTCTAGAAATAGAATATATATGCAAGTTTCCTTTGGAATAATTCTGTGTGCTGATCTACCACCTTCTTTGGCTGGCTAAATATGGTTAACTCACCAATCAAGAGTGGTTGAAGATTATATTTAGGATCAAAGGATCATGGATTTCAAGATGGAAGAGATGTTAGAGACCATCTAATTCAACTCCTTGGGTTAGACTAAGGGCCAGACAAACTCATCCAAGGCCATAAAGTCGCATCCTGACTTCTCCTCATGGAAAACTTGAGAAAGAGCCTATTTTGAGGGTGAGATGTTCTTCACCATCTAGAGTAATAAAAAGATTACTTAAAATTAAATCTTCAAACAAGTAATCTTGAGACTTGAACATTACAAGTGAACTGATTACTCTCTTGGGTAGAAGTCAGACTATGAAATGCTTTGTATATAGTTTTGCTTTGGGTTATAAAAATTTCATTCAAGCATATCTAAACATAACTGCTTACCTCCAACAAATCTCTGATATAGATGGTGATGAGAAATATCTGTCCATTGTTAATTTAACATTTTCTTCCTATCATAATATTCATCTAATCCAACCTGAATTTTACATGAAGAATTTTGCATGAAGAAACTGAGACCTAGGAAGGGAGGGATAAGAGGAGTGATGACTGGCCCAAAGTTACGCAGGTGGTTATTATCAAAGGTGGGAATCGAATCCATGTCTTGGAACTCTCTTTCCCCTGCATCAGCCTGTCTAAAGAGAGAACTCATGGGCTGTACCAACAATTTGAATATTTTCTTTTTAATTTTTAATTCAAGAGGAATACTTTCATAGAATTATTCATTTAGAGCTAAAAGATCCTTAGAGGTTATATAAACCATCTTATTTTACAAACAAGAAACTGAGGCTTAGAGACATGAGATGACTTGTCCAAGGTCACACAGATTCTGAGCCCCAGTACTGGTTTGATTTTTGATTTTTGAGCCCTGTTGTTGTCTGAAACCACAGTGTCTCTGGCAGCCTGATCAGCAATGTTACAGAGAAATGCCTGCAGGCATACATCAAAGTGCTTTGGGCAGACCAGTCATATCAGAAGAACTGGAATTTAAGCCCCAGGTCCTTTGATTCCAAATCCAGAATTCTTTCCACTGTATTACATTGCCTTGAAATGTCCCTAGTAAGCAGCAGGAGTGTTAAAATTTACTTGTGTGTGTTAGTTATTGAAAGTGTGGATTTTCGTTTTTTGATTGTAAGCGCTGATTCTGAGAATTTCACTTTTTTTGTTCTTGCTTTCTGCGATAGGTTTATTTCCGGACAGTAGAGCTTATAGAGGCTCCAATAGCTGGGTCCTCCGGCTTAAGTTTCTACTTCAAAATTAATGGACTTCCCATATTTCTCAAAGGATCTAACTGGATTCCAGCAGACTCCTTCCAGGATAGAGTAACCTCGGACTTGTAAGTTAGAGTTCACTGTCCTTTGTTTATTTTTCAAAGTGATATATAGTCTTTAAGAGTCAGTCATTTATTCCCGTTACACTAGGGTAACAGTGCAAGAAACTGATGCTCTGGAACATAATGGAACCCTATCTTTAGACAGCGTCACATTTAAACCACCCCAGATAAGTGACCACATAGCAATTTTTCTTTCCAAAAAAGATTCCATAATTTCATTAGCCATTTACTTACATGTTTAGCTACTTTAGAGAACATTGCCCCCTGGGCTAATCCACAATTTGAAAAACTGGTTCCTGAATAATCAAGAATTGTTTGTGCTTTTTACTATTTTAAAAAATGGCTTTAAAAAAAACTAGCTTTGGAATAAGCCTTGCCTCCGTTTTCTGAATAAGGCTTACTTGTCTTGTACTTTGACCTTGATGATGAAAATTAAATTAATTTTTTTAAGTTGGTGAAAAATATAGACTTAGAAACATTTCATTGAAATTATGAAACAGATTCTCTCTAAAGTCTCTATTACATTAAAATGAACATGCTCATTATAATATTGAGATAATTTTTCTTAGTTTTTGAAGTTTACCATGACTTTGAAATGCAACATATTATGTGGTGTTTTATATAAAATGTATGGCTAGTAACCTCATACTTGATAGTTGTCAAATGATTCATAGTAACTTCCTCTATTGTCATTAAAATGTATTTCTATTTTGTAATGTATTCATGTTTATATTTTGCAATTTTCCCAGTAGGTCAAACACTTAAGGCACAGGATATGGGGTCAGGAATCTTTTTTGGATGTAGACATTTCTGACCTTTGATTTCTTTGTATGTGGGACCCATGGATGGAACTGGGTTCCTGTGCTAAGAGCATATGACTTTTTGTCCCACTTCAGCCTTCCCCCTGATTCTGTGCCTTTGTTTTTTTCCTGTTTTTAAAATTCTTAACTTAACAAACATAAACTAGAGTACATGATTCCTTATGCCCAATTGAACAGAAAGGGTGGTATGTGAAGCTGAGAATTTCTCCTGTGTACAACTTGCATTCCTTTTAAAATGTATAATAAATTCAACATGTTACTTTCAAGCCTGTCCTGCTTATTCCTGCTTGTTGTGTATGATTTCTTCTGGCATTCTTTCTGTGTATTCCAAAAACATGTTTTAATGGCTCTCTTTTTCTTTTTTTTCTTTTCCTCTTTTCTCTTTAGGTGACAGCCATATCCTTAGCTTCCCTCTTCCTTCCCACCCCCCAGATTGAGGGGAAAAAAAAAAAGAAAAACAAAACCTTTGTAATAATTTTATATAGTTGAGCAAAACAAATTTCCACATTGGCTGTGTCCAAAAACGGGTGTCTCATTCAGCAACATGAGTCCATTCCCTCTGTCAGGAGGTGGGTAGCATGTTTCATCATCAGTTCCTTGGAATCTTATTTGATCATTACATTGATCAATTTTGAAGTCTTTTATAGTCATTCATCTTTATAATATTGCCATTCAAATAATTTTCTTGATTCTGCTCACTTTACTCTGAATCAGTTTGTATAAGTCTTCCCAGGTTTCTCTGAAATGATCCCTTTTGTTATTTCTTAAGAGTACAATAATATTCTGTAATATTCATATAACATATCTTGTTCATTCAGTCCTCAGTTGATGAGGACCCCTTGGTTTCCAGATCTTTGCTATAACAAAGGGAGTTGCTGTGAATGAATGAATGGATGGATGGAAAACACTTTTAAGCACTTACTATACGCAAAGCACTGGAGATAGAAATAGAAAAACAAGACTGTCCCTGCTCTCAAGGTGCTCATATTTAATGAACTATAAGTATTTTGAATTAATGAGATTTTTTCCTGTGTTTTTTTATTTCTTTGGGGTATAGGCCTAGTAGTAGTATTACTAGATCAGAAGGTATGCAGAGTTTAATGACTTTTTGTGCATGACCTTGATTTTCAGAATGGCTGGACCAGTTTATGGCTCCATCAGTAGTACAAAAATATACCTGTTTTTGTAGCCCCTCCAAGAACTGTCATTTTTTTTGTCATCTTTGCCAATCATATGTGTTCCTGAAGTGGAACCTGAGTTGTTTTAATTTGATTTTTAATTATTAATGATTTAGAGCATCTTTTCATTTATATTTTTTCTTTTGAAAACTACTTATCATATCCTTTCATAATTTATCTGTTGGAGAGTGGCTTTTGTCCTTAAAAATTTGAATTAGTTCTTTATGTGTCCTATATATGAGATCTTTATCAGATAAATTTTCTGCAAAGATTTTTTTTTCTTCTTCAGTAATTGTTTCTCCTCAGGTTAGCTTTCCATCAAGGTGTCTAGATCCGTTCCTGAACTGTGTCTTCTGGGTTTATGGGAGATAACTCCCAAAATAACCAGATGGGCCTCTTTCTTGATTTGATTGGTCACATGGTAGGTTGGAAGAAGACAAGGTAGAGACTCATGAAAGATAGAAGCTTTAGGAGGAGGAATAAAGAACTAGGTGCTCACGTCGGAGTTTTGCTTTCATCTGTTGACTCTACATTGCCTTTCAATTGATGTTACAACACAGCGGGAGTACCTTTCCCTCCTCCCATAGCCAGGTCCCTCCTTTTGCTGGTCCACCCAAAGTCCATCTAGGCTGCTTGACTTCTCACAAGACTTAGATGAGATGAGAGTTACCAACTGTTTTCCACCCAGTGAGATGAAGGACCCCTAGGCCTAATGATCTGCCTTGCCTCTATTCCTTGGAGATCCCCTCTCCTGTCTTCTAACCCACTGATGGAGCTAAGGACTTTTAGATCTTGCCATCCACCACATAGCTGTACCCGTAGGACTTCGAGGCCTTTCTATAAACCCTACAGTTGAGCTTTTTTTTTATGTGACACCTCCGCTAATTAGTGTGTAATTTCCTGGAGATCAGGGATCATCTTTCTTTTTCTGTTTCCATCCACAGCACCTAGCCCAATGCTTGGCATATAGTAAGCCCTTAATAGCTCCTTTTTATTCATTCTTTATAAGTATAAGACTTCTTTGTAGTGCAGGTATAAAAGGATTCTATGCCTACTGCCAAGATTTGCATTTTTATTTGTTTTTATTTTATTAGGGATGTTATTTGAAGTCTAGAGTTATTCATTTGCCCTATAGTGTTCTTATTTTCATATCAGGAGTTATTTGCTTTTTACTCCAGTCTTCAGCAATGTAAATTGTGTCCATTGGTGGAATACCCAGTTATTCTTCAATTTCTTTTCTTTTAAAACAAGTTATTGGTGCTTAAAAAGCCCATTTCGGTCACTTCCTAATGAAGTCATAGAAAGTACAGTTAAACCACAGAAAAGCAAAACGTTGGCTCTGTCAATGATTGCCTCGTTTTGCATATAAACTATACGAACTCTCTGAGAGTTATTGTTTCTCTGAAGTCATTACTGGGACTTGCATTGATAAGAATTTTGAAGTCTTTTACTGTCTTTATTTATCTTATTGTGGTCATTGTATAAACTGTTCTCTTGCTTCTTTCTCCTTATTTTGCTTGGCATCAGTTTATATAAATATTCCTGTTTCTCTGAGTTATTCATGTTCACTTTTATGATATAGTAATATTATATTAGATTCATATACCATATTTTGGTTCGCATCACTCTTTAATCAGAAGGTAGCCACTTTGTTTCCAGTTATTTTGCTACCACAAAAAATACTACTGTGAATATTTTGGTTTATTCAGACTTTTCTCACCATCTCTGACTTTCTTGGGATACATGCCTCATCTTGCTATCTCTGGATCAAAGGTCAGATACAGTTTTGTGACTTTTCTACTAAAATTCTATATTTGCGTAATAGTTGGATTGATGCACAGCTCCACCAATGATGTATGAGTGTTCCTCTCTTCTCATAACCCCTCCAACATGTAATATATTCCTTTTTTTTATGCCTATCTGATGAATGCAAAATGAAACCTCAGAGTTGTTTTTTTAAGTTTTATTTATTTATTTTTATTGATTATTTTGATTTATCAACAATCACTTCCATAGGCTTTTGAATTTTAAATTTTTCTCCCCCTCCCTCCTTCCCTCCCCAAGATGGCACGCGATCTGATATAGGCTGATATACATTCCTATTAAACATATTTTCACATTAGTGATGTCATAAGTAAGAATTAGAACTAATAGGAGGAACCACCAGAAAGAGGTAACAAAACACAACAGAAAAAAAATAGTAAATAGTATGCTTTGATATGCATTCAAATTCCATAGTTTTTTCTTTGGATGTGGATAGCATTTTCCATTATGAGGCATTTGGAGATGTCTCAGATCCTTGCATTGCTGAGAAGGGTTAAGTCTATCAATATTAGTCCTCACACAATGTGGCTGTTACTGTGTACAACATTCTCCTGGTTCTGCTTGCTTCCCTCAGCATCAGACCATACAAGACTTTCTAGGTTTTTCTCAGAGTTGTTTTAATTTTCATCCCTTATTATTAGTGGTTTTATTCTCATTTTTTAAAAACAGGTTAACTTTCTAATGATTGTAGGACTTGCTTAATTTGTTATGCTTTTTCTATTTGTTTCATATTGTATATTTATTGTGTTTCATCTTTGTAGGTTTCAGAAGCTTTTATATTTAATTCTCTGTTCTGCCATAGATTACGACTTCTTTTGCAATCTGCTGTGGATGCTAACATGAATACTCTGCGTGTTTGGGGAGGGGGTATTTACGAGCAAGATGCGTTCTATGACATCTGTGATGAACTGGGACTAATGGTACATTCATATTTTGTGTTTGATTTGACCAATTTTCTATTCATAAGATATTTGCATGTTGCAAATTTTCTTTTTGATGTTGTGATTTAATTTAGTTGTTTTTGTAAAGCTTTTATGTTTAAATGTGATCAGAAAAAGGTGTATGCTATTAGAAAAGCATTTCAGAAATCACTCAATCCTAAAGTATTTATTGAATACCTATTGTGTAGTCAGGACAGTCATGGGTAGAAAATAAATAGGCATAAGACATAATACCTCACCCACAAGGAGATTACAGTTTAGTTGGAATGGTAAGGTACATATGCCATAAGTCCATAAGTTGAATGGTTTTGCCTTAGGCCTTTAGGGTGACCAAGGTGAACTTGACCAAATGTTCTCCATCAGCAAGACTTCTGAACGCCCAGCATTAAACCAGGACATTTCTTCTCTCCCTTTCTTTCCCCTTTACTAGTGTATCTTTACTAAGAAAGCATTAAAATGTAAGGGCCATCCAGCTGGTTGATGTCAATGTTCTTGAAATGCATCTGTTTGCAGATGCCATCATTCTGTCCTTTATCCTTGATACATGACCAGCCCAGCTCCTTTACTGGTTGTTCATAGGTTTGAGCACATTTTTATGCCATGTCTCCCACAATCCACATTGATTTACAGTCTACTTTAAACCCAGAATTCAATTTTCCATTGCTATTTTGGTCACCTGCAAAGTAACTAAGTAGGTAAAAGTAGGGAGAAGAATGGGATAAATTAAAATACAGATGGAGTGGCACATGAGGGAAGAAGAAAGAGACCACTGTGGCCTGGAGCAGTTATAGGAAAAACTCCTGGAAAGGGTCTACACACATGTAGACCAAGGGAGATTACATGCTTTGGCCAAAGTCAGAAAGGTAGTGTCTGAGGTGGCGTTGGAATCCAGGTCATCTGAGTCCAGATGTAGACCTAGGCCGCCTGGGCCAAGCTGTGTGAAAGCTCAGAGGTTTTTGTCATGTATCCAGTAGATTAGAACTGAGGAGCCACAGGGTATGGTGAGCTTGTTTTTAATTAAATTAATTAAAATGAGTGGGCCTTTAATTAAAACAAGCTGGCCTTTTGGCAGTGACAGAGGAGAAATTGGGAGGAGAGGAAGAATTTTTCCTGAGAAGCCCAGAGAATGGGGAATGACTCTTAAGTATTTTTTTCCCTCAAGTCAGGGCAAACATTTGAGTTGTTTGAACAACAAAAAAGTGTAATTGAGAGCAGCAAGGAGTAGTTCAAATGAAATTCAGTAAGCATTAATTTTACTCCAGTTCTGTGTGAGGCTGTCCAGTGGCATTAGATCATGGATAGAGAACTGGCCTCAGAATCATTCAAATCCTGTCTCAGACACCTACTGCTGTATGATCCAGAGGGGGTCAGTTCCCTTCTGGACAGTCCTCTAAGAAAAACAGCCCTCTCTCTGCGTTGGTGGAGAGTTTTGTCAGCAGGATGAAACCCTATCCAGGGGTGGGGCCTCACATGTAGCCTTCTAGGTCCTTAGGTGCGGCCTTTTGACTGAGTCCAAGTTTTACAGAACCAATCCTTTTATTAAGGGGATTTGTTCTGTGAAGTTTGGATTCAATCAGAGGGCCACAGGTTCCCCACCCCTGTTATACCAATGAAGTTATGGCTCTGCCCTCCGAAGGGCAGGCAAAAAAAATTTAAAAAAGAAAAGAAAGAAAGAAAAGAAAAACAACACTGGTTGCTGGTAGGAGAACAACCATAGAAAATGACACTGGCCCTTCACAGAGTCTGCTATCAAAGAAAGAGGCCATGACATGTTTATAAATAAAGATGAGCTAAGCTAGAAGGGGACAAATGCAGGAGGGCTCCAGAATGCTGTAAGAAAATCTGGGGGCTCACTATGAGCTGGGAAGTCAGGAAAGCTTTTTTTTAAGCCTCTTTTAAAAATAAATGTTTATTGATATATTTTGTTTTTACATTGCCTGTCTTTCCTCCTTTATCCCTCTCTCTCCCCTTTGTCCTTCCTCTCCCAGAGAGCTATCCCATGTAACAAAGATTTTCCTTTTTTAAAGAAAAAAGGTAGAAGAGGGGGGAAAAAAGAGCAAAAACCAGTTAATGCATCAAAAAACCCCAAACCTGTCATTATGTGCAATGTTCTGCTCTCCCCCTGTCCAAAGGAATTGGAAGGGGTGTCTTCTTATGTCTTTGATTTACAAGGAAGTCTTTATGGAGAAAATCTTATCTGAGCTGGACCTTGATTGGAGGGATGGGTTGTGACAGGTGGGGTTGAGGAGGGAATGTGTTCTAGGTATAGAAGACATGCCCAAATGAGTGCATGGGGTAGGGCTGAGTACATTACAGGGTTGGTAGTAGGAAGCTAATAGGCAGAGTGCCTTTAACATTTTTTGATTAGAATATGCCGTCGTGGGGGGCAGCTAGGTGGTGCAGTGGATAGAGCACTGGCCCTGGATTCAGGAGGACCTGCGTTCAAATCGGGCCTCAGACACATAACACTTACTGGCTGTGTGACCCTGGGCAAGTCACTTAACCCCATTGCCTAACCAAAAAAAAAAGAATATGCCATGGTTTAAATGTACATATTTGTTAGGACGGCTTGGAGAGGATTAGAAGCAAAGAGACCAGCTAGAAGATTATTAGAATTCATTCATTCAGAGATATATTATGCACCTGGCTCTGTGCTAGAGGCTTAGGTTACAAAGAGACAAAAAACCAAAACAAAACAAAAGAAAAGAAAACAAAAAACAAGCAAACAACAGTCCTTACCCTCCAAGGGTTTATATTTTGTCAGGGGAAATAGGTTCACATAAGTAAATGCAAAGTAATTAGAAGGAAATTTAAGAAAATAAGGAGGCACAGGAGAAATCAAGAAAAGCTCGTACAGGGGGTGGTTGGGAAGCTATCTGAGCTTTGAAGGGAGTAATGGGTTTTAAGAAGTAGAGGCAGGGAGGGAGTACATGCCTGGCATGCGAAAGACAGAGCCTGTGCACTGAGATCTTGGGAGATGAAATGTCATGGATGAAGAACAGAAGGCCAGGAAATATAAAGGATTTAATTATCTTTAAGTGTTATATTCACATAGGTTAGGCTTTATTATGATTTTCTTTTTAATATACAAATATATGCAAAGGATGAAGCAATAAAACCAAATATTCATTATGCAATTATTGCATGCAAGTATTATACTAGGTTTGGGGGAAGAGACAAAGTTTAGATAGGAGATAGTTCTGGCCCTCAAGAATTTTACCTTCTAGTAGTGATAAGGATACTACCAGGGAGCTACAATATGCTCATCATATAATATTGTGTAAGAAGGAGTGAAATGGTCAAACACCATATGCAATATGAGGAGGAAAGGTTATTTATCAAGCTGGGTGTGGGATGTTAGGGATCAGGGAAAGCTTTTTAGAGGAAGTGGCATTTGAATTGGGCTTTAAAAATTAGAGTAGACTGGTAGGGAGAAGGAGGGGAAGGCATTCTACCAGCTAGTTATCAAACAAGGGCAGACTCAATGCCTAGGTGCTGGAGATATGATGACAAAAATGAAACTTTTCCTCCCCTCAGGGAGTTTATATGCTATTAGGGGAGGTGACAAGGATGTTTAGATATAAAATACAAGGTAAAAACAGTTGCAGATTTCAGGAAAAGATTCATGTGACATTTTCCAAAGGAAATGAGATTCTAGGAGGTGGAAATCAGGAGGGAGGGCATTTCAGTTGTGAGGAGAGAAAGGGTGCTGAGATAAAGGGGCATGTGAGTAAGGACCAGAGCCAGTCTGGCTAGAATACATGGTACAGGAAGGTCAGTAACATATAACTGTGTTGGAAAGGTAGGTTGGAAAGGCCAGTAGTGAAGGGCTTTAAAAGCCAAACAGAAGTTTATGTTTGATCCTAAAGGCAATAGAAAGCTTTGGAGTTTTGAGTAGAGGGGAGGGAATAAACATTTATTGTGTCTAGAGGGTGACATGGCCAGACCTGAACTTTAGGAAAATAGCTGTACTGAGGCTGGGTTGGGATGGAGAAGGACATGTGAGAGTGGTAGCAGCTAGTCAAGAGGGAATGGGGGAAGGACTGGAGGATTAGCACAGTGCATGCTTGGGGAAGCATTATTGGCACATGGAGGAGTAATGAGGGAAAGTCATCAACTTAATCATTGTTTAGGGTAGTTGTTATTGAGCCAAAGTGGCAAACCATTGGTTTAAGTGAGCGTAGGGAAAGAGTGGGAAAACAAGTAGTCGGGGGATCAGAGATCACAGTAAGGGCCAAGACTTGATCTGATGTGAATGAGGGAAGGCAGAGGTGGAGGTTTGGGCAGAAAATGGAATGTCAGAGTCCTAGATCTTGGAAGAGGTGTAAGTGCCACAGTTGGTGAGGTCTGAGATGTGATTGTACCAGTGTGTGAACTGAAGAGTGATGAAGAAAGGAGGTTATTGGAACAGAGGATGTTGAGTAGTTGTGTGGGGAGGTTGTAAAAGAAATATTTTGAAGTCCTGAAGCTCAGTGGCAAAGCATGTGGTAGAAAAGACCATAGACCAGGCATTGGAAAAGATGTGAGCTTGGCAATAGCAGTAGATGATGGCGACTATCTTAGGGTGAAGTGGCACATGCTGATTGCATAGGGTTTGAAATATAAAATGTCACTGAGGGATGATGGTGAAGGTGGAACAGCAAATGAGGAGGATATTCGCCCTTCCTCCTGACCCTTTGAGTAAGGTGAAATGAGGGAATGATTGGTCTTCTCAGAGAGAGTTATGAGAGGTTTGGTGTCCTCAGGGGAGAGCAGATGAATGATTTTGTTTTTACACATCAACTTTAAAGATGTCCAAAAGGACAGAATTAATGAAGGACTTTTGTACTGAACATTAATAAAATTTGGTATTCTTAAATTTGTTGGACCAGATTTATTCATTGGGATTTTTAAAATCTCTAAAGTAATTTTCCATTTGTGTGGGGCTTGATCAAGAGCCTGTTTTATTTATTTATTTATCTTAGCTAGAGTAGAAGAGTCGTAAAAATATAAAATGTTCAAGTAGACATGGACTTGCATATTTTGTTTAACCTATGATTTGAATTTTGCTTTGTTTTTGTGCCATAAAACTTTTCCTATTTTAGGCAAAGAAATGAAATAACTTTTGTTTCTGCAAGACCTTGACCCTTAATATCTCAGAGAGGTCACATGTTTCTATATCTCAGCTTCCTTGTGAGAGTGGAAGATGAGGAAACAAAGAGAATTAGATAAGAAGGGAGCTTTCTTCTTTTCCCCACCTAGTACTTGCTTTCCTGAATCCTTCTTTTCCTTTTCCTTGTTTTTCTTTATTCTTTCCATTTTCTTTTCTTCCTTCTATTTTTAGGATTCCTGCTTCAGTTTCGAGCAATTACAGATCTAGTTTTTAACTATTAGCTTGGTCTTAATGAGCTCCTAGAAGCCTGGGACTATGGTTGATTTCTTTTTCAACTCGTAAAATAGCTTCTGCAAAGCCCAACTGTTGTCCTAGAGGAAGGGAGCGGGAGAAAACAAATGAAGAAATACCAGGCAGAGTAGTATGCAGGGTAATGTATTCTGTGTGCCCCAGGACTGCCATGGTAGCAGTGAAAGCCTGATAGGAACATTGAGATGCTGGCCAGTTGAACTCTAGTGGAGCTGCAGTGGTACCCTGCATAGTAAGATGAAATTCCTTCTATGAATTTAAGAAATATTATAGACAAGGTACCATAGCATTGCAGGCTGGTCCTACTCGGAGCTGTCATGGTGGTCAGCTTGACATGGACAGCAGAGTGAATAGTGATCCATTATACTCTGATACCACAAGAAAGCAAGATACAGATATATCAGAATGAATCAGAAATGACAGAACCCCACCTGCTGGGCAATGATAAGAAAAAAAAACAAAACTTCATTTCTATGCCTGGAAGTAAGAGCTGAAATCAAGAAGACAGTAAATTCTGCAAAGGGAAGGTTGAAGACCCTGAAGTCATTGGAAATCTTCACTTAATGCAGACTACAGAAATTATATCTGATAATGAAGTGAGTGCTAAAAACAACATTGTTATTTCAAATGATTTGAAAAGGAGATGGCATACTTAAGACTAGAATTCCCCAAAAAAAGCCCTTTTTGAATTTGGCAGGATGAATGCAACTAGTAGAACATGGACACCAGAACAGTAACAAAAGCCAAACTGATATCTGCCATAGCTGTCATGATTGAATGTGTCATCCTCAGCTTTTGGTAGAATATGTAAAAACATTCCAGAACCCACATATATTCCATCTGTATGGCAGGATCCACAGGAGTCAAGCTAGACCTATGAAGGAAAAGCATGAAGATGGGTGTCGTGGGAGACTGTCAGAAATGATGCTAGAGAATATTGAAGATGTGTGGGAAGTCATACTGCTGCTGGTTCACCCGTCAGAAAACTTGCATACCACATTGTCCAACAGACAAGAAACATATGGAAGAGACTGCGTAAAATAAAAACATGTCAGGAATTCTAGGTGCCCAGAAAATGGAGGCAGTGCGAGGAGTCAGAGCTGTGCAAAGAACAAAAACATTTGTCATCAGTCAAAAACTTTACTAACGAGACTTGAGAACTAAAGAACGCAGAAGGGATTGGGGGTTTCTGGTCCTCTCTATATTTGAAAGAAGCCCCCCAGACAAAAATGCAAGTTGGGCACAACAAAAAAACCCAGAAAACTTGGGCACCATTAACCTGATTGTAGTTGTTCATTTGTTTTAGTTGTGTCCAACTCTTCGTGACCCCATTTGGGGTTTTCTTGACAAAGATAGTGGAGTGGTTTGATATTTCCTTCTCCAGCTCATTTTACAGATAAGAAAACTGAGGCAAACAGGGTTAAATGATTTGCCCAGAGTCACAAAGCTAGTAAATGGCTAAGGTTGAATTTGAACTCAGGTCCTCCTTACTCCAGGCCCAATATTCTATGCACTGTGCCACCTAGCCACCCACCATTAACCTAATAATGGGTGATGAAGAATTTGTCAAGGGAGGTGAAAAACTTGATCTTCCCTACAAAACTGGAAGCAATAGACTATCCATAATTATTGACTCACATGCTTCAAAACAGTGATGCCCAAATTACTAGCAAAATGCTAGCTTCCTCTGAAATGCAAGCCTAAGCCTACCTTTTTTTAACAGAAGGAATGGCATATCTATTACCGGAAGATACACTAGTGACTCCTTCAAATATAGGACATATTTTTGTGCTTTATACAAAGCAGTCATTCCTTATCATTTAAAAATAACAGCGGCTCCATAACCACTTATAAAAGAAAACAGTATACTGATTGAAGAGCAAGAAAAGGAGCATTTGGGAAACTATTGAACAAGCTGCCTGTGAAAGCACTGTAGCATTTATGATATCTTTGTTAATTATTGCATAGCCTTTGGTATGGTGCCTCACTCATGTTTTATTCATGTACTACAAATACAGAAGACAGACTGAGGATAGGAGAAATGTTAGCCTATTGGTCATTCACATGGGAAATCATTCTCTACTTATATCAATTTACCAAGTCAATAAGGTCAAGACCAGTTGATGCGAAACCTTGGAAATTCTCAGGAAGACAGTTTTCAGCTGATTTTGACTCCACCTAGACTTAAATCCATTATCATCTCTCCGTAATAGAACTAAGTATGGTTTTCTAAATTAAGGAGAGAATCAAACCAAAACATTTTATTAATGACATCATGTCCGTGGATGGTATAAAATTGCATTGTTCCAATGAAAACTACATTAAGAGCTCTTTTGTGTCATGAAATCTTTCTTGAATGATGTCTTAATGTCGTGTAGATTTGATAAGTATAATATTCTTTTAATGTATCTCAAGGAAAGATCAGTGACTAAAAGCTTTGAACTGGAATCCAGTGAACACATTGAACTGATGGATGAAGGTGATACCTACAAATACCTTGATCTCCTCTAGGCAAGACATATCAAGCATAAAGATAAAACGGAAAGAGGAGAAAGAGGCCAAATACGTTAAAAGCAACACCTTTAAATCTCAGCTGAATGTGAAGAACTTGTTTAAAGCAGTTAACACATATGCAACACCGTTCTCAATGTATGCTGTAAAATGGACGATAGCAGATGTGGAAAATGTCATAACAAAAACCTGTGTGGACAATGTCAGTAAAACAGTTCAAGGTGACTGTAGAAAGATTAATGCTTCCTTGACAGAAAGGAAGAAGATTAATAGGATAGGTCTTCGTAGAGCACATGTTAAGACCAAAACCTATAGAAATACTTTTGGAACAAACAGACTGCACTTCAAAAAGCGATGGTAAAAACCAAAAGAGGTAGACTCTTTTGAATTTGCTGGATGTAACTGAAAGTCGTTTATTTCCCAGGAAAACCAATGAAACACACAGTGGCTGGGCAGGAGCTGTCCAAGAAGGACTGGAACAGATTGAAATATGGAGTCCAGTTTTCCTGTGGGGAGGGGTTGGAAATAATGGTCAGAGTAGATGTAAAAGAATAATAGGATAGCTAACAAACTTTCCTCAGGATATTCCAACTAAACTTCATGAAAAAAGATGAGAAGAGTAGAATAAGAAAATAATAATTCACAATTGTATAATATTTTAAAATTTGCTAAACATTTCATATTTTATTTGATCCTCATAAGTATATGCTTATTATATCCTTTTTACTGATGAGGAAACTAAGGTTCAGAGAAATTAATTGACTTATACCCAAGGTAACACAGTTTATAAGTGTTTGAGGCTGGATTTGAACTATGGTCTTACTGACTCTAAGGCCAGCATGCCTATCAATTATGCTCCAGTAGATGCTCAATACATTTTTCATTAATTTTATATATATATATATATATATATACACACACATATATGATATACATATAAATATATCAAGTTAATTCCTATGTCTCCCAAAGTATTAAAAGAAGATTTCTTTGTAATGAGATTATTAACTGAATGATTTCTTTTTTTGACATTATTTACCAACTGTTATTTTTTTGCCTTGTAGATATGGCAGGACTTTATGTTCGCCTGTGCTCTTTATCCTACTGACCAGGCCTTTGTTGATTCAGTGAGAGCAGAAGTCCTTCATCAGGTATGAGTGCCAAATGAAATACAAACTTGTTGTGTTCATCTTGGTGTTCCAGGTTCTTTTTGTTTTTTAATTTTTAATTCTTAAAACTTATATTTATTTATTTATTTATTTATTTATTGGGGCTAGGCAGTCGGGTTAAGTGACTTGACCAGGGTCACACAGGTAGTAAGTGTCAGGTGTCTGAGGCCAGATTTGAACTCAGGTGCTCTTGAGTCCAGGGCTGGTGCTCTACACTCTGCGCCACCTAGCTGCTCTCTGGGTTCTTTTAAAAAGCGTTTTATTGATGCCTTTCTTATATACCACAGTTATTTCTTAATATAGCCTGTTTTCCCACCGATGTCACTGTTGTAATGGAGAAAAATCAATAAAACCAACATATAAATCCTTTGTGTCTGATAGCACGTACAACATTTCTAAGCCATAGGCCACCACCTCTCTATCAAGAATAAGAAAATGTATTCTCTGGGACTAAGATTGGTTATTTATTTAATGTGAACTTGACTGCCTTTTAGTAGTGTTTTCCTTTACATTTTATAGACTGTATGTTGAGCTCTTGGTTCTACTTTCTTCATTCTTCATTATTTCATACAAATCTCTCCAAGTTTCTCTGAATTCATCAGTCTTATGGTGCAATAATATTCTATCACATTCATAATATCACTGTTTTTCCAGGCATTTATTAATCAGTGGACCTCCATTTTGTTTCCTATTTTTTACTACTTCAGAAAAATGTTGTATCTAGTATTTTGGATCAGTGTTTCTCTCTTTGAACTTCTTAGGGTATGTGGTCTATAGTTAGATTGCCTTTCTTTATTTTACTTTTGCTCTCTTCTCTTTAACTTGATCTCTTATTTAAAAAAAAATAAACTATTTAGTTTAAAAAAGTAAAGTCTATTTAATTAATTCTACAAGCAGACTACTAATTCTACAAATCCTCAAGACAAAATCTGCTTCAGTCTCAGACTCTGATGGGAGATTAAATAAATGGTTTTAAAGTTTTGAACATTTTAATAATTTTTTTAAAAAAGTATTACACCAGGCAGCTTGAGAGTTTTAGACAAATTTTTGACTTCTTAGAGAATAATTGGACTGCTAGCTTCTGCCATACTCTAGGTTCTCCCCTGTAACGTGTATTATTAAAAGAGAAAAGATAATGTAGAGTTCATATTAATTTAAGGATTACTATGAGGTGAGGTAGATTGCTGATTGTCTTTTAATCTGTACTTATTTGTATAAAGAACTCCCTTTGAGGAAACTCACTCCTTAGTCTATGTAAGGAACTCCTTTGTAACTTAGGATCTTAGAGTGTAGCCTGCACACTGAAGAGGTAAGCTACTTGCCCAAATCTGACACCCCTTATGTGTCATAGGTAGCTCTTAAACTTTGGCCTTCCTAACTCTGAGATTGGTTCTCTACCCACTATGCCACTTGTTCAGCCATTTTTCAGTTGTGTCCCAACTCTTTATGACCCCATTTAGGGTTTTCTTGGCAAAGAAATTGGAGTGGTTCGCCATTTCCTTCTCCAGCTTATTTTATAGATGAGGGAACCGAGGCAAATGGTTAAGTAACTTGTCCAGGGTCATATAATTGTAAGTGTCTGAAGTTAGATTTGAACTCAGGAAGAGTGGAGTCTTCTGAACCCCAGGTCCAACTGTCTACCCACTGTGCCACCTAGCTGCCCCTGACTATGCCATGGTGCTCCTCATATCTCAGTTTAATACATAATTATGTCTTACATAGAGCCACTGAAGTCTTAGCTAACTGATTTTTTTTATCGGACTCTGTAACAACTGGCATATAATGACCAATTGGTACATAAATATATTGAATAGTCCACTTACGCAGAGATAGATAATCAAATGAAATGGCTGTTCAGAAACTTGGTCAGACTTGCACAGTATAATAGCAGGGGACGGTAAGATGCAGTGAGAGTTTATTTTAAGAATAGGGGAGACATGGAAATGTTTATCTATAGCGTGGAAAGAACAGTACACATGACAATTAGATAGAGAAGATGATAGTGAGAACAGCTGGAGAAGACAGAAGGGAATGGAATTGAGTGTACATTTAGAGGGCCTCCTCTTCATCAGGGCATGGAGTGAGGGAGGAGATAGTGTGAGATTATATCAGAAGACTGTGTGTAGAGTAGATGGAAGAAGAAGCTCTCAGCTAATGGCCCCAATTTTTTTCCATGAAGTATGAGACAAAGTCTGGGAGGTTGGGGAAAGCTGCCGCTGTGGGAGGTTTGATGAGGCAAGAAGAGGTTTGGAACAGAAGCTGTGGAAAATAGATAGAGAATCAATTAGGGAAGCATGGAAGGATTCCCTGGCTGCGTTGAGGACGCCATTGAGATTAGATAACACAGATTTGTAGTGGACACATCAGATGGTTTCATGACTCCTTCCAGCTGTCTTCTGTAATACAGTCTGTCACCAAGTACATTGTCATGGTCTTTGCAGCTTGAACTTGCACTCTTAAGGGGCACCTACCTCCTCATCTTAGTGGTGGTATTTGAAGTGTGTTGTCATCAGTGATGTGCACTTAATGGGCGGCCCATTGTGTTAGTCCATCAGGATGCAGACCTGGGATAGGAATGAGCCACTTAAGGACAGTGACTGGGATAAGAATTTAATGGGAATAGGAGCAAAAGCAGAAGCAGACTGTATCTGGAAGGTTGGGTAATGCTTTCAGTGATCCCAGACTCCTCTGACACATACACCTTTCAAATAGTGGCATTTTTCTGGTGACGCTACATGGTTGCAAATCCGTGATTGCCAAAGAACTGTAATTTCAGGTGACAACCCAGAGCTGTTCAAAGAAGGAAGCTTCACATTTTCTTGGTCTTTTTTTCTTAAATTTCAGATCAGAAGATTGAAATCTCACCCATCTGTCATCATATGGAGTGGTAACAATGAAAATGAGGCTGCTTTGGCAGAGAACTGGTTTTTTGTGCCACCCAGTAAATTCCAAATCTATGCCAGAGACTACGTGACATTGTATGTGAAAAATATCAGAGAAATTGTCCTGGCAGTAAGTAACACTGAAGTGGATTTAGGAATGAATTTCTAAATGAATTAATGTAGGTAATGTCTCTTTATTTAGCAAGACAACTTTTAGGATGCTTTTTTTTTTTCAGAACTTTCTTTTTCCTTTGCTGTTGCTGCCTCATTTGTAGGACTTTAGGGAGGTCAGTGCAGAGCTTCAGGCCATTGTTGTGGGGAAGAGGGAGAGAGGTGACTTATTAATGCTATCATTAACTAGTTCTGGTCAACTTGGCTAAGTCACAACTTTTGAAGACCTTAAGTTTCTTATCTTAAAAGATGGTAGCTTGGATGAGATAATTTCTAATGTTCCAACACTAACATTCTGTGCCTTTAAATGTGGACATTAGACATCAGCATATTGGTATATTTTTCACTGCAATGGAAAGGTGTGTTATATGACCAGAAAAAAGAGGTGGTCCAGTAATACAGTGAGAAAGAGGAATAATAAAACCTGACACTTAGATGACACTGTAACATTTGTAAAGACCTTTGCATTATTTGTGATCTGGCTTGGGCTTCACAACATTACAAGTATATTTTACCCCTGTTTTTCTGAGGAGGAAACTGAAGCTGTCTCGCCCTTTGTATCCAATCTGTTTCCAAGGCCCGGTGATTTCAGCTTTGCCAGGTCTCTTTGAATATGCCTCTTCTCTCCAGTGACACCGCCACCACTCTGGTACAGGCCTTGGTCACCTCACATCTGGATTGAGTAGCCTACTGGTGGGTCTGCTGCCTCAAGTCTCTCTCCACTCCAACCCATCCTCCATTCAGCTTCTAAAGTGATTTTCCTCAAACTCATGTCTGACCCTCCTGTTTTTCTTTTCTGCTTTGTATAGTTGTTGGTTTTTTTTTAGACAGCTGGGGTTAAGTGACTTGCCCATGTTCACACAGCTAGTAAGTGTCGAGTGTTTGGTGTAAGGTCGGATTTGAACTCAGGTCCTCCTGACTTCAGGGCCAGTGCTCTATCCACTGCTCCACCTAGCTGCCCCACAAGTTCAGAATATAAAAAAAAATTATTAAAAAAACCCAAAATCAATAAATTAGTTGCAACTAAAAAACTTAGAAAAGCAGCAAATCAAAAAACATAAAAATAGAAAATTCTAAATCCAAAACATAATTCAAAGCAAACAAACAAAAGACTTAGGAGCTGTTTTTTAAAAGAAATTAATGAAATTAATTAATCTGGTTTTAAATCTAATTGATCTAATTAATCTGATTTTAAAAAGAAAACCAAGTTGCTAACATAAAAAATGAGAAATGAGAATTGACTACAAATGAACAGGAAATAAAGGAAATTAATAGAAATTATTTTACCCAGATATAGGCTCAACAAAACTGATAAATGGCTTAATATTTACAAAAATGTGAAATCTTCAGATTAACAGAATAAAAGTGGAGATTTTTTAAATAACTCAATCTCAGATAAATTGAACAAGGAACTCCCAAATTAAAAAAAGCCCCAGGACAAGGTGGCTTTGCAAGTGAATTCTATGGAACATTCAATAAAAATCAGTTCCAATGTTACATAAATTATTTAGGACAAAAAAGGGGTAAGAAGGAATTTGTAGGAAGAGCAGCAACTTGTTTTATATAGGCTCAACTGGCCTTTTAAAAGGGTGGGGAGGCCATGTGGCTTCCTTGCCTTCAGAGGCATAAAAATTTCAACCTATGAGGAATTACTGTTCAGACTTTCATAAAGTGTTCCTCTTGCCCTGTGGGGAATGCCTTTTTGACATAGCATGGCTGGTTGTCATGGTGAATGCAGAGGATTATGGGAATAGCTGTTTTATCTGAATTACTATCTTTTTTAACCTTAGGAATTACATATTTTTTTATCTTTTTCTATTAAATGAAGTCATTTTTATTGCATTTTATAGTTCATAGGTGTCTCATTGCATTCTGACATTAAGCCTGAATCCTTGGACTGGCCTGTATTTGGCTGGCCAAGAATATTTGGCATGGTGGGCAGTGGAGGGTTTGAAATGGTTCTGTAATAAATTTATTGTTCAAGTGGAGAAGAGGTTTTGCAGAAGAATGGGAGCCTCAGGTGGTTGGATGGCCAGAGGTAGGACATTGCTGCAGTGTTATTTAGGGTGTGTGGGAAGCTGTCTCGTTGGAGTAAGAAAGAGAACTCTCCCATTTACTCTGTAAGGTTACTTCTTGCTTGCTTACCTTGACAAGAAAATGAAAAAAAGAAAAATGAAAAAAAAAAGTCAAGTATTCATGGCATTGACTGATGGTTTTAAAAAGAAAGCTGAAGATAAATTGTCCCTGTGTAATAGGGGGAGTTAGGGCAGCTAGGTGGTGCAGTGGTTAGTGTCAGGCTTGGAGTCTGGAAGACTCACCCTTTTGAGTTCAAACCTGATCTCAAATCCTTAATAGCTCTGTGACCCTGAGCAAGTCACTTCACTCTGTTTACCTCCTTTTCCTCATCTGTAAAATGAGCTGGAGAAGGAAATAGCAAATTACTCCAATATTTTTGCCAAGAAAACCCCAAATAGAATCACAAAGAGTCAGGCTGTACCAAAACAAATGAATTACAATTAGGCAATTAGAGGCAATTAGAGGCAAAGATGAATGAGCTTTTGGTCTTTAAGGACCATGTCCTAAAGGCAAGCGATGGGGGTGGGGGGTGGGGGGGTGGTAGCTTATGGCTCTAGTAATACCGCAGGTAAAAAGGGCCAAGTTACTAGGGGCTCCAGATGGAATGTCAGTCAGCTAGCCTTTATTAAATACCCACTATGGCAGGCACTGTTCCAAGGGAATATAAAGAAAGGGCAAAGAACCATATTTTATTTTCCTGCTCTCCTGGGCATTTAATGTATGATCCCGACCCAGAGGTTTCCTTGGAGAATATGAGATTGGATCTGGGAGGAAAGAGAATAGGAACAGGAGTAATAAGGATTGGAAAACCATTCCAGTGGTAAAGAAGCCTCCAGTATTCTCATGAATACCGCCATCTTATGAGAATCATAGGAACACCATTTTCTGTCGGGCAGTCAGAGGGTGGACAGGCCTTTACCACCAAGGAATGGGGCAGTTGCAGGAGAAATGTAAACAGCAAGCTAATGCATCATTTAGACCATGGCTACTAAAATTATTTAATGGGAGCAATTTTGATGGTTGCAACGTGCCATCTGCTTAGAGAGTTAGCAGAGAATTTACTCCTGAAAGCTGGCTAAATCAGTTAGAAAATCTAAATGTAGACTCCTTTTTTTTCCTCTTTTTTTTAGGTTCCTAAAAAGGAGAGTTTGCATTCTTGGCCCCATAGCCATTACTAGATCTGTTCCCTAGGTAGCATATTCCTTGGAGGGAAACAGCAAGAGGGAGGGGATGAAATTGAACTGAATTTGAGAACTCCTTACTCCCTATGCCTGCTTTGGATATAGTTAGATCCCACCTTTTGGGCAGAGAATCAGTCTTTAGGTGTGGGTCTTACCCTCCAGATCACCATAAAGGTCTGGGCCGCTAAAACTTTTGAAATTTGTTCCATAGATTGGGTCAACCCAACCAGCTCTCTTGAGTGAATACAGTTGTCTGCAGAAATGGCTGCCCAGGGGATGGTGAAAGGAAGCATGTTGTTGGGTTTGAGGGTGATGATATTCATTCCTTTAAGAAGCTTTAGACATGTATTTTGAGCATGAGGTAGGTTAATGATCAGTCTGTGGGAATTATAGTGAGATTGTATTGTGACATCTGAGACTAGGGAAGTGAGGGTCCTTTTGTCCTGTCACTCCCCTACCCTTGTCCTTCAAAGTCGTCGAGATATCCAGATTTGAAAGACTCTTGGGGATGAATGCTCTTGGGGCAAGGTCGATGGCAGGAGTGGGGAACCTGAGGTCTTGAGGCCACATGTGGCCCTCTGGGTCCTCAGGTGCAGCTGTTTGATTTAATCCAAACTTCATAGAACTAATCCCCTTAATAAAATGATTTTTTTGGTAAAACTTGGATTCAGTCAAAAGGCTGCACCCGATGACTTAGAAGGCCACATATGGCCTCGAGGCCTCAGGTTCCCCACTCCTGGTCCAAGGTTTCTCTAAGGCTTAGGGTATTCTGATTGCCAGAGTACAGCCATTCTGTCCTCTGTATGCCTGACAGTAGTTTAGAAGACCACAGAGGAGAGGAGTATCCTTCCTTGACTAGAGGTGAATGGAAGACCTCTTGTGCGGGTCTCATTTGTATTGGATAATGAGAGGAAATGTATTGTGGACATGGATATTGTGAGTTCTAGAAAATAAGCACTATATGGTTCCTTATGGTATACTCTCTCCTGCTTAATTTATTTATTTTTTTTTTTTAAGGCAGTTGGGGTTAAGTGACTTGCCCAGGGTCACACAGCTAGTAAGTGTGTCAAGTGTTTGGTGTGAGGCTAGATCTGAACTCAGATACTCCTGACTTCAGGGGCAGTGCTTTATCCACTGAGCCACCTAGCTGCCCCTCTCTCCCGCTTAATTTAAATAGGGCTAAATGGAGACTCCTTTCCCAGGTAGCTAAACAGTACTAGTTCCTGGGCATGTGTGTGAAAGCTATTTCCGTCCTAGTAATGGAGATGAAAGAGGCTGGAGTAGTATAAATTCTCTTTATAATAACTTTGTGTGGCTGATGAAGATGGCAGAAGATAGCCAGTGATCTATTTATTTATTCATTCATTTATTTATTTTTAAGGCATTTGTGGTTAAGTGACTTGCCCAGAGTCACACAGCTAGTAAGTGTCAAGTATTTTTTCTGAGGCCGGATTTGAACTCAGGTCCTCCTGACTTCAGGGCCGGTGCTCTTTCCACTGTACCACCTAGCTGCTCCTATGGGTACCTAGTGATTTAGAGCAAATTATGGGAGCTGAATAAAGTTGTGATGGTGATATCTTTGGCCATTCCTTACCTTATCAATATGTTAGACCTGGTACCCCAAACCCTGGTTTAATATTATAGAGTTTGTTGAACAGTGCATTTTTTTTCTCTCTTCCTGTGGCCAAGACCAGTTAGGAATAGTTTTGTTTTACCTGGGAAGGAGCTCAGTATACATTCACCATCCTTTCTTAGGGTTATTTAAATTCTCCTTGATATTGCCACAGTTTGGTGGGGAGTGAGGTCCTACTTCCTAAGAGCATTGATTTTGATCACTACGTTAATTATGTAATGTTGATTAGGTTAACTGAGACCACAGTGGCAAAGGAGTTAGATAGCATGGTGGTTCATATGAGAGACAAAGGATGGGAGATGAACCCTATGAAGATTCATGATCAAGTCTGTTCAGTTAAATTCAATGATACACTGGATGAGAAGAATCCAGATGACTACAGATGTAGTTTGTAATAAGTTCCTGGTGCTCCTCTGTTGTCTAAAAGGAAGCTCCTGTCTCCTGGGAGTTGTGGAGAAATGATAGCACATTTAGGACATAGAGGAGCCAAAACCTCATACAGACATTCCAGGAAAAAAATCTAAAAATGTACCTGAAGGAATAATTATTGAAAACAAAACAAAAGAGAAACTGCTATAAGCTCCTCCTTCAAGTCTAGGACTGTAGAAAAAGACTGTTAGAATCCTGTGGAAGCTTTGAGTAGAGACAAGACTGGCCAGGCAGAAGCCACAACATGGTGTAGGAATGCGTTAATCTCAAAAAGAAAATGGTGTGGTGAGGAGGAAAGGTCAGGAAAAGAGAAATTTTTTAAGGGTTTAAGGGGGAGGATTTAAGATAGAAAGCAGGATAGGTGAAGTAGTAGTTATAAGCAAAACAAACTCCAGCATTGGAGGGTTGGGGGATTATTAAAAAGAAAGAGAATAAAAGCCTATGATAGGGACAGGGCAAGGGGAAGAGAAGAGAGGGAACAGAATGGAAATAGGTTGCTTTAATTATAGATCACTAATATTAAGCATATTCCTCTTTCACCACCTTCTTCTTTATTAAGAAGAGGGTCAGGGGAAAAGAGAAGAAAAAGTACAAGAGGACAGGGTGGAGGAAGATATGTAATCCATGATAACCATGAACACTAATGGGATGAACTCATCTATAAAACAAAAGAGAATAGCAGAATAGATTAAAAAGCAGAATCTGATAGGGTGTTGTTTAAAAGAAACACATTTGAAACAAAAAGATTCACACAGTTAAAATTAGGGGTGAGAATAAAATCTCTTATGATTCAAGTGAACTAAAAAAAGGAAAATCATAATTTCAGAGAAAGAATTAGCAAAAGTAGACAATAAAAATAGGTAAGTAGGGACACTGTGGTATGTTTAAGGATTCCATAGATCAGGCCTACATAACCTGTGGCCCTTGGGCTGCTTGTGGCATGCCAAAGGATTTTGGGCAGCCCATGAACAAAGCCTCTACATTTTTGACGAGCTGCCCAAAATCCTTTGGCATGCTGCGAGTGGCCCATGGGCAATAAACAGTCCACAGGCTGCAGGTTGTGCAGGCCTGTCATAGATAATCAACCAGTATTAATCTTTATATATATATATATATATATGTGTGTGTGTGTGTGTGTGTATGTATATATATAATGTTATATATAATGTGTATTATTGTGTGTGTGTATATATTGTATGTGATATTTATATATATGTATATATGTATGTGTGTATATATATATGTATATATATATATATACCCTGAACAGCATAGCATCTAAATACTTCATACAAAGTTAGGGAAAAATAGAAAAAATATAACAGAGTGTACCCCTTTCAGACCTAGACAAAGCTAACAAAAAACAAGCATGAAAGAAGTTAGGAACCTGAGTAGAACATTAGAAGAATTAGAAATGATAAATCCCTGGTAATTACGGAATGGGATCGGAAAGGAGTTTACATATTTTTCATCTCTTCATGGCATCTTTGCAAAGATTGACCATGTGTTGGCACACATACCCACACCCACCCACACACAAACATTGCAAACAAATACAGGAAAACAGAACTATTAAAGATGTCCATTATTGACCACAGAGTAATAAAAATCATACTCAATAAAGACCCTTTGAGGAAAGGAATAAAAATTCATTGGAGAATAAATAATTTAATCCTAAAGATCCGTGGGTCACAGAACATATAATGGAAACAGTGGAAAATTTCAACAAAGAAAACAATGAAACAAGTATCAAAACTTAAGAAATGCAGCTGAAGCAGTGTTAGGGGAAAGTTTACTTCTGTAAAATGCTTCTGTCAATAAAAGAAAGAACAGATCCATGAACCTGGAAAGTAATTAAAGAAAAGAAATAGGAAAGCAGAAAATCAGAAGAACCTTAACAAAACACCAAAGTAGAAGTTCTGAAAAATCAAAGAGGAGTTGAACAAAATTAAATGCAAAACAGCTCGTTAATTGATAAGTAAAACCTAGAACTATTTTTTTGGAGGAAGTTAATACAATGGATACATAATTATTTAGAATACTTTTTTAAAAAGTAAACAAATTGTATCAAAAAGGAAAAAAGAGAATTCACATACGAACATGGGAAAGTAAATAATGAAGAACAAATGAAAATAAACAATCAGAAATTATTTTTCTCTGTTATATACTAAGAAAACTAAGTGAAATAGATTAATATTTACAATAATGATAATAATAATGATAATAAAATCCCCAGCTTAACAGAACTGGATTATTTAAATGACCAGTTTAGAAAAAAGAAATTGCATAAGCCATAATGAACTCAAAAAAACCCAAACCAAACCAAAAACCTTAGAACCAAATGAATTTACAAGTGAATTCTATCAAACATTTAGAGAACAATTTCAGTGTCACATACCCTGTTTGCAAAAATGGGAAAAGAAGAGATACTTCCAAGTTATTTCTATGTTGAAAATTTGTTCTTAATACCTGAATCAAGGAAGAAAACAAAGTAGAGAAAGATAACTACACATTAGGGGTTCTTAAAATTAATCTTAATCTCTCTCTTTCTCTCTCTCTCCCTCTCAGTCATGGATTTTTTTTTTAATGATTTGGTTAAGCCTGTGAACCCCTTCTCAGGAAGAAAAAGTTTAAATAGCTGAGTGAAATGGCAAATTTCAGTTAGAGGTTAGTGAAAAGAAAGATATGATTTTTTTCCCATCCAAGTTCATGAACCCCTTGAAATCTGTCTATGGACTCATTTGAGGGTCTGTAGAAAAGGTTGCGAACCTTTTCTATAGACCAGTATCCTCAATGAATGTCGATGTAAAAATATTAAACCATTAGTAGAGTGGTACAACAATATATTTTAAAGATTGTATGATGCATGACTAATGTGGAAATATATTTACTGTGATTATACATGTATAGCCTATATCAGATTGCTTGCAGTCTTGGGGAGGGGGAGGAAGAGGAAGGAGGGAGGGAGAAAAATTAGGAACTCAAAATCATATAAAAGTGAATGTTGAAAATTATCTTTACATTAATTGGAAAAAATAAAATACTATTAAGTGGGAAAAAAAGATTGTGTGTTTTGAACAGAGTAGATGCAGGTTTAATTCCATATAAGGACAACTCTGCAATAATTGATCTTAATTAATGGACAATATAATAAAAATCACATGATTATATCAATGCTGAGAGAGCCTTTGACAAAATCCAATACCCATTTCTATTAAAAACAAACAAATTAGTCAACAGGAATAAACGGACCTTTCCTTAATATAGTAAATAATATCTATCTAAAACCCAGAGCAAACATTTTATGTAAAGCAGAAAGACTAGCAGTCTTTCCAGTTAGATTAGGGGCAAATCAAGAATGTCCATTATTACCACTACTATTTCCCTAATTGTTAGCAATTTGGGGCATTTTTTCCTATGGTTTTTGATAGCTTGCCTTTCTTTATTTGAAGACCACCTGTTCACATCTTCTGGCCATCTACTTGTGACTGGCTCTTATTCTTATAAATTTCAATCAGTTTCTTATTCAGGTTCTCCTAGAAATCTTAGTGCAGCTTTTTTTTTTTTTAGGGTTAGGCAATGGGGTTAAGTGACTTGCCCAGGGTCACAGAGCTAGTAAGTGTTATGTTGTCAAATTTGAACTCAGGTCCTCCTGAATCCGGGGCTGGTGCTCCATCCACTGTACCACCTACCTGCCCTTTACTGCAGTTTTTAAGCTATTAAAGTTATAGAGGAAATTCCTGTTTCAGGTATAGGTCGAACTAGTTGGGTTCCTTCCAACTCTAAGATGCATATATGGATATGTGTATGTATGTGTGTGTATGATGTAAATAAGACAGGAAAAGTGTTTTGGAGCTAGGTTCTAGAAAACCTTGAATGCCTGGCTAAAGTGTCTTTATTTTATCCAATAGACCACGTAAGGTGTTTTGTGATCTTAACTTTATAATATTTCCATATAATGGGAACGTTACTCCTTTTCTCTAGAGGGAAGTATGAGGGTTAATTAATAATTATGTAATTTCAAGGAAGATTTTTTTTTTTACTGTGTTCTAAATATAGATGTGACTTTTTTCTCGTGGTCGCTGTTTCGACACCAATGAACAAGAGCAAATGACTTCCCTCTGCTGCCTTTTTCCCTCTGTAGAATGGGGATAATAATGTGTATTTCTCTAAGACTTATTGGCCTCCTTTGGATGTTATGAGTAGTATTTAGTGCTTGTAAGAGGACTTGTGGTTTGTAGAGTGCTTTGAAGAGAAATAGCACTAAAATACAGCATACAATCTTTTTTTCCCTACTTAATATGGTATTTTATTTTTTTTCCGATTACATGGAAAGATAGTTTTCAACATTCACTTTTATAAGATTTTGAGTTCCAAATTTTTTTCTTCCCTCCCTCCCCTCCCCTCTCCCCAAGACGGCAAGCAATCTGATATAGGCTATATGTGTACAGTCATATTAACCAGATTTCCACATTATTCACACAGCATACAATGCAATACTGCAAAGTCCTGGGTTTTAAAAGTAAGAAGACATGCTTGTTTGATCAGTTCTATTAATTACTTATCAATCCTTAGAATTAATTTCCTATTGCATAGCATGTTTCTTTTGTGTAATCTTTCTCAGAACTGTATCATATTGTCATCCCAGATCATCCATTATAAATATGGGATTTTGCATGGCATTGTTAAATGGAAATCTGAAAACCAGTGGAATTGGGGTGAAGTTAGCTGTTTAGTTTCGTTATCCAATGAGCAGGCACTCTTAGGTAGAGACTAGTTAATCACTTTCCTGGCTGGAATAAGCCCTTTTCATTTAACAACCCTTTTTAAAGTGCTACTCTGTACCAGGCACTGTTTTAGGCATTGGGGAATACAAAGAAAATAAGGAAGCAATCTTTGCTTGTCCTGGCACATAGTACACATCTATTAAATGCTTGTTGACTATTTGCCCTCAAGGAGCTTACATTCTACAAGAAGTAAGCAACATGCACATAAATGTGCCAATATAAAATGTATGTTATATATATATCCAGTTTCTACACATACAAAGTATATATATATATATATACACATACACACACACACACACATATATATACACACATATATGTATGGATACATATACACACATAAAATAATAAAAAAACATATACTTCAGTTGAGGTTTGAAAGATACTAGGTATTCCAAGAGGTGGAAGTGAGGAGGAAGTGTATTCCAGGCACCAGTTGGGAGAAATGAAGGTCATGGACAGGGAAACAGTGAGTAGGCAGTTTTGGCTGGAATATAATGTGTGAGGGGGAGTATTGTGAAGTCAACCTGGAGAGAAAGTCTGGAGGCAGATTGTAAAGGGCCTTAAAATGCCAGACAGAGGAGTTTGTATTTTGTCCCAAAGAACTACTAAAGCTTCTTGGGCAGGGGAGTGCCTTTGCTCAGGAATAGCAGTTTGCCAGCTGTGTAGACATTGGATTTGAGAGGGTAGAAAGTAGATCCAGGGAGACCAAGTAAAAGATTATCGTACAAGTCTAGGGAGAAGTGGTGAGGTCCTGAAATAAGGTAGTGACAGCAGGAGTGGAAGGGAAGAAGGGGGATGATTGTGAGAGATGTGGAGATAGAATTGACATGTCCTGGCAAATAAATATGAGGGGTGGAGGTAAGAAAGAATGAAGAACCTGCCATGACGTTATAAACCTGTTTCACTAGAAGTATGATGATACTCTCAATAGAAATAGGTAACAGGTAACTCAGGAAGATTCTGATTTTGCTTCCATTTTGGGCTTCTTATTTGAGGGGGCTAAAGGACACCCAATTGGAAACGTTCCATAGACAGGAGGTGATGTTGAACTGGAACTCCAGAATAGATGAGGACTGGATGTGTAGATCTGGGAGTCATCTGCATGGAGATAACTGGGGTATATCCAATCATGGATTTCAAAGAATGAAGGGCAATGAACAAGGTTGTGGGAATTGTTGTGCATTTTCATGTTAGTGAAAATAATCAGTCAGTAAGTATTAAGTATCATCTGTATGTCAGGAAATTTGCTAAGGGCCCGGGAGGGAAAGACAAAGTGAGTCAGTCCCTGCCCCTTAGGTGCTTACATTTTACCTTAGTGAAGGGGTGGGGCATATAAATCAGATATATTGCAACAAGAAAATTGTCTTATTTCAAAATCAATTGCTTGTCATTCTAGTGGAAGATAGTTTAGTTTAAGGCAGGAAACTGATTTGGGGTTTTCATTTTCCAAATGAAAGTTTGACTCTTTAAACCCTTATTTGATTTGATTTATTTTAATATAGGAGGACCAGACTCGTCCTTATGTTGCATCTAGCCCCACAAATGGAGCAGAATCCATAGCTGAAGGCTGGCTTTCCCGCAAACCTTATGACACCCATTTTGGTGATGTACATTTTTATGACTATTACAGTGACTGCTGGAACTGGAGAGTGTTTCCTAAAGCTCGATTTGTTTCTGAATATGGATATCAATCCTGGCCTTCCTTCAGTACATTGGAAAAGGTAAACCTGTGTTTCATTTTTCTCTTGCATCAGAGAGTCAGAGTGATAGGACTTGGAGCACAAAAGACACTGGCCAATGGATGACATAGCATGTTCACTTTCTTACATAAAGTAAGTATTAGGGAAAGAAATAAGAGAAGAGATAATTTTTTTACATTATCATGTAAGGTAAATCTCCTCTAAATAGTATTCTTTGAATTCATTCAGCATACATTTATTAAATGCTACTGTTGACTTTATTTTTGCTGTCAATTATGTACCTTCAATATTGTTTCCTTTTACTTATTATGCATGGAAACATTATTTTTCCTTTGAATTATTTACTTATTTTGATATCTAAAGAGCCACTGATTACTCAGGTCAAACTTATCACGTTACAGAAATTATTTAGATTAACCACCTACTATAAACATATTTTCTTTCTCTTATATTTGGTCTTGCCCATATAATAAAGATTTGGTTAGCTTAACTCAGTAAGAAGAAGGTGTGTGGGCTAAGTGAATATTTCTTATGTTTTTATTTCATATTGTCAGACTCTTTTAGGTCTGTTTTAGACATTGTGGTTGGTTTGCAAGTAATATTTTCTGTATAAATTTAACTTTCTGGCTCCAAAGACTTTCAGAATTGTAGGATCATAGCTCTGAAACTAGAAGAAATCTTAAAGGTATCTAGTCCATCTCACCTCACCCCACCATTGTTTTACAGATGAGCAATCTGAAGCCCAGAGAGGATAATTCACTTGTCCAAAGTCACACTAATATAAAATATCAAAGGTAGGGTTTGACCCCAAGTCCTCAGACTCCACAGCCAGTATTCTTTTTTTTTTCTTCTTTTTTTGGTGAGGCGACTGGGGTTAAGTGACTTGCGCAGGGTCACACAGCTAGTAACTGTTACCTGTCCGAGGCTGGATTTGAACTCAGGTGCTCCTTACTCCAAGGCCAGAGCTCTATTCACTGTGCCATCTAGCTGCCCCACAGTATTCTTTCCTTTGTATCACATGTGTTTATTCCTGATAGTAGTCTGATTATATAAACAGGGATAGGAATAAAGATGAACACTGAACCTATGAGTTCATATACAGAGTTTTTGAGTGTGTGTAACTGGCTCTATATGAACCACCACTCTTGGTCACAATCCTGTGGAAAGGTGTGATTGTGTTTTGCAGAGTGATATGTACAAAATCTCTCAGATGTTCTGGGAAATAAATGCACCAAACCTCCACCCTTCAGCTTGCTGCTTGACAGTTACCTTTTCCATTCTCTGTCTGGGTTTAAAGGCTAGCTGTCTAGGCATGAATGGGAATTGCCTCAGAAAGTACTTTAAAATGCAAGATATTTCTCATAAATTCATTAGCTTTGGGCTTCCAATGCAATAAAACCAAGGACATTTTTTTCCTATAAGTTTTTCCTTTTCTTTGAGTCTCAAATCCTTATCTCATAGTCTAGACAACCATCATTGTTGCTGGCTCTATAACTTATTAATAGTGGCAAATGATAGAAAGACAGATAAATATTTCAGCAGTGTATTAGAAGTGAGAATTTTGCAGCTAGAGTCACTTCAGAAGCAAGGAAAAGAAGTTGTCAATTGGACTTTTCTCCCAAGGGCTATAGCTGCCAACACTTCCAAAATACTGGAACCATGGTCCAACAATTCGCCTTCTATGGAATCACTCAATTTGAAGAGACTGTTGCGACCCTCTGATAATACATCAGATGTCGTATCAGCCATCTCGTCATACAGATAACGTACTCAACACCACCTTTCTGGGCCAGCTTTTCACTTTTGGACAGTTCTCATCATTAGGAAGTTTTTCTTGGCGTCAGGCCCAAGATGACCTCTGTGCTTCTGGTTCTGGCCCTCTGGGGCCCCATCACCACTTCTCCTGTATTTGTAGACAGCTCTCATATCTACTCTTGAGATGTCTCTTCTCCGGGCCCAGTTCTCTCAAGAGATCATCTCTCAGGATGGCAGTTTTTGTCTCTTAGTTCCCCAAAGAAATTCTCTTCTCTACAGAATAAATTAAACTTATTTTTCTCAGAATGTATCTTCAGACTTCCAAAGATAATGGTTTATTCTCCAAGTCACTTGAAGACTTGTTGTCTCATGGCACCTAACCTGTAGTCACTTACCAGATTCTTTCTGCCATGACAGTGAACTACTTCAGTCTGTCACAAACATTGTCTCTGTGACAGTTAGTTTGCCAAATCTGCTCGAGAAACGTGGTCTTAGTCCTTTCTTGTTGCTTCACACAGACTCCTCCAAAGATGAGAGTTCACAGTCAGTCCTCAAGATTTTCCCCTCTATATTAAAGGTGTAGTAACAGTGTCCAAGGGGCAGCTAGGTGGTGCAGTGGATAAAATGCCAGGCCAGGAGTCAGGAGGTCAGTGTTTGTCTTCCTCAGTTTAAATCTGGCCTCAGACATTTACAAGCTGTGTGACCCTGGGCAAGTCTCTTAATCTTGTTTGCCTCAGTTTCTTCATCTGAAAAATGAGCTGGAGAAGGAAATGGCAAACCACTTTAGTATCTTTGCCAAGAAAAACCCCAAATGGGGTCATGAAGAGTCAGATACAACTGAAATAACTGAACAACAACAACAGTTTTCCAAAGTCTCTGTGACAGGGTCTAGAAGGACCAGAATTTAAGAATATCTTGAAGGACAAGACCAGCTTTGTCAGTTGACATGGTGTGGTTTTTTTCTCATAAAGGAGAGAAAATGGATGTAGGAAGAAAAAAATTTTCAAAGTAAAATTACAATATCTGGAGAAATCACAATAAATTACAAAATAATCTTTTGCACCAGAAAAGCTGGTTCTCCAGGTTCTTCTTTTATCCATCTGTCCATTTGCCTCTATCTCTTACCCTCTTATTGTGGGTCTTACCCAGGGCCTTGTCGTGGGCCCGAGTCTTTTCTCTCTCTCTCTCTCTCTCTCTCTCTCTCTCTCTCTCTCTCTCTCTATATATATATATATATATATATATATATATGCACTGACCTAGGATCTCACCATCTCCAGTGGATTCAACTATCATTGTTATGCAAATCAGACCCAAATGTACATAGCCAGCCCTGATTTCTGTTGCAAACTCCTGTCATGTTTTATCAATACCTGCTGGATGTTTCTTCCTTGCTATCATTTATGCATTTCCCACTCAACATGTCCAAAGTAGAACTTATTATCTTTTCCTCACCTTTGTAACTTCAAGAGTAAATTGTTAAAACTTTGGTGAAAAGAAAGAATTAGGATAGAACAGATGAGCAAACTCAGTGACATTACCATTTTGATAGTAGAATTTTGTCTGCGTTCCAGATTTTGTGACCAATTTCACCTGTACATAGATTCCCATTCATTTTTATCATAATGAATTCCCATTCACTGTGAGACTCCTTTAGCCTAAATAAACAAACTAAGATTTTGAAAAGGACAATAATTAAACAACCAGGGAATTTTAGCAGATTTTAGCAAAGCATTGATTTGGACAGAAGCACTTTTCCAGAATCCTGCAAAGAAGGATTTGGGCACCCTAGCCTGGTTTCACCAATACTGGTTTTCAGTATCCTGAATAGCAACTTGATTTAGGCTAGTCCATTACTGATAAGGATGTGGGATGGGAAAATTGAAAGCATTTGTGAAAATGTCACCACAAAGAGCACATATAAACATCTTCTGCA
Source organism: Phascolarctos cinereus (assembly GCF_003287225.1). Classification (NCBI taxonomy): domain Eukaryota; kingdom Metazoa; phylum Chordata; class Mammalia; order Diprotodontia; family Phascolarctidae; genus Phascolarctos; species Phascolarctos cinereus. The sequence goes on along the minus strand of NW_027556402.1, from coordinate 41,822,023 downwards.
GTGTTGTAGGGTGTTTTCTAAAGTCATTATCCTCAGCCTGTAGAGAAGTATTTTTTGTTGCCATGGCTCCATTTTCATCTCTTCCTTTGTTTCTAAAAAGGTCTCCTCTGCTGAAGATTGGTCTTACAATAGTAGTTTTTCATTGCATCGACAGCATCATAAAAATGGTAATACTGAGATGCTTGATCAGGCTGATAATCATTTCAGCTTCCTCAAAACTCGGATCCATTGGTTATGTTCAAAGACACACTCTACCTTACACAGGTGAGGCTTTCCTATTCACTTGCGTTGAACAAAGAGGAAATAGAGGAATGTTTGACAACTGATCTCTTTTGGTTTATGGGTTTCTATGCACTTCAGTTCAAATGATTAGTGATTCCTCAGACTGATTGGAGAATGGTAAAAATATCTGGGCTGTACAGTAAGAATTTTTTTCTAGAAGCTTTTGCCTTGCTTATGTTCTCACATAGGGAGAACTGGCTGTAGCAACCTGACAGATCTGGAAGAGTATTTCAGCCATTTTGCTGTGTCTGAGATAAAAACTCAGAGTTGGTTTTAATTTTAATTTTGTTTTTGGTGATTTGGATCAATCTTTCATGTGTTGGTTAATAGCTTCCAATTTTCTCTTGAGAACTATTCATTCATATCTTTTGATTCTTTATCAGTTCAGACATAGCAGTCATTCTTATGTGTTTACATTAATTCCCTATATATCTTGGATATCAGACCCTTATCAGAGATATATAATGCAAAGATTTTTTTCCCCAGATGACCACTTGCATTTTTATCCTAATTGCATTGATTTTGTTAGTATAAAAGCTTTTCAGTTTTACATAATTGAAGTGATCTGTTTTTCTTTTGTGTTTATTTCTGTCCTTTATTTTAGTTCCAGATTTCCCCTTTGCCATAGTTGTGAAAGGAATGAGATCTGGTTGTGTTATTATTTTACTAATGGTTTTACAAACTTTACCATTCAGGTTGTGTATACATCCTTTAATATTCATGTTGGTGTGAGATATTCATCACATGCCATACTTTATGATATATTACTCAAGGGGTAAAAGAACTGAGTTACTTCTATCAGTTTCAATGTTATGACCTTTAAAGAACTTACCTTTATCTCCCTTTATTTTTTTCTTGTGCCAGCTCGTATAGAGACACCTTTTCATGGGGGAAGCAATGTCAGAAGGAAGCATCCATGGCCTAATAAGAGTTAGCCTGTTCTCCAAATCCCATGACCTTGGTCTTTTCCTTTCCTTCCCTCCCAGTCTTTGGCCCAAAGGCCAGGCCGTTTGTTCCTTAGCACTGCACTTCCCCCTAGCACTTTGGATGCTGCCTACCCCTAGAAATTCACTGCCCCTTTTCCAGGGGGTGGAAATCTGCCCTGGGCAGTATGACAGTCTCACACAGAAGGCAGCCTCCCATGGCACAAATTTTTACCAAACTAAGCTCATCCTGGTGCCCATCACTCCCCGCAAGCTCATACCTTCTCTTCTATAAGAATGTTCTTCAAGCCATTGCTCAGCAATCAAGGGTCATGAGCAGGCAGTTTTCAGAAGAAGAAATCAAAGCTTTTAATAGTCATATGAAAAAATGCTCTAAATCACTATTGATTAGAGATAGATGAATGAAAACAACTCAAAGGTGCCACCTCTCACCTGTAAGATTGGCTGACATGACAGAAAAGAAAAATGACAAATTCTGGAGATGTGGAAAAATTGGGACAGTAATGCGCTGATGGTAGAGTTGTGAACTGATCCAGTCATTCTGGGGAGCGACTTGGAACTTTGCTCTAAAGGCTATAAAACTGTGCAGACCCTTTGACCCAGGAATACCACTACTAGCTCTGCATTCCAAAGAGATCAAAGAAAAGGGGAGAGGACCTGTATGTACAAAAATATTTATAGCCACTCTTTTTGTGGTTGCGAAGAATTAGAAATTGAAGGGAGGCTCGTCAACTAGGAAATGGTTAAACATGTTTTATGTGATTGTGATGGAACACTATTGTGCTATAAGAAATGACGGGGGAGATGGTTTCAGAAAAACTTGGGAAGAACTATATGAACTGATGTGAAGTGAAGTGAGCAGAACCAGAAAAATCCTTGTATACAGTGACAAGAGCATTGTAATGATGATCAACTGTGAAACACTTATCTACTCTGATCAATATAACAGTTCTGAAGAACTCATGATGCAAAACACTATACACTTCCAAAGAAGAGAACTGATAAATTTTGAGTGCGGTGTGAAATATAGTTTTTTCACTTTCATATGCAAAATTCCTATTCAGCTATTCCCTCCATTAAAAAAACAAAAACATTGATTCATTGGGACAGAGTGTATGGGGTTAGTGTGGAGGATATGTTTATGGTAACTTAGTTCAATTCTTACACCTGAGTTAGTTCCCCTGAAATTGTTATACTCTTGGGTCCTTTTTATGCCATGATGGTTCTTCTTTGTTCTCTATTTTATTCCACACCTCAGTCTTTTTTTTCCCCTTTTAATCTTTAAACGTGAGCTAGTTAATTTCATTACCTCCTCTTTTCTTGTATACTTTGCTTTGCTTGTATTTGGGGTATTTGCAAATTAAATAACATAAAGTGCTTCTCTGTATTAATTTCCTTTAGTGTTTGTATATAGTCATTGACAGAGAAATGTCTATTTTTTACATTTGTTCTTTTCTTAGTGTGAGCCTTTTTAGATGTTTTTCAGACTATTTTACTTCGATCATTTCACAGAGCTGTTAGAACTCTGTGTGTTACTTTATTCTGGTTTAACAGTCCCACACAGGAGGTAGCTTTTATTTAGGGAGAGAAGGAAAGGGAAAGACCCAGGCCATGTGATTTGGAGAACAGGCTAATCCTATTAGGCCATAGCTGCTTCCTTCTGACATTGCTTCCCCCAAGAAATGGTGTCTCTATAGGAGGTGGAACAGGAGAAAAATAAAAGGAGGATCAGGTAAGATCTTCGAAGGTCATAACAGCGAAATTGATAGAAGGGGCTTAATACAAATTATCCAGTATGATCAGTCAGGGTTGACAGAATCAGTTGTTCTTTCCTGAATTTATTAGCATTGTTTCCAACATAATTAGAAACCTGATTTACAAATGGAATTATTTTCGATGGGTATTGGGTGGTTACTTCCCAGAAAATTGGCAACATAATAACAACAAATGTTGGCTCTAAATTAGAATCAGTAATGATACCTTGGAACTCTTATGTTTGCTAGGTTTACTCTGAACTGTCTGGGTTGAAAACAAGTAGTATGATGACTTTTAAAAGTCACCACTTTAATTGGCTGGGTGACATAAAATGGAAGCTGATACCTATTTTTCTCTTATTAATGGAATTTTAAATCTTTTTTCATCTGTACCCCCAAAATGAAATCCTCCCCTAGCTCACTTTCATGGATTTCATTAGGTCTCACCTTGTGGCTGTAGTTACCACCCTTACCCTCAAGATAACCATGAGACTTTGGACAAGGCAGTTAACCACAAAATGGAGATCATATGGTCTTAGATACAGAGCTGGAAAAGGTCAGAAGGCACCTTGTTTGGCCTTTTCTCTCTACAAATGAGGGACCCAGACAGGTTAAGGACAACTAGAAAGTGGCAGAGCTGTGATTGGAACCCAGGTTAATTGCAAATCCAACCTTCTTTCCACTGAACCATCCTTCTTCACAGGGCTGTTGTAAAAAATAAGTAAATAAAAGCATTTTGTAATCCTTAAAAAAGGATTCAAATATGAATTGTTACTGTGTCCATGGTACATTTGTATTTCTGTGATGAAGACTACAGACAGCTTGGTACAGTGGGAAATGTGCTGGATTTGGGATCTGAGGACCTAGGTTTGAATCCCAGCTCTATCACCTCCTCACTGTGTGATCTTGGATAAATGTAACTTCTCTGGGTCTTAGCTTCCTTATCTGTAAAATAGGAGGATTAGCTTTGATGGCCTCTAAGGGGTCCCTTCTGTCTCTAACTTATGCCCCAATAAAGCTAGTATGCTTCTCTGCCACACTTAGAGGCACCCTCCCACTGCAAAAAAACTTTTTCTACACCAAGCTTATTCCAGTCCATATCTCACATCTCATGCTTATTCCTCTTTTCCTATAAGAATGTTCTTCAGGGCCACTTTAACCCTTCCTTATTGGACAAGACTCATTCTTTGCTCAAGGACACCATGGTCCCTCCCACTTGTATCTTATTTTTTCTTCTAGCCATTAGCTTCTTCCCAAGCTCATAGTTAATGTTGTAGACATTTCTATATATTTTTTTGATTTTATTTTAATTTTAGTTCCATATTCTCACTCTCCTACTTCCCTCTCCCCTCCTTTGAAAAAACAAGAAAACCAAAATTCATTACAAATGTATAGTTAAGCAAAACCTAGTCCCATGTTAGCCATGTCAGAATTTGCCTTAATCTGTACTTTTGGGTCCAATCTGCACTTCTGAGTCCAACTTTTGAGTTTCATCATGAGTCTTCTGGCACTATGGTTGATCTTTGTGTTGCTCACAGGTCCAAAACCTTTCAGAGTTGTTTTACTTATAGCATTGTTGTAATTGTGCACATTCTTTTCCGGGTTCTGCTCACTTCACTCTGCATCAGTTCATGAAAGTCTTAGAAGAAGCATTTCTACAATCTGTCTAGGCAGCTTGAATTAGAGTAGCTGACTCCCACACTAATTCTAAAATCGAGATTCCCTGTTATAATATCCTTCAGCCTAAACTTGGAGAATAACATAGCTCAGTTCTTGGGCTGAGTTGGAGTCTTCAGTCTTCACTTATGTTATGAAGTATCAGAGAGCCTTCACACCCTCTTCAGTTCACTTCAAGGGTCATGCCTCTGTCAGTATCAACCTATTTACGAAAAAAGAAACATCAAGTTCATAAAATTATATAGAATCATAAAACGTAAAAGTTGAGAGGGAGCTTTGAAGTCATCTATTAACAACCCTCTCCAAATCATCAGTCATGCTGGCGTGGCCAGGAAGAACTTATCCAACCTCTGCTTTGAAGACCTCAAGTTATATGTAAAACCTTTAATTTTATGTAATCAGTATTGTTCATTTTATATTCTGTGATTCTGTTTCTTGTTTGGTCATGAAATCTTCCCTCATCCATAGATCCAAAAGGTAACTTCCCTGCTCTTCCACTTTATATGTGGTGTGACCTTTTATATCTAGGTCATGTATGCATTTGCATGTAGCATATGCATATGCATATCCATACACATATTAAACCTTAATTTCTGCTAGACTGCTGCCAAGTTTTCCCAACAGCTTTTGTCAGATAAGTGAGTCCTTGCCCAGGGGTCTTTGGGTTTATTGCATACTAGACTGCTAAGTTCTTTTGCTTCTTTAAGTTGTGTATATAATTTGTTCCATCAGTTAGCTTCTCTGCTTTTTAACCAGTATCAAATTGTTTTGATGATTACCATTTTGTAATATAGTTTAAGGTCTGGTTCTAGCCTTCTTTCCCATTTTTTTTTCATTTTTTTCCTTAAGATTCTTGACCTTTTTTTCCTCTCCAGAAGAATTTTCATTACTATTTTTTTCTAGCTCTATAAAGCAATCTTTTGTTAGTTTTACTGGTATGACACTAAATAAGTAAATTAATTTAGGCAATATCATTTTATTAAATTGGTTTGACCCACCCATGAACAATTACTGTTTCTACAATTATTAATTCCAGTTATGGGAAATTAACTCTCATCCCCTGAGGTGTCCTCTTCTACTTTGGATAGCTCAGATTGTTGGCAAGTTTTTCCTGATATTGAGCACAAATATGTTTCACTGTAGCCTCCGATATGGACAGGCAACATAAATCTCATCTTTCTTTCACATGGCAAAGAGTCAAGTATTTGAAGACTCACCCTAAGTCTTCTCATAAACTTAACACCCCTAGTTTCTTTAGCTGATTGAATTCAACAAATATTTATAAAGTAGAAATCACCGTGTTTTTTAGTTCTTTGTTTCTAGTTCCTTCAGCATCTTGGTCGTCCTGCTCTTATTTGCATGGCCCTTCTAAAACAGGCTGCTTTAGTTGTGGTATGTGAATATAATGGAATACTATTGTGCTATAAGAAATGATGAGGAGGCGGACTTCAGAAAAACCTGGAAAGAGAACCAGATGAATATACACAGTAACGGTCATGTTGTATACAGTGACTAACTTTGATAGACTTAGCCCTTCTCAGCAAGGCAAGGATCTAAGACATCTCCAAAAGGCTCATGATGGAAAATGCTATCCACATCCAGAGAATAAACTGTAGAGTTTGAATGCACATCAAAGTATATTATTTGCCCTTTTTTTCTTCTGTTTTGTTTTGTTTCTTCTTTCTTGTGGCTCCTTCTATTGGTCCTAATTCTACCTTACAACATGACTAATGTGAAAATATATTTAATAGCAATGTATATGTATAGTGTATATCACATTGCACACTGTCTTGGGAAGGGAGGGGGAGAAAAATTTAAAACTCAAAAGCTTATGGAAATGATTGTTGATAAATCAGAATAAATTAACAAAAATAAATTTTAAAAAAGAAGACTGGAAAGGTAGGAGGGAGCTGGGTTATGAAGGGCTTTGAATGTCAAACAGAGCATTTTGTAGGTGATCCTGGAGGTAATGTATATTGCTTCTGAACCCTAAAGATTCAACTAGAATAAAACAGTAACTTCACCAAAGTAGAAAGATATGAACCCCCCCCCCCAAATAAATAGGCTGCTTTGAGTTGGTGTTGCCTAAGAAGGACTCTTACTTCCTTTGCTTAGGACGTATTACTCATCTTACTTTGTGCGAGGATTTCCTTCACTTTTTGACTGCCACGACACACTTTCTTCTTGTGCTTCTGTACCTGATTTTTGTTTCATTAAAGTATGGGGCTTTTCATTTACCCGTCTTTAATTTCATCTTACTAGCACTACCTAGCTTCTTCGGGACACACACAAGAAAATATCACACAGCCTCCCATGGTCTTAAAAAACTCTGGCTTGATTTCTTCAGTTTCAGTGTCAATGTGTCATAGTGTCCCTTCCCTTCCCCCCTCGCTCTTCAGTCTATTAAAGAAGGGCGATTAAGAGGGCACTTTCAGCTCTCACTGTATGTGTCCAGTCTTCACACCCCTGGAACGTGTTAGCCATGTCTAAGCAGTGCCCTTTGGCGGTGTCACTTGTTTGTAGAGAGGCCTCTGTTTTAAGCATTTATTGTCTAAATTTTCCCCAGAAAGTTTTCCCCAATATAATATTATTGCTATAGTGATAGCAATTGTCCTTTGAATTGTTTCAACACTTTTTTTTTCAACAGAATCAGTGTGTGTGGGGTATTATGCTTATAATCAATTTACAGGTATCCGCTGGTGCTCATGGGTGTGAACCACTTAACATCATCCCGTTGCTCCTTTAACCAGAATAGTGTCCTTCAATGTGAGGGATTGGGCATGTTATCCTATATTTCTGAGCTGCAGAAAGATTTGCTGTTCTGCCCCCAGACCCTTCTCCTCCTTGGGCTTAATGAGGCATGGATTTCTTGCCAAACTATATTAGATTAACTTCAGTCTTTTTGTGGCCTCAGCCTTAGCACAATAGCATGGTGCCTGGAACATAGTAGGTGCTTAATAAATTGATTGATCATACCAGGCAACTGAAGCAGAGGTTCTTGGGCCATTTCTCTTCCTTTTTCATTTCCCATATTCTTATTGTGAAGAGACTGTAGATAAAATATCCGTGTGCCTTTCTGACCTAGTCCAGTTGCTGGGTAATACTACTAAACTGAGATTTTTCTCATTTTTTTTTTCTTGAAAGGATGTCTCATTTTCTGATGTCTGGCCATTCTAGTGTACTTAACTCAGAACTCTAGATTTGACCTCTCTCTACCTTATGAGTAAATCTAGATTCCAGGAAAGTTTGAGGCCCAGCCTGGCCTTCTCACTGACTCTTGACTTGGTTGATGTAGTCTGAGAATGAGGATTTTACTGCTAACATAGACCATAGGTTCCAACTCTTTAGAACCTAGGGTATGGTGAGCATTTATTGATACTTCTGTGTGGAAGCTACTGCCTTGGGCTCTGGTGTTTTAAGGACAAAGGTGAAACAATCTTTTACTTCAGACAGCTTACATTCTGCTAGAGGGATGCTTCACATACACAAAGAAGTCAGTTCTTGGCCACTCCCAGGATCACAAATTTGGAGCTGAAGGGACCGTTTACTGTAAAACCAGCTGCCAGAAAACCTGCCCTTCTCTCTCTGTCTCTGTCTCTCTCAACTTGGCAATTATGAATGACCTGAGTATCATCTTAGGATGCAGTATGGTATAGGGGGAAAGATCTAGAATCAGATGGGTTCAAATCCTACCTTTAATACTAGTGTGTAAGTAATTTAACCTTTCTGAATCTCAGTTCCCTTATCTGTAAAACAGGGGTGGTTAACACCTAACAATGTCACTCCTCTATTATATAAACTCCAACAGCTCTCTATTCCCTCTAAGATCAAATAAATCTCTGTTAGGCATTTAAGACATTTTACCTCCTGTCCCAACCTTTCCCACCTTATTACATATTAGTCCCGTTCACAAACACTGTAGTCCAGCCAGCCTGGCCTTGTTACTTTTCCCTATATGTGTTCTTTTTGCTAGGCCTGGAACACAATCTCTCCTTCCCTTTGGCCTCTTAGAATCCTTAGGTTCTTTAAAGGCCCAGCTCAAGCATCACCTTATACATGGGACCTTTCCTATTCCATCCAGATGTTCTCTCCCTCCACCCAAGTTATTTTGTATCTGTGTTGTATCTATCTATGTATGTGCGTGTTGTTTCCCTGGGTAAGACTGTAAACTTTGTATCCCCAGTGGCTGCCGCATAGATGACTAATTTAATACCTTGCAGGATAATATTGTTGGAATCAAATGAGTCGTTTTAGGTTGTAGAGTATTGTATGAATATCAGCAGTTATTTATGTAATTATTTCCCTAATGATACCTGAGGGTTTACTTTTTTAAAATTTTTTTGATTTAACTTTTTTCAATTAAAAAAATCTTTTTTTTTTATCTCTTTTCTGTCTTCCTCTCACCCCTCCCCCAAATTAGGGGAAAAAAAGAAAGACAATTGAAACCCTGATGATAAATATGCATAGTCAGATAAATATATATATATATATATATATGTATATATATATGTACACACACACATATATATATATGTACACACACACACACACACACACACACATATATATATATATATATGGCAAGAATTTACTTTTCATAATTCCTTCAAGGTGAAACATGTGACTGTGAGATTGGCATAATTCCATGGTGCCTCTTACACAGGAACGAAATTCAGTGCTGTCTTTCATCGCTTCAGCTGTTTGCTCAAGAGTGGATACATAGTGATGCATGTATTTTGTCTCTTCTCTTAAATCAGGTGATGCAGGCCCAGTGCATGAAGATAGAGACAGAGTTTTACCGACGAAGCCAGAATGAAATAGTCCATGGTCAGGGCCACACCATGGGGGCTCTTTATTGGCAGCTGAATGACATCTGGCAGGCTCCGTCCTGGTCTTCGCTAGGTGAGTCTCTTAGTTGCTACCATTATAAGAAGTCTTGTGGCTGTTTGAATACGATAAAATGATATGTAAGAAGAGAGAGGGAGACCCCAAAAGAGGGAAGTGGATAAAGAAAAGTACTGGAGAAGCAGAAAATTGGCCTCACCAGAAATATGCCGAGATGAGACACTTCTGCAGAAATAATACTTGGATTCTTTCCAGAACTTCTCTCTCGGGAGGAAACAAGCTTCTCGAGGAAACTCTTCAGGGAAATGTCCATCTCATGTGTCAGTCCAGTCCTTGCATCCCCGGCACTGGTGGCAGTCCCTGACATATAGGAGGCATCTAAGGCGTGATGTCGCTAGCCCTGAGCATTGACAAGAGTCATGTCAACAGAAGGACAAAGCGAATCAATTTAGGTTTGAACATTTGCTTATCTTGTAATTGTTGGTGGGGGATTTTATTTTAGAAGATTCCGAGGAAGAGAGCTGGCCCTCCAGCCTTCCTGTGTTTGAGTGCTGAGTTTGTTGGAGTGGTCATTTCAAGCAAGAATTCCCGAGCCTTCATGCCTGCCTTACCTGGATCTCCTAAAGTCATCTTTGCCCTATTATCTTCCTTAAGACAAAAGTAAACTAGTGCCTGCATTCCAAACAGGATAGATCATAGATCTCGAACTGGAAGGGACTGCAGAGAACATCTAGTCCAACCTGTTCATTTTACAGATGAAATCTAGCCCTAAGGAGGTTATGTGACTTGCCCAAGGTCACCCTTTTGGACTATTTCTTGAAGTTTTAAGGTTACCAGAATCACTTCCCAGTTAGGATCACCTTGGGAATATTTTCAGGGGTGGAGAATCTTTATCTTTTGAGGAGGAATTTTAATATTGGGAAAAGCTAAAAGTTATTGGCAGAATCATAGGCTGTTAAACCAGAATGAGCCTTAAGGATCACCTATTCCAGCTCCTTCATTTTGTAGATAAGGAAACTAGGCCCAGACAAAGTGATTTGGCTGAAATACACAGCTTAGTTAGGGATGGAGTTAGACTAGAAACCTGATCTCTTGAATTCCAATGCAATGCCCTTTCTATGATATAATTTAGAATCATAGATGATAATTTTTGGGGTGAGGATCCTTAAAATTATTAGATATAATTATACAGTTTCAAGTGATTCTCTTGAGCACAGCTACTAGATGAACAAGACATCAGGGCTGGCCTTTTCTAGTTCTTCCTGTATGGTTCTGGAACCTTGGGTTTTTCCTGGCTCAGGAGGGCAAGACCTCATCTCTCTGAACTGTGCAGCAGGCACGGAAGGCATCGATGCTAGTGTGATTGCCACAACTAAGGAAAAGGAGATGCAACTGTGGAGCATTTCGGATAGAGCCTATGAAGCACACAGCGGCAAAGGATCTGTGGGTTCTTTCTTCCTCTACCTCTCTTCTTTCTAAAGTTTTTCTACCCTCAAAATTTTCTCTCAGAAACATAACCACATTATGTCCCAGAGTCTTCTGGGAAATAGCATCCGGAGAGTTTCCTTTTATAATAAATTCTAATATTAATAGGCATATTAGAGGCCACTACTGCAGCAGCCTCCTCATTTGTCACCTTGCCTCCAGTCTCTCTCCTCTCCAGTTTGTCCTCCACGTAGCTGACAGATAGATGTCCTAAAGGGACAGGTCTGGCCATGTCACTCTTCTGATCAAGAAGCTTCAATAGATCTTTAAATAAAAACTCCTCCTCCCCTGCCTTCCCCTGGCCCTGGATTCTCACAATCTCTTTCAAGACACATAAATAGGAATTTATTGAAATTAAAATTAATTTTTAAAATTACTAGATAGCACATTTATACAATATACTTTCTAGTACATTTGGCAGAATAGTTTAAAATTTTTTGTAGCCCATATACCATGCAAACTTCTTGATACATCAATATGAAGAAAAATATAATTCGGATGTATCTGTGAGAGGACAGCAGGTCTCCGTACCTCCCTTTAAAAAAAGGGGTGGTGGTGGTGGTAAGAGGATAATTAAATACAGATGTGAACTATCTAAGAGGTCACGATGGTATTCAACCACTGACTTTCTCTGAATCAATTTAAACATGAGTTAAGTGAAGAAAAGTAGCAGATCAAAGACTTCAAGTGACAAGCCCATTAACATGGAGCATGCTGCTAAATACCTTTCCTCTTATTATTTCACTCCACTGGGGTGAGAACTTGAAAAGAGTATGCTTTATAAGCAGATTTATTTTAATTGGTTTTATATTCCCTTAAAATCTCACACTCTAGCGTGAGATTGTATATATTAGCATTGATTATATAGCATTATTTACTTGACTCTGTGTTTAACTATTTATAAAACTTAACAGGCTCCTGGAAACATCCCAAACCCTCCTGGAGGCAGGTTGGGCCTTCCTTTAAGGCAAATTAGTGAAAATGGTGGAAGGCCAAGCCACTTCTTCATGAATTTGTGGCATCAAACACTGAATCAGTTGGGGAACCTCCCGAAACTTAGATTTTATAAATTGTCAGTGCAGTCAAGAAAAGAGACCAGAAAGAAGGATGCTGCTGCCAGTTCGCTGCATTAAAAGGTGGTATTTTTTTTTATCAGATCCTTTCATTATTCATCATGTTTAGAACCAGTTTGGCTTAAATGCCCAACTACATCAACCCCGTTCTAGCCTTGTGGAAATTCCTTTTTGTCATCTGTTTTGTCTCCTGGCTTCCATGCCTGGTTTTTTAAAAGCTGACTTTTTAAAAAATCTTTTTTTTCCCCTTACATCAGGGCAGAGCTGTAGTAAAAGTTCTCCTGAAATAATATTGTTTGTTGATGTCATCAAATTAACAATTTGGTGTATCTACATTCAGACTCCGTGTGTGTGTGTATGTTTAACATTTTCAAGATTAACTCCAACTTTTTGCAGTAGCTTAGCAGCTTTGCAGCTGACTGTTGGGTACTGTGAATAAAAAAAGTGTCCATAGACCATTGGAGACACATCCCTGACTTTAATCATGTATGATTGCTTGCTAATGTTCCTATAGCCTTTCATAATCTTAATAAGGAAATAGTTTTTTAAATGCACATGTATGATTAGAGTTATTTATGGATCTGTTTCTCTCCAAGAAACTTGTATTAAAGATGGGGAAATTACCATTTTCAGCAATCCTATATTGAAACAAAAGATTAAGTTATTTGAAGCATTAATTTTCTTCATTAACAGAACACAATAGTTCCATCTCTTGGTCCTTACTGGCACTCATCCCTCTGGCAATGAGGTCTTCCTCCCTCTGGAAATGATGGGTTGGGGGAGAGGAGGAAGCAGTTGTGGGTGGTGACAGGGGCCATACTCTATGGCTTGATCCCCCACCTCACCTCAGTCACCTCACTTCCTTGCTTCCCAACATCCCATCCTCCTGATTGGTGCTCTACTGTGCAAGCCTCTTCTCTCTTTATTCTAACCTTCATGTAGCTACCAAAGTGATATTTTATAAAGCTTAGATCTGACCAGTTATTACTTCTAGGATCAAATGAAAACTCCTCTCTTTGGCATTTAAGTCTCTTTACAACCTGACCTCTTCTTATCTTTGAAATCTTTTTATACATTACCTCTTTCCACATTACCTCTGTCCACTTACTCTACATTCCTGCCATATTGGTGACCCCATTGTTCCTCACACAGCCCCTTAAGTCCCATCTCCATACTCTTGTACTGATTGTGTCCCATACCTGAATGCATTTCTTTCTCACTTCAGCCCCTAGTTTCCTTTATGACCCAGCTCACACCCTTCCTTTTCCCAACTTTCTTTGAGATACTCCTTTTCATTATTTCTTATAGCACAGTAGTATTCTATAATAGTTATATACCATAATTTTTTTAGCCATTCTCCAATTGATGGACACCCCCTTATTTTCCAATTCTTTACCACCACAAGAAGAGATATTATAAATCTTTTTGTACATATGGGTCCTTTTCCTCATTCTTTGAGCTCTTTGGGGAATATACCTAGTAGTGGTATTGCTGGGTCGAAGGATATGCACAGTTTAATAAATTTTGGGGCATAGCTCCAATTGACCATGGCAGTTCACAGCCCCAGCAGCAGTGTGTCAATGTATTTCTTTTTCCACAGCTTTTCCAGCATTTGCCATTTTCCTTCTTGGCCAGATTATAACCACCACCTTCCCCAAACTATCTTCATTTTTGTTTTTGTTTTTGTTTTTGTTTTTTGGTTAGGCAGTGGGGTTAAGTGACTTGCCCAGGGTCACACAGCTAGTAAGTGTTATGTGTCTGAGGCCAGATTTGAACTGAGGTCCTCCTGAATCCAGGGCCGGTGCTGTATCTACTGCGCCACCTAGCTGCCCCTAAAGATGCTAAGGCTGATGAAATTATACCACTTAATTATTATTATTTTTTTTGGGGGGGGGTGAGGCAATTGGGGTTAAGCAGCTTGCCCAGGGTCACATAGCTAGTGTTAAGTATCCTGTCTGAGATTACATTTGAACTCAGGTCCTCCTGACTTCAGGGCCAGTGCTCTATCCACTGCGCCACCTAGCTGCCCCTTCATTTTGTATGTGTTTATATTCCTGTATGTTTGTATTGTCTTCCACTTGCTCCTTGAAGCTAAACACTGACTTTTGTCTTTGTATCCCCATTCCTCAACACCGTGTGTAAGGGGGTGGGGAACCTCAAGACCACATGTGGCCTCTAGGTCCTCAAGTGCAGCCCTTTGACTGAATCCAAATCCTTAATAAAAGGATTTGTTCTATAAAACTTGGACTCAGTCAAAAGGCCATACCCAGGGACCTATAGGTTCCCCCACCCCTGCTAGCCTAGAACATAGGTGCATAATAGATCCTTTTTGAATTGTGTTGAGTAGGAATCAGGAAAGACTTTATGTGAAAGAGGAGGAGGCAGTAGAAAGAGAGACACTGTTGTACCAGTCCATGCGATCCTAAGAAGAAATAACTGGGTGATGATGGGTTGGCCCAGATTGAGAATGGGTACCCTTGGATTTGTGATAACAGAAGCCCCTGTTCTTCTGGAGTCTCTACCTTAGAACATGGGAAATATTATCAGTGGCCTGAAACTTAGGGCATCTGTTCTTACTGCTCTTATCTTTCGTTGTGTCCCTGACACTTAGCACAGTGCCCAGCACATAGTAAATGCTTAATAAATGCTTTTTGACTGCTTGCTCCACAGTTCCAAGTGGGGGGAGGGAGCGAGGGGAATCATTGGTCCCAAGGGGAGATATATTCTTGGCTTCTCAAATGGGAATTCTGAATTTTACTACAAACATACTCTTGTCCGTAATGGTCTCTACTAGAGAGGAAGGGTAATTGAAAGCTTTGTTACTCCTTGTGCAACCTTCCATCTCTGGGCCTCAGTTTCCTCATCTGCAGAGTCAGACTATGATCTCCATGATCCCTTCCACATCTAAGTCCCATGGTTGTATTGGTACAGAACTATACTTCTTGTACCAAGTGAGTTAAATATTAGCCTGGGGATCCAACCACCACTTGTCCTATGATTGCCATTAGAAATTGTATTACAGGTTCCAAACATGTGACTTACAGACAATCTTCAGTAAGTAGAACATTGACTCCCAATTGGGTACTATGTGAGGAGGCTAATGAAAACCTAAAAAAAAAAATCTTTCTTTTGCTTTGAGCTTTTCCTTTGTATTATGTCTCCCATTTAGTCGAGCAAATCCCCTAGGGCTTGTTGCAGCCCCCTTTTTCTTACTCCTTTTTCTTTTTCAGAGTATGGAGGCAAATGGAAAATGCTTCATTACTTCGCTCAGCATTTCTTCTCCCCGCTGTTGCCAATCGGCTTTGAAGATGATGGCGTATTTTATATCTATGGTGTTTCAGACCTCCACTTGGACTACAAGATGATGCTTACTGTGAGTTCCTTAGCTTCTTGGTTAGAGAAAGGCGGAAGAAATGAAGGGAACAAGAAATAAATGTCTGTCCTATTGACTTAGGACCTTGTCCAGTATTCTACCAAAAGTTCTTCAAAGGCCTCTGTCAATATTGTTTTGGTCTGGCCAGAGAGTGGAAGAAGGAAATGGTAAGCCACTCCATTATCTTTGCCAAGAAAACCTCAAATTGGGTTACAAAGAGTTGGAAAAAATTAAACAGGAACAGCAATGGCAAGGCAGTCTCTATGAAATGCCTCTTCTTTTGATTATCTGTGCTTCCTGCACCAATGGGTTGGTGGAAATGGAGCTTTGAATTTTTCTTCCTTTTTTTTTTTCTTTTAAAGCTAACTTTCTAATGAGAAAAAAAAATCGAGGTGGGAAGGAATCCACACCTCCAGCTTTGGGTGAAATTTCATAGAGATGAATGTTAAAATCTTACACTTGGATCCAAAAAATCAAATTGATGTGAAGATTAAGAGAGGGTGTGGTTAGATGGCAATTCATCTGAAAAAGATCTGGGGCTCTTAATGGTCTCAATATAAGTCAGTGTGATATAGCAGCCAAGAGAGCAAATCCAGCGATAAGCGTAGTCTCCACCACTAGGCAGGTGAGGCGCCCCCTGCCTTCATCAGAGCATATTGGGTTCAGCTGTGGGCATCACAGCTCAAGAAAGACGTTTAGAAGCTGCCAAGTGTATCCAGAGGACAGGTGGGATAAAGTAAAGGGTTTTGAGTTCATTTATAAGAGGATTCTTTGAAGGAGCTGGAGAGAAAATATGTAGAGAGGAAGTCGTGGCTATTTTCTAGTATTTGAAGGGTATCAGAAACAAGAGAGATCAGTTTTACTCTGTTTGACCCCCAGAGGAGGAGCTAGGAACAGTGGGTGACGGAAGCAAACTTAAGGGCTTATGGTCAGGAAAGACTCCCTAACACATTAGAGTAGAGGTTCTTAACCTGGGATTCACAGGAACTTTTAAAAAATATTTTGATAACTGCATTTCATTATAATTGGTATAATCATATGCACTTTATTTATTTATTTATTTTTTTGGTGAGGCAGTTGGAGTTAAGTGACTTGCCCAGAGTCACACAGCTAGTGAGTGTTATGTGTCTGAAGCCAGATTTGAACTCAGGTCCTCCTGACTCCAAGGTTAGAGCTCTATCCACTGTGCCACCTAGCTGCCCCTTTTGTTTTTTGTTTTTTTGCTTCTCCCATCTCTTCTTCCTCCTCATTTCTGTTATGACAGAGGTTCCTTTTCCCATGACATGGTTGGAATTTTTCAAAAGGAATTTTTTCCCCCAGGAAAATAAAGAGAAAAGCATAGAAATGAATGACTCTTAAAATTAAGCACAAGTTTCTTTAGGATAGAGCCTACCCACAGACTGGCTTGATTAGCAAAGCTTTGGAGGCACTTTACCCTGGTTTCTTTTCTTCTGTGGAATTGGAGAGGGGGTACTAGATTTTTGAGCCCATGGTAGTTTTTTTTTGGGGGGGGCATTTCTCCCAGAACTGATTTTGTTGTTTTGGTTTTTTTTAAACTTTTCTTTTTGGTTATTACCTCCCAGATCAACACTGTTGACCTTGAGCTATGTTTTGCTCCCTTATCTGTCCCCAAAGATGCCTTTCTCCTTTCCCCTCAGGCCCTCTTGCATTGACCTTGTGGATATATTTCTTTACTCTTCTGTGGCTGTGTATTCATGTGGCTTTATGTCACCAAAAGTTCTATGGGCCTGGGCTTTTTGCTCTTTTCAGGCAAATTGCCTAAATCTTACTCATTTTCCTGTTGTTCAGGCTGTTTCTACCTATCTGTAAGCCAGAGATTCTTAAGAAAAATATTTTTTTTAAATAGCCAGCATCTTTTTTCTTTTTACTCCCATAGGAAAAAAAACCAACAACAACCAACCAAACAAACCCTTATAACGAATAAGCACAACCAAGCAAAGCACATTCCCATATTAGCTACGTCCAAGAATGTGTCTCGTTCTGCATTTAGCCCCATCTCCTCTGTCAGGAGGTGGGGAGCATATTTTTAAAAATAGAATTTTTTTCTTTATTTCATTGATTATATCTCAATTACGTGTAAACATTTTTTAACATTCATTTAAAAAATTTTTGAGTTCCAAATTTTCTCCCTTCCACCCCTTCTCCACCCCTTGAGAAGGCAAGCAATAGGATATCAATTATACATGTGAAGTCATCTAAGATATATTTCAATATTAGCCATGTTGCAAAAGAAAACACATTACAATATTTTTTTTTTGGTGAGGCAATTGGGGTAAAGTGACTTGCCCAGGGTCACACAGTTAGTAAATGTCTTGTGTCTGAGACTGGATTTGAACTCACGTCCACCTGACTCCAAGGCCAGAGCTCTGCGCTACATCCGCTGCTCCACATAGCTGCCCCCACATTACAATATTGCTGTTACTGTGTACAATGTTCTCCTTCGTCTGCTCACTTCACTCTGCATCAGTTCATATGAGACTTCCCAGATTTTTCTGAAGCTATCCTGCTCTTTGTTTTTTATAGCATAATAGTATTCCACCACACTGATATACTACAACCTTGTTCAGCCATTGATGGGCATCCCCTCAATTTCCAGATCTTTGCCACCACAAAAACAGTTGTTATAAATACTTCTGTACAAATAGGTCCTTTTTTCCCTTTCATTTGATGTCTTTGGCATACAGAACTAGTAATGGTATTGCAGGGTCAAAAGGTATACACATTTTTATAGTCCTTTTTTCTTCTGAAATCTACCTGTTCATTTCCTTTAACCATTTATCAATTGGAGAATGGCTTTTATTTTTATAAATTTGGCTCAGTTCCTTATATATTTGAGAAATGAGGCTTTTATCAGAGAAAGTTGCATATTTTTTCCCCAGTTTCCTCCTTTCCTTCTACTTTTGGCTGCATTAGTTTTACTTGTGCAAAAACTTTTTAAAATTTTATGTAACTAAAGCTATCCATTTTATGTCATGCAATCCTCTCTATTTCTTGTTTAGTCGTAAACTCTTCCCTCATCCGTGGGTCTGACAGATCATATTTCCTTGGTCCCCTAATTTTTGATATCACCTTTTGTGTCTAAATCATTTATCCAGTTTGATCTTATCTTGATATATGTGTGTGATATTTGTGCATCCCTAGTTTCTGCCAAACTGCTTTCCAGTCTTCCCTGCAACTTTTGTCAGATGGCGAGTTCTGGCCCCAAAAGTTTGGATGTGTCTGTTGATCAAACACTAGATTACTATGGTCATTTACTACTGTGTATTGTGTACCTAATCCATTCCCCTGATCCACCACTCTATTTCTTAGCCAGTACCAGATTGTTTTCGTGATTACCAGGGAGCATTTTTCATTATTGATTCTCTGAGATCATGGCTGTTTAAGTTTTTTAAAGCTGTTTGTGTAAATTGTCTTTCTGATTCTCTTTGCTCCAGTTGGCATTGGTTCGTGCAGTTCTGCCCAGGTTTTCGTTACATTCACTAAATGTAATTTTATTTGTTTCCCAGTTGATGGGCACAACATTAGTTTCCACTTCTTTGGCACTTTAAAAATAGATGCTACAAATGTTTTTGTACATATTTTTGTGCATAAGGTGGATTGTGAGTTCTTCACATTTGTTTTTCTGAGTTAGCACCTGGATCAGAAGAATGTAAGCTCCTTGAAGATAGACACTGTTTCATTTTTGTCTTTGTATGTTTGGTACCAGCACAGGGCCTGTCATATAATAAATGATTAACAAATGTCGAGTTGAATTGAATTGAATTGTCAAAGGACATGTAGCCCTTATAACTGGTACTGCCTTTGTCCAGGGTTTTACATCGTCATGTTGTAAGAGCTAGAAATTACCCCCTTGTCTTCTTGTTTCAAAATCTGCTCTTCCTTTGGGGTTGCCCATAAATCTCAGCGTCCTATTTGAGAGGGACTTCTTTAGCTCTTGACTCATTTCCAGAAGAAACATGACTGACACAGTGTAGAGGCCTATGCTGCTCATAATTCACGATTCCCAGCTCTGACCTCTTCCCCAGGTTTTCTTTGATTATTCTCTTCAGTGCCCTGAGGGTTATGTTACGGAGCCTGTACTCTGACATTACAATGTTAAAATGACTTGGCATATTACCCGCCTCCTGACCAAGAGATGATGGACTCAGGGCATAGATTGAAACATAATTTTTTTTGACATGGCCAATGCAGCAATTTGCTTTGTAACAAGGATTTTGTTTTTCTTGCTTTCTCAATGGTGGTGAGAAGGGTGGGAGAGGTAGGAGGGAGAGAATGCGTATCTGAAAATTAAAAAACAATTGTTTAGCATATCCAGTAACAACAGATATAATTTCCTTCACGTGAACAAGAGTCATTCCCTAACAGTTTGTTCCAAACTACGTGGGGGATGGATGGATGGAGGGGAAGGTGGGAAATTCTTGCTCTCTCGGCTTTGCATCTGGGATAATAATCACTAACTTTCAGTTATTTCAGGCCTGATTTTCCACTTTGAGGCTTGTTCAGGCCCTTTGTCTTCTTTGTTTTCTCTTCCTGTCCCCCGCCTTTTGGGCCTTTCACCACCTACAGAAGGGAGAGAGAAAGGGAGAGGCAGCACCAGCCTCTTTTCTGCCTTAGCAGCTCTGACCCAGGATCAGGCTGGAGAAGAGGTTCAAACTTGTAGCTAAAAATAAAGGCAGTTTGTTTCATCTGCCTGTGTAATCCCTGGGCCCCCATTAGCATGGATAATTCGCAGTTTATGGTATTGTAAAAGCCAATAAGAGGAGGCTGTTGAGTATGGGCAGCTGCTCTGGTCTCCTTCCTTTTCAGCAGGAGTGCTGTGGCCTTTGGGGGCCACAGGTACCCCGCTCAGCTGCCTGTTCACACAGTGCCCTTGCTGGGCCTTTTTATTTGGTGGAGACATTGTCTTCTGGGACAGATCTATCCTCATTAATGTCACTCTTGGTTCAGAGGTGCTACTGATGGTGTGATTAACTTTCATTATATCCTGACTCTTCCCTCATGTCTTGAATAAGCCAAAGTGTTCCCTATGGCAAAACGTAGGTGTCATCAGGAAACCAGTTTTTTTAAATATTAAATGTTAAGAGAAGCCACAAGGGGTAGTAGATGGAGGGCTGGCCTGGGAGTCAGGATGACCTGAGTTCAGACTCCCCTTTGACATTTTCTGCTTGGTTGGTCCTGGGTCAATTGCTTAATCTCCCTGGGGGTCAGTCTCCTCATCTTTGAAATGAAGGCATTGGATATCTGTGAGATCCCTTTTAGCTTTATATATGATCCTGTGATGCCACTTTCACCCATGCTGGCTGTGTGACCCTGAGAAGTCATTTAACTTCTCAGTGGTCTAAGGTTACTCCCTTAAGACCCCACCATTGGCAGAGCATTTTCAGGTTTGCATTGTTAAGGGGGATTTCCTCTTGGGGCCTCCTTTCTCAAGGAGATCATGGATCTGTACCCCCAAAAACCAAACAAAAACCAGATAAAATGGCATCAGGGTAATTTTGTCCCTTCTTTTTCTTTTTTACTTAGGTGGGTCAAGGGCTATTAAGTTGCATGCTTCTCTACTAAGACTCTATGAGGGCCATGATTGTATTTGAATATGCTTACATAGACCTGTTAGTTCCTTTTTTAGCAATATCACAATTAAAATTCTGTGATTGTTACCCTCAAGGTAACTGCTTATGGATTTTAAAAAAAATTCAGTTTGGTCCTGATCTTCATTCCAGAAATGAACCAGAGAGAGAGGATGAGCCCCACAGAATAAAGGGACAGGAGCTAGGAGAACTCCCAGATATTTTGGTTGGGGCAAAATTGGAAAAATACAGACTTAAGGTCATTGACTAATTCTGCAGAAATATAATGATAACTGAAATAATGTTTCAGAGCTAGCCAGCCCAAAGCAACAGCGTCATAAATGATGTCATGGTGACATTTTTCAGCTTCACAATGATACCTGACATTCTCTTATATTGATGATGTAATTGTGAAACACCCTCGGTTGGGGTACCAGGATAGCTTCCCATTAGAGCCTGAGGCAGCATGGAGTGATGATAAGATTGTTGGACTTGGTGTCAGGAAAAGTCTTGGTTCTCTTTCCCACTTCTTAACACTTAGATGTGACAATACGAAAGTCCTCTGAGCATCAGTGTCTTTTCCTGTAAAATGAGGATGATTGTGCTCACCTCACAGAGCTGTTGTGACTAAAAAGTATGAAAATGTGTAAAGCTTATAAACCTTTAGAAACTATAAAAACAGGGCAGCTAGGTGGCACAGTGGTTACAGCACCGGATTCAGGAGGACCTGAGTTCAAATCCAGCTTCAGACGCATAACCATTAGTAACTGCATGACCCTGAGCAAGTCACTTAACCCCATTGCCTAGCAAAAAAACAAACCCCCCCTGAAAAACTATAAAAAGTCTGTCAATCTTCTCATTTAACCCATGATGGTCCTAAATATAACTAATGACTGGAGGTGTCTTTTGCAGGTGAAAGTACACCAGTGGAGCTCTCTGGCGCCTGTATGCTCTCATCAGACTGAATACTTGGTGGTGAAGGCAGGCCAGGCAGCCCCCCTCTACAAGGAGCCGGTGGTGGAACTGCTGAGAAGGTGTGGCCACTGCACCAGACAAAGCTGTGTCATCTCCTTTGTCCTGACAGCTGGTGGTGAGCTCTCCAGCCCCACTAACTATCACTTCCTGTCCTCCCTGAAGGATGCTGTGGGGCTGGAGAAGGCACAGATCACGGTGAGTACCAACTGTCTTAAAGGTCCTGAAGGGATATTGAGGTTACTATTGGAGAAAGGTAGCCCCTCCTCCACAGCAGAACCATAACTGAGGGGTGGCAAGTAGGGCTTTGCCCCAGGGTACCTGTGTGGGGAGGGTGTACTTCCTTGGCCCAGGGAAAGAGAAGAGAGGGAGACTCCAGGTCTCTTGTGGGTCAGTTTGGAGATAAGGAACAGGTAGGGACAGGGTCCTCTGATGAAAGATGCTATTTCCAGGAGAGCCTGGTGATGAGTGCATGGGGGCCCTTAGACCCCTTTTTACCATTGAGACAGAGCTCTTCAAGGACCCTTTTAGATGGGTAAGTGGCACAGCATATAGAGCACCAGGCCTGGAGTCAGGAAGACTTGAGTCCAAATCCATTCTTAGATACTTACTAGTGTGACCCTGGGCAAGTCACTTAACTTCTGCCTCCATTTCCTTATTTGTAAAATGGGAATATTATTAGCACCTACTTCCCAGGGTTGTTATAAGGATCAAATGAGATAATAACTGTAAAACATTTAGCACAGTGCCTGGCACATAGTAAGCCCTGTGTAAATGTTAGATATCATCATCATCATCATTATTATTATTAGCACAAGAGGAGGTATCCTTTGGACCTCCTTCTTCCTGGGAAAAAGGGCAGGTCAGGGACATCACAGCTTATTCCTCCCTCATAAAGGGAGCGGGCAGCACATCTCTGCGCAGCAGGCCTAAGGACTTGGGATGCCTGCAGGGAAGGGCCCTAGTGTCATAGGAAAGGGGACTTGCTGCTCCCTGGAGTGAGGAGTGCTTCCCTGAACACAGGAGTGGTCAGGAAGCTGGGCACCAGAGCTGGTTGGTGTATGTGACAAGAGAATAAGTGTCTTAGGTTGTCTCCAGTTTGCCAGCTATGTGTATTTAGAGGGGGCTGGTGGGGCATGCTTGTTTTGCTCCCTAATTTTTGGCTTCAACAGTGGCTTAATCATAAAAACTCTATCAAAATTTACTCCAAAGCAAAGATGGAATGGTATATATTTTAAATATCTCAATGTCAGTGAAACAGGTCTGCCTACCTTTGACTCAGAAAATATCCATTTTATTACCATTTGATTGTTTTTATAGAAAATGTTACCATCCAGATTTTTCAACTGATGTGTACATTTCTGATCTATTCTATGCAGAGACCCTAAACTGATAAGCCTGGTACACAGAAGCACTTAATATATGTTTTATGCTTGATTTATAAGGTTAAAGTTATATATAGGGATTAATTCTTGCTTCTTTTTGAAAGAATGGATTTCATTTTTACTTACAGCTCATAATAAAGCTTATATGCCTTAAATTAATCCAGCCCTGCCACATCAGAACTACTGGGATCCATCCCAAAAGAGCAAAAGAATTATGGAATTAGACAAGTATGTGGTCTTGGGATCCTCAGACCTTTGGATCCAGGAGAGAATGAAGAGGTTGGCATGGGGGAGAAGAATTTTTTGGAACCAGTTTTATTCTTGTTTTCTCTCATTTGGACTTTTTACAACCTTCTCATCATTAAACCATGATGCTTATTATTAAATTAAGTCTTTTTAAGGAGGGAACATTTTTTTGTGGTGCTTTTTTTTTGTTTTTCCTAAACCCACCAATCTTTCTTCCTGTTGAGAAAAGCCAAGTGAAAAGATGAATCTTCTCCAAAGAGGCACCAGATGTGGCCTTTATGGCATCATAAAGACCAGGCAAACTCTGGAGCTCAGGTTCTTTGTGTCCAACCCTCCCCTCGGCCCCCTCGAGTCATAAGTCTTAGAGAAGAGAAAATCACCAATCTGGAATGCTGTCAGCATACAGCAGGGGAGAGTGGGATGCTTCCCAGGAATACCGGATATGCCTGGCAGGGAGAGATTCAGATGGTTCTGATGAGAAACTGGTGTCTGGCTAATAATTTTACTCAAGTTACTCACTGTAACGGTGAGAGGGAGAGTGTTTTTTAATCCATCAAGATGTCAGATTGAGTCTTCATTCTTCCAGAGACTTAAACTTCCCAAGCTCTCTTTCCCCTGATGCAAATACCACCCCTCCTAGTGATGTAGTGCTGGAATAACCAGTTGGTGAAGGTTTTGGGGATCCTCACAGAATAATCTCTGTATGAAGGACAGGCAGCTTAATTTCTTGGTTTGAGATTTAACCTGCATTTTCCTCAACACTTAATGAAATGATATCATGTGTTTCTCTAAATGTCTGAAGCAAAAAGTACTTGTGAATGTAAGACTAGTGATTATACGATGGTAGTTACCCAGAAATCCTCTGACCTTGCCTTAGGCATGTTCGTAGTCCAGGGATCCTCATTCTATTTATGTTCTTTCCTCTAGGCCAAGATAACCCAGCAAGGGAACATGTACAGTTTTGAACTCAGAACCACAGCTGTTGCTCCTTTTGTTTGGCTGGATGTAGGAAGTATACCAGGGAGGTTTAGCGACAATGGTTTCCTCTTGACAGAGGAGAGGAAAATGATACTATTCTACCCTTGGAAATCCACCAGCGTTACTGAACTTGAAAAATCTCTTCGCTTGATTTCACTGGCAGACATTTACTGACGAAATCCCAGTTTTTTTCAGAGTGACCATATTAAAAATCAAAACCAGAAATCACGTGATTATTTATGTGGTGGAAAAACTTTTGAAAACTACAATCCCTATTTATATTGAAGGCCCTGGAAAAGCATGGGAATAAATGGACCTTTCCTTAATATGATTGTGGTAAGAGTAATACTTCCTAGGGCCCTATCCTATGGGCTGGGCTATTTTTTTCCCTAGGGCCCTACTGCGTGCAGTCATTGAAAACCATTCGTGCTTACCTAGCACTTACAGCAAAAGCTTTAGATGTAAATAAAATTTCCTGGTCAACAAGGTACAGATGAGACAGGTTCAAGGCATTCTAGCTATTCACCTGGGTGGGCTTCTCTGACAGCCTTTGTGGATAATGCAGACACAAGAAAGCTGGGCTCAGCTGAATCAGCGAGGGAGATGAAACTGTCTACCCAGCCCCAGAATATGATGGGGGTGAGGGAAATCTCTCAGAGGTCTCTGAAGACAGAGGGATTTTGGGGTTGGAGAGTCTCGGCGTATGAGCTAGGAAATGCTAGGTGGTAATATAGGATGATTTTCAGTATCAGCCTTTGCACTGGGCCTGGCTGCACTGGAGAGTGCAGTGACCTTTAGCTACCTTACTCCTTGACCCATGTTGAGGATTTGTGACTATAAGAAGTGTCATCTTGTAGCCCTGATATTCCTGGTTTTGCTTCTCTTCATCATTACTTATTCACTGTTTGACAGATAGGATGGCTTAGTTAGAGAATCCAGGAGCTTCAACTAAAAAAATAACTGAAATAATCGATTACTTCAGTAAAATATGTTTTAGGTTAAATTTAACAAAAAGGTAAACTGAGGCATATTTCTCCAAGCAAGATGTCATTTTATGGGGCAGCTAGGTGGATAGAGCACCGTCCCTGAAGTCAGGAGGACACCTGAGTTCAAATGTGGCCTCAGACCAAACACTTGATACTTACTAGCTGTGTGATCCTGGGCAAGTCACATAGCCCCAATTGCCTTTAAAAAAAATGTCATTTTATTAACAGGGGCATGCTATTTGTCAATAAAAGGGTCAGTGGATGCCTCAGTTTCTAGCCAAAGACCCATAATTGAAGCTGCAGCTCATTTTTATAAGCATAGAATAAAGAACAGTACAGGCTAGGGATATCTTGGGGTTGAGGACAGCATGACTGGTTACATAGCTGAGATATGGGAAATGACATGATTGGTTGGAAGTTTGGTAATGAGAGGCCAGCAACAACCCCCTTCTTCCCTCTTGTGACTAAGCAGTATTCACTGATTCCAGCTGCAAGATTTAGAGATAATGGACCAGACTTTTTAGACAGCAAACCAGATATCCTTAAAGGATAGCTTGGTGGTATAAAGATACTAAACCAGACTCCCTTATGACATGTCATATCCCCCAAGGTTAGCTAAATTCCTTGAGGGAAGAATAGAACAGTGATTAGCAAGAGAACTGGATTTCTTGGGGCAGCTAACATAACACTCACTAGGCTGTGTGACTCTGGGCAAGTCACTTAACCCCAATTGCCTCACCAAAAAAAAAAAAAAGAGAGAGAGAGAATTAGATTCCTAAACTCAGCCCATTAAAGACCAGCTGAATTCTGAACAAAGTTCAGAGACAGAGACCTATGACCTAAGTGATTATAGGACAAAATCAATTAATTGTAAATAGAATTGTAAATAAGAATAAGAAGATGATACAGAATCAATCTTGATCATTTCAAGTAGCAAGATAGAAAATCAGCACACAATAATCAACAGCTTGTCTGCAGATGACAAATAGGAGCTAGCAGGAAGAGAGAGAGAAAAAGAAATCCCATCTAAAATAATTGCAAAATGTATAAAATATCTGGGAGTCCACCTACCAAGACAGGCTTTGTACTTCCTTGAATACAGTAACAAAAAACTATAGAAATAAAGGAAAACAAATAGTGATATTAATTGTACTCTGTTGGTCTGCTAATATAAAAGTTATAATACTATTTAACTTATAGATTTAGTACTATACCAAAGTATTAAACATTAATCTCTAGTATTAGAAATACTGTTTTTGAAGGAATCAAAAAATCAAGGAAAATAATAAGGAAAAAAGGAGACATGAAGGGAGTTTCACTATAGCAGATTTCAAACTGAAAAACAGTAATTACTAAAACTATTTGGTTCTAGTTAAAATATAAAAGAATTGATTGATGTATGAATAGATTAGGTAAACAATCACACATAGTAGCTTAGTACTTGGTAAATCCAAGGATGCCAAGTACTGACATAATGATTCACTGTTAGATAAAAGACTGCTAGGAGAATTAAAAAATAGTCTGACAGAAATTAAATTTAAACAAACATCTTTCACCATATACCACAATAAGCTAGAAATGGATAATGACCTAATTTCAAAAGGTCATATAAACAAATTAGAGAAGAATTGTGCATTGGGCCAATTTCCTGAAGTTGTGCATTGCAATATTGGAAGTAAACTACCAGGAAGCTGTTCTGCACCCACAATTGGCATAGTTGGTAGAGTGGTCTTAGTACCTTTTAAAGAAAAGAACTAGCCCATCCCACATGGCAGAAGACTATGGTAGACATCTCTCCTACTATGAGAAGAAGGTACTATTTGGAATTATGAATAATGGAGAGAATCTTGACTAAACAGAAGATAGAGATGATTATAGACAATAAAATGGATAATTTTGATTACATAAAATTGAAAAGTTGCTGCACAGATAAAACCAAAGCAGTCAGAATTAGAAGGGTGAGTTATTTTGGAAAGTATTTGTAGCAAATCTCTGATAAAGATCTGTTATCCAAGATATACAGGGTTTTTTTTATAGTTTGAAAATAATTTTTAAAATTAAAAAGCATTTTAATAGTATTTTATTTTTTTAAATTATATCTAAAGACAATTTTTGGCATTCATTTTTAGAAAATTTTGAGCTGAATTTTTCTTTCTCTTTCTCTGCTCTCACAATTTGATATAGGTTATATATGTGCAAAACATTTCCATATTAGTCATAGTTGTGAAAGAAGAAATAGACCAAAGGGAAAAAAAACCCACAAAAAAATAAAATTAAAATAGTATGCTTTGATCTGCATTCAGAGTCCATCAGTTCTTTCTCTGTTTGTGGATAGCATTTTCCATCATGAATCCTTTGTAATTGTCTGGGATCATTTATTGCAGAGAAGAACTAAGTCATTCATAGTTGATCATCAAACAATGTTGCTGTTACTGTGTACAGTATTCTCCTGGTTCTGCTCATTTCACTTTGCATCAGTCCATGTATGTCTTTCCAGGTTTTTCTGAAATCTGCCTGCTCATCATTTCTTATTGCACAATAGGATTCTATTACATTTTGTACCACAGCTTGTTCAGCCATTCCCCAATTGATGGGCATCCCCTTAATTTCCAATTTTTTTGCCACCACAAAAAGAGCTGCTAGAAATATTTTTGTACGTGTAGGTCCTTTTCCTTTTCTTAAATTATCTCTTTGGGATACACACCTAGTAGTGGTATTGCTGGATCAAAGGGTATGCACAGTTTGTTTGCACTTTGGGCATAGTTCCAAATTGCTCTGCAGAATGGTTGGATCAGTTTACAACTCCACCAAGAGTGCATTGGAGTCCCAATTTTCCTACATGCTCTCCAACATTTATCATTTTCCTTGTCTATCGTATGAGCCAGCCTATTGGGTGTGAGGTGTTGCCTCAGAGTTGTTTTAATTTGCATTTCCCTAATCAAATGTGATTTAGAGCATTTCTTCATATGACTATAGATAGCTATGATTTCTTCATCTCAGAACTTCATTTTCATATCCTTTGACCATTTATCAGTTGGGGAATGGCTTGTATTCTTATAAATTTGACTCAGTTCTCTAAATATTTGTATCTCTTTATCAGAGATACTTGCTGTAAAGATTGATTCCCAGCTTTCATTGCAAAGCATTTTTTTCTACTGCCCAACTCTTTTTCTCAGCCTCCCCTCTTTCAAGGAAAAAGAAAAAGAAAAAAACCCTCATAACAACAAAAACAGCAAAAAAGCATAGTCGAGCAAACCAAATCCACCATTGGCCATGTTCAGAAATTCATTTCTCATTCTTTATCTCTGTCAGAAAGTGAATATCATTCATCCCTGCTTTTCTGGAATGTTGGTCAGACATTGCATTTTTTATTAGAATTCATAAGTCTTTTAAAATTATTCGCTTTTTAAATATTGATTTTATAGTGTAAATTGCTTTCTGGGTTCTGCTTACTTCATTATGCATTAGTTCATACAAGTCTTCCCAGGGATCTCTGAAACCATCCTGTTCATCACTGTTTATAGCACAATATTATTATTATGAAATCATTCATGTACCATAATTTGTTCATTTCCCTATCAATAGATATCCTCCTTAGTTTGAGTTTTTGGGTTTTTAAACACCAAAAAAGAACTGTTACTAATATTTTAATACACATTTAAGGCTTTTCCCCTTTCTTTGGGTATAGACCTTGTAATGTTATCTCTGGATTGAAGGGTAAGTAAGCACAATTCAGCAGGTTTTGAGGCATAGTTCCAAATTGCTTTCAAAAATGGCTAGACCACAAACAGAGCAATGATGTGTCTGTTTTCCTTCAGCAACTCAACATTTGTCATTTTCCTTTTTTATCAACTTTGCCAATCTTAAGGGTGTGAAGCAGAGCCTCAGAGTTTTCTTTAATTTGCATTTCTCTAGTTTTTAGTTATTTGAAGCATTTTTTTCATATGACTATAGATAACTTTGGAGAATGAAATCACAAACCACTCTTGTATCTTTGCCAAGAAAACCTCAGAAGAGTCGAACATGACTGAAATGATTAAACAACTAGATAGCTTGGATGTCTTCCTTGAGAACTGCCTGTTGATGTCTTTTACCATTTATCAATTGGCAAATGGCTCTTTTAAATTTGAATAGGTTCCTCATATATATCTATATCTCTCTATATATGTATATATATGTGTGTATGTGTATATGTATATATATACACATTATATATGCACACACATATATATTTATAATTGATACAAATATATAAGAACTACAGCCATTCCACAATAGATCAAAGTCTATGAACCATTTTCAAAAGAAGAAATGCTATCAACCATATAAAAAATATAGAAATCACTAATAACAAGAGAAATGCATATTATAACAACTCTGAGATTCCATCTCACCCAGTAGATCAGCAAAGATGATAAATGATGATAATTATAATTGTTGGAGGAGTTGTGGCTGGATAGATACACTAATGCACTATCAGAAGAGTATGCCTTAAGAATGGATGAATATGGAAGATTTAGAGGAACCTAGGAAGCCTGATGCAGAGTAAAGTAAATAGAATAAGAGTTTACTCAATAATATATATCCGTATGTTATGGGAACAGTATCATGGGAAGCAGCTTAGACTCTGGAATTCTAGGAATGTATCATGGGAAAACAGCTTAGACTCTAGAATTCTGATCAATATAATGACCAATCATGACTCCAGAAGGCTGATGCTGAAGCATGCTTCCCACCTCTTGGCAGAGAGGTGATGGACTAGAAGGGCAAAATGGGACACATATTTTCCGACATAGCAAATGTGTTCATTTTTTTTTTATTGACTCTATTCATTTGTTACAAGAGAGACCTTCAGGGTGAGGAGTAGGCAATAAAAGGAAATGACATCAATGAAACATTGAAAAAACCTGCATAGAAGAGAACAGAAATAAGTTCAGAAGAGGACACAGACAAATAGGACAGTGTTGGTACTATCATGTTTAATATATACTAGAAAAGCAAACTGTACATGAGTTCAACATTTCATATATCATCTTTTCTGTTTACATATTAAAATGTGCATTTTTAAGTATTTAATTAAAAAATCCAGTACTACTTAACTTCCCCTTGTCCCCCATAATTTTTATGAATATCACTGCTGCTATCCATGACTACTTTTTTAAAGAGAGGACATGCCATTTACCACGATGCATGACGTGCATTGTTCTGCTTTGTGGTTTTGTATTTCTGGAAAGATTTCCAAGCAAGTAAACACTCAAAGAAAGAAGGGAGACCAAACAACTATATCTTTATCTTCTCTGGTTGCAAAGCCTGTGTTTGAGAAGTTGAAATGATAGAGACCACTTTACTTGAACAACAATCTACCATTACAGAAGTAGTAATCAAAATGGAAATGTTTTCATTCATAGCTTTGAAAATCTTATTTTGGGTAACTTTGTCATTGTAGTTGTCTCTCACAAGCTGTGTTTCTACAGAGAGTGAAAGTGGACTAGAGTTCAGAAGTAACTCCTGAAATTGAAGGATGTTTCTAAACTATTCCAAAGGGGCCAGATACATAAAATAGAACTACCAATGAGGAAAAAATCTATTGGGCACTCTCTTCTTCCTCTCTCTACTCCCCTCTAAATTTACCACCATGAGATGATAAATTAAGATAGGAAATAATTGTATTTGGGACGTATAAAATTTGGAATTGAAAATGAGTTTCCAGGACAGTGAACTTTAGGGGCATCTGATGGGCCCTCCCATGGAGAATGTGGGTATTTTCTTTGTCCCCTTGGTGAGAATGCAGGGGATGGCTCCTGATTGGGCTTCAGAGACTGGAGTCAGAGGAGCCACCTTTCTCTGTCATATTAAACTTGAGAACAAATGAGATATGGTTTGGCATATGAAGTACTTTGTATACCTTAAAGCACCATATAAATTCTGGTAGTTATTATAGAAAAGAGGCAGCAGACCTCTCTAGAACATAGGCCCACTTTCTGATTTGTTCTTGAAACGGAGGAAGAAAGAAAAAACAAAAGGAAAAGTGAAGCGTGAGGAGGGCGTACAATCTGACTCTGCTCTATGGACTCTACAGGCTCTTTTACAAACTAGCAGAATCTAACTGGAATCGAACCTCAAGGTCCCAAATAACAAATCATCTTGGTAACAGCCTGCGCCACAGAAACCCAATCAGTAGCCTTCTCTTATTTCTACAAAACCAACAGTAGGCACGCCCACACTCTATGTGCCTACAAATTCCCCAAAGGCTTACTTCCTTATAAAATCATGAAACTAATTAGAGTCCATCAAATTGGTCAAGGAATACACTTTCCATTCATAAAATCCAGTGAATTGTTCACTATTGTCAACTACATTGAGCTTAGGCAATCTGATCTGAACCTTGGTTAACTAACAAGGAGTCAGTCTTAGAAGTATGTAAAGGTCTTCTGGACCCTTCTCTTCCATTGGTGGAATTATGCCATCTAGTTTATTTGTATGTTTTTTAAATATGTTGATTATATAGGTGTTGATATCACAAAACTGTAATGCTAGGAATATTGAAAGACCACTCTCCTGAGAGTTGCCAGAATGAGAAGTCATCAAAAGTAATTTGTGGAAGGAGATACAGGCTGAACCAGAGAGGCCTGTTCAGGGATTTGGCTGGGGTTGGGGAGAACGTTAGTACGGTCAACCATGGAAAGCTTCACAGATGGGACCCTGCTTAGGTACTATGCCAAGTTTGGGGAGCCCATTTGACCAGGCAGGTGGAAAAAAGTGGACAAGTATGTATTTGAATTAGGTTCAGAAGGATATGAGTTAAGGGAAATGGTAAAGTAGGATGAACACCAGACTAGGTGTTGGGAGACTTGTATTCTATTCCTTCCTATATCATTAATTCACTTAGTGCCTCTGGTCATGTCATTGAATCTCTCTTATTTTGTTTGTTCATATCTAAAATGAGTGGATTGACCCTTCCAATGGTCCCTTCCATCTTGGTTATTCTGTGTGCCTAGTAATAATTCTCAGGTTAGCACTTAAAAAGTTTACAAAGTGGTATACTGATTCAACCATTCTGTAGAGCCAGTTGGAACCATGCCCAAAGAGCTATAAAGTCATGCACATCCTTTCACCAAGCAATACCACTACTAGGTCTGTATCCCAAAGAGATAAACAACAAAAAGGAAAAGGACTCATGTGTACGAAAATATTTATAGCTGCCATTTTAGTAGTGGCAAAGAATTGGAAATTGAGGGGATGCCCATCAATTGAGGAATGGCTCAACAAGCTGTTGTATATGATTGTGATGGAATACTATTGTGCTATAAGAAATGATGAGCTGGATGCTCTCAGAAAAACCTGGGAAGACTTACATGAACTGATGCAATGTGAAAGGAGCATAAGCAGGAAAACATTGTATATAGTAACAGCAATATGAAAAGATGATCGACTGTGAATGACTTAGCTGTTTGCAACAATACAATGATCCAAGACAATTCTGAAGGCCTTGGTGGTGAAAAATACCATCTCTAGAGAAAAACTGATGGAGTCTGAATGCAGATCAAAGCATACTTTTTCTTTATTTTTTTTTGTCTGTGTTTTCTTTCACAACATGAGTAACATGGAAATGCATGTTGCATGTTTATAATATATAGACCTATGTATATATGTAACCTATATCACATAATAACCTATATCAAATTGCTTGCCTTCTTAATGGGGAGAGGAGACAGGAGAACAGAATTTGGAACTCAAAAATTAAAAAAAACCATGAATGTTAAAATTGTTTTTATATGCAATTGGGGAAAAATAAAATATTAAATTTAAAAAAATAAAAGTTTATAGAAAGTTTACCTTTAAAAGTTTATGAAATCTAGTTCTAAGGAGCAAGTAGTGCCAGTATTAGGGGGTAGGGACTGGACCTCTGATTTCCTTGGTGAAGGGAGCTTCCAGTGGAGATGGGCACCTTCTCCACAACTTTTGGTCCAGAGTGTTGCCTAAAGCTCTGAGAGGTTAAGGGACTTACCCAGGGCCACACAGCCAATGTGTTTCAGGTAGTCTTGAACCAGGGTTCAGTTGCCAGTATTGTTATCCTCTTTGTCCAGACAAATAAACCAAGTCTCAGAGGTTGAGAATTGCCCAGGATCTCATGGCTAGTAAGTAGGACACTGGGAATATGAACTTGGTTGAGTCATAGCTGTGAAGCCCCTAAAGTAGCTCTGTTTTTGAGTTCCAATTTATTTTTAAAGTTCAGTGCTCATAAAGGTTTTGCCCCAGTGGGCTGGAGCTCTAGGTTTGCCACAGGGCAACTTTTTCTTATCTCTGCTTTTTGGCCTACTTCCTTCCAATCCATCATTGCTGCCTTTGCAAAAGGGTGACATTTGAATGTTTTATAATTAGATTTAATTACCATGGATCTATGAAACTTGGCATAAAGCATCCTGAGCAGATGACTAGGGAAAGGGAACAGATGAAAAAATTTAAAAGAACAGTATAGAGCAGTGGTCTCTGAATTTTTAGATTGTTCATTCTTATCAGTAAAAACATTTTGTGCATGTATCCCCAGTATGTATTTATGTTTATATATATATATGTATATATGTATGTATGTATATACACACACACATATGTGTGTATATGTATGTATATGTATTACTGTACTAATCATTATTTACATTATAAAACTGAAAATGAAAGTTAAAAAGGATAAGATAAAGGTGAAATAACATTTGATCCCAGAGTCCATAAGGAGCCATTGGAATTTTTTGAATAGGAAAGTGACATGGTCAGGCCTACACTTGAGGAAAATCACTTTGGTAGCTATGTCAAGGATAGATTGGAGTAAGGAAAGATTGGAGGCAGAGGTCATTTAGACAGCTATAACAATAATCCAGGTGAGAGGGGAATAAGGGTCTCAATCAGAGTAGTGCCTATGTGAGTTAAGAGTAAACAGATACAAGATATGGTATGGAAATAAAAACAACAAGATTTGGCACCTGATTGGGATTAGGAAAAGGAGTCTAGGATAACACCAAAGTTGAGAACATGGGGGGACTAATAATAAATTGGTACTCTTAATACATAACTTGGATTTCAAACCTGAGTTGTTTTGTATGCTACTACTTAGAAGAAGTTCTAAGGAAAGGTGGAGAGAATGATGACTGCATGCCACCTGAAAAGGGGGTAATTGTCTGGTGAGCTTTAGAAAGAAGATGATATTCTTCATTCCTGTTTTGAGAGAAGATGTGCATGATTCCAGACTCACTTGGGGGATCAATTTAAGACATGTGGAGAGAGGGACAGACTTTAGAATGCAGAAATGTAGGGAGAAGCCTGCTCCTCAACATTTCCTAATTTTTAGCTTACTTCTTTAGACATTTTGAGGAATTTCCTTTGGGTGAAATCAGTGCCTTTCTCTTGGTTCAGCTGAGATATCTGGCTACCAGTGGGAAATCTAATTCACTCTGTATTCTCTGGAATATTCTAATCTGGGTTTACTCACTATTTACCATTTATGATGGTCTTTTGTGTAACCAGCATTTGATAGGAATGACTAAAGTCTATAGATGTAAACTTGAGGATACCTCCCCCTTTCAACCTTGAAGGAACAGCAGTCAGCAAGCTAGAAACTTTGTTGCTTTGAATAGAAAAAAAATCATCCCTAGATCAGAAATATTTAGTGGGGCAGATAATTGTAAGTACTCCTCTTTCTCAGAACAGAGAGGCAATCCTTATGACCCCTTCTCTAGGCAGGAATCAAAGTCTTCCTTGGAGAAGAGTGGGCATAATTCCAAAGATATCTATCAATTCTTCCCTGTGAACTGCATTTAGACAACCCAGGTGGACATAAAAAACCTACATGAGTGGCACACACTTTTCAAATAGAAATAGGGAAGTTTGGGAGAGATGGGTTTTCAGAGAAAGGTAATTAGTTCAATTTTGAACATGTTGGGTTTGAAATGCCTACAGTACATCCAATTCTGAATGTCAGAGGCATTTTGTGATGAGGTACTGAAGTTTAGTAAAGAAATTAAGACTGAATATATTTATCTGGGAGTCATTCTGCATAGATGATAATTAAATCCATGAGAGCTGATGGAGTAACTAAGAGGCAGAATATTAGTAGAGAAGAGAAAGGGGCCCTGGACAGAACCTTAGAGAACATCTACAGTGAGGGGATATGCCATGAATGATGATTCAACAAAGATGACTGAGAATGTCAGACAGTAAGGAGAAAAACCAAGAGGGAGTGGTGTCACAAAACGCAGAGGAGGGAAAGTAAGTATCAACCTTTGGGCCCCAACTCATTGGTGGCTGAGACACAGACTCATCCGGCAGCAATGCCACATTTGGACGTGACTTGGTGGGACTAATGCTATATAGAAACTGGGTTAAGCTTGAGCCCACTCACCCCAGAAACTGGGAGATAGCATAGGTGAGAGTATACCCCTGCCGTATTGGGGGAAAGTATTTGTAATTTTTTCTTTGTTGTATCTTTTCAGAAGAAAGCAGTTTCGACTGAGAATGAGGAGGTTGAGAACTTTGGAGGCTAGAAGTATGGTGACAGGGTGGTACCCCCTACAGAAATAAGGAAATTCAGAAGTAGGATGGATTTGGAGTGGGGTAGGAAATAATGTGATCACAATCCACCCATGCCTGCTTATCCTGGTATTCTTTCCCAGTAAAAATGAAAGTGTGTATATGTTGAGGGAAAGGGAGGGCTTTCTTGCCAGACACTGCCTTAGTCGGGGCGGGGAGGGGCATGTTGGGTGCTATCCTTTCTGCCTTGAGTGGCCTTTCTTGGCATAGCCATAGAAGGCCAGCTATGAGTGGGAGTGGAGTGGGAAAATGTTGAAATAGATATGGTGTTGGAACAAAGACTGAGGATGGCTATACTTGGAGAGGGTATATAAGGGGTTGCAATCCATCTTCTTACTCACTGTTTAGTTGATCACTTACCCCTTGGAGTTAAGCCACAGACACCCTGGTGCTATTTCATGGCCCTCACTTTAAAGACTGAAAATGAAATTTAGGAATAGCTTTGCTAAGGCAAGAACCAAATTAGGATAGAATTCAGAATAACAAAGGAAAGGAACTATTTCCTGGGAAAGAAATAGAAGGCTCTAGGCTCCTTGATCTTCTGAACCTGAATAGTTTCTGGTTCAGATACTTCTATGGAAGCTCCCCGTTTTAGAAATATTAAGGAAGCACTTAAGATTATTCTAGTCTGAAGCTTTTGATCCAGTCCAAAAGAGAAATCTAAATTGTGTTTCTTCAACTATGAGTTCTAAAGCTATGCCCTTGTTCTCTCAGAGCTAAGTAGTGAGGACTCCACCACTGAAATAATTAAGGTAGAAACAGGGTAAGGGCCAAGGGCTCCCTTGATTAAATAGCCTAAGAATAGTATTCTCTTTCCCTAAGCCTTCAAGATGTTAGCTTAATAGTGATACCAGGAGATGTCTAGAGTTTACTTTTGACCAGCTGGAAAGGAAGAACCCTTAGAGGGAGTAGTCAAAGAAGAATTGAATGGCTTTAGGAAAATGTTTCTCCAAGGGTAGGCCAAAAGTTAAGGAACTATCATTCTTGTGTACCTGAATGCAAGACTTTACATTTATCCCTTTTGAATTTCAGCCACATGGTGCAGGGCATAGAGTGTTAGACTTTGGAGCCAGAAAGACCTGAATGCAAATCCTGCCTGACATTTACTAGCCATGAGATCTCAGCCTTAGTTTCCTCGTCTGTAAAATGGAGATAATAATAGTACCTACCTCACAAAATTGTGAGAATCAAATGAGCCATTTATTTATTTATTTATTTATTTTTAAGCGAGGCAGTCGGGGTTAAGTGACTTGCCCAAGGTCACACAGCTAGTACGTGTCAAGTGTTTGGTCTGAGGCTAGATTTGAACTCAGGTCCTCCTGACTTCAGGGTCGGTGCTCTATCCACTGTGCCACCTAGCTGCCCCCATCAAATGAGATATTTAAAGGTGCTTTGTAGTCCTTAAAGAATGATATAGATGCTAGCTATTATTATTACTGCCATTGTTATTATATTTAGATTAATCCTCTAACCTATCAAGATTAATAGTGCTAATTATCCCTCCCACCTTCATGTCTTTGTGAATTTGATGAATGTAACATTTATTTATGTTGTTTATTTATATTATCTAAGTTATTGATAAAAATGTTTTCAGAGCCAAGCACAGATCCCTGAGGTACTCCACTGGAGACTTCCTGTTGTGTTGACATTGAGCCATTAATTACTACTTCTCTTTGAGTCTGGCCATCCAAACCGTCTGGCCATTTCTGAGACTCTCTCTCTTTAAACATCCAATCATATCACTCCATCTTCTTCACAAGAATACAATGAAATACTTTATCACAATCTTTGCAAAAACCTAGATGAACTTTATCCACAGCAATCCCTTCATCTATTACTATAGTAATCCTGTAGAAAAAGAAAATGAGGGCAGTCTGGCATGACGCGTTCTTGATGAAATCATAGTTGCCCTTTGTAATTACTGTTTCCTTTTATAGCTAGATGTTCACTGACCATGTCTTTAATGATCCATTCTAGAAATTTCCCAGGAATTGAAGTCAAATTCATTGGCCTACAGTTTACAGACTGTTCTCTTTTTGCATTTGAACAGTGGGACATCTGTCCTCTTGTCTTGCAGAACTGCCTTGTTTTTCATGATCCTTCAGTAGTATTATTGGAGCTCCCAATTTTGATGCCCTAAGCACTAGATTGGAGGTCAGAAAACCTGGTTTCTAGTCCTAACTCTGTCACTAACTACCTTAATATCAGTGGGTGAATTATTTACTCTCCTTTGTCATCAGTTTCCACATCTATTAATTGGGGTTTAGACTTGGAGACCATTTAGGTTTTTTCCAGTTCTATTATGCTAACACTTTGATTTTTCTGGAACTTGGTTACCTTTGCTCTCTCTGTGGGCTGCTGGGGAGATGGTTTTTATCCCTCCTACCCCTTTGCAGCCCCCTGCCAGAAACTAGAGACGGGAATCTAGCCACTAGCTTCTGCCAGTTCTTTTCAAGTTGGTTGCCTTATTCTCCAGCATTGAGCCAAGCCTCTGGCTGTTCTTGAGGTGTTACACACCTGCCCTCCTACCCAAGGGACTCTGTGTAGGATTGTTTAAAGATAAGGAACTTGGAAGATGTATAGGTTGTATGAGTTCATACAGTAAGAGCCAGGGCAAACAGGAAGATGGTTTTCTGCTCAACTATTAAACCATCTTGTTTTCTCCTATAACCCTTGGTCTGAAGATTCTTTTAAGAATAATTTTAATTTTCCATTGCTTTCTCTCTCCTAAATTTAATTTCTAATTCTGAAAAACTTCTTTGGATTTACCAGTGTCTGCTGTTCATGATAATGGGTGACTATTGCAGAGAAGGGAGGGGCATCAGGATGCCAGACCCTGAGTCAGAAAGACCTGAGTTCAGGGTGTGTCTCCTGATAAATACTGGCTCTATGATGTGAGTTAAGTCATTTAACCTCTGGGTTTCAGAGCAGGGGTGGGTGGGTGACCCTCATTAGTAGAGAGAGTTGCCTATGCCAGCAAAATCACAGGTCTGTTGCAATATTACAGCAAAAGGGAGGGCCCCAGTGGCAATGATGTCATGTGGTGAGTAAGGTCCTGATGGAACTTTTTAGTCCTGGCGGAAATATGATTGTTTTAGGCATCAACAGGCCTAATATAACGGACATGCTAACAAGCAGAAAGATGCCCCAAAACATACAACGGGAAAGAAAATGGAGCAGCCAGACTTCTGTGTGGTCCAACAACTGGAGAATTTATCTATGTGTGAAATTACATAGCATTTATACATAGGATTTATCTATATGTGAAAGGTAGACATCATAACCAGCTCTCTGCTAGGTGGGAATTTAGTCCCTTCTGTCAGATCCTATATCCTTTCTTCTCTCTGTGCCCCTGGTTCATTTTGTGTCTTAGCAGACTATAACAGTTCCACCAAAAAAATCTCTATTTTTTTCTTCCTCTGTTTAAAGAACTGTAGACAGCCTAATACTAAGGAGTGAAGACAAACAATGCAGATGACCACGAGGTTGGGGATAAGGTGCCTAGGTGGCTGAAAACATCTATGTGAACTGACTTGATTGATGAGACTTGCTTTAGGAAAACCAGGTGTTTCCCTTAGCCAAAATAGGTCTATGTACTTTTTTATTTTCTTTGCTAGGCAATGGCGTGAAGTGACTTGCTCAGGGTCACACAGCTAGTGTCAAGTGTCTGATGCTGGATTTGAACTCAGGTCCTCCTGACTCCAGGGCCAGTGCTCCATCTACTGCGCCACTAGCTGCTCCTTATGAACTTGTTTTTAAGAAATATTTTGATAACAGCATTTTGATATGATTGGTTTCCATTGTAATCCTAGGGATTTTATTTTATATATTTAAAAACATGATTTCGAGGAGGGATCTATCCAGAAGCTTCCATAAGAGTGCTAAAGGGGGCAAGGGGACCATGACCCCCCCCAAAAAAAAAGTGATGAATTCAATGCTTAAAAGAATGCTGATTCATATAAGACTGAATAAAAGCTGGCTTCACAGATAGGGTTAAACTTATAAGGGAAAAGAAACCCCAAAAGGTAACCAAAGGCCCTGGGAAGTGATTTTACAATTTTTTGCTTGCAGTAATCCAAACTTTAAGGGAAGGTGTATTTCAATGCCAGAGCAGGATCTTCCCTGAAGGAGCTGCCTTCATTGTGGCTTTACCTCCATCTGCTGGTGCCATATGAAAATAACTCCATCCCATGGAGTTGCAGAAGAGATTGGTAGCCTGACTCTTAATTTTAGGAGCACTGGCCAGGGTAGAGGTTAGAGTAAGTGAAAGAATGAAGGAGTTTCTGGAACAGAGTGAAAGGGCTAATCCAAATTAGGATCCTTTTACTCTGAAAGTTAGGGAATATGGTCTTGAGGTTCACACGTAGACCCTCTGCTCTTATGCCAGCTCTTCCTTTAAGTTTAGAGCTTTCCAACATGGAAAACCTATTCCATGGTGGTGCTGGGGGATGAAAAACAATAACTAAAATTATTGGGTGTTTTAGTACAACTCCACAAATAAATCCACTTTTTTAAATGAAAAAGGTTAACTCAAAGTTAATATAAAAGCAACACTGAACAGATAATTTGGACCAAGTGAATGATTCACAGAAATTGTTTAATATGGCATGTGAAAAGTATAATTTACAGGTTAATCTTGTTATTTAAAGTATCACAATAGCTATTATATTTTAATAAGCTAGCTTTCCCCCCAAAATATCAAAACTAAAATACCTCACCATTCTTTAATAATTTTCAGCAATTAAAATCCAACTTATTTTTCTGAAATGTTTGTCTTTTTAAAAATGAAATAATATCCTTTCTTGATGGATAAATACACAATCAATTTATAGAGAAAACCTACTAGAGAAGTTGAAACTGGTACAAAGACAGTTTAAGTAATAAGAGAATTGCCTGTGTCTGATGTTATGTCAGTATAATCTACTGAGAAATTAACATTTTTGTAATTTACGTTACAAATGAGTTAAGCAACAGATATAGTTGTAGATGCTAATTTGGTTGTATATGTATAGTAAGTTGTTGAAAGTAATAGGGCAGATTTGTTCATTTGCAAACCTATTGATGGCACTGCCATCAATATATATATGTGTGTGTGTGTGTGTGTGTGTGTGTATATAAAAGCTATCTACATATAATATATATATATATATATATACATTTTAATTTTAATATATAAACATTTTAATTGTTTTTGCTTTTTGTTTTTGTTTTTTTGCTAGGCAATGGGGTTAAGTGACTTTCCCACAGTCACACTCTAGTAATTGTTATGTGTCTGAGGCCGGATTTAAACTCAGGTCCTCCTGACTCCAGGGCCAGTGCTGTATCCACTGCACCACCTAGCTGTCCCTTAATTTCTTTAACATTTGAATGGGTAACTGTCCTGTGAAAAGCTAGAGAAGGTATCCATTCTTGTGGGTGCTTGCAAAGTCTTTTAAGGGGAGTGGTTATGCAGGATAGGAACAGCAGGAACAAAAACAAAGCACTTGAGTTCATTGGCAGCCAAAAGGTTTGGTAAGACCCATTCCCTAAAGAAGGTACCACCCTGACCCTAGGTTCTGGGTACTATATATATCTTGTAAATGGACCAAACTAAAATTAGTTTAAGAAGTAAGAAGTTGAAGATCCTGGTTTTAATCCAGAATAGTTCAAACCAGTTTGCTTCCTCTGAGCACCTTGAACTTCCTTTCCTTTGAATGGTG
Organism: Phascolarctos cinereus; assembly: GCF_003287225.1. NCBI lineage: Eukaryota > Metazoa > Chordata > Mammalia > Diprotodontia > Phascolarctidae > Phascolarctos > Phascolarctos cinereus. The sequence goes on along the minus strand of NW_027556402.1, from coordinate 41,780,155 downwards.
AAATGGCATTTCAGGATTTTCCTTTCTACCCTGCCCTGCAAATCCTCAACAGTTTTGTTAAACCTTGCCTTTGATTGATGCTTCCTGTCCATAGTCAAGAGGCATTTTGTAGAGTGTTATCAATGGGTGGGGGCTGGTCAAAGACTCAGCCATAAACTGAGTTTATGGAAGGAGGCCTCCAACCCACTGTCACAGACACTTTCATTGTCTTTGAATTTACAAAATTCACCTGAGGAGTTGTTTAGTGCCAAACAGCTCTCTTGGCCTATGCTTGCATGGAGTTATTAAACATCAGTAGGCCTGCATAACAGACATTGAACTCCCCTCTTTATTTCTGCCAACACCTGTCTCCCAACTTTCACTTTCCCCCATCACACACCTAATGAAACCAAGGAAACGTTGACTAAGTGTGCCAATGACAAAACACTGTGCCACGTAAAGGACAGTACATAGATGGGAAAGAAGTCCTCACCTTGAAGAGCCTTAAAGCGCGGAAACAACTGGCTAGTAAGCATACTCTGTTTCTCTTAATTGCAATGAAATTAAAATAAGAACAGAGGAGTAGAGGATTTCTCCTGGGCACAGGCACAGGACTGGTTCTGAGATTCAAAGGAGACGTTAATTTCATATTCGTTGTATGTGAAGCGGAGGCAATTGCCATAATAAAATCTTTTCCCCACCCTCTTTTATGATGGACATGGGATGGATGGTCAATAGCTAAGCAAACACTTGATCGCTTGGTAGAAGGTGGCGAGGTGGACAGAATGGAACAGGAACCACACCCTTAGACCTTTTATTAAGTAATTTATTTTCAGTTTTCAGCATTCATTTCCACAAGATTTTGAGTTCCAGATTTTCTCCCCATCTCTCCCCTCCCCACAAACCCAAGATGATTTGCGTTCTGAATACCCCTTTCCCCAATCTGCCCTCCTTTCTATCATTCCACCCCTTCTCTTATCCCCTTCCTTATTTTCCCGTAGGGACCGGATAGATTTCTATACCCCATTGCCTGTATATCTTATTTCCCAGTTGCACGTAAAAACAATTAAAAAAAGTTGTTTTTAAAACTTTAAATTCCAAATTCTCTCCCTCCCTCCCTACCCATCCTCATTAAAAAGGCAAGCAATTTGATATAGGTCATGCATGTGTGGCCCTAGACCTTTTATTGAGTGTTCTACATACCAAGCATTCAACACTATTTTCTGTCTTTAAACTATTTTGATAAAATATTTTGTTGTTCTTTAATCATTTTGGTCATGTTCAACTCTTTGTGACCTCATTTGGGGTTTTGTTGGCAATGATACTGGAGTAGTTTGCCATTTTCTTCTCTAGTTTTTTCGACAGATGAGAAACTGAGGGAAACAGGGTTAGGTGACTTGCTCAGGGTCACACAGCCAGTAAGTGTCTAAGACCAGATTGGAACCTCAGGAAGATGAGTAGTTTTCCTGATCTCAGGCTTTGCACTATACCCACTGTGCCAGCTAGCTGTCCATTTGATAAAATATGGGATGATTTTTTTTATTTTAATGAGACCATTCTGGAGAAATTAAACCAAATTTCTTCTTAGTGGGAGATCTCTGTAGGAATGTGAACAGCTTCCATGAGTTACTGAATATTCTAAAGAAACCTAGGCCTTAGGTGACCAAATATATTCAAACTCTTATCAAATGGTGTTAGGTTTGTGAAAATTCTGGTGGCATGTCTCACATCTACTCGAGGAAATAACCCTAAATAAATAAAGTTCATTATGCATTTCACCCATTATATAACATTTCTTTAATTTTTTTAGAATAGATCAGCACAATGCTGGTAGTCCAAGACAACTGTTCTCACCCTGCAAGAGGGGCACACATACAACTGGCCTACTTTCAGTGATATCTGAATAGAAAACTAAGTAGACGATAGATGCCCTACTGGTTTTATCTGTTAATCCGGACAAAGCTACTTTTATTGCTGTGATTACTACTGAACCAGCTTAAATTTAAGGTGCCCCAGAGGCACAGGGAATGCGACTCATTTCATTCTCAAAGAATAACCTCCTTGGGGGTTCCATCATTAAAACTCTTCCTAATTCCTGCCCCTTTTATCTGGAGGTGCCAAGCTAGAGGTGAGCAGTATCTAGCCCTGGAAACCTCGTAGTGAAATGCAATGCTGCATCTAAGGAGAGATTCTTACCTGGGGTCTGCAGTCCAACATGGATAGATTTCAAGTTGGAAGGGGGAGGGTGTGAACTTGGATGGGAAAAAGAGTTCCACCTTTATCTCAATAAAATCTGTTTGGTTTGTAATCCCACTAATTTATTCTGAGAAGGGGGGTCCCAAGGCATCCAGGACACAACTAGGCCCCCTGATCTACTTTTGCCATTAGAATTGCTCTGGTTCAAACAGCTGCTTCTTCATTAATCTGCAAACCTTTGGGGCATTCAAGCTGGCTGCTCCTAAAATTCCTGCTTCCAGAAACTCAAGATCTTTTGCTTCCCAGCTCTACTGGCAATGGCAGTGGAGAAGTGTCACCATCATACAGCCTGTCCAATGCACACCAGGGCAGAGGAAGAAAACTGAGCCAGAAACCAGAGGACTGGAACTCTGGTCTTGGTCCTCCCACTAATTAACTGAGTGATCTCAGACTTTATTTCCTTCCTCTATAAAATGAAATGGATTAGCTGAGCCCCCAGGTCTCTGAGCTTCAAAATTCTGGGCCTCTAGGGTGTGATAGAGTATCTAGGTGGTGCAGTGGATACAGTGCTGGCCCTGGAGTCAGGAGGACCTGAGTTCAAATCTGGCCTCAGACACTTACTAGCTGTGTGACCCTGGGCAAGTCACTTAACACTGTTTGCCTCAATTTCCTCATCTGTCGAAAAAGCTAGAGAAGAAAATGGCAAACTACTCCAGTATCATTGCCAAGAAAACCCCAAATGGAGTCATGAAGAGTTGGATAGGAATAATTGATTAAACAACAACAAAGGGTGGGAATTCCTGCACTGTGATAACCGAGGTTAAGAATGACTAATTTAGGGGCAGCTAGGTGGCACAGTGGATAGAGCACCGGTGCTGAAGTCAGGAGGACCTGAGTTCAAATCCGGCCTCAGACCAAACAATTGACCCTGACTAGCTGTGTGACCTTGGGCAAGTCACTTAACCCCAACTTCCTTAAAAAAAAAAGAATGACTGATTTAGGAAGTCCAAGGTCAGGGAGCAGGGGAAGGTGCCTGCCAACCATTCACACAGGAATACCTAGACTGTGTATCATTCCCCCATCCTCCCAAGACACAGCATTTCAAGTTTGTAATCATTATCATACCTAGTTGCTGTCTTACAGAGGAGAGTGATGGGGGCAGAAAATAGATCTGCTTCATAGTCTGCTCTTTGATTCCCATGGATTTACTGAGGCATCAAAGGCTTTCTGGATGACTTCAATTGCTTGAAGTCTCAGGGCATCTACCAATTCCCTTGTCATTCCTCCAGAGACCTGTGAGACAGAAGAGTAAAAATAGCATTTCTTTGTGAGAAACATTACAATTCTCTTTAACAAGAACAAAGTGAGAATCTTCCCCATTTGCCTGCAAGTTTCAATGCCCTATCTCTCCCCCTCAGCTTCCCTCCCTCTTGCCACTGTCACCCCACACACTGGAGGAACAGAACCATCACTGGTCAGATGCAAATCATCAGAGCAGAGTGAGGAAGAAAATGTATCCTTCTTGAAAAGATTCAATTTCCTGTTTCATCTCTTGAAGACCACTCAGAAAATCAAGGAAGCTGTTTATAGTGAGCACAGAGAAAGAAATGCTGAGACAGTGAAACCTCCACATCGAGTGGAGCCTGGAGGGTTTCCCTGCATAAGGGAAGGCTACAGTTATTGAAAAACCTGCAGCTTGGGATGGATTTTTTCAAAAGAAAGACTTCATCCCCATGTTGTTTCTACAGTCCGTATCAAGTCACACTCTGAATTCTTAGAAACAGAGTCATCAGCAGGATCATGGGCTTCATCGGAACCCACCTCTCACTGTCCACACCTCTCGTCGTCCACACTACCCTCTGGCATCAAGGATGTTTTCCACTGGGCAAGAATGTGCGTGTTGTTTATATTCCAACCCACTTATTCAATTGAGCAAGGGTGCTGAGCTAGGAGGAGTATTGGGGAACTGTTTTCTTCTCTCTTCCTCTATCCCTTGTTTCTCTCCTACACTCCCTTTCTTTTTCTATTTTTCCTTTAACTCTCTATTGTCTCTGCCCCCCATCTCTGTCTCCTCCTCCCTCAGGGGGGTTCTAAGGGTAGAAAGTCAAACCCTTGTTGGGAAGCAGGGACCCAACCAGGACAACTTTTCAAATTTACAAAGAGACTTTTAGATCTTCAAACTATCATTTTAGTAACCCATGGGCACAGAAGGTGGCATGCATGTGTTTTTCTAGAGCTACTGCTTCCTTTCCTGCAGGGACATGCATGAGACCCAGCCTTATTCCATTATTAAGAGCACTCCGAGCTCTCATATTCCAGACTTTCACCACCATCTAGTTCTAACGAACCCTGCTAATTAGGGTGGTTTGCCCCATTCTGCAAAGGTCTCCGTCTAGACTGTGGTCAGAATGTAACACTGGCTAAAAAGTTGGTCAAAAAGAAGACTCAGGGAGCAAATCCGTCAGCTTATCATGACCCAGTGCAGACAGATGGAGGAATTTGAGACACATGGCCCAGGCACTTCTGGCAACATCTAAGACATAGTCAAAGGAGAAGGAATCTTATGTAGCCAAAGTGAGCACTGGGTTTCCTAAGAGTGGAAATATTTTCATTGTGTGTTCTCCTTTTCAGCCTATCTCTAAGACCTTAAAGACTCAAGAGAAATAGAGTAAAGACGACTGTAATCAAAAAAAGACTGACTGATAATATGGGAAATCTTCCTGATTGGACAGCTGCACTGAGGCTTTATAATTTTTTATTTCTAAATAGATGTTATTACAAATATACAGATCCCTGCCCACCTCCAAAAAAACAAAAAACCTTTCCAGAGAATACTTAATAGTTCAGCATTTTTTCTACAGCAGCCAGAGAAAAACTAGCCAGAAAAACAGTGGATAGCTGCACTGGACTGGGAGTCAGGAACATCTAAGTTTGTTTGAATCCTGTCTCAGACTCTCACTAGCTTTGTGACCCTGGTGGGCAAGTCATTAAATGTCTGTCAGACTCAGTTTCCTCATCTATAAAATGGGGATAATATTAGCACCTGTCCCCACGAGGTTGTTGTGAGAATCAAAGGAGATAACATATGTAAAGTACTTTGCAGATGCTAAATGCTAACTATGAGAGCTATTATCATTGTGTTCATCCTCTATATATTATTTTCCTAGAGCCCTTGGAAAACCCCAATGTGCTTGAGAACAGCTTTTCAGAGGAGGTGCCTTTACTATTCCCAGACTAGGTCATGAAGGTAAGCTAGTAACAAGAAGTGCCTTTCTTCCTCTGAGTTATGGGGGTGAGGGCAGGTGGAGGGAGCTCTGCCTCCTGACTAAGAATGGCTGAAGACAGCCAAGGCCAAACACCAATGAACAAATGCTTAAAATGGGGCATCACCTCATAGTTGTCCATTAGAGTTTTGGAAGGAGCAAGACTCAGCCGGAAGGCATTGTTAAGTATCCCCAGGCCTTATTTCTGCATCAGTTTTTGTCTGGATCAGGCATTTCTATAACTTATAAAGAGCAACTTTGCATCTTCATTCAGCTGCTTCATATCTTCTGAAGGGGATGAAGCCACAAGAGAGACAGAATGGGTTAATGACTGATGGCTCATGAAAGCGTTGTTCTCTCATCCTCTCACAGTGGAAGCAATCAGACTGCTTTATTTGAGGATCAGTCGGTGCCCTGCTGAGCAAAATTAATATGTATTTCAGTAGGTTAAAACTGGGCTTTCTCCTTCCTCATGCCTCTAGGATCTTCAAACCCTAAATGAGAACTTGTGCTTGATACGGTATGAAACATTTTTTTCCCCTAAAAAACATGCAATGACTTGCATTTTAAATTATCATTAAGAGAAGGGATTTGTATTCTGTCACAAGCCAGTAAGTCACTGGATGTTGATTACGATTGGTACGGCTTTCCATTGAATATGGCACAGACCTTTTGGGAAGAAGAGAGGGAAATGTTACATATTAATGGGAGCATCTTGGGGAAAACTTCTTCCCAACACCTCAAGCTCACAGAGTCCCATGCTTTCTTCACCTTTGCTATTAAAGCTAGCTGTTAGGAAAGGATTTCTCAGTTCAGTCTTTGTGATGGGATGAGTGTTAGGTTCTCTATGTGTCTCCCAGTTGCTGTGAAGACCTCCTTATTGATCTGCAGGTGCAGGGACAGCAAAATGGACCAAAATCTAGTATCATGAAAGCAGTCCCTTTGCTTGACCAGTGCCTGAAGCAGTGATGGAGTCTGGGGATGCTGATGGCCCAGGGGTTCCTGCTCTCAGAAAGCCAGCCGGTGTGAAGGTGGGGGCTGCCTGGGCTCTGCTGGTAATTGTCTATGCTGGAAGCCTCTGGAATCCCAGAGCATCTGTGTATGGGCCAGGGAGTCTTACCGCCTCCCCCCCGGGAGGCACCTGGGAACCTATTCCACACTGTGAAGCAAGCATTTGTCTCCCTTCAAGGCTCCCTCCCCCAATCCTCGGGGGTCCTCCTAGGGTCCTTGTGCTTTCTGACTAAAACTTGCTGGGACAGGCATGACTTGAATTCAGCTCTTCCTGAATCCAAGCTCTGCTCTCCATCTGCCATGCTAAGTTGCCTTTCAAACTCTAGTATTAAGGCAGAAATTCTGAGAAAAAGCTTAAATTAAGGTTATGATCTCAGGGAAAACAGGAAAAGCTTAAGCCAAAGTGAAAAAAAACATAGTGGTGAATTTCAAGCAGCTGTCGGAAGTTGGGGGTGATGTTTGTGGGATTGACTGAGGGATTGTTTTTGGTGTCCCCCCTGAAATCACAGGACATAAGCAGCTGCCTGTTTGTAAGGACAGTTAAGGGAATATGTAGGAATTCTACATTAATGGTGCCATAACCATTCATTTTTATGTTATGTGGGTCATATAACAACATAACTAACTTGATAAAGGTAGGATACAGGAAGGAGGGCTGGGCATCTCCAAATGGGGCAATGCTCCAGTGTGGTTCTGGCCTTGTGGTCAGTCCTGCTGTGCCCTGTTTACTCTGGACAGAAATGGGACACAGAAATGGGTCACTTTCTCAGATGACTTCACCACAGAGCCCAGAGCCATGAGAAGCTGTACATCAAGGGAAAAATATGCAGTGTCTCTGCCAGGGATCATTTATGACATCAAGATGAAGAGTGTTGAAGGTGAGATGAGCATTCTTTTACAGTGTGTATGCATGCGTGTGTGTGTGTGTGTGTGTGTGTGTGTGTGTGTGTGTGTGTGGTATCCCCCGACTATACTGTAAGCTCCATATAGTGCTCTGTATATAATAGACACTTAATAGACAGTTGAACTGGATTCAGAAACCTGGTTAGACTCACAGAGCTTTTGCTACATCAGAAGTCTTCCTGTTGGCCCCCTCCCTCCTCCTGGTGCCTTTCGCTGGGCCAGACTAGGGAACCTAACCCATGTCCCAGGTGGCCTCTCCCCTCCAGAGCTACGAGCAAAGTCTCTAACTTCGATAATTCTCTCTGTCCTTGCTGCAGTGCCAGGAGGACTGCATGTTGTTGTTTAATACTTAGCTGAACAAGCCACAAGGTTCGTGGCAGACTACAAAGTCAAGATGCCGAGGGCAGGGCGGTTCTGATTTGGCTCAGTTTCCCTTCGTACTCTATTTTTCCTCCTTCCCAGACCCTTTCTACTCTCTCAATTCTTATCACAGAACCACCTTTAATATCCAGAATCTAAATGGTCTGAGTTAAGGCAACAGAGGCTTTTCAAGGTTATGACATATCTTTAGAAGCAGGATTTCTCAAAAAAAAAAAAAAGAGAGAGAGAGCACAGTGTTCAAAGAATGAGAAACCAGGAGAACACATGGGCTTCCTGACACATTTTCTGTTCTTTGCCCTATCAGCACTTTCCTTCTCTACCTCAGCCAGTGATCAATAAGCTGAGGATACTCCTCATCTGGGAGTTGGCCACCCTATCCAGAGTGGTGGTCTCAGGAATTATTCCCTCATCTTCTCCATCCTGTCCTCAAACATCACCCAAGTCAAACGAAGTTCAAAGTTCTCCAAAAGAGGATCTGCACCTGAGGAGTAATGTATAGTAACATATATCAAGCTGGATTTGGAGTCAGGAAGACCTGAGTTTATTTTTCTTTTTTTTAGAGGCAATCAGAGTTAAGTGACTTGCCCAGGGTCACAAAGCTAGTAAGTATCTGAGGTTAGATTTGAACTCAGGTCTTCCTGGCTCCAGGGCTAGTGCTCTGTTCACTGTACCACCTCACTGCCCCTGAAAACCTGAGTTTAAATTCAGCCCCAGACACCTATTAGCTGTGTAACCCTGGACAAGTCACTTAATTACCAGCGACCTCATTTTCTTCATCTGTAAAATGAGATAACAATAAAGCCCACCTCCCAGGGTTGTTGTGAGGATCAGATGAGACAATATTTGTCAAGTCCTTTACAAATATTAAGGTGCTATATAAAGGCTAACTAGTGTCATTATTACTTTATTTTTCAGTTAGTTTTGGTACTTGTATCTCTGCTGGCGAAATCTAGTGGAAGTCAGAGGCAGTTATGTGTATGATTTGTAACAAAACTAGCTGATGCCTAAAAAAGTGAGAGTATTTCCTTAACATTGCTTTAATTTTAAATTGAATATGAAATTGACTCTGAAGTCTGGTCAATTGGCTAACAGAAAAAAAAACCAATCAGCTTGGTTATGTTATGTATCAATGACTAAATAGCACATATTTACTTAACTTCCATCTTCTGAGTGTTGAATCTTTGTACCTTTCAAAAAACGGGCTATGGGGCAGCTAGACGGCGCAGTGGATAGAGCGCTGGCCCTGAAGTCAGGAGGACCTGAGTTCAAATCTGGCCTCAGATACATGATACTCACTAGCTGTGTGACCCTGGGCAAGTCACTTAACACCAATTGCCTTGCCCAAAAAACAAACAAACAAACAAAAACTGGGGCTATAATTGGTAGTGTTGGAACATGAGGTCCTTTCTTGGGCTGTTGAGTTCTGAAGGCCAATAAAAAGGTAACAGCCTAACATCCTAGAGTCAGATGAGAGAACTCCACCTGAGAAGTGTAGTTGATTCTCTTCCCTTCAGGTAAGACTGTACCTAATCCAATTTAGGAATTGGAGATGGAATGACTTCTCAAAGGTAGCCAAAAAGTGTTTAGTTTGGAAAAAGTATGGCCTAGAGTCTAAGGGAACAACCCAAGCACCAGTTGTAACTTTGGTATATCTTGCCATCCGATTTCTTCCTATAGATGCTCAATGTGGGACAAAAACCACCACGTTTTGCCCATGTTAAGACATTATTTCTTGATATCCATGTAGGTAACTAGGTAGCATTTTTTTATCTAGGTCTTCTCCGGATCATTATCACCTTAGGAGGGAATAAGTGTTCTATTCAGAGTGTTTGTATCTCTAGTACTCACACAGTACACGAAAGAAGTCCTTACTAAACATTTGTTGAACGATCCATTTGCAAACCTGGAGAAATTCAGGCACAGAAATTAAGTGGATAGAATTGGGAAATCTGAGCTCGATTGGCTTCACAAATTTGAGACTTCCAGGCTCTCATACCCCACTTCTTTCATCTGCATGCTTGCTTCATTGCAGTGTTATAAAGACTCAAGAGAAACATTTATTTTAAGGATGTAAAACTTCTTTGTAAAGGTGCCCCCTAAGACAAAGTAATAAGTCTTTTGAGACCTCTTGTTGATGAATGTATATACATCATCAACCAGTCAACAGTCAATAAGCATATATTAGCTGGTACCAAAAACAGTAGGGCTTCCTATGTGCCAGCTGCTAGAGACACCAGGAGAAGCAAAAACCAGTCCCTGCTCTCTGAGCACGGCCACTTGCTGGAGGCAGGGTTCATTTTCCCGAGGGAAAGGGAAAGAGGCAGGACACTGCTGTTACTGCTTTGGGAAGTATACTGATTAAAAGGAGAAACAAAACCCCTCAACTTATTCATTAAAAATTTTAACACCTTTCTTCCAAGGAACTAATAGTAGAAACCTGCTCTGTTTTTGGGGTCAGAATATTCTTTGAAGGAAGTCCTGCTGGGCTTAAGGCATAAACTTCAGCCGAGATATAACCTTATCCAAGCTCATTTTCCTATTTCTAAGACCAAACAGAATCATGGTCTATGTAGGTGAATGAAATCATGAATGTGGGCACTATTTTTTCTTTCCTTGCAAAACACCAGCATTAGCAGTATCACATAGGGGAAGTTTTTCCTAATTTGGATCTCTGATGCTTCCCAGACATGTCTCTCATGTACAAATACAAGCAGGTTCCAATACCTGGTACACTCGAATCCACCTTTTCTGAAACAACCAATCAAGATGGGAAGCCTTATGAAAGGCTTACCTAAGTTTCCCTAAATAGTAAACACCTTTAACGTGTTTACAATGGGATTTAGTTTATGGAAGTCCCAAGTATATCTAACTGCAGCATCTGGAGATCTGTATCATATAGAGATGGATGTCTGTCCTTCTCTTTCAGCCCTAATTGATGCCTGCATTTGAAGCCTGATATTTTCTACAACCCTTCCCTTGCCCCCCGCTATTTCCACCTGCTGCTTTGAGAAGAACTGCTAGCTTTGGGGACCCTTGTCCAGCAGCAATGTGAAGGGGGGTAGTTCTATCATAGGTCATGCAGAACATGTAGGCATCACCCTACAGTGCTGCCCACCAAAAGAGAGAAAGAGTGAGTAGAGGATGCCTTCTTTTGTGTCCATATTTCCTCATATCAGTATGGTCTTTTTCTAAGCCATGCTCAATAGCTGCATCACTATTGGCTCTGCTTTGCCAGAGCCAAAGTCAAAAGAGAGAAAGAGACAGAGACAGAGACAGAGAGAGACACAGAGACACAGAGAGAGACAAAGAGACAAAGGCAGAGAAACAGAGAAGACAGAGACAGAGAGAGAGAAATCTAAGGTAATGAACTGGGGGAAATGAAGCCACTGTCAGTGCGGATGATGCAGAATTGAATGTGGAGGAAAAGCTATTGTTGACACTGTTTTCAAAAAGAAGTTATTCAAACCATCTTGGGCTTTTGATTCTCCCCCAACCTCCCAATAAGTTTTATCAATGCCTTTTGCTTTGTTTTTGCCAGTTCCTGAAAATTCAGCACCCTTCCAACTTATCAAGAGGGGATGCCCTGGTATAACTTCTAAGAACCAAGGATTCCTTCCATCCTATAATCTGTAGGCTAAATTCCAATTACTTATATTTGTTCCCCAAAATAACTGGGAGTTAGTTGGCTCTCTCAAAAAATCTCCTTCAGTGAGTATATCTCTTATTTTCTTGACCTATAGATTTTATTAAAATTAAATTGTATATTTTTAAATTAACATTTTTTTTCTCCCTCTAGTCCCTCTCTCCCAACAATGGGTGGAAAACAAGTCCTTATGATATATACGCATAGTCAAATTAAACAAAATCACTCCTTGGCCAGTGCTTAGCACAGTGCCTGGCACATAGTAGGTACTTAATAAATGCTTGCTGACTGATTGGCCATGTTAAAAAAATATGACCTACAAATTTTAAAATGTCAGTATTATAAATCTTAATTACAGAAAAAATGAGAAAAGGATTTCTTGGTGGTGATAGAGAAGAATAATGCCTTAATTAGTCCCTAATTTGGGAAATGTATTTTGAGAAAATTAAGATTAAAAAACATAACTGCAACCTGGTGTGCCCACCCTTTTCCCTACCCCCATGTTACTGAAAGAATTAAGCACACATATTCCCATCAAGTTTGGTTACTAGATTACTATTAATGAGGTGAAGTTGATTTGTTTTATCAGTCATAATACTGAAGTTGAAGCTAGGTGGCGCAGTGGATAGAACACTGGGTCTGCAGTCAGGAAGACCTGAGTTCAGATTTGGCAAAGGACACTTACTAGGTAAATCACTTAATCTCTGTTTATCTTAATCTGTGGGAGAAGGAAATGGTAAATCACTCCTGTATCTTTGCTAAGAATACTTCATGAACATCACTGGCATGCTGTGGTCCCCAGGTCACAAGGACTCCCTAAACAAAGAAACAAATACTGAAGTCAGGCTTCAGCTGTGAATTTGTGAACCAGAAGACAAATCAGCAGTATTAAGTAAGTCCTTTAACTTAATCACATTAACTTGTAAAGTGATAGAGATAGAGACAGGACTTGCAGTGTTATTGGCATAAGGAATGGCCAAGTGAGGAAACCCCCTCAACCAATACAGGTTGTTGGCCTCTTTGCTGCAATTCTGAGACCATATCATTGTAAATAACCGAGAGCAGCTGGACAGGGAGGAGTCAGCTTTTCTCCCTAAAGTAAACCTATGGGGCATAATCTATGCCATACATAGTTTCAGAGGGCTACCAAGGGCACTTGTCCTAGGTCACAGAATTATCCAAATATCTGACTGGTATGTGTCAGAGACAGAACTTGATCTCAGGTCTTCCTGGCTCTCAGGCCAGCTCTCTATCCAAGACACCAAGCCACCTCAATTGGGAGATACTATGGAGAAAAAAAAATAGACCTGCATTTATGAAGCCTTGTTGTTCTTTACCCATCCTCTCCTCTCCTTTGTTGTCAAGGAAGCAGGAAGAGTAAACCAAGGGGGCTGATAGAAAGTGTGTTTTCCCTTGACCTGGTAAGTAGACCAAATGATCCAGTGCTTCTGAGCACCCTTAAGTGTGTTCAAGGATATAGCTCGGTGAGTTCACAAGCTTGAATCTCCTAGTTAGTCTTATTGCTCTAAGATGGATCATTTCTGGGTTTGAATATAAGTCCTTCCTGTTATACAAGCACAACACAGCTGATTAATGCATGTATTCAAATGATATGACTATCAAGCCGGATTGGAACCTAATGTGAAATGAATCCTGTCTTTGGAGTACCTATTTGCTGAAGAAAAAGGAAGGGATTACACTGAATATGGCTGATGGGGGCTAAAGGAAAACATTTTGTGCAAGGAGAAGTTGTAAGAGACAGCACAATGAGATTCATATCTTTATAATAGTCCCACCAAACATTAAGCTTTAAAAGCCTCCCTAGTACTGATAGGGGCAGCTGGGTGGCAGAGTGAATTGGGTACCAGTCCTGGAGCCAGGAAAACCTGACTTCAAATCTGGTCTCAGACACAGGCTGTGTGACCCTGGGCAAGTCCCTTAACCCTTTTTTTGCCTCAGTTTCCTCATATGTCAAATGAGCTGGAGAAGGAAATGGCAAACTACTCCAGTATCTTTGCCAAGAAAACCCCAAATGGCAAGAAAACTCATGAAGAGTCAGACACAACTGAAATGACTTAACAAAAACAAATGGCACAAGGCTTTCAAAATATTTCCAAAAGAAAATCTAAAATGAGGGTCATGCCAAAGCCCTGGCTATAGGTGAGCCCTTCTGCAATTGTGAGTCATGGACCAATGGAGAATCCCCTACCTGAGTCTCCTTTTTGTGTCATAAGAGATCAGTTCCTTTATTACTTTCAGCATAATAGAGAAAGAATATGATGAGAATCAGGAGTATAGAACTTTTTACCTTTCAAGAAACAATGACCTGTCACAGAGGAAAAATAAATCACTTGAGAACCACATACAAGTAACTTAATAGATTTTTGTTGTTTTAAAATAGAAAAAAAATAGTTTTTAAAATTAAGAACTGGGAACTTCAATCAGTACAGCAAAAACAACAACAAAAATCTTTACTTCATTCTCTAGCTCAGAGAGAGGACTTTCCCTAGACTAGGGAAATATTTGGGCAAAGGGAAGAATAAGGGGATAATTGGAAAAGGTAAAAGGAAAACAAGGAAGGCACAAGAAAGAGGGGGAGAGGAAAGACAACAGAGCAAAATTTGGAGGGGTGGCGGGGAGAAGGCAGCATCAAAATAGAGAAAGATAAAGGGAGAAGGAAGAGAGTGGGAGAGACATTGTGATGTGTAGAGAAGGTCAGGATCTGAAGGGTGCCCTCTATTCGATGAAGACCTCCTAGGCACAGAGGGGTGGGTGGTGGTTTGATCTGTGTGAGTGGAGGGAGCAGCCATATTAACACAAATTGTTCAAAGTATGTCCCTTTTGCAATGTGGTCAAAGTGGATCCACTAATTCTCCAGCTGGTGTCATCCTCTGGATATATTTAAAGAAAATTTTTGGTTTTGGAAACCCTTGTAAGGTATTCTCCAGTTTCTTTTAAGGTCCACATAATTTATAGGGTACTAAAATATCTTGTGAGCACTTTTTGAAATACACCTTTTCTCCTGAAATCATCTGCTTTTGTCAGTTATAGTTTGAAGCATTCCTTTTGGAGCCCAAAATATTTTTAATTCTTTGTGTACATTTATCCTGGACTTTCCATAAAAGTAGTTTTTTTTCCCTCAATAGACTTTAGGCTTCTTATGTATTGGTGACTCTTAAATTTTCTTCTGCTTCCTTCCCTCAACACATAGTGGAAGCAGGAAGAACAAATGGTCAGTGCCTGCCTTACCTAAAGGTTTTGAGTCTAGAGTGGTTTGACTTAGTATGTAGAGGATCTTTTTATGATCTTATTAAAGTTATGACACAGTGTATGTAAGACCTATTACATTTTAACATATTTCCCTTTCCAATATTCCAAAATAGAAAAAAACCAAAAACACCCAAACGTGGATTCTTTGGTTTGTCTTTTCATTTTTATTGTTCAGTGCTTTTTTCGGTCGTGTCTGGCTCTTCATGACCCCATTTGGGGTTTTCTTGGCAAAGATACTGGAGAAGTTTTGCCATTTCCTTCTCCAGCTCATTTGACAAATGAGGAAACCGAGGCAAGCAGGGTGATGTGACTTACCCAGGGTCATACAGCTAGTAAGTATCTGAAGCCAGATTTGAACTCACAAAGAGGACTCTTTCTGACTCCAGGGCCAGTACTCTATCCACTGTGCTACCTAACTGTCCATATCCTTTCATACCACAATGTTAAAAGTTAATTGTGTCACAATTGTTATGAGCATGATGGCTCACCAGAAACAAAAAGGGTTTTTTTTGTGATATAGAGGATTTTAAAGATATTAGCACTAAAGACTTTTCAAAGCTGTGCCATATTTTTGTAGCTATGTATAGGGATAAGTGGAAGTGTAATCAGGAATTTATTGAGTGAAATTTATTCAAGTGCCTAATATGGCCCGTGTCTTAGGGCCTGAAAGTTTCTATATTACCTTGTATTTTAAGAAGTTTCTTTAGCCAACTTTAAATTTTAAACTTAGTTTTTTTAAATAAAAACGGACATCTCTACTTACCTAGTAGAGCTTGTTTCTCCAGTGAATGATGTCATCAGAAACCAAACTTCTAGAAGGTTCTATACCATTTCAGCATGAAGGTGAATGATTAGTAAGCGTAAGAAGCTAGAATGTAAAGATAATGACAGTAATCAATTAGTGGGGGGGAAATCAGTTAATAAATTAACTCGTTCATATTTAATGGTCTAGAAGCAACAATAAGAGGTTTTCCAAGAGAAAGATGACGTTTGTCCCTGGTGGCCCTTTTAGAGTGTCCACATTATGCCGACCTTAATACCATTCAGTAATAATGACCTGGCCAACGTGGGCTAAGAGGGTGGAGGAAGAACGAAAGAGTAGACAAATAAACGTGTATTCACTAGGTCCTCAGTGATGCCAAATATTAATTTTCCTGGAGGAGAAATGTTAAAGTGCAAGATTTATTAAATTAACTTCTGATTAACACTGTGAAGGCATGCTTCCTTACTTAGGTATAGACAATCCACTAATCCAAGGATCCTTGTTGGCTATCACCTGGTGCAGCCTAGGGACTCCTCAGAATCCTGTTTTGGAAATGCACAAAATAAAACAAAAGATGATAAGAGAAATGTATGATATTGAAATTAGTTACCACAATGTTAAAAACAAGCTCATGGTTAAGAATGGTTAAGTCATCCAGGTGAAAAACCCTTGCTTTAAGAGGACATCTTCTTACAAAGTAATAAAAGAGAACTCCCACAGGGCAAGGGCTCACATGTGGTCAGAAGAAGCAGTACAAGGACACTCTCAAGGTCTCCTAAGATGTTTGGAATTGCTTGTTTGACGTGGGAGACGCTGACACAGGACTGCCCAGCATGGTGTGCCCTCCTTAGAGAAGGTGCTGTGCTCTATAAACAAAGCAGAATTGAAGTAGCTCAAAAGAAAAGCGAGATGAACAGATTTGGAGAATCCACTCGCGATGTTCACACATTTGTGCCCGACCTGCGGTAGAGCATTCCGAGCTCGTATTGGTCTGATCAGCCACAGTCGGACACACTGTAACTGACTCTAGCATGGTGATGTCATTTTGGTTCTTTTTGAGACTAACCAACAAAGTAATAGGAAGTGGCAGGAAGCGATTATAGCTATGAAGTGAAAAGATCCACCAGTTTAACTGTGAATCGAGGGCCATTTTATTCAGACACATTTATTACTACTTGAAAATAAATTATACTTGGGATTGAACATTGGCAAGGAGAGGACTGTCGCATTACATGAGAGGTATTTTTACAAAAATTATTTCATAGCTGAGCTAGGCTCTGTTGAGGAACTGTGCTGTAAGATTTCCATCAACACTTGAAGCTTGGGAAAGGCATCATGCCTATGAACCATTAAAAATATCACACTTTCCAAAACTTTCTAAAGAATTTCCATGTCTGTTTCAGAGAAGAAGTAATTTTCCCTCCTTATGGGACTTTCCCTATGGTCAAGAGTTGTGATTTCTTTCTTTCTTTTTTTTTTAACCTTGTTATTCATGTGATTACTCATGGCCACAGGATTCAGATTGTTAATTAGCTTAAGTGTTAATTAGATTGAAATTATTAATTTATTAATAGTAAATTATTAATTAGATTGTTAATTAGATTGAAAAAAGCTTAAGGAAAATGAACCGTGTTATCAAGAAAAGATGTCTGTTGTCTCTGTTATTACAAATCATTCTCTTTGACTAGACCTCAGCTTTCTAACCTAGTGACAATGATAATGATGAGGAGGAGGAGGAGGAGGAGGAGGAAGAAGAAGATAATAATTATCACTCTTTTCCTCTACCACAAGGTATTGTCATACACACACTGCAGCCTGATTCATTAGGACATTTAGATGCTGCTGCTCTAGATATTCATTCAAATCCCTTCAGACTAGTTGTATAGGTAAAAACAGGTACTCACCATCTGTTTCCCAAGTGCTCTCTCTACATGCTTAAACATGCCTTATTGCCTGGCTTCCCCTGCTCCTGCAGCACATGTAAATCTCCAAAAGCCATTTCTTTTTAAATTTGTCTTTATTCAATGGGATAATGAAAAATTAATATATGTGCCAAATGTTGATGGTGAAGAAATAATTATCTAATTCTAAAATTCCTTCCAATTCTTATGATTGTGAAAATATATATTTTTTAATCTCATAGCAATCGGTTTGTAGACATGATCTCAAGTTCTGATTTTTTTCATTCAGCATTATTTCATGCAGATCTTTTCAAATTTTTAGTAGTCACTTTTAGTTAATAAAGATTTCTATTATGATCTCATTAGCTCTGTAGTTCCCCTGAAAAGTTCACTAGAAAGAAGTCTATCTTCCTTTATCGTTTTCTCATGTAATTACACATTATTTTACACTAAAAATATTTTCTGGTATATAGTTATTGTGGCATCAGATACAAAAGTTGTATGAATTCTCCTGTACTGTGTAATAATAAGGTCAGTGGTTACATCATATTCTTGGTTGCACTGTAAGGTATGAAAACATTGATCTTTGATTGCCTGAATACCCAGAGTTTTTGTTAGCTTTAAGGATCGACTTCAGTTTTCACACTAAAGTTAAAGGAAGAAAAACATCTCAGTGATGAAACTGATTTCAGTAGATTTTAGTCAAAGCACTTGGCTTGTGGCAGTTCATTACAAGCCTCTGAGCCTGTCAGAGGACTATGATGAAAAAACTCTCTGGATTATTTCCAAAGAGAGTTCATGGGGATTGGCCAGGTATGATGGGGACAAAGTTTAAAACTACAGTAAGAGCAGAAATGGAAAGCTCTGTCCATAGGAATCATTGGTGGATGCTATCATTATGACATGAATCAAACATCCTAGCTAGGTACAAACCAAGGGAAAGATTTAAATGTGAAAAAAAACAACAGACTTACTACAATTAATTAAAGTATTATAGAAGAAAGCAGTGACTGCAACAGAATACAGTTACTTATTAAGTCAATAAACATTTATTTATTAAGCACTTACTATGTGCCAAGCTCGATGCTAAGCTGTGGGAATGCAAAAACAGGTCAGACAGTCCTTGTTCACAAGCTAATGGGAAGATGATATTCAAATAAGTATGTACAAACAAGATATTTGTAGAGTTAACCGAGGATAATCACGGAGAGAGGGCACTAGTATTAAGTGGGATTGGGAAAAGCTTTTTGTAGAAGCGAAATTTTAGCTGGGACTTGAAGGAAGTCAGGGAATCCAGGAGGCACAGATGAGGAGAGGGAGAATTCCAAGCATGAGGCACAGCCAGTTGAAAATAAATGGAGTCAGAAGAGATGGTACTTTGTGTGAGTAACAGGCTAATGTCAAAGCATCATACAGTACATGAAGAAAAGTGATGTGGAAGAAGACTGGAAGGGTGGGGGTATTGGGAGGGTTATGAAGGGCTTTAAACATAAACACAGAATTTAGTATTTAGTCTTGGAGGTAATAGGGAGCCACTGCAGTTTACTAAAGGAGAGGGGAGAGTGATATGGTCAGACTACTGGGCTTTAGGAAGATCAGCTTGATGACTTCTCTGTAGCCTTTTGAATGACGTTTCAGTGCAAACTCCGGCTGTCTAAGGAGAATAATTTGTGGCTAGACAGAAAAATGTTGTTCTAGATAAGGGGGGAAAAAAAGGAACCAATGAGGATAAAGTGGAGTTGAAGATATTGCAAGCAGTAACTAAAAAGAGAGGAATGACCTGAAGAGAAGTGGATGACCTGAGGATGAAAAATTCTAGAAAAGTAAACTCTGCCTCTATCCCCAGGGATCTGTTCAGGGGTCACTGGAAGCTAGAGTGTTTGAAGGCTCATCTCCAAGGACCATTTTTTAAAAACAATCTGAGGAACCTAGATACTCATTCAGCCTTGGGATAAAATGGATGACCTCATCACCCCTCCTTCCTGGGACTTGCTTGCAAGCAATGTCTGAGTTGATGAGCACCCTGCCAACAATCAGCACAGTATATGAGGCAAGCCTTTTCATCAAGGACTGGACCTCTGTATAATCCAATTCAGTACTCCTTCCCAGCAGGCTGCACTATCTCAGACACTTCTATGTAGGGATGATGAAGACAGCAATCCCAGCTAGGGAAGAGTGAGGCAGCTGATTTGAGAGAGCCTTCTGGACTTCTTTTCCTTCCTTCTATATCTAGACAGCCAGGTGGTATAATGAATGGCTAGAGCATTGAACATGGAGTCAGGAAGACCTGAGTTTAAATCCTGTCTCGGGTACTTACTAGCTGTGTAACCTCTGAGCCTCAGTTTCCTCATCTATAAAATGTGGGTAATAAAATCTCCCAGGGTTGTTGTGAGGATAAAATGACATAATATTTGTAAGATGCTTAGCAAACTTTAAAGCATTATGTAATGTTGGCTATTATTATAGTTGTTATCTGGCTATCTCAGAATGCCACCCCCCCCCACAGTCATTTGAGAACTTGGTGAGATCCTTGCCATCTCCAGGGCCACTCCCTTCCCTTTTTCCCCTTCACCAACGTCTTGCTTTCTGTGTAGTTCTACTTACTTGTTCCCATTGTCCCATTGATCGTGCTGGTAGCTAGCAACATCTTCACATTGCCAATCACTGCATAGTCAGAGAGCACTAGCATGCCTTTTAGCAAGCTGCACGGCCCTCTCTGGAACAGGTCACCTGCAAGGTAATCATCCATCTGCTTCAAAGAGCTGATAGTGACAGTCATAATACAGTTTCTTGTGCTTATTTCTCACAGGCAATTATGCTCCCTGACAAAAGGTCAACATGCAGAAACCTTTAACCCACTTTCTTTTTGAGATGTGCATTGTTTTATTTGAAAAGATTTAGGGCCTTACATTAGAAGAAGTCAACAGTCCTTCCAAGAAAATAAAACAGTCTGAGAATTCAATCTAGTGTTTATTAAAGAGAAAAAAATACTTGAGGGGAGAACAGAAAGATCTGCCTACTTAAAGGGAAATGAGCAATCTATCATTCTGATCTTAATTCTTCCACTTTTGATAGACTCAGCCTAAAAACCCAAGCCATATTGGGCTCTGATTGAGAGGCATAATCAATCCCTTAGTGAAGTCAAAATTTCATTAGCTTCTGCCAGCAGCCATTCCCTAAGGCAGATTTGTTATAAATTAAAGATCAAGGTTACTACTCTTTGGGAAAAAAAATAATAGGGCTCTCAGTCTCTAGTTCTCTTTCCCTCTGAGACTGTAAGAAAGAAAGAGATCATCTATCAAAAACATATAATTGATCTGCAATTGGAAGACAGTGTTTTTATTACTTACTTTCTCTTGGCAAATAGCCTAGAAATATCACAGATACCTGAAGCAGTTCTCAATATTTTCAGCAGAGGGCAGAAATAATCTTACAACGAATCATTCAGAAAATGGTACAGGAGAAGGCCAGGAGAATTGTTTAGCCTGTCTTGTTTTCATACAAACCTTCACCTGAGCCTGGTTGAGAATTCTGAGGATGTTTGGCCTGGAGAAAGCTTGGGCAGGGTTGAGGAGGGGGTAGATGGCTCTTGTGTGGTAGAAGGATTAGGTTTATTCTTCTTGGGCCCAGAAATTAGACCTGGGAGTGACAGGTAGAAGCTGCAGACAGGCAGATTTAGGTTTGAGGTAAGAATCAGAGCTCTCCAATGTGCATCAGGGCTGCTTTGGGAGTGAGTTTCCCATCCCTGGAGATTTTTGTTCAGGGTCTGGGTTACTACTTTTTGAGATGTTGGATTTTCCAGGTTAGAATAAAAATGACCTCTGAGATCCCTTCCTACTTCCAGATTTAGTGATTTCCTTTGTAAGACACTTCAATGGGTTACTAAGAAAGGTTAGAGGGAATCTTCTCTGAATTTTTAAAAATCAGGATAGACACACATCCTTCTGGTATGTATTATTTGAGGCAGTTGTATTTGTAAAAAAAAATGCTGCTGATGGTACTGGTGGAATAGAAAAAAGACCTGACATGTATGTTCTATACTGCATCCCTAGAGTATAAAATTCTACAAGATATACTATATTAGTTATTAATATGTCTGATTCATCTTAACATTAGAAAACAACGATAGACCCTTTTAATCACCTTCAGGAAATACCTTGCTCTCTAGAACCCCCAGTAAAGATTAATCATTTACCCATCACAAACCCTGTAACCTACAGTTTCCTCCTGTACTCCTACTGTGCGTGTCAAAGTAACCTCATCTTCCCTGATGACTCTGGACTTATCTTCTTGCTCTGTGGTTTGTAGCATTTTCCCAGAAAGTTCTGCAGAGTCTTTGTTATCTCTGTCGTCATGGCCTTGCTCAGATGAGGAGTCTAGAGTTCCTAAAAATAATGAATAAAGATCAGCTGGTTCTAAGTCTAATCAACTCCCCCCATTATAATATATGTTAAGGAGGGCCTACTGGAGGACTCCACTGAAAATGGAGAAGAAAGAAGTTATTTTCAGACATGATTTAAAAATGCTTATGAAAAAAGCAACACATTGTTAAATAACTTTCAAAATTTCACTTTTTTAACATCTAAATTAAACAGTTGTGTTATTTTAAGAGGCTAAATGTTTCTACTAATGTAAATGAACTTTAAGTTAAAAAAGTATATATAAAGAAGTTTGTGGGTAATCCTTTTTTAAAAAAATTATTTATTTTTAGTTTTCAGTATTCACTTCCACAAGATTTTGAGTTCCAAATTTACTCCCCATCTCGCCCCTCCCCCACCCCAAGACAGAGTGCATTCTGAATACCTACCCCTTCCCTAATCTGCCCTTCCTTCTATCACCTCCCTCCTTCTCTCATTCCCTTCCCCTTCTATTTTCCTGTAGGGCAGAGAGATTTCTATGGGGTAATCCTTTTTTGTTCTTTCTATATTTAACTATTCATGTTTGTTGAAGATTAAATTTATGATAAAAATTTTTTTAAAAAGAAAAAAATTAAATTAAAAGAAGTCCAGATACTTTTCTTTCTCCCTTATTGTCTATTGTTAGAATTAGTAGGCTCTGCTTGAGTGTTCAGAGCAGCTAGGTTTCTTCAAGCAAAAGTTGGATGACCCCTTGTCAAGGGAGTTAGATAGGACATTCTTGTAGTTCAGAAGGGGCAGCTAGGTGGCACAATGAATAAAGCACTGGGTCTGGAGTAAGGAAGACCTGGGTTCAAATCCAGCCACAAACACTTACTAGCTGTGTGACTCTGGACAAGTCACTTAACCCTGTTTAAGCCTCTGTTTCCTCATCAGTAAAATGAGCTGGAAAAGGAAATGTTGAACCACTTCAAATGGGGTCATAAAGAGTCAGATGTGACTGAACAACAGTGACAACAGCAACAGAGTTCAGCAGTTCACAGAGTGTGGCCTATATTCCCAACAGGTTCCCAAGGCAGGGGATGTGCAAGGGCAAAAATATTTTGATAATAATATTAAATATTACTTAACTATTAAAATACTCATTTTCCAATTACATCTGTGGAAGGTTGGGTTTTCTTTATATATTTCAAGACAAGGTATTGCAGCAGATTGATTGCAGAAAGATAAGAGAAACTACTTTTCTTCCATTAAGCCAGACCTAAGAGAAATTTGAAAGAATATACAAAACAATGACATTCTTCTCAGTAAAATATTTTTTTTGTTCTGGAAAATACAGGTTTTTTTTTCATAAAATTTTATTTGTGTATGTTGTTATTTTTAAATGAATTAATAAATATTTTAAAATTGATCAGTTTTACCTTATAATGCAAAAAATGTTGGTAGACAGAACCCACATAAATAAAAGATATTTTAATTTTTAATTTAATTTTAGCAATTTGATTTCCTAATCTTGACCTCTTATTTTGACAGTTTGATTCCTCAATTTTGATTTTCTAATTTTGACAATTTGTATCCCTAATTATTTCCTTATTTTTAATGTTTTGATTCTCTAATTTTTAAATTTTGAGAGCCTAAGTTTGACATTTTGACTTTCTGATATTGAATCCCTAATTTGTACTTTTTAATTTTGACCATTTGACTTTCTGTCTTTCACTCCCTAATTTCAAGTTGGTAATTTTGACAATTTGCCTTCCTAATTTTTCTTATTTTTAACATTTAGATTCCCTAACATTTAATCTCTAATTTTGACAATTTGACTCTTTAATTTTGACTTTCTAATTTTGAATCCCTAATTTTTACAATTTGACTTTTACTATTAACTTGCTCATTTGAAAATCTGACTTCTAAATTTTGACAATTTGCCTCACTAGTTTTGACTCCTAAATTTTGACAATTTGACTTGGTAATTTTTAAACAATTTGAATGTTTAATTTTGACTATTTTTTCAATTTTACATTCTCATCTTGACTTTTTAATTTGATAATTTTACTCTCTAATTTTAGCTTCCTAATTTGATTTCCTAGTTTTTACGGTATTAATCTTTAATACTGACTCCCTAATTTTGATTTTTTTTTAATTTTGAAAATTTGGCCAATGAAGTAAAGTCCGCTGTAAAAAGAAGGGAACTTACATTGGGCAAGTGTTGCTGCATGTACCCAGCTCTAGACTGCAAGGACTGATGAAGGAAATGGGTGGTGGTGGTGGTGGTTGGTCTTTTTTTCTACAAAATGGTACATTGTGGTCCCTGACTTATAATTTTTTCTAACATGTGTGCAGATATTATTAATATTATTTCATGGTCTTTCATGCCTTTCAGCATAATGCATGTCTAGTTTTAATCTTGGCTTCTCTGAGGTCATTACTCCTACTCTTACCTTTCTGAATTCACTTAAAGCATAATACCTTTTGTTCAATTCCCTTATTTTCACTCTCTGAATTCTAATACTTTCAGTGTATCTTGTAAACATCAAACTATTGGTTTCTTCTTTATAGCATTCTTCTACACATCTCCATTTTATGGGTGAGTTCATACTATTAACATCAACTGTTTTAATTGCTAATTGTATATGCTTTCCTCTTCACTTGCCCTTCTACTGTTAAAAACCTTAGCACTAAGCCCTTGGCTTCTTTATAAAAAGTAAGATGGCAAAAGGGAAGGAATATGATGGACATGAATGGTTTGTAGTTGAAGCAATCTGCTTCCAATCTGCTTTTCGCTTCTGATCACTCATACCCCAATTACTGGTTCTTACTTTTTTATTTTTTTACTTCTACTTTACTTCTACTTCAGGATCCAGAATGTAAGTTTGTTTTGATTTTGACTGCTCTTTTCTCACATTATCTTCCTTCTCAACTCTCTTCCCTTTCCTTCCTCTTCCTACTGAGCATGATATATTTCTCTACCAAACCCTGAGTGTGTGTTCAACCCTGTTTTGCCTATTTCAAAGAAAATGAAGGTTCATGGTTTATCTGGATAATGCCCAACTCTGCCTTTTCCTTTATATTTGCACACTTTCCTCACATATTCCAGTTACAAGAAGTAGTAAGTTCTACCTACTTCCACCTTTCTATATCAGTGTTAAGTCCTCATATACTCCTCTTTTTTTCCTTATCTTAAAACTTTTGGAACAGATTCAACCCACCCACAGTCCTCTGTTTTAGGAAATTACCACAATATAATTTGAAGATAGTAAGGTCCTGAAATGACATTTTTTCCCCCTTTATAAATAGAGACCCTATTTTTACCCCTTTTTTGTATCACTGTATATCCCCTTCCAATTGATCATATAAATTTACCTTTTTAAGTTTACTCTTGTGTTTTCATTTTAAAGTTTCTATTTAGCCTTGGCCATTTCATTGGTTATCTTCAAAAGAATCCTCAATTCCATTAAATGTCTCTTTTCTCCCTACAGAATTATATTCAGCTTTGTAGGTTGTTATTCTTAGTTGTAAATCTAAATCTTTTGCTTTTGGAATACTGTATGCTAAGATCTCTTTTTGTTTATAGTAGAAACTTCCAGGGAGGTCCTGAATGATCCTGACTGTGGTGCCTATGTACTGGTACTCTTTCTGGATACTTAATGATACTTTTTCTTAGACATGAAAGCTTTGTATTTTTCCTGTGATGTTCCTGGGAAAATATTTTTTCATAAGGCAATCAGTAGATTCTTTCATTTTCCACTTGAAATAGCTATGGACAGTTACTATGATTTCTTGAAATTTCATGTCCAAGCTGGTTTACATAGTCTGATTATTCTTAAATTGTCTTCCCTTGATTTGTTTTACATGTCGGTGCTTTTGATAAATTTTCATCTTAGATTTTTTTCTATTTTTTATCTCTTAAACTTTATTCTAATATTTCTTGTTTTCTTATGAAATCATTTTTTTTTGTTCATTTTAACTTTCAGTGATCAGTTACTTGGGTATGGTTTACCACTTTTTGTTCTAAGCTATCTATTCTTCTACTCTTTCTTCTAGAACTTATATTTAATTTCTTAATCTCTTACTTCATTTCTTCTAGATATTTCTGTTGTGCTTGTGAAAAACCCACCTTTTCTATTTGAATATATGCTTACAATTGTTGTGAAGTTACCCTCTTCTACTAGATTGGATTTTGGGGTATCTCTTCATCCATAATAATTATTTGTAATACTCAATATATTTTTTTCTTCCAGTTTACTCACATCTCTACCCTTAGTTCATGAATTAGGGCTTTGTACCAGGGCTGGGTGCCACTACCTTTTGTATTTTTGGATAGAGTGGTCAGTACTGCTTGGTCTCACCCTATTTCTGACCTTTACACCTTGGGAATATGTCTACACTAAGGAAGCCACTAGATTTTTTAGGTACCCCCTCAATCTTTAAGGTTTAGAATGCTGGATCTTCGTTGGCATCTGAGGATACATTGTTACAGATGTGGGAGCCCCTGGGACTACAGTGTCTTAGTGCTGCTATGACTATACTGGTTGCAGCTGTTTCAAGTTGCTTCTAAGGTTCACAATGAGATTTTCCAAACAACTGTGGTACATTCTCATTATTTTTTGCCCTTCATATTTGATATCCTTTCAGGCTATAGTTATCCCTGGTCTATCTCCAGTCATGGGAAGAGGAGTCTGCCTTATTATTTTTTCCTGTATTGTATTGGATTTTTTGATCTCTCCTGTTGCCTGTGGACCCCTAACTGACTTTTTCTATAGTTCTGGAATTAATGAAGTCACATGCTATGTATATTTTCATTAGATTTCTTGATCATTATTCAGTATGCTGCTATTTCGGGATTTTTACTTGAGTAGACTAACTCCAACTTTAGGCTTTCTCTGGGAAATTAGATTATAAGAAAAGAGAAAAAGAAAAAGCCTAAAAGACACTTTTCAGCCTTCCTTGGAATTACATAAAGTCAGATAATCAAAATTTGTAGAACTGCTAAAAACATCTTAGTAGATTAAGGAGGTTTGGAGATTAATCATTTTAGGA
Organism: Phascolarctos cinereus; assembly: GCF_003287225.1. Classification (NCBI taxonomy): domain Eukaryota; kingdom Metazoa; phylum Chordata; class Mammalia; order Diprotodontia; family Phascolarctidae; genus Phascolarctos; species Phascolarctos cinereus. The sequence continues at coordinate 41,753,453 of NW_027556402.1, read as the reverse complement.
CTGCAGGGGGAAAACTCCTGGAACTTTGGGTAATTCTAAGAATATACTCCCTTCTGAAATATCTTAATGAGTTTTGAGCTACCACTGGGTAGAATTTGTTTTAAGGAAAAATAAGAATTAAGTTCTATAAAATTCTATAAAAGTAAATGACACTTAGATAAATTTTTTTCCCCTAAAGACTGAAAACCTCATTGTTTTAGGGCAATGAAGGAAGGCAGCTAGTTTGAAAGTAATCTCAGAGTGAATAGGAAAAAAAATGGTATATGGCTTGAACTTTATAGCCACCCCTTGTTAACCCTTCTTTGACCATGAAAAAAGAGGGGTGGTCTTGTCACAGGACTCAAAATGTGCTGGTTAAATGTACATTGAAAATAGGTTACTAGGTGACAAGGAAACTTTATATTAATACTGGAGATAGTTATTGTATTGCTTTGGTCTTTTGTTTCATGATGTTTATGTTTGTTTTCTTGGTTGTCTTGGTGATTTGTGCATCCCTCTTCTCAAAACTAGTCCATTGTGAGCCCTAACTTCAATTGTTTAATGTATGGAAGTTATTAATCTTTTCCCAGCATTTTAACTCTTTTAGCAGTTTTTCTGGCTGGCTACATTTTCCCTTTTTAGAAATTTTTCAAGGTAACAGAATTTACAAACAACACAAACACGATGCAAACAAAGATTTTGCTACATTTTACAAAGACACAAACATAGTTGTGTCACAAACAAAACAACAAGATAAACACATAGGATGATTCTAAGCTTTCCTTAAAGGAATCCAAGTTACAAAAGGCTTTTCACTTGGTGGTTTTGAGTAGCCATTTATTAAAAAAAATCCCACTTGGGGTATTTACTTTTCTTGCTGGCTTCAGCAAGACATTTTTTAAGGTAATTTACTTTACCCTGATCAAAAAAATTCAAGTTGGGCAATATTGCCAAATTATGCCAATTATTAAGAAACTTTCAAGTATTTGGTTCATGGACTAAATGCATATGCCCGGCAGCCAAGTTCTTTGGTTCTCAACTTTCCCATATTACAACCAAAAGGGAAACAAACACAAAAGGTATCTGTTCCAAAGAAGTCAAGATACTTCACCAAGAAGAGATAGATGAATCCTCTCTTCAGTTGAGACACCAAAATTTCAATCCTCCAGGGGAGTGGAGCTTGACCAAAACTGGCAGCTCAGGAATCAGAGAAGGAATAATTACTCATTGCTACTCTCAAAGTGTGGATTGAGCAGAACTCAAAGGGCTCCTCTAGATATTGTACCTCTGATCACACTAGTGGTGAGGCAGGAGGAATTAACTTTTTCTGATCCCACTTCTGACACCAGCTGTCAAACAGAAAATAAATGATCCAAGAGCCACAGAGATTATGCAACCCTTCTTAACTCTGAAAATACAAAAGAGCTCACAGAAGTTATACACCAATATTAAACTCTGAAAAATAAAACAAAACCAAAGAGCTAACAGTTGTTATAAGCCAGAAAACCATTCTTTATTCTGTTGGAGAGAGAAACTAGACACACATGCCAAGGTCTGTTCTAGGACCCAGCAGACCCAAAGCAGGGAGGCTAAGTCTTGATACATATAGTCGTGGCTATATGAGAGCCAGGCAGTGAGGGAACAACAATGAGGAAAATTTGCCTAGTGAAAAAAATCTATTCACGGCCAAGCTTCATGACTGGAATGTGGTTCCTGCAAGTATTCTTCTAAGCTCAGGGACCACCTGAGGTAGGTGTGAAACAATTCTGTGATTTTGGTGTAGCAGAGTTCATCCAGAGGGTGAGGCAAAGGATTGTGGTTAACCTAAGCTCAAGGCACAGCTTGCTTTCTGGGCCTTAGCTCTTGAAAACAGGGCGTCTCCAAAGAGTAAAAAGATATTAGTGAAAAGAGAGGGGTGGTCTTGGCATAGGGGTCCTAACAAGAGTGAGAAAAGAAAAGATGAAAGGTGAAAATGAGTTTTTTATTGCCTAAGGAGTAGGCATTCCAGAGGGCACAGTGGAAGGAATGGGTAGTATTTAGTTGGAACTTTTGGGTGGGTGGGTTGAGGGGGATAAGAATAAAGAACTGGGGAGTGGGGATGGAGAATAGAGTTTGGAATATGACTGATGGATTTCAGAATCAATGTGCAGGAAATTTGTTAATCATTAAATGAAAGATGCCTTTCCTTCTTTTTAGCAGAGGCTGGAGACAAGCAAAGTATGAAATGGAAGGTGAGTGGTCGGGTAAAAGGCTCCTGTTCCTCCTTCCCAATGACCTTACCTATGCCCTTCCTATGAACCCTTTAGAATCTGCTCTTTCAAGGATGACTGTCATACTATTCTCAGTTTGTTTTCCTTCTATATCACAAATTCTAAGATCGAGTGGTCAGTACAGTGTTCATTAAGCACGTGATGATCAATGATCAACATGATCATTCATGTTGGACTGTCCTAAACATTTCCTCTCAGTCTTAGTTTTCAATTTCCTTTTGCATTTATCTATCTATCTATCTATCTATCTATCTATCTATTTATTTGTTTGTTTATTTATTTAAGTCAATTGAGGTTAAGTGACTTGCCCTGGGTTACACAGCTAGTAAGTGTCAAGTGTTTGGTCTGAGGCCAAATTTGAACTCAGGTCCTCCTGACTTCAGGGCCAGTGCTCTATCTACTGCACCATCCCTCAATTTCCTTTTGAAATTTGCATTTAGCTACACTATTCCTGAGTTAACCTCAGTTTTCATTTGTTTTCATTCAGTTGCCATGCTTCTGAACATTGAAAAATATGCACAATTATTAAATGCTAGAAATATACTTTTTTTTTGGGAAGGCACATCTTTGTAAACTCATGCGGACTAATTATAATAATCCAAGAGCCGTGGATTTATTTAAAGTTCAAATTTCACATTCTCATATTTATTCTCACAACATTCCTCGTGGTAGGAGACATTTTACAGATGAAGAGAACACGTTACAGACACATTGAGTGACTTGCTTCAAGGCAGCAACACCTGGGTAGCAGCATTTGCCAGTGTTAGTTAGTTTCATGGGCTTCCAAGACTAAAGAGTACAGCACCTAGTGGCCAGCCACCTAGTGGGCGATGAGTCTCACTGCAGCAAATGAAATAGATAAAAAAGATAATTATATACTCAAAATAAATTATCCAGGTTAGCTACTTACTGTTCAAATTAGTCAGAGAATTTGCTTTGCCTCACTTTATATGGAGAGATATAACTTAAATGTAAACTAGGGCTGAAATCTGCTATCCTAACCTGGACTTTATTGGCTTATCTACTAGGCTGTAATTTCTCTGATAGAAAGCTCTAATAGATACAGAGGGATACAAATACCAAAACATACTTGCCACAGAATTTAGAAGTATGAAGCTACTTTAAAATTATCTTTGAGAATGAAGCTGAAGTGGAAGGGAAAAGAGAGGGTTCTTAGCAAATAGCCTCAATTTTTCAGTAAAATGACGCAAATTTCTCAATTTAGAAGGTGGAGAGGGGAGAATACTCAGAGTTTCAGGAGGAATGACAAAGTTTGGAAGAACTGTTGTGAAGAGTGGAATAAGTTGCTAAATAAACTCTAGAATGTCTAGCAATCAAGAGTTAATTTATAATTTTATAGTAGACACAGTCAGCGTGGTTCTATGATTTTTCCCCCACCTTTACTTCTTTGCATGTGCAGTTTTTCAGCAGCACATTGTAGTAGCAAAGTCTGGGGTCTGACAGAGTACGATTGATGATAAAATAAAGGGGCAATAACTCTATCACCAGCCTCTTCATTTGGTCCAGAAACAGAAAAGTTAAGTGACCTGCCCGAGATCATATAGCTAATGGCAGAAATCAGAGTTTTTTTCCCTCTCAATTAAATTATATTAAATACATTGTTGACATTTTCAAATCTAAAATGTGGGGGGGAAATCTTAGAAGTGTTATGAAAATTTTTTTAAAAACAACTTAACATATTATGAGCTTGTCAGAAAATGAAAAAAAAAAAGCCAAACCTGATAACTGAAATAAGAGTGGTTTGCCTAGCTTGAATTATTTTTTAAAAAATTACCTCAGTTCTTTACTTCAACTGCTCAGAGCCTACATGTGTATGTCATTTTAGTTTTCATACAACCTCTGCGTTCAGAATTTTAATAATAATAGTGGTAAGGTCAAGGGTTTGACTTGAAGTTTGGATTCAGTCAAAGGGCCACACTTGAGGACCTAGAGGGCCACATGTGGCCTTGAGGCCACAGGTTCCCACCCCTGGACTTTAGGTAATGTCAAGCCAAAATCCACTTCCTTCTTAACAAGTATTTTCCTCCTACCAAATATTCCCTTTAAATAATAAAGTAAAATACAAGAACATTGACCAAACACATGATGTCTATAGATTCCACCTGTTTTCATCTATTTATCTTAAAGCCATTTATACAGTTAAATACTTGGAGCCATAATTGTTTTTATTTTGGCCTTCATTGTTAGAAAGTAAACCAATCACACCCCCAAACCATCTAAACTCTTTTTGTACAGTCAATTTGGAGAGTATTCTAAGACACAAACTTCTGTCTTATACAGATTAAAATTTAAATTTTTTTATTTTATTCTAAACTAAAGAAATAAAACGAGCATTTCTATAACATAGAATAGAAAAAAAGATGATTGTATAGGAAACTACAAATCTATTATATACAACTTGCTATTCCTTTTAAATATATAATAAAGGTATTGTGTAACTTTCTTTTTCCTCTTTGTTCTTCCCTTCCCCCTTCCTCCTGCCCCTACCCTAGAGATGGCTACCATTAGGCACAAATATGTATATATATGTAAAATCATTCTATACATACTTCTATTTATCAGTTCTTTCTCTGGATGCAGATAGCATCTTCCTTCCTATGTACTTTGTAGTTAATTTGGGCTGTTTATAATAGTCAAATGATTCAGTCACTCAGAGTTATAACAGCATTGCTGTTAGTGTATGCAATATTCTCTTGGTTCTGCTCATTTTGCTCTTCATTATTTTGTGCAAGTCTTGCCATGGTTTTCTAAGATCATGGAGCTCATCGTTTCTTATAGCACAGTAGTATTCCATCACAATCTTACACCACAACCTGTTCAGTCATTCCCCAATTGATACTACTACTAGGTCTGTTTCCCAAGATGATTAGGGAAAAAGGAAAACAACATATATTTCTAAAACATTTGTAGTAGCTCTCTTTCTGGCAATAAAGATTTAAAAATTTTAAAAAGTAATCCTTTTTAAAAGCAGTTTTTTTCCTTTGTATTGACATATCAGTATCTCCATTTCCAAAATAGCAAAAGAAGAAAACTAGGTGTAAGTGACCACAAAAAGCTCATGGAAGCAATGTGTATTTCCTAAGGTTAAGAGTAAAGTCTTTCCTACACCATTTCTCAAAATCTTTCTAGCAGATGTAAACACTTCAGTTTCTTTAAGTCCCACGATGTCTCAAATTTCTAGCATTGAAACAAAAATAAGAATAAGGGCAGTGTGCTTATAAAAATGTTTTGCAAAATATGTCAATGCATTATTTGCAATTCTGTAAAGGGATTTTAGAACAGAAAAAAATTGGAGAATGTGCTGTTTCTGGAATCAATAACTACTCCAAGACTCTATTTCTTTCTCCCATTGCAGTCGTATTTTTCCTTTCCACATTACACACCATAAATTCTTGAAATTCATATCCCTAACCTAGAACAGCAAAACCCCCAAAAGTTCACGCTTCTTCAGATACCTCCCCTGAAGTCCTTTAAAACCTTTAGCAACTGTTTTGTAATAATAATAATAATAGTAGTAGTAATAATAATAAATATGCCAGGGTCTGTTAGTTCTCATTTGTTGAATGTCCATTGATTAGGCCTCAGTTTTCCTAGGATTTTCTTTATTGGCCCGGAGAGCACAAAAAATCAGCCTCTGAGATTGTACGTTTTGGTTTACAATTCTCTTAAGAGCTTTATAAAAATCCTTCTCCAAAGGACATTTTACAGCATGTATTTAGCACCCTGATTTAATGCGGTTTCAAAGTTTGGCTACAGAACAGCTTTCCAATCTCCTAACAATCCCAGACTCAAGGGAAAACATCAAATCTTAATTTGCTTTAAAGGCAGAAAAAGATCCCATTAGTCACATTCGTTTTTCCACTATTGCAACAACACACCTGTCATTCTAGGCAGGGGAAGGCGCACAGACACAGACAGACAGACTCTCCCTCCCCCCCCCCCCCCCCGGGCACACTCTGTATATATAAATTTCCTCCGAGCACAAAGGGGACGGAACGTTCCCTCTTTCTTACCTTCAAAGCCAGTGATAAGTCAGGAGACTGAAAGCAATGACCTTGCAAAGAAATTCATCACCTGGTAGCAGCAGCCCCTACTCCTTCTCCTTGGCTGTCGGGCACAATATGCACTAGGAGCAGCCTCCTAGAAATCACGGGGTAAAACGCGAGGCGAGTGTGAATCCCGTTAATAAATGAGGGGAGGCGTCCCGCAAAGCCGCAGGTCACCTGCCTCCTAGGAGCTGGGGATGCTGCCCTCCTGTGTCCTCCAAGAGGCCGTTGCTCCAAAGGCAGGAAGGCTCACGGCTCGCGCTTGCAGTTTTGGGAGCGTGTGTGTGTGGGGCGGGGAGAGGGGTTCGCATCAGCTGTCAAAGCTTGGCACGCAGAGACTGAAATGACCGAGATTGAGCCTGCGGCTGCTCCTAGCTCCCTTTGCTCCGTCCTCCTTTCCCCCAAAGAATCCACCGCAGAGGTGGATTTTCCACGTGCCCGCCTACAGATCAACCTGGCAGGAACCTCGTCACCCTACCCCTATCAGATCCCCGCTGCCTCCCTCTGTCCTACAGTTGAACTCGCCTAGTCAACGAGCATTTGAAATATTTGCTGGCGACGGAGGTAGAGGCAGGCGGGGTGGCAGGCTTTGCCTCACATTCAGCCCTTCCCCAGAATTGTCTCCTTTCTTTTTCCCCAGAAATCATTCCTGATATTCCAACGCTGGGGAAACAGCAACCCGCAGTGGGTCTGGTCTGTGTTCAAGGACCTGGCACACCCACCAAAAGTGTAGGGAAGTTCAGTAAGGAGACAAAGGGGCAGAGACAGCCTCAGCAGGGATTCCGTCCTTTTCTACATTTCTACTCCACGTTTGGGATTTTGTAGCTGGCAGGATACTTTTCACAACGCCCTGTGCACGGAAACTCTAGAGAGGCAGCAGGTTGGGGGAACAATGTTGGACCTGGAGTCAGGAAAACTGGGTCGGAGTCCCACACAGACAAGCACATCGCGCTGACCTCACCGAGCTCGTTTCCTCATCTGTAAAGTAAGGATTGAGATCTCACAGGGTTGTTGTGAAGAATGAGCTGAATAAATGTGAATGATTACCTACACTGTAATGTTGAGTTTGGATGACTTTCATAATATTATAATCACTCCTGTAGGAAAGGATTGCTGGAACATCTAGATGTCTGCAGATCTGATTCTCCTGGAGGAAGTGTAGTGTGTTTTCTGATTAACAACTGTAAGCTGACTTGATCCACTACAAATTTATGTAATATAATCTCAACTGGACCTTCACTTCAGCAAGGCAAAGTTGCTCTGAACGATTGAGCCTCCCAGTGTGTTAACAGAGACTGATTCAAGCAACAGTCTGCTGAAACTCATAATCAGGAACATACATTCCTTAAACTTGGGTCAGGAATTGGCAAAACTCAGACCAAGGTGACAATATAGAGAATTTCCACGGAATCACAACACTTAGGGGGCACTGAAAGCTTACAGGTCCCCAGCTGTGGCTGTCAAAGCAACAGAAGGATTCAAGACAACATAAGCACTAGCCAAACATCCTTAACTGTCCAGCGTTAACATAAAGTCCAAAATCAAGAAATAGGTTGGAAGAATGAGCAAACAAACAAAAAAAGAGTTATAAACCATAAGGAGCTATTACGGCAACAAAGAAGCTCAAGATGCAAACACAGAAGAATATGATTTGAAAAAATTGAGAATCAAACATGAAACAAAAAAATTCAGCTTGTACTCAGGTCCAACAAGAATTCCTGGAAGAGTTAGAGAAGAGCTTAAAATGATTTTAAAAACTGAAAGCAGTAGAGGAAAGCATGGGAAGAGTGGCAAGATCTAGGGAAGAAAGATATAAAAAGAGAATTAACAGCTTGTAAAAAGAGATGCAAAGCCTTACTGAAGAAAAAAAACTCTGAAAATTAAAATCAGCTGAATAAAAGTTAATTGGAATCATTCAAGGGACATGAAAAATAATAAAATCAAAAGACTGAAAAAAGCGTGAAATTGTTTATAGAGAAAACAACTGATCTGGAAAACAGATTAAAGAAAGATAATTTAAGAATCATTAAAGCCATGAATTTAAAGCAGCTAGGTGGCACAGTGAATAGAGTACTGGGCCTCGAGTCAGGAAGACTTCCTTAGTTCAAATTGGGCCCTCAGACACTTTCTAGCTATGTGACCCTGGGCAAGGCACTTAACTGGGTTTGATGTAATTCCTCGTCTGTTAAATGAGTTGGAGAAGGAAATGGGGGTGCCAAGAGTTGTACACAACAGAAAAACAACTAAAAAAGCCATGAATTTAAAAAGAACCTAGATATCATATTTCAAAGAAATTATAAAAGAAAAAGGCAAAGTAGAAAGTGAAAGAATCTCCATCACCCCCTGAAAGAAATCCCCAAAAGAAACCCTCTAAGGAATATTATAGCCAAAATTCAGAGATTTAAAATTCAGGTCAAGGAAAACATACTTCAAGTATCCAGAAAGAAAGAATTCTAAGATTCAGGAGCCACAATCAGGTTCCACAAGATTTGGCCACCACTACTATAAAGGAGTGAAGAGCATGGAATGATATTCTAGAAGGCAGAAGATCTAGGCTTACCCAGCAAAACTGAGTAGAATCCACCAGGGGAAAGATAGATTTTTAATGAAATAGAGAGCTTCTAAGTATTCCTGATATGAAGACTAGAACTGAGTTGAATATTTGACATACAAACATAGGAATAAAGAAAACATAAAAAAGTAAACATGAATGAGAAATCATAAGGGACTAAACAAGGTTAAATTGTTGACACTGTTGCTGGCCACCAGAGGGGCTTACCAGAGCCTCCTAGAAGAACATAATGAGGAGTAGAGCATGTTCCTCAGTCACTACAAGAACAGGCAGACCAGAGATAGGATAAAAGGGGAAATACAAGGGAGTCTGGAAGTCAGCTACATCTTTGGGAGCATACACAATTCATAGGATGCTGTTATCAAAGGATCACATAAGAGTTCCATACATTACAATCCACTCCCAATCCTTTGATCACCTCAAAAATACTTTGCAACCAGTAGAGTTGGCCTGTTCGTGGTTGGGCCATTGCTACTTAACTTTAAAAAAGTATAATTGAAAAATTCACAGGTAGAGGATTTCAAAGCCTCCTCATGGCCAATTTCTCCATTTTCTTTCTTTCCCCCCCAATTTTATTAATTTATTGATTTATCAACAATCACTTCCATATGCTTTTGAGTTGAAAATTTTTCTTCCCCTTCCTCCCCCCCACCCTCCCCAAGACGGCGCACAATCTGATATAGGTTTTACATTTACATTCCTATTAAACATATTTTCACATTAGTGAAGTTGTAAGTAAAAATTAAAACCAATAGGAGGAACCATCAGAAAGATGAAACAAAACTCAACAGAAGGTAAAAATAAGTGATAGCGATTCGACTTCCATAGTTCTTTCTTTGGATGTGGACAGCATTTTCCATCCCGAGGCCTCTGGAGATGTCTTAGATACTTGTAATGCTGGGAAGGGTTCAGTTTAACAATATTAGTCATCGCATAATGTGGCTGTTATTGTGTACAAAATCCTCTTGGTTCTACTCACTTCACTCAGCATCAGACCATATAGGTCTTTCCAGGTTTTTCTGAAGTCAGCCTGTTCATCATTTCTTATAGCACAATAGTATTCCATTACATTCATATACCACAACTTGCTCAGCCATTCTGCAATTGATGGGTATCATTGCCATTTCCAATTCTTTGCCACCAGAAAAAGAGCTGCTATGAATATTTTTGTACATGTGGGTCCTTTTCCCATTTGTTTGATCTCTTTGGGCCAATTTCCCCATTTTCCTAGGGGAGAACCAAATGAATAAATTATTGATTTAGCCAAAAGTGGTGGTGGAAATGTTTCAGATCTTTTCCCCATTCCCCTAGCACTGGCTATATACCTTGGGCGGTTTCTTGGCCTTATGGGACAAATCCACATACAGTAGAAGGTATGGACCAGGACAAAGATTCCTCCTCAGTGGGCAAGCAGGAAGTCCTGGGCACTGTGATGGTCCATGACCACGGCAGTAAGGGTGCACTGACTTTCAGTGACAGTATCCAGGCTTTTGGCAGTGTCTAATTTGGGCTGATAGTAAGCACGCCATTGCTTTCTGGGCCTTCTTGAGGTGAATGTTTGTATTGTATTGACCTAACCTCATGCCTATGGCTACAGTGGCCACACTGATACCTCATACTGTTACAAAACCCTATTGGAGTTGCCAAAGCAGGCAGGGAGCACAGGTGAAGGGTAGCATGGTGGAAAATGAGGACCAAGTTCAGTTCAACTGACATAAGATAATATCACCTAAATAGGGTACTATAGAATGGGAAAGCAATAGTAGAGAATTTGGGGTATCAGAAGTTCACCAGCTGCCTACAGGAGCAGTCAGGTGAAAGGTACCAATCCACTTAGGTTCAGTTTCCCAGGAGTCCCAGGACTCTGTGTTACTGTAGTTGGTGGGCAAAATGATGATGTGGTCCTTTTAGACTCAATTATTGAATTACAATTATTGAAGTAGCAGTAAAGAACTGGACATAGGTTTCTGTGGAGTTGGGTTGGGGTATATCAGAGTCCAGGGTTTGTAGGGTAGAGCTAGAGGGATGGGATACATGAGAATCACCTGGACTTCCTGCTTGCCCACTGAGGAGGAATCTTTGTCCTGGTTCATCCTTTTACTGTATGTGGGTGATGTTGGGGGCCTCAGCTACACGGAGGATCCTGAGCTGGGTCCCCTTCCCCCCCAACTTCAGGATAGAATAGCAGACCTAGCAGTTGAAGAGATTGAAGTCTATAAGGGTTATACAAAGATTCAGTTGCTCACCCATTGTCAGCCCCTCCATGTGCTCAGGTTGGGGGTAGGTTAACTAGCTGAGGGCAATGTAGAGATACCAGATTGGCAGGTCTGAGTAGGCTAACAGTATTCTACCATAGTGGAGTCCTTACAAAACTCCAGGAAGGCATACAAGAATGAGTGGAACTCAACTAAACACCTGAATATATCCAGTACCAATGAGCAGTTACACAGTGCCCAAGAGGTCACTTTGCTATGAACGAGCACATCCCCCGAAGAGTGTTGATGAGGATGGGAACAGGAAATTCCTAAATCCTAATGTCTATTCACATACCTTTCCAATGGGTTATGGATCACCATGCTGGCTACCAGGCTTCCAGCATTAGGCAACTGGCTTGAGGTCCTGAGGGCTGGTGAGAGAGATCTTTGAGGAGGGCCTTCAGCATTTTAGATCAAGTGGTTTGTATAGTTTCCATAGAGGCACAATGATTGGTGGCCTGGGTGGCAGTGGTACTTCCTCTACTTGGGCCACCTTGGATGGCTGTGGGGAAGGTAGAGTAATAATCCCTGGTACAAAGGGAAAGGGCCCCTGGAGAAAAGGAAGAAAAACATTTGGTTGGGTTAGTGGATGATTACTGGCCACATTTCATGATTGCTGTTCTCCATCAAGTTGTTCAGTTACCAGACTATGTCATTAATGGGAATTAGTTTTGGGTCTTGTTCAATTTTTGACAGGGCTCACATTGCTATGCTAGTCTCAGATATTCAAATCAACTTGTGAGTGCCTGTAGGGGAAAAGGGTAAATCAATCTTTTTTCTGCCAGACAGCAGAAATAGTTTTGAATTGAGCCCTAACTGGCTGAGGATTAGATTCCTACAAGGGAGTGGTTGGTGGTTCTCTTGGCTTCCTTTTGACCTCTACTTAGCATTAGTTAATTAATTAATTTCTCCTTCATTGGTAATCCCATACTGATTCCTCATTTTCCACTTCAGTGGTGGCAACAGTTATGGGCCTTGGAAGCAGGGACAGAAGCAGCAGCACCAGGAACACTCAGCACTCAGCACAGAATAATAAGGGGATCCTTATTATGTACCAGGGAATCCCTTTGCTAGTACTGGGCTCAGGACTAAGCACCGTGTGGTAGTTCCATTCACTATTACCTAGTTTTAGATTCTCCTTCCAGGCAGAAAGAAATGCTTATAGCTTTAAGGGAGCAGGTCACAGTCTCAGTCTTCGGGGAGTAGAGGCTCTACTTGGGTAAAAACTGGAGTGCAGACAAGGAGGGCAGTGACAGCATCTCTCCCTGGATGACGTAACCTTGGAAGCACCAAAAACTTACAGACCCTCAGACCCAGCTAAGAAAGCAATAGGATATAAAAACCAGAAGATTAGAGCAGACATCCCCACCAGCCCCAGAGGTGTGCAGGGTCCAAATCAAACATAAAACCCACAATCAAGAAATAGAGTGGCGCAGTAGGGTGGTTCAAAGGATACCACCAACCCTGGCGTCAGGAGGACCCGAGTTCAAATTTGGCCTCAGACACTTACTACTTGTGTGACCTTGGATAAATCAATTAACCCTGGTTGCAACTCAAGGGGAAATAAAAAGAAATAGGCTGGAAAAGTGAGCAAATAGAAAAAAAGAATTTGATCATAACAAGCCTGACGAGAATTCCTGGAAGAGCTAAAGAAGGATTTTAAAAAAGAGAGAGCAAAAAAAAAAACGATTTTGAAAATAAAAGTGGTTGAGGAAAAAATGGGAGCAATGAGAAGAAATGAGCAATGCAAGAAAGATATGAAAAGATAATTAATAGTTTGATAAAAGACAAATACCAAACACTAAAAGCACAAAAATACTGAAGAAAAAACATCTTTAAAAATTGTCTAAATAATAAGAGAAGAAAATATTTTCTTAATTAAAAATTGTAAAAAATTTCTTTAAAATTAGAATCGGGTGAGAGGAAGTTAATGATTCCAAGAAATATCAAGAAACAATGAAACAAAGAAGAATGAAAAAGTAGAAGAAAATGTGAAATATCTCAGGAAAAACAACTGACCTGGAAAATATATGGAGAGATAATTTAAGAATTACTAGATTACCTGAAAGTCACAATCAAAAAAAGATCCTAGATGTCAAATTTCTAGAAATCATACAGAAAAACTACGTACATATCATAGAACCAGAGGGAAAAGTAGAAATTAAAAGAATCCATAGATCAACTCCTGAAAGAGACCCCAAAATTAAAAACCCAGGCATAATTCAGCCAAATTCCAGAGTTTCCAGATCAAAGAAGAAATACTGAAAGTAGTCAGAAGGAAAGAATTCAAATATGATAGAGCCACAATCAGAATCATACAAGATGTAGCAGCTACCACTAAAAAGGGGCATAGGACTGAGACTATGATATTCCAGGATGCAAAGGAAGTAGGATTACAACCAAGAAAAATCTGCCTAGCAAAACTGAGAATAATCCTATATATGTTTAATGAAATAGAGGACTTTCAAGCATTCTTGATGAAAAGACCAGAGAGAAAGATGAGTATAAAACGTGACCTTCAAACATAAGACTTGAGAGAAGCAAAAAAGGTAAATGAGTGACAAATCATAAGGAACTTAATAAGGCTGAATTATTTATATTTCTAAATGGAAGATGTGTATGTATATATTATGTGTGTGTATATATATGCATATATACAATGCATACACACATACATATATTTACACATACATACATACTCATGTATATATATGTATATACATATATATATGTATATACATATATATGTATATACATATATATGTATATATGTATATATATATATACATACATCATAAGAGTTTTATCATCATTAGTCAGGTAGAGTTTACTTAGAGTGAATAGGTGTTTCTATTCACTATAACGCAAGTTAACAAATTGGTAAACTGAGGTAACAACTTAAGAACACACAGCTAACAAGTTTCCTGATCCATGAATTTTCCTAATACTTTGTCTTAATGCCAAATAGTAAAATAAATTCTGACTTATCAAAAACATCTTATTAGGAGAGACATATTTCACTTAAAATGAGACCAGAATAAATTCAATTATACCTGGATCTATTTTCCAAATGGTGTCACACAGTATCTCAATTTATCATTTCAATTATTTAGTATTATAGTTTACACAAGGACTATTTATTCCAAGCATTTCATACTGTGGGGTTTGTGACTTCTAGTCAATCAATCCACTACCAAAGATTTTAAAAGTGGCAGGCTGATATTCAGTTTAATCTACCTCAATTATCACATGTAATGTGATAGCACATTGTAATGTAGTTAAACTCTGGGTTCTATAATCTCTATAATCTCAGAAAGAAGCCGTTGCTTATCGATTGACTCCTAGCTCTCTATAACTTTTCTCTATTGACCTTTAAATCAAGCTGCAATTTTTTTCTCTAATTTCCATAAAATAAACACATGAAATTTTACACAGCCTTAAACAAACCTTAATCAACCCTAAACAAAGCCAAAACTTACTCAAACCTTCTCAACATGCTTAAATGTTCTTTTCATTTTTATACATCTCTCTTATGCTTGGAAAACTCAAACCTTCCTTATTACTTTCCATTTTCTTCCCTCAAGCCTTTCTTATTTCTCTCCAAATCTCCAAAATTCATTACTCAGACTATACAACTTTACTTGCTTAAAGTATACATTTCAACCAGACTACATAAACTCCATTTAATATTTCCTTTATAATTTTAGTACGTATTGTTGTTAAACCCTAGTGTCTTACAAAAACCTTATTTTCCCAAGTTTTATAGTTAACTTTGTCAGGGATATATGACTCTAAAGGCAACCTGGTGTTTTGAGTTGCCGTATTTCCCAGAAACACTTGGACTTAGGGTATGCAAGAGGTTTAGAACAAGTCATGGATTGGGGGACACCCCCTCCTCCCCACCTCAAGCTGGCTTTCAACCCTGACTAAACTCTTGGAATGCCTTTGAGAGTCATAGCAGCTTCAGGGCAGGCACCAGCCAGATAAACTGTTGGTGCGGCTGGGACCTTGGTGGATAAGCAGACCATTCCATCTTTATGAGTTAGCATTTCCCACAGAGGGAAAAAGAGTACTGCTCTTGCTCCCCAACCCTATCCCCTTTGGGAGGAGACCATGCCTTTATCCATCCCTTTGGGAAGGGGATTAGTCCTTTTCCCCTTCCATATGACTTCTTCCTTTTGCTGTAACTTAAATACTCAGAGCTTTCCTGCATTGTCGGACTCCTTTGTATTCAATGTTAGGAGTTCCAAAACAAGCATGTGTCTTTTTTTCTTTCTCTTATAAGCCATTTTTATTCATGACTTTTGTAGTCGTGATTTCTAGTTAACAGTAATTTGGTATCAGAATTGAGATTTTGATGATAGAAAATAATTTGAACTGAACTTTCTAGAGGTGGGCTAGGTACCAACACTAATTTATTGAACTTTGCCTCTTTCTGATCTCTGATTTGGGGTATATTACTTCTTTGCCCAAATTCTGGACTCCTGTTTTTGTCAGTTAATTATTACAAGAGAAATCAGGTTGTCTGTGGCTATGAGGGGAGAGGATATCGATTTGGGAGAGCTCTCAGGTAAGGGTGTGTGTGTGTGTGTGTGTGTGTGTGTGTGTGTGTGTCTGTGTCTGTGTGTGTGTGTGTGTATGTGTGTGTTTCACCAATCACAATTGAATTTGAGCTGCTCTTGGTTTTTTGAATGGATAGAGTGTAGTCTAGCTGAGACAGTCCAGGATAGGCTTCTACAGGTTTTTGGTGGAAAGAAGTAAGCTCTGGTTTGAGTTCTGGTTTCCTTAATTAGGAAGGAATAAAACAACAACAACAAATGGTTTTTGGTTGACTATGGGGAAAAGAACATCTAACATCTAAGGAGGATAATCCGAAGGGTCAGCCACAACTCATGCTGTCACACAACTACATAGCTTTGAAACCTGGAGGTGTCTAGGCAATTGGCAGAAAATAACCAAAGATGATCCCTGTCATGGTTGGCCAACTTGGGGAACTGTTGATTGGGACAAAATAAATTATCTTAAGAAGTATCTTGATAATGATGCCTGGAAGGCTACATATCTGAAATAGGATGCCTTCCAAAAAGGGCTAGCAGAAACCACCAAGAGAGAGGCTGAAAGTAACCTGGTCTCAGTAAAAGAAATATTGGGTAAAATGAAATTAGAGAAGAAAAAAAACCAAAAACCAGTTTCAAGCCTTGAGAGATAATGTCCAGACTCTTTCTTAGAATAATTAAAATTGCATTAATAATTTAAAACAAGCAACAAGATATATGGACTTGTCAAATCCTGCCCAGCCCCTCTCAAAAATATCTATCCTGTTCCTGACACTAATAAGACATATGATGAAAGGGCCACCAGAGGGCAGTCTAAGACTGATAATGAAAGATGTGGTGATTCTTGTTCACCAGTTTCCTTTTAAACTGAAAAAGGTGCTTGGGTTTAACATTCCCATTTATTCATTAAGCCCGTGGACCAGAGCTGAACTCAGGGTCATGGGGAAGAAATTCCCACAAGTTTCATCTGATCCCCTTGGTTTGCTAAGGAATTTCAGATAACCCTATCCACCTGTAAACCTGGCCTTCCTGACCTATACCAATTAGTTCAGACTACAGTGGGACCTTGGAAGGCTGACCATTGCCCCAGAGTGGCTTATTGGAAAAATCCATTAGAACAAATTTCTAAGTCTAAGTCTTCACAGGCTCATTTTCAAGAGCAGAAAAGGTTGCAAGGCTTTCCTTGACACCATGACGATTGCCTTCCCAATGCATTCGGCCCCCTCCACAATCCTGTGGTGATTGGTGGTGATTGGGCCAAGATCAGCGCCTGTCAGCAAGAAGCCAGGGAGTTGGTCTATAATTTTCTTTTTCTTTTTCTTTTCTTTTCTTTTTTTTTTTTTTTACCATTTCCTTCAAGCTTGTGATTCGAATTCTGGTCTAAGCCATGCTGAACCCGCTAGCTGCCTTACTTTTAATTCCTTGCTCATTGATGGCTTTCAAAAACACTTAAATGACTTGATGAAAAGAAATGCGTTGGGATGGCAAACTTCAGAGACAGGTGGCTTTTTTGGTTGAGACTTCTAAATATCAGGCTAACCTCATGGATCATAAATCTAAAACGGAAACTAAAATTATGTCTTTGCACCTTCATCATTTGCAAAAAGTAGAAGAAAGGGGTGAGGAGGAGTGTTGTAAACCACCCTCCCTGCCCCCCCCCCGGAGATTTCAGCACTCAGCTGTATATTCCCCACTCTCATCCCTAGGGCTTTTGGCTTTCGATGGCACATGATTTTGGAAGCTATGGAAGCACAAGGAGTTCTCACATCTTCTGGACAGCCTATAAGAAACCAAGCATATGTTGCTCAGTTACAACATTGTTTGCATTTGCCAAAAGCCATTGCTGTCAGGCAGCTCTGGGAATGGTAAAGAAAACTCTGACCACAGCCGTGGCAATGCCTTGGCTGACCACCATGCTAAGCAAGCAGCACTTAGCTCCTTGCTTCCCACTGGAGTTTCACTGAATATTCTCATTGGAACCTCCTCCTGTGTCAACACCTGAAGAGATTATTCCTGCCCAAGGAACAATGTTGCAGTCAGCTATAAGTCAGTTGGCAGAAGAATGGTGTCATAAGAACTCCACCATCGATTGTGGAGGGGACCAAATGCATTTTTTTGTGTTACCTGACTCCCTGTCTCTTCCCATTATGCAACATTTACATTCAATTAATCATTGGCCCTCGACAAACTGATCTGCTTGGCCCACAAATGCTGGTGGGGAAGATTTCATCAGGCAGCCTTAACTACCTATGCAGCCTGCCCCATGTGTTCAAACACAACACCTCCAAAGCACTTAAGCCACCAGCTGGATGCCTCCCCTTGCCCTCTGCACCTTTTAAAGTATGATATATTGACTTCATTCAAATGGATATCAGTCCTCAAGTGGATATCAGTTTGCCTTGGTCATGTTCGGTATGTGTTCCTAGTGGGCGGAGGCATTCCTAGTTGGACAGACAATGGCTGTTCCCAAATCCCTAACTGAGAAAGTCATTCCTACCTGAGGAATTATTCATGAAATAGTGATTAGGGGCAACCGTTTTACTGGGTCGGTTAAATCTCATCTGCCAGCCTCCTGGCCTATAATCCAACACCTGCATTGTGTATACCACTCCCAGTCCTCAGGGTTAGTTGAATGAATAAATAGCAATTTGAAGACCCAACAGGTGAAATTAACTGAAGAGTTCCATCTTTCATGGCCCCAACTATAACCCTACTTAACTTGTGAGCCCACCCTTTGGGTAAAATGTCTCTATTCCCACACAAAATATTTATAGGCTGGCCCATGCCAATGTTTCCCTGGGAGGGCTGGATGGCTGCCAAAGCTATTCTTCATTCATATTGTCAAGGCCTCTCCAAGGCCACCCAGGGAATTCATCATCTTGTCTCTCAGTCTCCATCTACAGGTCCTCCAACCACTGAACAGTTCCTGTAGTCAGGGGATTGAGTCTACAGGAAACACCACTTGAAAAAGGATTCCTTGGAGCCATGGTGGAAGGGACCATCCCGAGTCCTTCTGACATCCTTTACTGTTGTAAACTTGAAGGGGTTGAGGCATGGATTCATCTCTCACACCTGAAGAAAGCTCTTGCTCCTGATTGGACTGCCAAACCCACTTGTAGTGGGTCCAGAAGCTTCCGACATCCCAAGGAGACAGCTATCCCATGACCCTACATGAGGGCTGAGTAAGTATATGGCTATCTGTACCACCGGCTGAAACCCTTTCTTTACATTCTCCCTTATGCTCATATTTTTAGTCTTCATTGTCTGCCTCTTCATCCCAGTGTTAATTTCTCTTTCATGTCATATATGCTTTCATAAGCCTTGCTAAATCATGATGATTAATTTTTTTTTTGTCATGGGACTGTTCTTATCTGCTGTGCTTTCAGTTCAATATCCTTATTTCACCACACGCTGGCATTTGCCTCGAAGACTAACCTATCTTCTTTCTGGATCTGTGCCTGAAACAACCATTCACTGTCAAGGCCTGGCCCTGAATCACTGGGAGTAACTTTCAGTCTAGGGGACCAACTATTCTGTGGTACTCTTAGCTGTTTTAAAGCCAGATTATGTCAACCTCACCAGAGCTGGCCAGCTCTCTGGGTGAAACCATTCCCCAGGTGACTCAGTCTATTCTGATGAGCCTGCTTATGAAATACCACATTTAAAAAGGATGTCATCCCTTTGCATTGAAGTTCCCTACTGCCTGTGGGGACTGTCCCTCTTTCTGTGTGTATTTACACAATACTGTTGGATCTACCTGGGTCATTTAGTGTATTCCAGGCCCCCAATGCATTCAATTGTTCAGTCCAGGGGTGGGGAACCTGAGGGCTTCCAGGTCCTTGGGTGGGGACTTTTGACTGAGTCCAAGTTTTACAGAACAAATCCTTTTATTAAGGGGGTTTGTTCTGTGAAGTTTGGATTCAGTCAAAGAGCCCCACTTGAGGACCTAGAGGGCCACATGTGGCTTTGAGGCCCCCGCTTCCCCACCCTTGGTTCAGTCCCATACCCTTGCTGGCCTTTGTGTTTTTGTTGGGGGGCAAAAGGGTGGGAAAATGATTGTGACTTTGGCACTCGTCAATTACCTGGAGCCCTACTGGTATTAATGCATCTACTGGAAGCACTGCAGACCTTTCTGCAATTCCCTTTGCTAATTATTCAAATAAGCCCTTTTTTGCATTGCTCCAGGGATTTCATACTCTCTCTCTCTCTCTCTCTCTCTCTCTCTCTCTCTCTCTCTCTCTCTCTCTCTCTCTCTCTCTCTCTCTCTCTCTCTCTCTCTCTCTCTCAGGCAATTGGGGTTCAGTGACTTGCCCAGGGTCACATGGCTAGTAAGGGTCAAGTGTTTGGTCTGAGGCTGGATTTGAACTCAGGTCCTCCTGACTTCAGGGCTGGTGCTGTATCCACTGTGCCACCTAGCTGCCCTGAGTTTATGCCCTTTTACCCAGCACTTATGTCACCACATGGGATGGGGTGAATCAGGGACTCTTCTGGGTCTGTGACCACGACCTTAACATCTCTCCTTCCCCTTGTTAGACTGGATGGTGTGAAGTTGTCACACTGATGTCTGATATTCACCTTCATGCTTGTCTCCAACCCCGACCTCTTAGAAACTGCCTGACTCTGTTGTTTGTATGGGGCTGATTTGTTACTTTTAGCCCTGAATAAATTCTAGAGAGCCCTTGAGAGCCAGCTCAGCTACAGGGCAGGCACCAGTCAGTCTGTACCAGACTGATAAACTGTTGGTGCAGCTGGGACCTCGGTGGATAAGCAGACCATCCTTTCTTCAGGGGCTAGCATTTCCTCCTTGGGAAGCTGACTATACATTTATCGATCCCTTCAGGGAGAGGATTAGTCCTTTCCTCTTCCCTTATGACTTCCCCTTTTGCTAACTTAAATACCCAAAGCTTTGCCTGCATTGTTGGACTCCTTTGTATTCAGTATAAGGAGTTCTAAAACATGCATGTCCCTTTTTTTTCTCTTGTAATAAACCACTTTTATTAATAATCTTTGTAGTCGTGATTTCTGGTTAACAGTAATTGGTATCATAAATGGGATTTTGATGAGATAAAATGATTTGAGGTTTTCCAGAGGTGGGGCTAGGTATCAGCACTGGTCCATTAAACCCCACCTGTCTCTGATCTCTGGTTTGGTGAGTATCACTTCTCAAATTCTGGACTCCCCATCTTTTTCTGTTGCATTCATGATTGCAAGAGAAATCAGGTTGTTCATGGTTATGGGGAGGAAGGACCCTGATTTGGAGGAGCTCTCAGGTAAGGTTTTGTGTGTGTGTGTGTGTGTGTGTGTGTGTGTGTGTGTGTGTATTTCACCAGTCGAGTGGACTTGGATTTGAGTTGCTTTTGTTTTTGAATGGATAGACAATCCAGGAAAGGCTTTCTCTAGATTTTTGGTGACTAGGATTAAGCTCTGCTTTGAGCTCTGGTTTCCTTAACTAAGAAGTAATAAAACAACAATAAAAAAGATTGGTTTACCACGAGGAAAGGAACATCTAACATCTAAGAGGATAACCCAAAGGGTCAGCCGCAACTCACAGGTTACAACTACATGGTCCTGAAACCTGTAGGTATCTAAGTAATTGGCAGAAAATAAGCAAAGACGATCCCTGTCTTGTTGGCCAATTTGGGGAAATTTTAATTGGGACAAAATAAATTATCTTAAGATATATCTTTGATAATGCTGCCAGGAAGGTTAAACATCTGAAATGGGATGCCTTCCAACAATGGTTAATGCAAACTGTCAAGAGGAAGGCTGAAAGTAACCTGGTTTCAGTAAAAGAAATATTAGGTAAAATGAAATTAGAGAAGAAAGAATAAAAAAAAAACCTAGCTTCAAGCCTTGAAAGATAACGTCCAAACTCTTTCTTAGGACAATTAAAATTGCACTGATAATTTAAAACAAGAAACAAGATAAGTGGGGCTGTCAAAACCAGCTAGTCCCTTCTATCCTCCTCTTCCTGACACTGAGGCATGTGATGAAGAGGCCACCAGGGGACAGTCTGAGACTGATAATGAAAGATTATCTCGCGATTCCCATTCACCAGCTTCCTTTAAAACTGGAAAAAGGTGCTGGGCTCTAACACTCCCGTTTATTCATTTAGCCCATGGACCAACGCTGAATTCAGGGTCATGAGGAGGGAATAGCCACCAGTTCTGTCTGATCCTCTTGGGTTTGCTAAAGAATTTCAGATAACCCTGTCCACCTGTAAACCTGGCCTGCCTGACCTATACCGATCAGTTCAGACTACAGTGAGACCTTGGGAGGCTGATTGTTGGGCTCAGAATGGCCGATTGGAAAAATACATTAGAAAAAATTTCTGAGTCTAAGTCCTCACAGGCTCATTTTCAAGAGCAGAAAAGGTTGGCAAGGCCCTCTTTTGATGCTGTTTCCATTGCCTTCCCAAGGATGTCGTCTGGGCCAAGATCAGAGCCTATCAACAAGAAGCTAGGGGCTATAACTTTTTTTAACCACTGCCTTCAAGCTTTTGATTCAGATACTGAGACCACTAGACGTCTTACTTTTAATTCCTTGCTTACTGATGGTTTTTAAAAATGCCTAAGTGACTTGATAAAAAGAAATATGTTGAATGGAGAACTTCCAAGGCCGCGGATGAGGCTTCTGGATATCAGGCTAACCTCATGGGTCATAAATCTAAAATAGAAACTGAAATTATGGCTTTACACCATAATCAGCTGCAAAAAGCAGGACAAAGGGGTGAGGAGGAGTGTTGTAACCTCTCCCCTCCCAAGAGATTTCAGCACTCAGCTCTCTACTCCCCCCAAGAGATTTTGACTTTTCATGGTACATGATTTTGGAAACTATGGAAGCACAGGGGGTTCTGACACCTGGGCAGTCCAGAAGAAACCATGCGTGTGTTGCTCAGTTATTCCATTGTTTGCTTTTGCCAAAAGCCTTTGCTGTTGTTGAGATCCCTGAGCATGGTGATACTGACCACAGCCATGGCAGTGTCTTGGCTCTTTGGTTGCCATGGGAATTTCACTGAATATTCTCACTGGAACCTCCTCCTTACCTGTGTTAACACCTGAAGAGATTATTCCTGCCCAAGGAATAATGTGGCAGTCAGCTATAAGCCAGTTAGAAAAAGAATGGTGTCACAAGGATCCCACCAAGATTGTGGAGGGGACCAAATGGACTTCTTGTGTTACCTGACTCCCTGTCTTTTCCCATGATGGAACATTTACATTCAATTAATCGTTGGGCTCCTGACAAACCTGATCTCCTTGGCTCGCAAATGCTGGTGGGGAAGATTTCATCGGGCAGCCTTAACCACCTCTGAAGCTTGCCACCAGCTGGATGCTTCCCCTTGCCCTCTGCATCTTTAAAGTATGGTGAATTGACTTCGTTCAACTACCACCCTCAAGTGGATGTCAGTTTGTCCTGGGTCCACCCAGTGGGTGGAGGCATTCCCAGTTAGGTTGTTGCCAAATCACTAACTGAGAAGGTCATTCTTACCTGAGGGGCTCTTTGTTAAATAAATTTGTGAAATAAATATAACTAGGTCAGTTATATCTCAACTGCTAGCCTCCTGGCCTATGATCTAACACCTACCACTCCCAGTGCACACCACTCCCAGGCTTCAGGGTTAGTTGAATGAATAAATGGCATTTTGAAGACTCAATAAGTGAAATTAACTGAACAGTTTCATCTCCCCTGCCCCTAGGTATCATGTAGCCCAGCTTAATTTGGGAGCCACTGTGTGGTGTCCCAATGACAACTCCCTTGCCTGATAAAAGACTTTTGTTCTTGCTACTTCGGTAATCCGCTTTATTGACACCCCAGTTTAGACTCCTTATTTTTAACAGTTTGACTTTCTAACTTTGACAGTTTTTCTTCTTCTGATTCCCTCATTTTGACCCCTTAAATCTAACTCCCTCATCATTTCAATTTTATCCTCTAATTTAGAACAAGTTTTTGTGATTCTCTAATTTTTACAATATGGTTACATGATTTTGACTTTCTAATTTTGACAATTTTACTCCTAGTTTTGACAAGTTCACTCCCTAATTGTGACTCCCAACATTGACAGAGTCTAGATTTGACACCCTATTTTTGTCCATTTGACTTCTCAATTTTGGTAAATTTCTCTTTTAATATTGACTCCCTCATTTTGACCATATAACTACCTAGTTTTCACTCTTCATTTTTGGCTCCTAATTTTGAAAATTTGACTCGTTAGCATTGAGTTTTTACTTTTTACAATTTCTTCCCACAATCACACATCTGAGCTCACAATCACACAAACACTCTTCTGATCTCACAATCTCATACATGAGCTTCAGGTCCCACAATCACACATTCATAATTTTAATCCCAGCATCACAAAAACACATTTTGGATCCCACAATAATACATAGACACACATATATGCAAATTTCTAATCTCATAATTAAAGCACATGCCTCTGGTCTCACAACCATACACACACTTCTGACTTCACAATCATACACACATACACACACTTCAGATCACAGAATCACTCAAATACATACACTTATGTTACCGCAATTACACATAACACACTTTTGATTTTCCCAACCCCACACATTTCTGATCCCATAATCATACAGATATTCTTCTGAGTCCACAAACACTTCAGATTTCACAGTCTCACACATGAGTTTCTTATCCCACAATCAAATGCTCATGATTCTGATCCCAGAATCACACACATTTCAGATTCCACAATCCTGTACATGTGCACATGTGCGTGCACACACACACACACAAACACACTCCTACTTTTTTTTCTTTTTAGGCAATTGGGGTTAAGTGACTTGCCCAGGGTCACACAGCTAGTAAGTGTCAAGTGTTTGGTGTGAGGTCGGATTTGAACTCAGATCCTCCTGACTTCAGGGCCGGTGCTCTATCCACTGCACCACCTAGCTGCCCCCCACACTCCTACTTCTAATCCCGTTATCGGAATACATGTCTTTGTTCTCACAATCATCCGTACACTTGTGATCTCACAGTCATTAAACCCCAACACACACACAATTCTGAGTCCACAATCATACATTCAAGCTTCTGATCCCAATATCACATGTAGAATTCTGATCACACACACATTTCTCATCAGATGACACAGACTTCTGATCTCACATTGATACATACACACACACTTCTGATTCCACAATGACAAACATGTTTCAGCTGCCACAAACACATACACATGCACACATCTGGGCCCACAATCACACAAACACTCTTCTGATCACAGGATACCATACAGGAACGTCAGATCCCACAGTCACGTGCATGCTTCCAATGCAATGGTCAACTAACTCCCCTCCCCCCCATCTCCCCATACACACACATACCTACTTCTGATTCTATAATCATACCCATATTTTTGTTCCCCCTATCACTATGTACACACACACTTATGAGCCCACAATCATAAAAACACAATGCTGATTCTACAATCACAGCACATTTCTTTACTCACAATCACATGCACTTATTACTGATCTCACAATCTTATTCACACTTCTCATTTCACAATGACACCAACTCTCACTTTTGATCTCTAAAAGACACACAATTCTGAGACTACAATCACACGTTAACCTTCTGATCTCCAAATCACACACATGCACTTCTTCTCCAATCACACAGACTTCTGATCCCATAATCACACACACACACACACACCACACACACACACACACACACACACACACACACTTCCAATTCAACAGTCAGTTCTGATCCCACAATCACACACATAATTGTATTCCCACAATCACACCTTATGCTTCTGATTTTACAATCATGCATACACTTCTAGGACCATCCTCATATACTCTTCTTATCACACAATTTCATATATGAGCTTCTCATCCCACAATTACACACTCACACGTTTGATTCCAGAATCACACATACACACTTCAAATTCCACAATCATATATACTCTTACATACACAAAATTTCTAATCCCAGAATCACAATACACGCCTCTGATCCAACAACACACACTTCTTGTCTGATCATACAGACTTCTGATTTCACATTCACCTGATTTTACAATGACAGACACACACATACACAAATATGAGCCCACAATTATGCAAACACTCTTCTAATCACTGAATCTCATACAGGAACTTCAGATCCCACAATTATACACACACCCTTCTGATCCCACAATCACACACATGAACAATTCTGATCAAACGTACACTTCTTATCCCATCAAACAGACTTCTGATCCTACGTGCTAATTCTACAATGATAAATACATGTTTCTGCTCCCACAATCACACACACACACACACACACACACACACACACACACACACCCCACTCTAATCCCAAAATCATTCACCCCTCTGATTCCACAAGGATCCCACAATCACAGTACACTTTTGATCACACAATTGTACATATACATTTCTGATCCTATAATCACAGACATTTCTGATCCTAAAATCACACGCAAGCTTCTGATCTTACAACCACACACACTTAGACACAGTTTCCAGAAACACACACTATTCTGAGTTTACAAACACTTCTGATCTTACAATTTCATACACGTTTCTGATCCCTCAATCACACAAATACATTTATGATTCCACAGTAATACACGCGCACACACACACACACACACAATTTTAATCAATCACAATGCACACCTTTAATCCCACAATCATCCAGACACATATCTGATCCCCAAAACACACACACTTCTGTTCCCCCAAATCACATAAACCACTCATCCCACAATCACATAAACTTTTAACCCAAAATTACACAGACATTTTTGATTTCATAATCTCTTACACAACACACACACACACACATACTTATGAGCTTACAATCATACTAGTGATCCCACAATCATAAATATACACTTCGGATCCCATGATCACACAAATTTCTGACCTTAACATTACACACAGGCTTCTGAGTTCAATATCCCCTTCACATTTTTGATACCACAATCACACACACAGACTGTTCTGATTATACAAACATGCTTCTGTTCCCACAATCTTACATTCATGTTTATTGTTTCACAGTCACACACGTACTTCTGATCCCCAAATCACACATGCCTATAATCACATTCACACTTCTCAGCCCAAAACCAAATGTATTTCTGCTATTAGAATTACATATAAGCTTCTGATAGCAGAATAACCACACACTCTTCAGATCCCATGATCACACATGCCTCTGGTGGTGTTGGGGACAGATTGTAGAATCAGAAGCATGTGTATAATGTTAAGATTGTGGGATCAGAAGTGTGTGTGTGTGTGTGTGTGTGTGTGTGTGAAAGCTATAGTCCTATGAAAAAAATGTTCTACATCACTACTGATTGGAGAAGTGCAAATTAAAACAATTCTGAGGTACCACCTCCCACCTATCAGATTGACTAATATGACAGAAAAGGAAAATGAGAAACATGGGAAGGAATGTGGGGAACCAGAACAACAATGTACCATTGTTGAGGTTATAAATTGATCAACCATTCTCGAGAGCAATTTCTAACTATACCCAGAAGGCTTTAAAACTGTGCCTTCCCTTTGATCGAGCAATACCACTACTAGGTCTGTATCTCAGTAAGATTAAGAAAAAGGGGAAATTCCTTTTTTGGTAAAAAAAAATATTTATAGTAGGTCTTTTTTAGTAACTAAGAATTAGAAATTGAGGGCATGTTCATCAATTGGGGAATAGCTAAAAAATTGTGATATATGATTGTAATGGAATATTATTGTGCTATTAGAAATAACAAGCATGGATGATTTCGTGAAAAACCTGGAAAGACTTAAATGAACTGAAATAGTGAAGTGAGCAGAACCAAGACCATTGTATACAGTACCAGCATTATTATACAATGAATGACTGTGAATGTCTTAGCTATTCTTAGCAATAATGATCTAAGACTATTTCAAAGGACTCATGATCAAGAGTGCTATCCACCACTAAGAGAAAGAACTGATGTTGTATGGATACAGATGGAGGCATAGTATTTTTCACTTTCTTTTTTTGTTTTGTTCAAGTTTTTTTTTCAGCAAAATGACTAATATGGAAGTGTTTTACATGATTGCACATGTGTAACCCACATCAGATTGCTTATTGTCTTAAGGGGGGTAGAGAGGAGGGAGGGAGGGGTAGAATTTGGAAATAACTTAACAATGAATGTTAAAATTTGTTTTAAATTTAATTGGGGAAAATAAATTATTTTAAAGTGTGTGTGTGTGGTTTTGGAATCAGAAGTGTGTGTAAATTGTGGAATCTGAAGCATATGTGTAATTTTAATATCAGAAATATATACATACATATATACATATATACACACACATATATATATATACATATATACATACACACATATATACATATATACATACACATACACACATATATGATTGAGGAATCAGAAGTGTGGGTGACTGTGAACGTGGGATCAGAAATGTGTGAGATTTGGGGCTCAAAAGTGGGATGTGTGAGTGTGGATCTGATGTATGTGTGATTTTAAGGTCAGAAGTGTATTGTGACTTGGGATAATAAACATGAATGTGAGATAGTGAGATCAAAAGCATGTATTGTTATTGTGGGATCATAAGTGTGATTGTGAAATCAGAAGCGTGTTTTCTTTTTGGATTAGAAATGTGTATGATTTTGGCATCAGAAGCTTGAGTAGAAAAATGTGTGATGAGAAGAGTGTTTTGGTAGACTCAGAAGTGTATTGTGACTGTAGTGCCTGTATTGTGATTGAGGGAACAAAATTATGTGTATAATTGTGAAGTCTGAAGTGTGTATGTATGATTTTGGGATTAGAAGCATCAGTGTGTGATTATGGGATTCAAAGCTCATGTATGAGACTGTATGGTGAGAAAAGTGGGTGATTGTGGCCTCACATATGTGTGTACACATATAACCTATAACAGATTGCTTACTGTCTTAGGGAGGGGGGAGGAAAAGGAAGGAGAGATAGAATTTGGAACTCAAAACTTAAAAAACATAAACCAAATGTTAAAAATTGTTTCTATATGTAATTGCGGGAAAAGAAGATATTTAAAAAAAGAAATATGTGTGGGGGAGTGGTTGGAAGTATGTGTGATTAGAAGTGTGCATAATACTGTGGGATCAGAAGTGCATGTGTATGTGTGTGATTGTAAGATCAGAAGTCTGTGAGGTGGCATAAGAAGTGCACATCAGTATGTGATCAGAGGTCTGTGTGTGATTGAAGGATCAAAAGAGTGTGTGCGTGTATGTGATAGTAGAGTTTGAAGTGTGTTTGTGTGATTTTAGGATCACTAGTGTGTGTGATTGTGGCAGCAGAAATGTGTATTTGTCGTTGGGAGATTAGAAGTCTGCATGACTGGATAAGAAATGTGTTTTTGAATATTTTATAAGAATTTTGTGTGTGTGTGTGTGTGTGTGTGTGTGTGTGTGTGTGAGAGAGAGAGAGAGAGAGAGAGAGAGAGAGAGAGAGAGAGAGAGAGAGAAGAGAGAGAGAGAAGAGTGAGAGATTGGGATCAGAGGTGTGACTTTCTAATTTTGACTGCCTAAATTGGATACCCTAATTATGCCAATTTTATTCCCTAGTTTAGAACATGATTTTTTGACTCCCTAATTGTGACAATACGAACACATAATTTTGAATTTCTAACTTTGGCAATTTAACTCCCTGTTGACTCATTAATTTTGACTTTTTCATTCTCTTTGAATTTTCAAATGTTTCTTTAATTTTAAACAATTTGATTCTCTAATTTTACTTTTTAATTTTTACATGTTGAGTCCCTAATATTGACCTCTTAATTTTGACAATTAGAATCTGTATTTTGACTCTTTAATTTTGACTTCCTGATTTTGACAATTTAACTCCCTAATATTGACTTTTAAATTTTAAAAAGATGATTTCCTAATTTTAACATTTTGAACCCCTAATTTTGACTGCGTAATTTTGACTTCCAACTTTTGACAATTTGGCTTCCTAATATTAACTTCTTATTTTTGACAATTTCATTGCCTAATTGTGACTCTTTAATTTTGTCCATTTGACTTTCTAATTTTGACTCCCTTATTTTGACTTCCTAATTTTTGTCAATTCAACTTCCTAATTTTGACTTCCTGACTTTTACAATTGAACTCTCTAAAAGAAACTACCTAATTTTGACAATTTGACTCTCTAATTTTCCTTTAATTTAAAAGCTTTGATTCTATAATCTTGAATCTTTAATATTTACAATTTAACAAACTAATTTTGATAGTTTACCCCCTTATACTGACTCCCTAATTTTAGTTCTCTAATTTTGACAATTTGACTCTCTAATTTTTTCCTTAATGGTAACAACTTAATTTCTTAATTTTTACAATTTGATACTTTAGTTTTACTTCCTAAGTTTGACCATTTGACTCTATAATTTTGACTTTTTTGTTTTGAATTTCTAATCTTTACAGTTTGACTTTCTATTATTGACTCCCTAATTTTGAAAAACTGACTTCCTAATTTTAGTTTGATATCTAATATTGACTCCCTAATTTTGAAAAATCAGTTTCCTAATTTTAGTTTCATTTCTAATGTTGACTCCCCAATGTTAAAATTTGACCTCCTAATTTTGACAATTTGACTTCTTATTTTTAGCTTTCTTATTTTGACTTCTTAATTTTGACAATTTGACTCCTTAATTTTTTTTAGCTTCAACATTTTGATTCCCTAATTTCAAATCTTTAATTTTAAAACTTTCGCCCTTCTTTTGACTAATTTTCAATCTCTTATTTTTACTATTTGATTCACTAATGTTGACTCCCTTATTTTGAAAATTTGACTTTTTAGTTTAGACACTTTAACTCATAATATCACCTTTTTTTTTTTTTTTGGTGAGGCAATTGGGGTTAAGTGATTTGCCCAGAGTCACATAGCGAAGTGAATGTTATGTGTCTAAGGCCGGATTTGAATTCAGATCCTTCCAACTCCAGGGCTGGTGCTCTATCCACTACACCACATAGCATAATATTAACTTTTAAATCAACAGTTTGACTTCCTAATTTTGACAATTCGACTCCTTAATTTTTAAAATTGTAACATTTTGAATCTTTATTTTTTACAATTTACCATTCAGATTTTGACAGTTTTAGTCTTTAATTTTGAATCTCTTATTTTTACTATTTGATTCCCTAATATTGACTCCCTAATTTTGGAGATTTGACTTTTTAATTTAGTAAATTTAACCCATAATATTAACTTTTAAATAAACAGTTTGACTTTAAATTTTGACAATTTGAATTCCTTAATTTTTAAAATTTTAATATTTTGAGTCTTTATTTTTTTACAACTCATCATTCAAATTTTGACAGTTTTACTCTCTAATTTTGAATTCTTAATCTTTACAAGTTGACACTCTAATTTTGCTTTCCTAATTTTGAGAAATTGACATCCTAATTTTGATTTTATTATTTTAAATAGCTAATTTTTACAATTTGATTGTAAAAATATTGTGGTATCAAAAGCATGTGTCTGAGTAATTCTGGGATCAGAAGTTTGTGTATGTTTGTGATTGTAGAATCAGAAGTGTTTGTCTGATTGTGGGATAAAAGTGTGTGCCAGTAATTGTGGGATCAGAAGCATGTATTGTATCTTTTGCATCAGAAGTGTGAGTGTGGATTGTAAGATAAGAAATGGGGGTGAACGACTGTGGGATCAGAAAAGTGGTTTTTTTAAAAATTTGAAGTGTGTGTATATGATTGTGAGTATAGAAGAATGTGTGTGTAATTCTGGGATCAGAAGCATTTGTGTGTGTATAATTGTGGGATCAGAATTGTCTGTAATTGTAAAACCTGGGGTATGTGTGTGTGTCTGTGTGTGTGATTGTAGAATCAGAAGTGTGTGTGATTGTGGGATCAAAATTGAGTATATGATTGTGGGATAAGAAGCACGGGCATGAGATTGTGGCATCAGAAGTATATTTGTGTTATCAGAGGAGTGGGAGCATGTGTGATTGTGGGAACAGACGTGTGTGATTCTGGGATCAGAAGTATGTGTGTGTGCGCGTGTGTGTGTATGTGTGTATGATTGTAAAATCAGAGATGTATGTGTGTGTGATTGTGGAGTCATAAGTGTGTGTATGTGTATAATTGTGGGATCAGAAGGATCTGTGATTGTGAGATCAGAAACCTATGTGATGGTGGGATAATAAGTGTGTATGTTATAAGAAGAATGTGTGTGTATGATTGTAAGATCAGAAGTGTGTGTGTGTATCTGCATATTTTGGGACCTGAAACATGTGTGAATGTGGGATCAGAAGCATGTATGTGACAGTGGGTTCAGAAATGTATGTGTGTGATTGTGGGATCACTGGTGTGTGCGCGTATGTGTTTGTATGATTTTGGGATCAGAAGCATGAGTATTGAATCAGAAATGCATATGTGAGTTCATGACAGCAGAAGAATGTGATTTTTGGGTCAGATGTGTGTAACTATAAGATCAGAAGTGCATGTTTGTTACTGTGGAAAAAGAAACGTGTGTGTGTGTGTGTGTGTGTGTGTGTGTGTGTGTGTGTGTGTTGATTCTGGATCAGAGATGTTTGTTTTATTGTCAACCAGAAGAGTGTGGGTGATTGTGGGCTCAGAAATGTGTGTGAATGTGGGATCAGAAATGTGTGTGTATGTGTGTGTGTGTGTGTGTGTGTGTGTGATTAGAAGTATGTGTGTGATTGTGAGATCAGGAGTGTATGTATAGTTGTGTAATAAAAAGTACATTGTGATTGTGGGATCAGAAATATATGTGTGTGAATGATTGTGGGATCAGATGTGTGGATGTGATTGTGAGACCAGAAATGTATGTGTGATTGTGAGATCAAATTCAGTGTGTTACTGTGGGATCAGAAGTGCTGTGTGAGATTGTAGCATCAGAACTGTGTTAGTGAGATTATGGACTCAGAATTGTGTGTGATTGTGGATCAAAACCAAGTGTATGTCTGATTGTATGTCTGTGTGATTGTGTGATTAGAAGAAGGTTTCTTGTGGTTGGGAAATCAAAAGTGTGTTTATGATTGTTGGATCAGAAGCGGGTGTTTGATGATGGGATATCTGTGTGTGACTATGGGATCAAAAATGTATATCTATATAATTGTAAGATTATCAGTGAGTGTGTGCAATTGTGGGTTAAGAAGTGTTGAACCATTAGTATGTAAGTATGCTTGTGGGATCAGAAATGTATGTCTGATTTTCAGATCAAAAGTACATGTGCAAGTATGTGTTTTTGTGATGGTGGGATCACAAGTGATTTTGGAATTATTAACGAGTGTATGGGTTCAGAAGAGAGAGCATTGCAGCCATGGGGGGAAAACCAGCTTGTTAAGATGCCTGGATTTAAGGGACGGGGTATATCATTTGAGAAGCAGCAGGAAGGCCAGTGTCACTGGGTCCCAGTGTACATGGTGGGGTGGACGGTGGAAGAAGATTGGAAAGGTTTGGGGCAAGCAGTTATGAAGGACTTGAATGATCCTCACACTTGGACCATAAAATCACATGCTCACAGAAGAGGTAGAAATGGTTGTAAAAAAAAGAAGAAAGATGGAGAAGTGGCTAGGTTGGACCAGGAGAGAGAAAAGATCCAGGTTGTAAGTATACATGTGTGAAAGCAGTAAAGGAAAAATATGCAACAAATATGAAAGGGGGAAATGTCAAAGATGTGGCAAAATCTAAGATCTTATTGATAAAGAAAAAAGGTGACAGAATAACAGAAGTTCCTCAGGAGATTCTCTAAGAGAAATGTGCAATACTAAATAACTGTTAATGTTTAATAACTATTAGCCCATATGCTTAGTCTCCATCTATACAGAAACATTTATGAAAGTTCATTGAGAAAGAACAAGATGGACTCTATCTTGTAGCAATCTTTATAATCAGAACATATATGATGAGCATATTCTTATGAAATCACAAAAACACTTAGGAAGAAAAATGTTTTAGAATATAAAATATGAAGATTGTAGACTGAGAATGAAAAAAGAAACAAAATGTTATAATTCACTTTATATTTTTCACTATTGCTTAATTCATCCCACCTTTAATCTATTAACATTTAAAGCTGTGCCATGTAGAATTTGAACAGCATTCAGAAAGATTTGACTCTTTTCTTGTTAAAACAAGTAAAATCTCATTATGTGACTTATACTCATACTGATTTATTTTTGGCAATGGTGTGTTCCATGAAGGTATTATTGGGAAATAAGCAGAATTTCATAAATGATATTCAACAAATGGATAGTATCTTTACAGCTTATTGATTAAACAAAAGGGGGTAGATCTTGATTTCTATCTTGTCATGTTTGTTGTTTGCTGATTAAGGGAAAAATTTATTCAATAAAACACAATTCCATCTTCCAGACTCTTTTACCACTAGGTTTGTACCAGCAATATATCAAAAAGATCTTCCCAGATTTCTTTGAAGTAGTAAAAGAACCAATGATGTTCAATGACCCTCTGTCAATAAATTTCAGGCAAGCTTTAAACCAGGAAAATGTATACCTGCCAAAATGTTTACAACTGTGATGGAGATTCAGTGCAGAGTCCAGGTCATGCATTATCCTCATTGTATCAAGATCCAGGCCATTGGAAAACTTCCTGGAAGACATATGCCATCACTTAAAGGACTTTGGCTTGTCCCTTCACATAGGAAGGGTGGAATGGACAAAAACTATCTGCTGACCAGATTTCATGATGAATTTGGATGGGCACCCTATACAGCCTGTCCAAAACCACGTATATCTGGGACAGACAGTGCAGATGGACAACAAGCTGTTACCCAGAATTAAAAAAAAAAGAGAGGGGTTGGATTGATTTCAGGAAATTGAAAAGCTCTAACTACAAACTTCCCATAAAAGCAAAGGACCTCATTTTCAATACTAGTGTTTCTTCGGAATTGATACATGGTATGATTGCACATATATAGTCTATATCAAATTGCTTACCATCTTAGGGAAGGGGGAGAGGAGAAAGGGAGAAAATTTGGAACTCAAAATTTAAAAAAATGGTTAAAATTGTCTTTGCATCTAATTGGAAAAAATAAAATACTATTTTAAAAAAGGAATTGGTACATGGTAAAAAGACATGGGTCACTGAAGAATATCTACACAGAGACAATGGAGGGATTAATAGTGGGTATAGGCATATTGTACTATATAACCAATGAAAAAGTCCAGAGAAAGGGATCAGATGGTAAAGAATTCTCAAAACTCTCCAACTTAGGAGTAAGTAATTGCAGCTGTCTCCATAGGACAAGACACGAAGAAATGTAATGAGGTGATAATATGATAGATTAACAGTGGATAAAGCTAATTCCTAATTCGTAATATAGTCAGTCAGTCAACATCCTCCCAGATCAGCCTCCTTTGCATCTGCTATAGTAAGGGCCAGCTGTTGCTCAAGAAACTACAGTAGCTCCTAA
Organism: Phascolarctos cinereus; assembly: GCF_003287225.1. Taxonomy (NCBI): domain Eukaryota; kingdom Metazoa; phylum Chordata; class Mammalia; order Diprotodontia; family Phascolarctidae; genus Phascolarctos; species Phascolarctos cinereus. The sequence goes on along the minus strand of NW_027556402.1, from coordinate 41,718,313 downwards.
CTAGACTATAAGATCATAGGTCATACATTTGGAGCTGCGAAAGACTCTGGAGTTCATTTTAGCCAGCCCCCTCATTTTACATGTGAGGAAATTAAGATCTCTTGAGATTAATGAATTGTTCAAGTTTAGATGGGTAATAATTATGCAAGAGGCTTGATTTGAACCCAGGTTGTCTAATTCCAGATGTACGAGCTATGATCTTATAGTCTAGTTGGGAGCCACTGAAGTTTCTTGAGCAACAGCTGCTGTCCTGGGCCATCTTCTTCACTTGGGAGTTTCATCACATCTCATGGATTCAAGGATCATCTTTACTGATCCAAATCTAACTTCGATGCTGAACTCCATTCTTGCATCTCTACTCGCTTGTCTCAGATACCTCAACTAGATGTCCTGGAGGTATCTCAAATTCAACATGTCCTAAACTGAACCTGAGATGAAAAATAGGGATGTTGCTAGAAAAGTACCATAATTAAGAAGTCAGGATAACCTATCTGTGAGACAAGAAGGTAGCAGCTAATGCCAATAATCCAAATAGGGATGCCAGTCACCACAGACAACACAGATGCCAGTCATCAGAGACATCATGGAGTATCTAGACATCTAAGCTAGTGGGAAGCTGGCCTATTTTACTGTTGTGATTGAACTACGTGTTTTAAAGAAGTTGAAAGAGGGCATCTTACAGGTGAAACATTTGCGTGCCACAGTGATAACAGCTGACAATTATATAATACTTCAAGATTTGAAACTCATTTACTTTTCTTTTTAAACTAGTAAATCTTTGGATGTTACTTTTTTCTAAATCTGTTGTCTCATTTGATCCATACAACATTCCTTCAAGGAAGGTATTGAACTTTACAAATGAGGAAACTGATATTAGGGGAAGATAAGAGAGCAGGGAGGAGGTGTTGGTGCTAGAAAATGACCGACTACTAAAATTTCAATTTGATCACAAATGCTAGAAAATCATGACTTGGTTGATTGTTTTGTTTATTTCTAGATGGGAAAATGATGGAGACAATATTCATAATTCAAATTAAACTTAAAAGTGTCCCATTTGCTTCCCTACCTCTGCCCCCACTCCCAACCAGCCAGTTTAAAAAATATTTACAGAGCCCTTATCTGAGGTATTATTTGAACCCCAATTATTCCTGATTCTAATCAGGCTGTCTACTCACTATGCCATGGTGTCCTGGGCTGGGGGAAGACTGGCCAAGACCCCCCACAGTCTTGTCTTCAAAGTTTATTGAATTGGTTGCTTCTAGAACACAAAGAGATTAGGGGTGGAGAGCAGTGATGTGGAGGAGAAGCTCCAAATCTTTAAATTTGCTGATGTGACGTGTTTCTGCTTTGTTTATCCTTTGGATTTAGCTTTACTTTTTCTACATGTATTTTCTTTCTTTTCATGGCATTAGGTTAAATTACTTAGCCATCTTGCTCATCACATGACCATCTTAGAAAAGCTTTAAATGTTAAATAGAGGAGTTTGAAATTTATCCTAGAAGGATGAAATATTAGTTCTTGAATCAGATAACCTGGGTTCAAATCAAGCCTCTCATTATTACCCATCTAAACTTGAACAATTCATTAATCTCAAGGGGTCTTGATTTCCTCACATGTAAAATGAAGGGGCTAGATAAGATGAACTCCAGAGTCTTTTGCAGCTCCAGATGTATGACCTATGATCTTATAGTCTAGTTGGGAGCCACTGAAGTTTCTTGAACATCACGGTTGGAGGTGATGACATTCATTTCTAAACAACATTGTTATTAAGAACAATTCTATTAGTGATATAATATGAATTATGACATTTTGAAATTCAAATTTTCACTAGTTGTTTATTCAACCTCAATTTCTCATTATTTGCAAATGTATCTACAAAGGGAGGTTTGCACGCGTTATGAGCAACCGAGGTCATACAGTTTCAAAGGGTAATTTCACCTCACTTTGAGGGTATTTGCTTTTGATAATGGAAAGATAAAACTCATACAGTAACCAGGACAAACTACATGCTATGCTAAAGACAGACCATAATTTCTTCATTTCTCCTTACAGAATCTTCTAAACCATGCACCTTACAAGTGCACAGAAGGGGAAGCAAGTGGGAAAACAACTACAGCAATAAAACAATGACTTAAAATGTCAAATTTTCTTATCAACCTGCAAACCCCCATTCCCTCCACAGTGGAGAAGCACCAGATGTAACCCAATTAAACTCAACAGTGCACAGGTGTTCATAGGAATGACTAAAACAAAAGAATACTTACCTTTAGGGCTCTTAAAAATTAGAGTTCTTCAATTTCCATCTACTTTCCAAACAAAACTCAACAATAAAACATTGAAATAGAAAGAAATTAGATTCAGCAGGGGAAAAACTCAATCAGCATGAGTTATAACCCAATTAAGCTGAATAGCACTCAGGTGTTTGCAGAAGCACTCTCACTTAAAATTTTTCTAGCACAAATCAACTTAAAAAAAACCCACTTAAGATTTTATATGAAAATTTTTATCCTTCAAAGTTGCATCAACCTAAGAAATCTTTGGATTTGGTATATTTATTTTGCTTTATGACAGCAGCATATAAATGGAATCTATTCAAATAGGGTATGTTTATTTGAGCGATTCTGAGTTTTAAGAGGTCAAATTCTGAAATTCTGGTTAGTAAAAACAACAACAATAACAATATGTGGTATTAATGGTAGTGTAAACCATCCTGGCAATGTAGAAAGCTGGTCTTGAGAACACAACAAATTGGAATCAAGTTCCTAAGATTGTCAGTTGCAGATCTGGATTGATAGAGGACATTTTGTCACAGAGTCTTACCTTCCCACACTGATGAAAGCATAGATCCATATGAATAATAATAATAAAAACAATGATATAATGATAACGACAATGATAGATGTATCTAAGAGAAAAACTTAATAAGGCTTATTTATATATTTATAAGATATATTGTGGGAATGTATGTCAACATACTATGACTTCTTCCTTCATCTAAGGAGGATTTTTATGCTAAGTGATGGAGATACAGAGTAAAAAATAAAGCAGTCCAGGCGCTCAAGAAACTTACTTTCTATTGGAGAACATGTGGATATAGAAATTTTTTTTTTATTTTTATCTTTTGGATATATAAATTCAACCTTAAGCAGTTGCTTCTGGGTTCAAGCAGCTAGACTACTGTGCCACTCCCTTGTCTGTCTTGAAGCATTCAGTTCACACTGGGTTTAGCCTTGGTGATTCCACCCATACATGAGTAGGGGCTACTCTCCTCGTTCTCATACATTTTGGCTCGTTCTTCTTAAACCCAAATGAGCTTGCAACAATTTAATTTATATAGCTTAGATTATGTCTCTCATTGATGGTGTCTTCCCAAAAAGAAAGGAATAAAAAGGTACTTAAGTCCTGTTGATTTTCTCTTTGTGAGATCCGTCACATATATCTATTTCTCTCCCCTGACTCTGTCACCACATTGGTACAGATTCTCATCCCCTCAAGCCTGAACTCTTGCAATAGCCTGCTGCTTCATTGCCTTGTCTCAAATCTCTCTGCACTCTACTCCAGTTCATCCTTCACTCAAATGTCAAATTGATTTTCCTGAAGCGTAGTGTCATTTCCCTCCCCCCTTCCCCATGTGATAAACTCCAATGGTTCTCTATTACCTTCATTATCAGATAGAAAACCCTCTGCTTGGCTTTTAAAGTCATAATCTGGCTCCTTTCCAGTCTTCCTATATTTTACTCTTCCTCACAGTGGATCCAGTAATGCCGACCTCCTTGTTATTCCTCACATAAGATACTCCTCTTAAATCCATGCATTTTCACTAGTTGTGACCCATTACTGGAATTATTTCCTTCCTGATCTGTTTCCTGGCTTCCTTAGCTTGCTTCAAGTCTCAACTAAAATCCTACCTTTTATAGGAAGCCTTTTCCAATTCTAATTAATACTAATATCATTTAGTCATTTTCAGTTGTGTCCAACTCTTTATGACCCCTTTCAGGGTTTTCTTGGCAAAGATATCAGCATGATTTGCCATTTCCTTCTCCAGCTCATTTTACAGATGAAGAAACTGAGGCAAACAGGGTTAAATGACTTACCAAGGGTCACACAGCTAGTAAGTTTCTGAGCCTGAATTTGAACTCAGGTCATCCTGACTCCACGCCTGGCACTAGATCCACTGTGCCACCTAGCTTCCCTGATTAAATAAATATTTGTTTTCATATTGTTTGTTCCATTAGATTGCAAGGTCCTAGAGAACAGGAACTATTAGTTATTTTTCTTGACAAATCACTTAAACTTTGTTTGCCTTAGTTGAAAATGAAATAAATGAAATAATAGCTATATAAATGCTAGTTATTATTTCTGTCCACAAAGTATAGCATAATGCCTTGTACATAGCAGACATTTAATGAATGCTTATTGACTCAATGTATAATATGAAGTAGATAACATTTCTATACACAGGAGCAATGAATGCTAAACACAGGACCATCAAAAGTTGGCATTTGACAAAAAATAAACTTAAAACAGGATTTAGCAAGCTAACTTCTAACTACTACTACAATGTAGTGGAAGGTGGCTACCTCAATCTCATCAGAAGATAAAGCAGCTCATAAGGCTGGCAACTAGTCATTTTTTATTTCACCTTCACTTTGAATAATCCATGTCTTCTGGCAAAACAGCCAGGTGTGGGCCAATTTTCTTATCCATGGTTATCCTCTCCAAAAGTACTAGAGTAATTGCAGGAGAATCCTCCCCAGATGTCATTCAGCTTCAATGGGATAGAACCTCTGCACTTCTCAACACACAAGGTTGCCAACATGGCATATGTTTTAGATACCATATACTCATAGCCCCTTTGAAAATTGGTAAAATGGGGGAGTTGGGGCAGCTATCCTCATCCCACCCCCTTTTCATGGGATCAAAACATCACAGAGATCTTCATAAAGACTGAAACAGTCCTGATGTAATTTATAGACAGAAAGAAACGAAGAGGCTGACAGAGCAGGTTACTTCCTTTTAAATATCCACCAAGTCATAGTTCTGGCTTTGAAGAAGGAATTTTTCATCATTTGGAAGTGCAGACCTTTTAGCCTTTCAAGCCTTCTGTGGTTGGAAGCAAGGCCCATATTCCCACATGCTTGGCTGGGCCAGCTTTAAGCAAGCTCCATAGAATGGGCCTTATTGCCATATTGCTACATAAAGAAATAAATAAAACATGGCATCATAGATTAAGGCCTAAGGATCTTCTTCTTCTTCTTCTTTTTTTTAACTACAAAAGCTTTTTTTTAATTGCCACTCCAAAATGGGAAAAAGTCTCAAAAGAATAGAAAATAGTGTCTCATCTCTTTTCCAAGTTAATCTCAAATCAAAACAACCAATGGGTAGAATTGTGTCTTTGGTTTTCTTTTGTGACTGTTCAACGTAGTAACTGTTGTGGTTTTCTTGATATATTACAGAATCTTTAATAAGTGTCAAAGATGTAAAACTTCATTCAATCAGTTAATCTAAACAAGTAAGACTGCATGTATGCATCCATCATTTTCTGGAGTATTGGTAACCTGTGAGATTTTCCCCAGATAACTTTGCCTCTTTGTGTCACAAGAATCAGCTCACTCATATTCACTTCAATGACAGTCCCATTGGTAATAACATCTAAAGTTGTATATAGTGGGGGGGGGGAGAAGGATTCTTCTTCACACCAAGTGTGAGTAGGGAAAAAGTGGCTTTAAGTTCAGGATGAGTTATGTGAGCCTTCTTAAAACATAAACCCATTGGCCTAATAAATCTTTCATATTTCAGTGGTTTTGGTATAAAGCCATCCCCAACAAAGCATACTTTAGTAACCATTCCCTTCCAAGCTTTCTTCTTTCTCTTTCCTCTTGGAATAACCTTTAACACTTCTGTTTCTCCCTGGCATGAACGTTTGGCAAGGACACTTCCCATTTACCAGCTTTCTCTTTTCATTTCTGTTTAATCATGTTGGAAAGAACTTTGGCTCGGCATTGTCCCTCTCTGTCCAGCAGATATGCAGCCACTGCTCCCTGGGGAGTTTTTTCATCATTCTTTCTTTTGGTATTTCTCTTTTCATGGATCTTGATAGTCTTTTTAATCTGAATCTTCTCAGCATGACGCTATTTATGGTAGAGTTTGGCCTTTAGATCAATCATTTTCTTTGTTCTCGGCTTTCCTTCTTTCGCTTTTTCTCATGGTAATCCAAGCAGTAGCCATATTGTTTTTGGTGTAACTCTATGTATTCTTCTGTGGCATGTTGAGGGCTGGGGGCCTGTCGAAGAGCCGCTGAAAATGCTTCCAAAGTTCAGACCCTCTGCCATTAAAGATCGATTCCTCCCGAGCCAGAAAAGAAAAAGAGCAACTTCTCAGGCACACAGAACACAAGTGACTTCACACAGATTGTTAATATCAGGGGAAAAATCTGAACCCAGATCTTCCTAAGCACTTTTTAGAGGAAGCTAGGTGGTGCAGTGAACGGAATGCTGGAAGACCTAAGTTTCAACTTCAAATTTAGCCTCAGTCACTTACTATCTCTATGACCCTGGACAAGTCACTTTACCTCTGGCTACGTTGGGTTCCTCATAGGCAAAATAGGGATAATAATAACAACTACTTTCCAGGGATATTATGAGGATCAAATGAGATCTATAGAATCACTTAGTTCAGGGCCTAGCACATAGTAAGCCCTCAACAAAAGTTTATTTCCTTCCTTCCTTCTACCTTCTATCTGCTAAGTAGCTACTGTATGCCAGATTTTATAATTACACAGTGTAAAATCTAATACCTAAACTATTCAGGCTATTATCCAATATGGACCTTATGGCCTTAAGTGGCAGCTAATAAATTCAGGTAATTGGTTACAGTAACACTGTGAACTTGACCAAAAAACAGGATGTGAGGCTGTATCATGACTTTGGAATAACTGAAATGAAATTACAGTAGTCCTTTTTTTAGAGTAAAAGCAGTTAAGAAAAGATCCTTAATGAGAAAGATCAGGAATGTGTAGGTCAAAACTTTATCCTTTTGCTATCACTGACTGAGTACCTACCATTTGTTAAGCACCTAATATGTGCTAAGTAAGGGCATACAGAAAGGAAAAACAAAACAATTCTTGTTTTTAAAAGCCTTATGGTCAATTAAGGAAAGTTACATATATATATATTTCATAGATATAGATATTGGTGTTGATAGATAGATATAGATATTTCTCCCCAACACATATAAAAATCAAATACAGAGTTATTTCATAAAGGAGTGACCCTGGATACTGGGGGGTGTGATTGATCAGAAAAGGCCTCCAGCAGCAAGTGGTAACTGCAGCTGAGCTTTATAAGAAGTGAAAAATTCTAAGTCATAAAGAGAAGGAGAGAGGGCATTTTCACATTGTATGAAACATAGTAGACATTTAGTAAATATTTGTTGAATTGAAAATGGAGTCCTATAGTTTATAGCACATAAGAATATCAATAGTTTAAATATAATTTTAATGTAAAATACAAAAATGCTTATGTAGATAATAGTTGTTCCTGAGGCTTCTGTCATAGGTGCTAGGAAGAAATATATTCAGAAACTTCCTAAGTTACTGCTTACTATTAAATACTTTTTTTTTTTTTTTGCTATAAGATGCATGGCCAGCCAGGAGTTTTATCAGAACTCTGAGAAACTTTGGAATAGCTATTTCAATCTTACCCTACAGCGAGCTAATAACTAATTCTTATAATAATTTTAATCGTTAGGTAAGTCTATGCTCCTATTGCTTCAAATATGCTCAAGCAAATTTAGAAATTTAATAGTGTGTAAACAAATGAAAATTAGTTAGGGAAAACTTGTTTAATCAATGCATTGCTATATTTAGAGTCTAATATTATTTGAATCACTGACTGAGGTGTATATAATAACTTATACTAGGTCCAAGGTAAAACAAAAATCCTCTTCCAAGCTTAACAGAATAATCCTACCTGAATGGATCAAGCTAGGATTAGGTAGGTAGAAAAAAAGAGGGCATTGTGGAAATGATTTAATAAACCTTATTCTGAATGGCTAGTGGGTCAATTGATAAACTCAATATCCTTTAATATAAAATCTTGGACTTATTCAGTTATAAAAGAACCTATTTTCTTTTTCTTTTTTATTTGGGTTTATAATATTACCTTTGATTCCAGTTCCTTTTCTGTAGGATGAGTTTTACTGTTATGGGTCTGAGCTTAGATCCATCTGAGGGATGATTTATTCCTCATTTTCCTTGATATTTTCCCCTATACTTTAAAGAGGCCTCTTCTTCTCCCACCCTTCAAAATAAATTAAATTACTTTTCAAAGTTTCTGCGACATGATTATGACCCCTTAATTGTATTTCCTTCATTCAGCCACCAAAATGGTGTTCTCAATATTCAGGTCTAACCATATCATGGACTGGCTTCCTATTGCTTCCAGGATCACATATAAAATCCTCTGTTTGGAATTTAAAGTCCTCCATAACCTAGTTCCCTTGTACTTTTCTATTCTTGTTGCTCCTTACTCTCTGACCAGTGACATTGGCCTCCTTGCTGTTCCATGAATAAGAGAATTCATCTTTTGGGCTTTAGGCATTTTCTCTGTTGGTTCCTAACACTTGTAATGCCCTTCCTTCTCATCAATACTTACTGAATTACCTAGCTTCCTGTAAATATCTGCTAAAATTCCAATAGAAAATGTTCTCAACTTCTCTTAATTCTAGTGCCTTCTTTCTCTTATTCCCTATTTTTCCTGTATAGGGGACATCTAGGTGGCAAGGTGGATAGACCAGACCTGGAATCATGAAAATTCATCTTTGTGAGTTCAAATCTAACCTCAGACACTAGGTGTGGGACCCTGAGCAAGTCACTTAACCCTGTTTGCCTCAGTTTCTTCATCTTTAAAATGGGCTGGAGAAGGAAATGGTAAACCACTCCAGTATCCTTGCCAAGAAAACCCTAAATGGGGTCAGAAAGAGTTGGACACAACTGAAAACAACTGAACAAAAAGATTTAACTTGGATATAGCTTGCTTGTAAATTTCTGTTTGCTTGTTTTCTCTTCCATTAGATTGTGACCTCCTGGAAGGGCAGGAACTGTTTTTTGCCTCATTCTATCCCCAGCCCTTCACAGAATGACTGGCACATGGTAGGTGCTTAATAAATGTTTATCTCTCCTAGGACTTCCTAGTTCTAGTATTTCAACATATTTGTTTTTAAATAGGGAGCACTGCCCTGGGCAGTGCATAATAACTTATTATTATTCATCAGAACTTAATTGTTGATAGTTTTTTTTTTATCAGATCCAACTATTTATCATACTGTTAAATAGCTTTGAAAACAAATAAAATCACATTGTGGATTCATAAATAATTTCCTTTCCTAAAGCATCCTGTCTTTTTTCACTGTGCTTAAATTACGATTTCCTATTTGAGTACATTTTTTCTCAAGTTGCACTTTTTAGTTAAATTCATCCTGGGCTTTCTTTTCTCAGGCCTCATCTTTCTTGACTTCTCTGCATCCTTTGACACTGTCAATCACCCTCTTCTTGATATTCTCTTCTCTCTAGGTATTTATGACATGCTCTATCCCAGTTCTCTTGCCTGCCTGACCTTCTTTGTTTCTTTTGCTGGATTTTTACCTATGTCATAGCCACCATCCATTGGTATTCTTCAAGTTTGTCTCAGGCCCTCTTTTCTTATCCCTCTATATAGTTTCATTTGGAGATTTCATCAGCTCCTATGAACTCAGTTATCATCTCTATGCAGATGACTCTTAAATCTACTTGTTCACCCCTGACTTCTCTTCTGACCTTCAGTCTTACATTTCCAACTACCTATGAGTTCAAACTGGATATCTCATAGCCAGCTTAAACGCAAAATGTCCCAAGATAAACTAATTTCTCCACATGCCCACTCCTCTTCATAACTTCCTCGTTACTGTTGAGGATACCGTCATCCTCACTTAATGAAAAGATTCTCTTGTCTATCATTTATACCATGGCTAGAAGTGTTTAGTTGTTTTACCAGATAGTAGGACTTCAGAGTCCAAATGATCTCAGTTTAAGTTCTACCTGGGACATATAGTAAGACTGACTTTGTAATGTTGATCACAACCTATCACTGGCCCAGGCAACTCTTTTAAGATTATACATTTCAAAGAAGGTGTCATTTAATTGACTGATTTCTTTTTTCTCTGAGAGCATAGACTCCCAAAATATTTTTAGACTTATGAAAATAAATTGAGCAATGAATTAGAGAACCCAGGATTGAATTCATCGTGCCGCTTAACCTCTCAGTCTCAATTTCTTCATCGGTAAAATAAGGTTTTTTGTGCAAGATGATCTGTAAGACCCTATTTCTGCTATTATGACCTTATGATTACCTTGTAGATACATTATCATATGTAGGAGACCTATAATTGTGTGTCTACACCATCCTCAAAGATAGAAAAAAAGTCTTTACTACTTCAGTAGTTAATCAGTGAATGTACCTACTATGCGCCAGGCACTGTGTTTGATGATGGGGATATAAAAAAAAGGCCAAAACAGTTGAAAAAGAAAGACAACATAGAAAGAACTATGTACAAATACACAATACAGGATAAATTAGAGGTAATCAGCAGAGAGAAGGTATTTGAATTAAGAGTGATTGGGAAAGATTTCTTATAGAAGGTGAGATTTTTTTTTTTTTAGTTGGGACTTGAAGGAAGCTGGCAGAGATGAGAAGGGAGACCATTCCAGATGTGGGAGACAGACAGTGAAAATGTGCAGAGTTGGAAGGAGTGTCTTCTTTAGAATAAAAAGGGGGCCAATTTTGCTTGATTTCAGAGTAAGTGAGCTTGGGTGTGGTGTAAGAAGACTGGAAAGGTGTATATATGGGAACGAGGTTGTGAAGGACCAGTGGGTTTTACATTCACTCCTAGAGATGATAGATAACGGTAAGAGGATTTTATTCACCGGGATAGGAGGGGGGGGGGGAAGAAGTGACAAGATCAGACTTGTGCTTTAAGAAGATCACTTCAAGAAATGAGTGGAAGATGGAACGGAGTGAGGAGTCTTGTGGCAGACAGACCAATCATGAGGCTTTTTAATAGCCTGGGTATGAGGTGATGAGAACTTGCATGGAAACAGTGTCAGAAGGGAATGTATTTGAGAGCTGTTACAAAGGTAATATGTTACAAAGATAATGACAATAGATTGGATGTGAGGGATAGGAGAGAGAGAGAGAGAGAGAGAGAGAGAGAGAGAGAGAGAGAGAGAGAGAGAGAGAGAGAGAGAGAGAGAGGAGTTGAGGACTACAAAGCAAATGATATTTGAGATTTGCTGTGGCCAATCTGATGATGAGGCTTTCTGAGCTTTACTAACTGATTGTTAGAGCTCAGACACACCAAACCTTGGGTCTTTTTTGGCTTTCCAGAACTTGTGCTCCACTGCCAAAGATTTCAAAGACTCAGAGTCACTATGATGAGACATTAAAGGAAGAACTTCAACAGAAGTTTAATAGCATAGTAACTCAGAAATTTCATCTGCAGTGTAAGTGTAGCCTGCATGTATTTGCATATATACTGCCCTAAATATTTGTGTATAGTTCAAAACATGAATAGTTGGTACTTAATTCCCAAATAAGGGCACCTTTTTCTTCCACCTCCCTGCCTATATTCTCCTTGACTGATTTATTGGATACAAAAGTTCAGAATGAATTAGTGTTATTTCCTTCCATTTTCCACATCACTTATCACTCAGTAAATGCTTCCTAAATGAATGACTTTATGATATGTTACCTACCACACTACAGACAGGAAAGCTGTTTTTTTTTTTTTTACATCAGCAACATGAGATTTTTTAAAAAAGGATATGCTTGGGGCAGTGGATAGAGCTCCAGCCTTAGAATCAGGAACACCTGATCTGACCTCAGACACATGACACTTACTAGCTGTGTGACCCTGGGCAAGTCACTTAACCCCAACTGGCTCACCAAAAAGGAAAAAAAAAGGATATGCTTTACAACCACCAGAAGCTTCAGGAGATCACAGACCTATAGCTTGAGGTAGGGACCTCAAGAGGCAAGACTCCCAGGAGGAAAACAAAGTTAAGTAACTTATCCAAGGTCAAACAATATATATGTAGAGGCATTATTGAAGTGATGTCATCTGACACTGGAGCTCAAGTACTTTCCATTATACCAGATTGTCTGGACGACATAGGAACTTTTTTCAGATCAGAAATCCCAATCACTTGGGAGGTTATAGCACCAAACTTTCCTACTTTGTACAGAAAGTAGAAATGACCAATTTATCTGTCTCCAGGGATTTTTAGGGCAGTGTTGCCCTAAAATGAGGTGACTGGTGTAAGACTGGAAAACAGGGAACGTGGGAATCAGTTCTAGTGACCACCCATAAGCAGAATGATAGCTAGGGCCTCTGGTGGGTTACTATGGTCCTGGGCTAGTTTAGTATTACATCTAAGATAAATCTGGTGACTAATTACCTAAGCTTATCATGATAGAAAACTATCATCAAAACTTTAATTTCCTGACATCATTAGCAAATTTTTATCAATTGTTTACCAGATTTGGCACACATGCATAAATGTCATCAGTAGTTGTTTGCTAAATCTGAAGGGCACACACATGTGATTCATAATTGTTTATCAAAATTAGGATACACAACCATCATGGCCAAACTATACCACTCAATGCCTTATTTTATTACGTAAAATAATTAATGACCACTTAATCACAAAAGGAGGCTTTAAATTAAATGGAGCTGCTTATCCAAAATTTAACATACTCATTCTCACTACAGGGAGGATAACAGGCAAACAACTATGTATGAAATGACAAATACAGGGGAAATTGGAGATAATCTCAGAGGGAAGGCACTTACATTAAAGGAGATCAGGAAAGGACTTTTATAGAAGGTAGGATTTGGGTGGGATTTGAAGCAAGCCAAGGAATCCAGGAGGTAGAAAAGAGGCAAAAGAATGTGCCAGGCATGGGGGACAGTCAGAGAAACTATTCAGTGAGGACATGGAGTTTCTTGTGCAAACTACAGCAAGGAGGCCAATGTCATTGGGTTGCTGTCTGTGGCACAGTGTAAGGTGAAGTTTTTTTGTAAAGACTGGAAAGTTATTAAAGAGCAAGGTCCTGGAGGGCTTCATAAGCCAAAGAGAAGTTTTTATTTTTGATCCTAGAGGCGACAGGGAGCCACTCGACTTGATTGAATGGGGGAGGGGAGATGTATAACATGGTTAAGTCTGTGATTTAGGAAGGACAATTCGACAGCTGAGTGGAGGATGGATTGGAGTGGGGAAGAACTCAAGACAGGAAGACCAACCACTGAAGTGACCTACACCAGGGTGGTTGCAGTGTCAGAGGAGAATAGGGAGTGTATCAAGAGAGGCTAAGAAGGTAGAGATGACAGGACCTGGTAATTTTTGGATATCTTGTGAAAAAGAGTGACAAGTCAAAGATGATAACTAGGTTTTGAGTCCAGATGACTGAGATGATGGTGATTGAACTCAGAATGTTTTGTGTAAAATAAATCCCCTAAAGCTGAAAAGGAGAGGGGCCATATGGCAGCCGTTGTATCACCTCTAAGCTTAAAAGCAGCTAAATATTATAAAAAGGAATTTGTACATTCAAAACCATCAGGAATATTATTTGTATTATTTCTCTGGCTTTCTAAATCTTGAGGGTCAATATCTTCAGTTCTTTCATCCAGTCCTCAAATAGTATGAAATCAGGTCGCTTCATCATCCTTGCTGTCCCTCTCAGAGACCTATCTACTGGAGCAGCTCTTTTCTTGCCATCATCTGAAGGCAATCACAGCAGAGAAGATTGATCTAATATTACAATATATATTTACATTGTTGGATAACTTTTCAGAGGAAGTTCTGGGGAAGGTTGGTGTGTGTGTGTGTGTGTGTGTGTGTGTGTGTGTGTGTGTGTAAATGGCTCAGCTTTTAGCCTGTGAATTACCAAAGTTTCCATCTTACAAGGCCAACAAGATAGGCCATTTATGTCCACACTGGTCTTCTCTGGGTGATAACTCATGTTGAACTCATAGGTAGTTCATGCCCTAGGTCATCTGTATTTGACTTCAAGTAACAGTCAGAATGTATGTATAACCAGCTTTTGTCAAGATCTGATTAGATTTGGAAGTTTAGGTGGCAAACATAAATGAAAAGAAAATAAATTCACTCTGCTTGTTCCTATAATGGAAATTTTATGGGTTGATTAAATTATTTCCCCAAACTCCTCCCTTAACCCACAGTTTGTGGCTCCCAGTCAATCCCTCTACTGCACACTTCACTCTGGAGTGGCAGGAAGTCTTTGAATTGCCTGAGAAAGGAAGATAGGGGGAGTGAAACCTGCCTGTAGGCTTTCCACCACTCTAAAAAGCATCCAGTCTTTTACTGATTGTGTCACACCACCTAAACCTATGCACTCATGACTCAGTAGACTAGGATATATAATCCTGAGTCTGTGGTTCATCTTTTTCTCTTACTAAGGAGCTTATAAAAGTTAATAATAAAAGACAAAAAATAATACTCTACCACAATTACAGGTCTTAGTCCTCAAGCCCAGATAACATCCTTGTTAGTTTAGACAAGAGGCAAAATTTCTGTCCTGTTAAGTTCTATATTCTAATGGCTATTTACTGGCCTACTCCATTGCAATCCCTCAATAAATTAATAGCAAATACTAGTCATATGGAAGTTAAGACTGGTCACAATAGGCTATATTCCTCAATCTCAGGTTTCTCAGTTCAGTACTCTCCCCAATGAATCCAGTGAATTTTCTCCCTTTCAGAGGGATTCGGGAGAGGACCAGGGAAGGAAGCTCACATTATCAGAACTACAATTCCCAGAAATTTCATGCCACAAAGTCCCAAATTCTTTCCCTCAAAGGAAAATCAATCTGAATTCCTGGTTACACATACACCAATAATTAAACTTGCCTATCACCTTTTGCCAGAAATGAGGGATTAGTGGTACAGGAGGAGACATATTTTCAGATAAGGCCAAAGTCTGAATTCATTTTGCTTGACTATGGAACAAGGAAAGACTTTGGGGGAGGGAAGTACCTGTAGGGTATGTAATGACAGTGATGCAAAAAAGACCAAAAAATATTCTTGGTGTTATGGTAATTGTCATGCTTAGAATCAAGGTACTTGTATGTAGCCTTAATATGTCAGCAACAGCCCACATCAAAGCTAACTCTAGCTGTTAGATAGAAAAATGCATCTCATTTTCTTTTACTGGTAAGTGCAATAGTATTCTGTGGTCATCTATTTCTTGGTATAAAATGGTCCCCCCAACTTCCAGGTTGATTATCTGTATGCAGCACAAAAGATTTTCTTGTATCTTCATTCTAAAACACTCTGGTTGGATTTGGATTTAAATGGATAGCCTTCCAGGAAAGTGAGTTGGCATGTTAATTGCTTTTTATTGATCCTAAATATTTCTCCACACAATTAAGCAGAATTTAATTCTATCTTAAATGGGCAAGTTTCCACATATGGGCTATAGTGTGCAATCAGATATGTAATAAATGATTTTACTAATCCTGTCTTTTGTACAATACCTTGATATTGCAGTTTTTAAATGATGAGTTTTGTATTTATATAACATTCATTACTGAATTTATTCCTCTTCCAGCCAGTGAATTAGTCCCTACAAAAATAATTTTAAAAATAAGTATGAAAACCGTGTCTTAAAGTATATATAATATTCCACACATACCCCTTTCCTACTTCAAAATGATGAGATAGTGGTGTATTTTCTCAACTCTGTCTTTGGCCAAAATTGTTCAGTGTAATTAAAATATGTTAATTTTTAATTCTTCCTATTCTGATTGTTGTAGTGATTTAGTTATTATTTTTTTCTTTATACTCTAAATCGATTCACACATGTTTTCCCATGCTCCTCTGAATTCTTTCTAGTACTTAACACTACAGTAATATTTCATTGCCATCAAGTATTACACTTTGTTTAACCACTACTAATTAATGAGCATCGGCTTTATTTTCAGTTCTTGAGTAACATAAAAACTGCTGACATAAATATTTTTCGGTATACTTGGGATTTGTTTTTCTTTGGCCTCATTGAAATATGTGCCCAACAGTGAGATGTCCA
Source organism: Phascolarctos cinereus (assembly GCF_003287225.1). NCBI lineage: Eukaryota > Metazoa > Chordata > Mammalia > Diprotodontia > Phascolarctidae > Phascolarctos > Phascolarctos cinereus. The sequence goes on along the minus strand of NW_027556402.1, from coordinate 41,702,172 downwards.
TACCAAAGAGTTTGCTCATCACTTCTTTAAGCATAATTCTGAATGGCTTATTACCATCACAATACCTCTATCAGTAATGTATTAAGATGCTTATCTGCCTGCCATTTCACAGTCATTCCAAAATTGACTATTTCTGTCTTTTCTCATATTTTTTCAATTTATTGGGTATTGATGAAAAGCATCACAGCTGTTTTGAATTGCATCTCCTCATTATTAGAGATATGGAGTAACTACCTCAATGATTGTTAATAGTTTGTAATTTTTATTTTGTGAATTGTTCATTCATATTATTTGAGCATTTTATCATTGACATGTTTCTCTGATGGTCTTGTGGTGTCTTTCCTGAGCATCCTCCTTTCAGTTCTGAGTTACTCTTGTGGAATCTTTTAGTACTTTCCTGTTCTGGACACTTTATGCTATTCTGGTGGCTATTGAATCTTTATTGGAATTTCCTAAAGCTACTAACTTCTGGACTTGTCTTTTTAAAACCACACTATCTGTTTTGCATTTAGAATGTAGTGTCTCTAAATCATATATATGTATATATATATATATATATTACATATATTATAGATACACATACATATACATACATATTATGTGTATGTGTTAATTTTCTTTTTTTTCAAAAATGAGATTTATTGAGGTTTTCTGCTTTTTAGATCATCAATATTATTCCCAGTGTCCCTTCTATTCCCAGAATGTTTAATATACATAACAAATAGTAATTTTTAAAGATGAAAAAACAGCAAAACTGATCAATACATTGAAAAAGTTTAAAAAATATGCAGTCTATAATACTTGTGAACCTCTCACCTCCATGGAGGAGTGAGTTGATCTCTATAAGTGCTATTCCCCTTTTTTCTCTACCTCTTTTCAACATTTCCTTGATATTCTAGTTTTTTTTCTATTTCAAATTGTTTGTTATTATTTTATTGGGTTCTACAAAATATCCCCATGGTAATTTGATTGATACAGTATTAAAACTGTAACTTACTTTTGGTGATATTGTCATTTTTATTATATTGGCACAGTCTAGTTATGAGCACTGAATATTCTTTAAAGTGTTTAAGATGTTTCTTTAAGGAATACTCTAAAATTGAATCAACACAATTTTTTTTTGGTGAGTTTTGGTAGGTCAGTCCTCAGATAAGTTATATCTTTTGTAGCTAACTAGAATGGGTTCAAGAAAGAAGTTAAGGAAACGAATAGAATTTTAGAAAAGTTAGATAGGGTATACCTCTAGAGAAAATTGAATATATCTTTTCCTCAGTGGTACATTGCACCTATACAAAAATTGATCATGTATTAGGACATAAAAACCTCACAGCCAAATGCACAAAAGCAGAAATATTAAATGCATCTTTTCATATCATAACACTATAAAATTACATTCAATAAAGGGCAGTGGAAAGGCAGAATAAAAATTAATTGGAAAGTAAATAATCCTAAGGAATGAGTGGTCAAACAACAAATCAGACAATCAATAATTTCATCAAAGAGACAGCATACCAAAATTTATGGGATGCAGTCAAAGAAGTACCTAGGGGAAAATTTATATCACTAAACATTCACATCAATAAAATAGAGAAAAAGCAGATCAATGAATTGGGCATACAAATAAAAAAACATTAGAAAAAAGAACAAATTGAAAATCCCTAATTAAACACCAAATAGCTAATCCTAAAAATCAAAGGAGAACTTAATAAAATTGAAAATAAGAAAACAATTTAACTAATAAATAAAACTAAGAGCAGGTTTTATGAAAAAGAAAAGTAAAAGTGATAAGCCATTAATTAATTTGATTAAGAGAAGAAAAAGCCAAATTACCAGTAGGAAAAATTAAAAGGGTGAATTCACAACTAATGAAAATGGAACTAAAGCATTTAAGAGGAGTTATTTTGTTCAATAATGGGCCAATAAATCCAATAATTTAAGTGAAATGGATAAATATGTGCAAAAACATAAGTTGCCCAGATTAATAGAAGAGGAAATAGTATATTTAAATAATTGCATCTTAGGAAAAGAAACTGAACAAGCCATCAATGACTTCCTTAAGAAAAAAATTCCCCGCCCCCCAAAAAAAAGAAGAAGAAAAAAATTTCCAGGACCACATGGATTCATAATGAATTTTGCCAAACATTTAAAGAACAATTGATTCTAATACTATGTAAACTATTTCAAAAAATAGGCAAAGGAGTACTACCAAATTCCTCTTATGACACAAATATGGTGCTGATACCTAAAGCAGGAAAAACAAAAGCAGAGAAAGAAAAATATAAATCAATTTCCCTAATAAATATTGATGCAAATTTAAAAAATAAAATAACTAGCAAGGAGATTATGGAAAAACAAGGATCATACACTATGACCAGGATAGATTTATACCTGGAATGCAAGATTAGTTCAGTATTATGAAATGTATTAGCATAATTGAACTTATCAATAACAAATTCAAAAGAAATCATATGATTGTTGCATTAGATGAAGAAAATACTTGACAAAATACGATACTTATTCCTTTTATGAACATTAGAGAGCATAGGAATAGATGGTGCTTTCCTTAAAATGATAAGTTACATTTATCTAAAACCCTCAACAAGCATTATCTGTAATGGAGAAGATAGAAGCTTTTCTAACAAGATCAGGGGTGAAGCCAGATTTCTCATTTTCATCACTACTATAAGGAAATAAAACCTTGTAGATGATATGATGGTATACTTAAAGAATTCTAGAGAATCAACTGAAAAAAAAACTAGTGGAAATCATTAATGATTTCAGTGAAATTGCAGGATGTAAAATAAACCCACAAAAAATCAGCATTTTTATATATTACCAACAAAGTCTAGCAAGAAGAGATAGAGAAATTCCATTTAAAACAACTGGAGACAAGTTAAAATACTTGGACATCTACCTGCCAAGACAAAAACCAAGAACTCCATGAACACAATTCCAAGACATTTTTTCACACAAATCAAATTACAGCTAAACAATTGGAAAAATATTAATGGCTCATGAATGGGCTGAGACATGATAATAAAAGTGACAATTCTATCTAAATTAATCCACTTATTTATTACCATACCAATAAAATTACCATAAAGTTATTTTATAGAGATAGAAAAAATAAAACAAAATTCATCTGGAAGAACAGAAGGTCAAGAATATCAGGGGAAGTAATGGAAATAAATGTGAAGAAAAGTGGTCTGCCAGTACCAGATCTAAAGCTGTGTTATAAAGCTGTGTATATATAAAGCTGTATTATATATGCCACACGTAAATGTGGCAATTATGAGAACAATCTGGAACTGGTTAAGAAAGAGACACTCTAATAAATGCAGTTTTTATTATATTAAATTAAAAAGATTTTGCACTAATAATTCAAATGCAGCCAAGATTAGGAAAAAAAGCAAAAAAACTGGGGAAATTTTACAAAAATAATATTTTATTTTTTCTCCCAATTGTAAAAACAATTTTTAACATTTGTTTTTTTTTTTTAAGTTTTGAGTTCCAAATTCTATCCCAGCCCCCCTTCCTGAGATGGTGAGCAATCAATCTGATATAGGTTCTAGATGTGCAATCATGAAAACATTTCCATATTAGTCATTTTGAAGACTCAAAAAAAAAAGAAAGAAAGAAAGTGGAAAATAGTGCATTTCAGTCCATATTCAGACATGAGTTCTTTCTCTGGTGATGGATAGTATTTTAAATTATGAGTTCTTCGGGATTGTGTTGAATTGTATTGCTGAAAATAGCTAAACGATTCACAATTGTTCATCATACAATATTGCTGTCACTGTGTACAGTGTTCTCCTGGTTCTGCTCTCTTTACTTTGTATCAGTTCATGTAAGTCTTTTCAGGTTTTTCTGAGAGCTTTCTGTCATCATTTCTTTTCTTTTTTTTTTTGTTTTTTTTTTAGGCAGTTGGGATTAAGTGACTTGCCCAGGGTCACACAGCTAGTAAGTGTCAAGTGTTTGGTCTGAGGCTGGATTTGAACTCAGGTCCTCCTGACTTCAGGGCTGGAACTCTATCCACTGCACCACCTAGCTGCCCCTGTCATCATTTCTTACAGCACAATAATATTCCATTACAATTATATACCACTAGTTGTTCAGCAGTTCTTCAATTGATGGGCATCCCCTCAATTTCCAATTCTTAGCCACCAAAAAAGAGCTGTTATAAATATTTTTGGACATATAGGTCTTTTTCCCTTTTAAAAATCTCTTTTGGATACAGACCCAGTAGTGGTACTGCTGGGTCAGAGGGTATGTGCATTAGTGTACTAATTTTCCCACATCCCCTGCAACATTTATCATTCTTGTTTTCTGTCCTATTAGCCAATCTGATAAATGTGAGGTGGTACCTCAGAGTTGTTTCAATTTGCACTTCTGAAATCAATATTAATTTAGGGATATTTTTATGTATGCCTAGAGATAGTTTTGATTTCTTTGTCTGAAAACTGTTCATATCCTTTGACCATTTATCAATTGGGGAATGACTTTTATTTTTATAAAATTGACTCAGTTCTCTACGTATTTGAGAAATGAGTACTTTAACAGAGACACTTATCAGAGACTCCCAGATTTCTACTTCCTTCTAATATTGGCTACATTGGTTTTGTTTGTGCAAAAACCATCGCAATATAATCAACATTATCCATTTTATATCTCATAATGTTCTTTATCTCTTGTTTCATCACAAATTCTGCCCTTATTCATAGATCTGACAGGCAAACTATTCCATCTTCCCTAATTTGCCCATGGTATCACCCTTTATATCCAAGTCATATGTCCATTTTGATATTATCTTGATATACAGCATGAGATATTTTCCTGCCAAACTGTTTTCTAGTTTTCCCAATTGTTTTTGTCAAATAGTGAGTTCTTGTTCCAAAAGCTTGCATCTTTGGGTTTATCAAACTCTAGATTACTATGGTCATTTATTACTATGTATTGTGTACCTAATCTATTTCACTGATGTGGCACTCTATTTTTTAGCTAGTACCAAATTGTTTTCATGATTACTGTGTAATATAGTTTGAAATCTGATACTGTTAGGTTGCTTTCCTTCACATTTTTTAAAAATTTCCTTGGCATTCTTGACCTTTTGTTCTTCCAGATGAATTTTGTTATTTTTTCCTAGCTCTATAAAATTATTTTTGGTAGTTTGATTGGTACAACACTGAATAAGTAAATTAATTTATGTAGAACTATCATTTTTATTATATTAGCTCAGCCTATTCATGAACAATTAACATTTCTCTAGTTGTTTAGATCTGTCTTTATGTGAAAAGTGTTTTGTAATTGTGTTCATAAATTCCTGGGTTTGTCTTGGCAGGTAGACTCTCAAATATCTCATATTGCCTGCAGTTATTTTAAATAGATTTCCCTTTCTATCTCTTCTTGCTGGACTTTGCTGGTAACATATATTGATAAAATAATACTCATGATTTATGTGTATTTATTTTAAACAATATTCAAATAATATGACATTTAAAGGGAGGACATAGACTGGAGAGGCAAGAAAGGCAATGAGATGACTATTTATAGTAATGAGGATCAGAATAGAAACACTGAATGAGAGTGGTTGCAGTAGGCACTGAGATAAAGCAATGAATGAAAGAGATATATTGAGGAAGTAGAATTAGTTGGATGGGAGGATTGATTCTGTGTGGTGAAAAGGAAAGGGCAAAAATAATCCAAGTCGATACATATGTATTTATCGTTGATGTTACCTATGGCCGTGTTGTATCACCCCAATAGAATATAAGCTTCTTGAAGGCAGGGATTGTCCTACTTTTGGATTTGTATCTTCAGTGCTTAGTACAGCATGAAGGATGAGTGAATAAATGCTTGTTTATTGATTGATAGATGTTTGGAATCTATCACTGAAGGTTCACTTGTGGATTTTAAGCAGAGGCTAGAAAACAATCTGTTACCAATGCTGTAGAAAGAAATCATAATCAGATACAGGCTGTGTAACATAATCCCTGAGGTCCTTATGGTTCTAAAATTCTGTGATTACTTGAAATGGGAAGTACATTTGGGAAATTTTACAATACTTTCAAATATATGTATATATATTACATATATATATATACATATACATATATATATAATACATACATTTTACACATATACACTAATATTTCCAAGGAATTATGAATTTTTCAAATGACAATGAAGCAATTCATGATGAGCAGACAGCATCATATTTCCTATATTTACTTTTGCTCAAAACGTGGTTTAACTATACTACTGGTGACTTTTATAACCAAGTATGTGGTTACTCATTTAGCCATAAACAGATATGCATTGGTCTACCTGAGACACTTGAAACACCAGAGGAAGACCTCAAACCAGAAATTTAGAATTGGAAGAATGTTAGTGGTCATTTCATCCATGAACTTAATGGTTATCTTGTCCCTCTCATTTAATTGATGAGGAAACTGGGGCCCAAAGAAGTTAAGTGACTTGTCCAACATCATACAGTAAGGGCCAGGCCTTAAACCCAATTCTCTAAATCCAATACCCATACTCTTTCCACTCTACCACACAGCCTCCTCAATCTTCCTCATGATTGTAATGGAAAACATGGACAAAAATTCCAAAATGAAGAGTCATGAAAAGATTGTGTGATCCAAATTAGTTCACCCAGTAGCCATACTTGTCAAAACATTATCTTACCAAACTATCAGAAGCTCAAAAAGATAATCTATGCTATGAATTGCTGCATATGGAACTCATTATCCTAGAAGTTGTACAAAGGAAAAGTATATGCTTATATTTTTCAATATTTATATGGATTCAAATATGTTTTTCCATAATAGATTATTTAAAAGGAAGTTAGTTATTATAGTTTATTAGCCTTTTGACTATTAGTCTATAGTTATTAGCCTTTTGACACGAGGTTGACATTCCCTCATACAAAATATCAATACTGAACTCTTATAAATTCTCAATACTGAATCGAGCAACAAAGGCAGGCTGTTTAACAGTATGGCCTTAAAATTGTTCTAGGTTAACATTTCTTCTTTTTTTTTTAAAATGGTATTTTTATACATTTTTTATGGACATGCTGAATTCTTCTGGTAGTATCAAATCCTTGCAAGATTTCCAATTCAGTACTTGAATTTTACTTAAAAAACCCCCTGCAAACCTGTCTATCCAACAACACATGCCCAGACCATGAAATTCTTGGGGTCAGAAATCTATAGCTATATGATATTGAAATGGCAAGATCATTATTTGAAAACTGCTGGAAGGTTTTGTAGATTCCCTTGTGAGTTTTTTTTTTAACCTACTGAGATAATTGTTTGTTAAAAATAGTTCTGATCTCTTTGTAATTCTATTGAGTATTTTAGCAAATTAAAAATATTCCAAGAGGGCCTTGTTTAATTTCTCTATTAAAAAAGTGATGTGCTTTGAGGAGGATTTCAGGGTTTTTTCCTATGATGGGGATAAAAAGTAATTTCCTACTCTATAGCAAAGAAAAATGGGGAGAGAAAAATGATTAGGAAATGACAACCCCAATACTGGTTTGTCAACTTCACTGTCATTTCTTAAATATCATTTTCACAAAGATATTTTTACAGGACCCTATTAGAGGACAAATAGATAATTTGGCAACTCAAAAAAAGGCTCTGAAATGTCAGGGAGAAATATATTTCAAAATTATGATGGATTTATGATCAGAATAAATGTTTGAAATTCAGCTAATACAAAGCCAACCTGTTTTTGGTTCAGAAAGATAAAAGAATAATGAGAGGATTTCTATTATTTTAGATAAGTATAAGAAAAACATTGACTTTATATATTGAAGAAGAAAATTGTAGTTTGTATTATGAAAGGAATGGAAACTAGTGATTGAATACCTTTTTGCCTTTTATCTCTACCTACACTGATCTCACTTGTGCTTTGGTTGCCCTACAAACAGAGCTGCAATCTACAATGTCATTTTTGCTTTACCCTTTACAAACAGCCTCTATTGTCAGAGCATTTGTTCCCAATAACATTCTGTATTTGAAATAGTTTTCCACAGATTGACATTCTTTCTATTCAAGTGAAAATATAATGATATTTAATACAAAATGTTTTATTTATTTTGCTTTCATTTTACTCCCATATAGTGATTTAATTCTAAAAGTGATGGGGTCAAGAATCCAAACACACATTGAGTATGTATGTGGTCTAAAGAAATTATTCCTATTTCAGTATAAGACCTCCCACATAAAAGGAGAAAGGTAAGTTGAAACTTAATGAGGATTAAAAATGGACTTGATTTTAATTTGTACTCCCACCCATAGTGCAGATGCAATATTTTTAATCATGCTTCATTTTCTCTTCTTTCATGAATTTTAGGTGTTATGTTTAACTTCCTTTAATGCTTTTCATAATGGCTTTGGGATTTATTTCATAGTCAGAGGACTGTAGGGAACCAATAAGTAGAATCACCTAACCAATCTGATCAGCTTTCAAGATGAAGAACCTGTTTCTTAGACTTCCTGTATCCTGGAGATATGAAAAGGGGGTCACATATGGCCACAACACTCCTGAATACAGGTCAGACTAGATTAAAATTTAATTATGAAATATTTATCAAAATAAATACAAATGAAACAGAACTTAGATAATGTTAATAGATAGCTTTCTAAGTCTCCTTCAGGGATCATCATATATGGTTAGTGGCCCCCATTCATATTTGAGTTTGATACCATCAGCACCCCATACAAGCTCTGAGGTCCATGGTCTGCTTTCCCTACTCAACTTAGTTGAGAATCAATTTAGTTATGTATGCTTAAATAGCTTTTAGAAAGGGGTAATAATTTTTCTCTTCCCCTAATCTGTGACATATTAGAGTCCAGAGTAAAGTGGACCCAAGCTTATGGAGCACTTTTGGCAAAGTACGACTCCTGATTGCTTGGAAGTCCTTTTCCCTCCTTTTGTGGGTTGCTCAAGAATTAACCTATACACACAGTGTAGTTTGTTACTGAACTTCTTGCAGAGCCATAAATTTATATCCAATCTATTCTTTACTTCCAATAATTATCCTGACACAGGCTGATCTGAGGATAGAGCTATGAAGATGAGATGTTCAAATTCTCTGAACACTTTGAAGCTTTCAATGTCCTACTCCAGCTAAGGGAGGGGAAAGAAAGGATTTAATTTCTGCTTTAAATTAGGTTTCCTTTCCAGAGTTCCTCCTCATGTGCTTGTATAAACAAACTTTCTCCTGGCTCACCACTGTCGATGTTTATTAGCCAGTGATGAACTTTAGTTATCTTCCGAAAGATCCCAATGTGGTTTTATTTTATCTTTCTTCGTTTTGTTGGTCAATCTTGATCTTAACTTATGTATGTGAACAAACATGTGTGCATATGTATATGTATATTTTTATTGTTCTTAGAATTTATTTCCCTCTTAAACCCATTGTTGCTGGCAGAGAATTTGTTAAAATAAGTTTTTATTATGTCTTTTGGTTTTTATATCACTAAAGTTTCCCCAGTAACCTCCATTTCCTTTTCTTCATTCCAGAGACCTTGATATAAAAAGAATATTTTAAAGATTTCTCTATATTCATCACATTAATTATCTTATGCCACAGTAATATTCCATGTATCACATATTCATTGGCCACAACTTTTTTTTTTTAGCTATTCCCTAAGTGAAGACAATCTATTTTGTTTCCAATTCTTTGCAATTACAAAAGCACTGCTATAATTATGTTGGTGTTTGTGGGGACCTTTTTCTTATCAACAACTTTTTTTGGGTAAAAACAAAGCATTTTAATCTCTAGGAAAATGGGTCTGGATATTTTAGTTGATTTAAAAAAAATTTCAAATTGATCTCTAAAAGGATGGTTATAATTCACAGTTCCACCAACAAATGCATGAATGTATATATCTTTCTACAACCACCCCAACACTGACTATTTGCCATTTTCTGGCACCTTTGCTAATCCATAGGGTCAGAGAAAACTACATGGCGTTTTGATTTGCATTTCTCACAATTAGTGATTTGGACCATTGTTTCAAGTAGTTGTTAATACATTGCAATTCTTTTGGGATATGTTCATTCATATCCTTTGATCACTTATATAAATGAGGAAAAGCTTATAGAAATATATGTTATATGTACATATAAAGGTGTGTGTGTGTTAATTGTTTATCAAACTAGTGGATAACAAAGACATTAAATACAAATTTTTTTCATTTGTTTTCTATCCTTTTTATCCTAGATGCTTTAATTTTATCTGTACT